>NC_092798.1:21175495-21834303 GCF_918797505.1 Bemisia tabaci
GCCATCAATGGCATCTATGGAGCTATTTTTTCAACAATGTTGCTCCCTTATTAATTGTTGTTTATAGATAATAACATTCCGCACTGTTTAATTCAGTTTCTTCAGCCTCGCAACGTAGGTACATCGTTAAATATTGATAATTTTTAAGTTACCAAGATTTAAAATTAAGTATAAAGAGGTGAATTATTTTCATTGATGGCCGAAAAATTTTGGTTATCAATGAGTGTATCTTTCCTCAGCATACTAACTTATCAACAGCGAAACTGAAAAAAATGCGTATCTCTGTTGTGGTGTTTCAAATTCCTTGAATAGAGTTGAAAAATCACTGAGGTTTTAACAAAATTAAGTATGTTCAGTAGTTTTCAATGCAGAAAATAATGTATGACAGGAAGTCTGAAATGCAACCGATTTACGCATTTTGTAGTTTCACCATCGTTATGGTAAACGACTTCAATGTATTGATGGAACCTGATGGCATAGCTCACCACTGCTCCTCTGATCATGTTGGCAAATATTGCTGATGAAATTCGGATTTTCTCGGCATAATGCTAGAATTTGACTGTTTTCCTCTTTTGAATTTTACAACATTTCAACTTGATACTTTGAATATAAATTTTTCTGAATTAGAATATCTTTTTTGTAAACTGCGTTGTTTTATCTTTCAGTATGAGTTTTTAGTAATGAAGCAAATTATGTACCAGGTTTCTAATGTACAATTCAACAAGTGTATAATATGTTTACTGTACCATTTTGACCTTTTCTACTAGTAAGTTTTCTATGTTCTTCTTTTATAAATTCATCAATAAAAAAAGACAGTGATACTGAGCAAACAATCTCGGAAGTTATTTTTTTGCCAGAATATGAATGACATATCGGGGCTTAAAATCACAAATGGAATGGCTCACGACTGTGAACTGAAAAAGTATTGACCCATCGGTAGTTTCAAAATCTCTGTTATAAATTTATTTTTGTAGAGAAAAAAAAAAGGAACGCCATTGTTAAAAATATTTAAAGGATATTCTGTATAGGATAATGACAAATCAGTAAACATACGAAGAAGTACCTAATATTCAGCAGTTCTCCCTTAAAATATTAAATCTGCAATGTTGTAAATTTTTTTTATCTTGCACCATCAATATCAATTAGATTTATCTTGTGAGTTGGTTGGTAATCTCGTTGTGAAAGCTGCCTATTGTTCATTAATCCAGAAAAGATTGGCATGCTCATAGGCATATCTAAACTATTTTAGTATCGACAATGAAGCTCCCACTCAAGTCTCGATGGGATTGAATCGTGCAGATAGAAGCCAATCTCAGGTAGACTCATATAGAATAAAATAAGTTTACAAAGACAGCAACAGGAATCTCACCTCTCAGTTCTTGAGGGATTGAATGTTGGATTCTGTTCTCTGTTTCAACTCTTTGCTTACTTCGGCTGAAACCACACAGAGGTAACATAAACTCAGCAGAACTTTCTTTCAAACGTGCAGAACTATTCCTCTTGGTTTGTGATGTTGCAGATCTTCATTCATTTCCCTTCTTTAAATGATAACTGATCACCATGACCACACAAAATTCACGTTGATTTTTCTTTTCTCACTCAGCAATATTTTCTGAACATTTCGTACACAAATGCTACGCAAAGTCATCTGAAAAAATTAACAAAAGGAAACTTCTGAGGCACATGCCATTATTCAATTTTCATTTGATATAATAGTGATACCGATGGTGATACTAGGAAAACATGCATTATGATTTGCAACATTGTGAACTTCTTTCCACATTCTGTCTCTATAAATTGGCACCAACTTCTTTCAACGCTCACAATTTTGCATGATTAATCTCTACCCAGTGTATCGAAATACTTATTCTTCCTATATTTCATGCAAAAATATTTCTCAGTCTTACTTTCATAAAAAATAAAAGTAAGTATGAACTGAAATGTCAACACATTGCAGTTGAGATATATTTTCCTTTTTCAAGATTTGCCACTCCTACTTATATAAGGTGCATTACAACAAATCCATAAGAGATGTGACTTAAATCATTTGCAAAAATTTTAAACATGGAAATTAGTGTTCACCTTTTTCGAAAGTCACTGTCATTTACAATAACTAATTACTGGATCTCGCAGGAAGTATGAAAAGTGATGATTTTTTACTTGAAAAGTTTCCTTTGTATCGGACATTACATTAATAGTAGTCTCGAGGGAAACAGCTATACTAACTAACATTCTTAAAAAAAATCGAGTCACATAATCACTTTATCAAAATGCTCAGGTGCAATGCTCAATGTGTGCCGCAGATTTTTGTAGAAATATTTTATGTCAAAACAAAATGCAAAATTTCTACATTTCGAAAAATCCGAAATTTAGTCTCAAGTACGTATTTTATGAACGGACTCTTTTTTCAATGTCCCTCCACAGAATACCCAGTGCCCCTGCCTACATGTAATTTGACATCGACCAAAATTATTTAAGACACGTAATTAGACTAGTGCAAAAGCACTACAATACAAAAGAATTTCCAAGTACATACATTTTTTATTAACTTGAAACCTTGTTAGGTCCCATGAAAATTCTTTGCGGTTGAAACGACATGCATCCTAAGTAGCATAGAGCAATGAAAATATTGAAATGCATAATGAAATTGCGATCTAATGCAATGAAAATGCAATTTTTTTACATTTGAGTTGCAATATTTTTACATCGTTGTTCAAATGCCGATTTTTATCAGTCAATGAGATGAGCTTCATGGAGGCGATTGCACGACCAAAATCTCACGATTGTAGAGGCGATTGCAATGCAAAGACAAATTGCAACTTATTCAGGGCCGGATTTAGGAGGTGGCCACATGGGCCGCGGCCCATGGCGGCAAATCTAAGGGGCGGCAAAAATTTGCAATTTTTTAAAGTGTAGGTATAAAAAAATTGGATTTATAAAAACAAAATTACAAACGAGAAAAGGCTTCATTTCCTGAGAGTATTGTAATTTCTAATTATGTCGTCTCATAGTGATACAAGAGACAGCACCCTCAATAAGTCGAGTTACGAGAGACACCAAACACGCAATTTGGCCTAGAACGGCGCGACTTAGAGAGAAATGATAACGAGGACTTGAGATGAAAAGGAGAAACCCTCGGCGCGGCGATCGGCATGTAACACATATTAGCGCCTACAAGACTGCACGAATACTTCACGCATTGCATCAAACACAGTGCGCGCGGTTTTTGTGGTCAGCGTGAAACGGATAGCGCCTACAAGAATGCATGAATACTTCACGCATTGCGCCAAACGTGCGGTCAGCGTGAAACGCATAGCGCCTACAAGAATGCGTGAATACTTCACGCATTGCGTCCAACACGGTGCTGTCTGCGCGGCGCGGCGGCGGAAGTTAAAATCATTGAACCACATTATGTTTGCTCTTTCATAATTTTTTCGTCAATTTCTTATGAATGGAAGGCCTTGTCCACACAGAGATAGATTCACGGAGCTTAACTTTCGCGCAAAGTTTCGTGAACTTTTGCTAGTAGTGTTGACAGGGCTTTCCCAAAAAATGTGTTCAACACGAGTAAATGCGTCTTATGCACCCCGCCCCCGCTGGCACGTTCATTTGATGGTTTTTATCAAGTTTTAAAACGAATGAGAAGGGGGCGGCAAAATACAGGCGGCCCATGGGCGGCAAGTAGGTGAATCCGGCCCTGAACTTATTTCAATTTCATTGCAAGAAATTTCGATAAAGGATGCCCCTTCAAGTAGTAAATAGGCAACATACCTAACACTCCGATACTGGAGCAATAATTTTTCTTAGTAATTTATTGCAATTCATTGCACTCTGTACTACTTATTGTGCAGCTCATGCTGAAACTTCTTCAAGAATAAAGCGAATGATAAAAAGCTGGGATATTTGGACTTTTAAGGAACTTTAGTGTCGAGAAACATTTTTAAAAAAATAAAATAAAAAAACCCCCTCGAAGCATACCTACCTAAACTTTCTAAGGGCAAAGCAGATTTTGGAACACGAAACTTTCCTAGTCAAAGTGAAAGTTGGTGCTAATTTTACGCACTCTCATGTACGAAAGCCCGAAGCGTCGAGATTTCGATCGTGATCGTGACACCGACGCCGCCGACGCCCTCAACGCCCGATTCCGACGTCCGACGCCTTGCGGCCCGGTGCGGTGCGGAGCGGCGTGTTACCGTGGCCCCCATTTCTTTCATGCTTTTCCGCTTCCGCCTGGCCCAGGATACGTTTGGCAATCGCGTGTACTACTCGGACTGAAAACATACGCCGAATTCGTTCATTGGCTTCTGCCCGAATAGCCGCCGGACGTCGTTTTGTGTTTATGATACGGTATCCGGGAGGATTTCGGTCCAAACACGGCAAAACAACACGTATAACACTTGAGATGGTGACTTCTCGGAATAATTTTCTTGTGAATTCGTGAATTTTGTGCGATGTTGAAGTTCATCCGGGGCAAAGGACAGCAGCCCACTGCTGAGCAGCAGAAGCTTCAAAAGGATCTATTCGGGTTCAGGAAGGTACGACGTTTGCAACTTCTATTTCTTTATTTGGTTATGGTTACACCACCTCATATGTTGTTTATTGTGGGCGGACTCCCTAATTTTCGGCTATTTCTAATACCTAGCTGCTTCCCTGCAATTTCTCTCAATTTCAGATTTCGTCGGCATACTCGATTCCTTAAAATCTAGGAAGAAAAATTATAATCTAATTCTTTAAGTCAGTACAGCCATACTATCCTTACGAACGCTTAGGGCTCCACCGAGTACTGAACGAATCTGGTATAAGTTCTGCCAACCGTCATTGCAGCTATAGTTCTAAAAGCTTCAAAAGAGAACAAATAGAACTGGCTTTAAATCTGAGTACAGGACCGTTCGTCCTAACCAAATAATCTATCTCAATGACTTTAGATTGCCCGAGCTATCAACCATAATGAATCAACTTTCATGGATATAGATCTTATCAATCCGAATGCTTTGAGCGTAGCCCGGGGCTAAAGTTGATAGTTGTTTGCACTACTTTGTACACCTTTTTAAGTATCCATATCAAATCAGGACGTTTCTGTGCAACAGACTCACCAGTTGAGCTTGAGATGTGACCTTCTACCCGCTTGAACAGGTGGTCGGTAGGCACTGCAGTTCAAGATGCACTAACTCAAATAGAAATTTTAATCAGCCTGAATTTATACCATAATTTGGAAGAGCTAGGAACTCTGACTTCAGTGCGCTTAAAGAAATCATCATTAACTTGGAATGTATTTCTGAAATCCGAGTTCTTCTGTTCTCTATGGAGTATTTGAAAGAGATAAAAACGGAGAATGTTGCTGTTTTAATTTTGGCGTTGAATGTATAAAGATACATCCAATGGAAAAGACAAAAGATATGGATAGGGTTATGTTGTGAGAAGAGTGTTAAAAGCAAGAGAGATAGTGAATTGTGTCGTATTCATAGGTAGCCCGTATTTGAAAGGGGTAGAAGTCTCGTCAGATAAGTTGGCAGTTGTTTACTTTCCTTTCGCAAGCGACTGCATACCTAAATGTATGTGTAGCCAGTGTTTATGTAAATATGTAACCTGAATGTACGTTCAATTAAATTGAGAAACTCTACATCGGTTCACTTATGAGGAAAATGAGTAAGTTTTTTTGGAATAATGAGCCGTCGTTTTGAAGTGCTAACATTTTTTTCTTTCTTTTAGACTGTTCAGCATGGTTTCCCCAACAAACCAACTGGATTGGCCTGGGATCCTGGTCTAAGACTAATCGCTATCGGAACAGCAACTGGAGCTATTAAAGTGTATCCTTTCCCTCGTCAAACTTCGATCTCTTCTGAGTTTTTTTTATCCCTTGAGGCGTTCGATTGACTATTCAACACTCCTTCAACCTAGAATATGCTTTCCCTTGCATTTATAAGGTCATTCTAACACACAGTGTGTCATTCAGAATCCTTGTTTTCTCTTAGCTATTCAGTATTTTTAATATTTAATTTCAAGAATTTTAAAGTATCGGGTTTTTATAGCCTCTGTGATTTTTTTTATTTTTATTTTTTTTTATGCAACAGATGGAAAATACTGAAACTGTCCAATACTCACAGGGGTGCTGAAAACTCTCTAATACAGGAAGAAACGCCTTTACATAGGGTATGGTTATCTATGGACTGATATCAATTTTTTATTTTTCTTAACCTGAAGTCTGACCTAGGTAATTTCTATATTTTTTTATTTCACTCAGTGTGGTTAATTGTTTTTTTGCAAAGTACCTATAAAAGTTTGTAAAGAAGTACTCAAAAATTTTGAGGCTTCAATCTTCTCCCATTTCTCAATCATTAGGAAAATGTTGCACCCCTGTGGATGAAAGTTTGATGCAACAAATTTAACAGCCACAATTTAGAGTTTACAATTTCTAGCCCTACTTATTTTCTTTTGAATTAAATATTAATCTAGGTATTTTTTTTTGAAATGGTAAAGAATTGCAAACAGAGGGGGGGGGGGGGGGGGTTAGCAATAGGCATACTAGTTCACCCTAAAAAAATAAATAAGTGGAAGGGGTTAAAAATACATCTGCATTGAAACTGAAGTCTTAAATTAGATACAAACATTATTACTGATGTTTAAAAAGTTTAATTTTACTTCAACATTATCTGGATAAGTTTAATCCAAGTGTTGGTACAAGGTCTTAGAAAAGAATGCTTTTAACAGAAATGGGTAGGTAGAGAGTAGTCAGGAGGAAACACTTGAAGCGTGACTAATTGTCATCACATGGAAGTTGATAATCTGCCTAACAAGATATGTCTCATCTTACACTGAATTGAGACTGCATAGTTGACTGTTTGCAGGGTTTTAAAGCAATCTAGGTTTTGTGTCAGTTACATAATAGTATTATGTGTAACACAAACCTTTCCACTCTCACCGTGGAGTCCACTTTTTCTCTTCCTCTCTTTTCCTCCAATACCCATAATAAAAGAAACACTTGTCATTTATTATGGAGGGAAGGACCCTCTTTTGTTAGATGCTCCATGATTATGAAATTGCACGGTTTAATACATTTTAATTTCTAGCTAGAAGTCTAGGAAAATGAAATTCTCATCAGAGTGTTGTATGATGTACTTAGGTAAGTAAGAAATGTAAACAGGGTTACAAATTCATCCTCTCTTTTATAGGCGAAAGATTTTTTCCTTAACTCTGTTTACTTACAGTCTTGGAAAACCCGGTGTTGAATTTTATGGTCACCATCCGAGCTCAGATCATGCTGTGACTAAGTTGGTTTTCATTCCAAATGAAGTAAGTAGTCGTTACTCTTGTAAAAAGGCATTAAATGAACCACATACTAACATGACCTTTGTGCAAGAAATATATCAGTCGTATTGAGCATAGCATAAATTTTTGCTAAAAATTTTGCTCAAAAAAAATTTTAATCAATAGAAAATTTTAAGAGATTTATTACCTTATGCTTCTTTTCAAATTTATCAGGTATCTACCAAATTCGAGTGTTCAGCTTATTATGAAACTTTTGTAAGTTCATGATGATACACTAATCTAGCCTTGATCGCTAGTTTACTTTGTAATATTATAATGGGCTGAAACGCCCATTACGAAACAATTCTGTGTATTTTAATTTTTTTATTTCAGTTTCTCAGTTGTGTTAGAAAATATTCTAGAAGTTAAGATATTTTGGGAAGTAGTTAACCTGGATGGAAGCCATCATATAGTAATGAATGATTTGAATATGATGAATTTTGCAGTTCCTCACTTATTTCTTAGACACTCTCTAATCTTTTGCTATTACTTACTCATAAAATTTTAATTTTTTACAGGGCCGGCTTGTCTCTTTATGCGATGATAATTCCTTACATTTATGGGAAATCAATGATACTCTGCTGGTTGAAGTGAAAGTGCAAACTTTGGAGGGGAAGTGAGTAACTTCATTGCTTCACTGTGAAGTATTTATTATTTTATTTTTGACTAATTATCATGTCATTGCCCCTTGTTCATTAAGTCGAAATCATGGTGTTCAGGACCTACCAAAACTAAGGAATTTTGGGATCCATCAGGGATTATATAATTGGGAAATCCGTCAGAGAATAGGTATTACTAATCAAGAATGTCTTCTTTGTTCTTGAAAAACCTTTTGTCTTCTAATTCAGCCGTCCAGAATGGCTCAGCACTGAACAATTATCCAAAAGTTGAGAGAAGTATTGCATCTACGATGAAACTGCAGAAATGCGTATCTCAGTTGCGGTATTTCAAACTTTGTTCCTATTTCATTTTTTAAATGGAGATCAAACTTTCATCATGGTGTGAAATTTTTACAGAATATTCTTTGCACCAAAAAGAAAAAACACTAAAGTTTTCAAGAAATGGCGTTCAGTAGTTTTCCTTGTAGAACATAAAGCAAGACAGGAAGTCTGTAACTCCAGAAACGGAGTTACGCATTTCTGCAACTTCAACATTGATATTCAGTACATGATTTGCACTAGGATAAAAGAAGGAGAAGAAACTCAAAAATTTTCATAAGGGGGGGGGGGGGTGCTGCTCTTGTAAAAGAAAGAAGTAGAATACCTATTCAAAGATGTTCGACACCACAGTTAAAATATTCCCACTCCTACATCATACTCATATTTTTCTCCTTTGTTGATCTCTTTTTGCAGCCTGTTTGCTTTTATCAATTTGATTAATATATTTTAGAATGTTTCTTTCATTTTCTTAATTTCTAATTTCACGACTTTCTCATTTCCAGGTTGAAAAAAGTTTCTGCCGTCACAGTTCAGTCCACGAATGAACATGTCTTGCTTGGCACGGAAGGTGGAAATATCTATCTACTCAAATTACCATCATTTGAGGTGTCTGATACAGTTATATTTCAAGATGTCATCATTCAAAAGTAGGTGTTTGGATCTCTCCAATTATCAGAAGATTTAATTTAAATGAGCACTGAAGTATTTTTTTAGAATGATTTCAATTTATTGGTCTGTATTATTTGACGAAAGGTTTCATTAATAGCCCATACTTAGTAGACTTTCAAGTTTACCCACAATTTTTTTATTTTTTACTCTGATTTTCTGCTTTATCCCGGTATAGTTTTACCACTCAGTTCTGCCAACCTTTGCTCTCTCTCTTCTTACTGTAAAAAATTTAGAAGTTAAGGGGACTCCACATTGAATTTGAGGCTCATGACCGCTACTTCCCAATTCTCTGAATTTTTTTGAATGGCCGGATAAATGTTCCCTATGTTCCTGCTGTGTCAGGCTATATGATTTACGTATTCTAAAATTCTTAAATGAAATGCAGATTGTCTCACATTTTTCTAAACATTTCCTGCAGTATTATGTGATAATATGCATTTTTCGCGCCATGCAAACAAACGATTTTTTTTACACATATTGAATGCAGTGGTAAGGATATTTTCCAGTTCTCTCACTTGCATTTTTCCACTCTACTGTCTGGAATGTTGATATTTTGCACAATTAATTTGTAGATGTGTATTTTTTGTTTTCTGATCAATATTAAAAAGAGACCTTGGTAAATACTAATTAAATGGAATTTTTATTTGTAAGAAAGAAGTTTGGTAATCTGCTACTTAGGAATTCTTTTATGTTTGCTAGTCAGCACGGAATATTTGATATTTTTTTTTCCTCTTTCTCATTTTGTCTCAACAGTTCTATATAGAATGGCTCAGACGGTTTTTATCGGCTTATTTTTGAACTTTTGTTTTGTTCTTTTGTCTTCAAATGTACCTATCTTATTAGCACCCGGAGACTTGTGTATGTAGCTCTTAATTGCATCAGTTTGGTAAATATTGAATTCTTATTTTTAATTATAGCGTGTCCGAGGATTACAAGCTTAATCCAGGTCCGGTTGAAGCAATTGCAGAACAACCTGGGGACCCTGATTTACTTCTGATTGGCTACAACCGAGGATTGATGGTCCTATGGAGTCTCAAGAAAGGAGCACCCATTAAAGTAAGTTAATCAGTCAATTAGCACATATCAGTAACTCTTATCTGACCGAATGGACTACTAAAAAAGTCAAATTTAAGCATTCTGATGTTCATCCTCAAAATTTGACCTAGTACACGATTTTTGCAACGGAAATGACTGAAATCATCTTTTGAGCAAGATACCAATTTTTTTTTTCCAGTTCTGGTTACGAAAAATTTGAACACTCACCAAAAAACCCAGAGTCTGCGTAAATTCAATCACGCATTCTAACTGTTTGGGCAGGCTTCTTAATCAAGCAATGTTCCTTCTCCAATCTATGCTATTCAAAGTCTTAACAATGTGTAACAGCTGAGCTGAAGCGTCGAGATTGAGGCCACCATATTTTTATACTGCATAGACTGTCAGGATAACATTTGGTGTGCAATTTAACTCAAATATATTATGGTTTTTTATGAGCAGGAAGTTCAAATTTATGCATAAAAAAACTTTTCACCTTGGTCAGGTGTTACTTTCAATAATTTTTGTCAAACACATCGTGTTCTACACATAACTTTGGAGAGAAAACATTAATAATAATGCTTGAATTGGCACTTTGTCTAGTAGTCCATCAGTTCAATTATGTGACGAGGCCCAAAGTCCTCAAGGATAAACTTTCTAACAGACAGCACTCATCCTGAAAAAAGTTCAAACTTTTTTCAAAAGAATTCAAATGAATCGCTGATTTTCACCCATAAAATGATTTTTTTCCTTTTCCTATTTTAAATGTACTCCCGAAATTGAAATAAAAAACCCGTTGATTTTTAATTCCATCCATTTCTTCCGCAGGGTAATGTCCTTCCATCATAATCTTTTTCATTTAATTTAACCACGAATTTAGGGAAAAATTTGTTCCCCCCAATAATCTACTGTCATTACTTAGTCTCTTGTATTTATTCAAAATAATTCTGTGTTCATCTTTAGACTTACATCTGCAACCAAGACTTGGAAAGTGTCTGCTGGCATGAATCTGGCAAGAAATTCATGTCCTCGCATACTGATGGTAGTTACGCTTATTGGGATGTTGATACAACAGATGGACCAATGGAGCCGCCCACTACGGTTTATGGCCCCTTTCCGTGTAAAGCCATTCCAAAAATTCTTCTGAAATCAGCCTATCAGGAGCCTCAGTAAGTTGTTTCCAAAATGACCCCCCTCATCATTTTTTGAAAAATTTAAGTTTCTATAAGCAGAATATCACGTAGAGGAAAACTGTGTAGTATTTATATTGTGAAATTCACTTTGAAAACAAACTGATCATCTGTTGAAGAATTCCAATCCATCCAAATTGTCCAGTGTGGATTAAATTTTTCTCTGCTTGTCATTCCGTGTATATTAAAGTCCCTTTTATTGAATCGGTAGCCAAATGTTTATTTTTATTCTTTGTAACGTCAGACTTCTCTTTTTCAGTGATGAAATGCTGATTTTTAGTGGTGGGATGCCTCGAGCAAGTTACAGCGATCGTCATACAATAACCGTCCAGAGAGGACAAAAACATGTAGTTTTTGACTTTACCTCCAAAGTAATTGACTTCTTCACGATCGATGCCACTGATGATGAAACAGGTATGAAATTCTTAATTTTGTTTTTTAAAGTAGCGGTTACATGATCCTCAATTAATAAAACTGCATGGTGAATCAACTTACACTATCCATATTCAATTTTATTCATTGGTATTAATCTTTAAGGAATACCTCACTCTACCTCTACGTCACTGATAGTACTGGCCTATCCCGTGCGCCTGTAAAAGCCATTTTACTCTTTCTGGTGTATTCTCAATGGACCTGACTAGAAAACTGCTTTCATTGCTAAGTAAAGTGTACAAGAAATTTTTTTTATCCACTAACTGGATTTGACCAGAATTTCTTTTTTTAAATTTCTACAGTTTAAAAAATGTTGGTGTATAAAAAATTTAAGTATTCTTCTCAATGCGCCTAAAAGTTGCAGTTGAGGTTTATGAATCTAAAATTTCCAAAAAACCATGCATGACTCTCATGCAGGCTGTGGTATTTCACCAAATTGACATAAGAGAACTCAGACAACGTCACAAGAATTTTCCTGCGAACAATGAGTGGTTTCCATCACAGTTTAATTTTGTATTTTCTCTGCGAGTCTCTGAAAAATAAAGGAAAATGCAAAGAGTTCTAGAAGAGAGGAATCCAGAATTGAATCAATGAGACTGAAAGCACCAGCTCAGAAAAATGAAAGTCTTTAGAAGACAGGAAAAACTTCACAGTAGATGTAGAAGTTAGAATTAGAAAAAGCTTTTTGGTGCCACTGTTCCGAGCACTTGTGATAAAATTTTCAAAAGTTACCCATTAGTAATCCTAAACCATCGAGAAGTCAAAATCGGAAAACCTGAGTTGGAGTTGTTTTCATTCTCACAGATTCAAAGATTGTCTACGTTTACTTTGGGTGTTATTTTATTTTTTATTTATTTAAGTGTCTTGAAGAGTATTGTTATTATTAACAGGGTCCTAAAGTTATGATGTTTAAATTTTTTAGGCATTACAGCACTGATAGCATTGGCTGAAGAAGAAATTGTTGGCATCGATCTGAAACATGAAGAATGGCCCATGCTGAATCTTCCGTACTTGGTTTCTCTGCATGCAAGTGCCGTTATTTTCTCAACTCATCTGTCTGATGTTCCGCAGTCTCTGTGGAATGATATTGTTACAGCCGGGAAAGTGCAAACAGAAGGAATTTACTCTGATGCTGTAAGTTGCTCCACTATTTATTCAAGAATGTTAACATTTCATGAAGCTATTGAAACAAATCTTGGCCTAGACACTAACTAGATAACCATGATGGATGTGAATGTACTTTTGAAGTCGGTGTACTTAAAGGTTTTCATGAAACATGAATACTGAGTAATAATTAGAGTCATTTTCGAATTCTACCATAGAATTTTTTTCTCAGTGAAATAAATTCAAAGAACTTCTTATTGTACTTTAAATGTAATTAATCTGCATCATCGTGAAAATTTGAATACTTTTTAAGGATTTAAATTTACTAGGACTTCCATTTATCAGATCTAATAGGACTGAAAAATGGATCCATTAAATTGTGAAATCCGTTAATTTGACTTTGTCCTTGAAGGGGCCGGAAGATTGGTCAGTTAAATGGCAGTCTGATAAATCAAGGTTTTACCTTTAAAATTGGTTTTAATTTGTAAGTTCTTTAAGTCATTGCGTTCTTTGCAGATGAAGATTCAACCATGGTTACATTCGTGGGAGGAAATAGTTATGACCTTTAGATCCTAACATATATTACATTTTGTTTTTTCATCAGGAATGGCCAATAGATGGTGGTGTATTGAAAGAAGAAAAAGGTAGCGTCAGGCATAGAGACCTTCTATTGACTGGCCATGAAGATGGCTCTGTCAGATTTTGGGATGCTGGCGGTGTTGCTCTTGTGCCACTCTACACTTTCAAGTCATCACAGCTGTTTCGAAATGAGGAAGATGCAATATCCCTGAATGGTGACGCCACAGAAGAAGAAGAGGAAGAGTGGCCTCCGTTTAGGAAAGTAAGTTGACTGGAAGCTGGATCATAAAATTGCTTTAGATTTAAGGAATCTATCGAATCCACCGTGAGAATAGTGCTGTCAAAAACCCGTTCAGTCACGAAAGAAGCCTTTACAACTCTGAGAACATCACAAACAAGTGCTAATTCTGACCAAAATAAATCAGGAGATCATCAATAGATTATAAAAATCAGGCCAAGAATTTTCGTTTTTATAATGTTTTATTGGCATCAAGAATTCTATTCAAAATTAAAATTTGAAAATCTTCGTATAATTCTGAGAAAATTCAGAGGAATATATATTAAAAAATTTTATTTTAGAATACTTACATTCAAGGGTAGGTATGAATGAAAAGTAAAACTTTGCACCATATTGATTGCGTACCTCTTTCAAAATGTGCTGTTTTATCCAACTGTTTGCTCACTCGAATTAACTCATGTTCTTAATCCTCTCTCATTTTTGTGATTTTTAATAGGTCGGATGCTTTGATCCATATTCAGATGATCCAAGACTAGCCATTAAAAAAGTTTCTCTCTGTGGTGTTTCCGGGACTTTAGCGATTGCAGGCACTGCAGGTCATGTTATCATTGCTAAGTTATCTCTCTGTCCTGCCGAAAACTCTAAAGTTAAGGTAAGAATCCCTGTATTTAAAACTATAATTTTAAATTGTTCCAAAAACTTTACTAATGCTTTTAAACTAAAATTAACGCCAAAATAGGAGTTCCACCCCAAAAAATTCTTATGAGAAACTTCTGAACAGATGATTCTTAAAAGTATCAAGGACCTTGTGCCCCATTTTTGCTGATGTTAATTACTCATGATTGCAACCAAGAGGTGGCATTACTATTACCAAGTACAGTAATCAACATGGATTCTAAAATAGTACATACATACATACATGAAGCCACTTTTATAGCGCCGCCTCGCGCTTTGCGACGCCCAATTCTAAAATAGTTATCAGTGGAATTCCAGTATGTCTGTAGAGTGCTGGAGAAATAATTATTAGAAGTAGCATTCCAATTGTGTGTCTCAATTTGGTCAATTTGATGAACCTACCAAAATTCAAGCCCAATGTGTTTTTTCCCCCGGACTCTCTGATTTTTTGTTGGTATGGTGCAAATAATCTGTCTTAATACATGTCAATCGACAAAAGCAGTCAAAAAGCCATCGTTCCATTTCGAATTTCTCAATCAGAGTATAAAAAAATGTTAGAAAAGAATGGGCTTGAGTTAAGAACAGTGATTGAATGTATTTTACTCTTACAGGTTTGCCCTGTGAATTTAGTCAGTGAAAGGGACACTTTCGTTTGGAAAGGTCACGAGAAGCTGACTTTAAAAGGCAAAGTTGAAGACAATGCAACCACTCTCTCATTCCCCGTTGGTTTTCAACCATCATCAGTTCTACAGTTGCACCCACCTGCTGCAGTTACAGCTCTGGCTCTCAACGCTGACTGGAATCTGGTTGCGGCTGGCACAGCCCACGGTCTTGCAGTGTATAACATTGCAACTTGCACCCAAGTATTGACCAAGTGCACCCTCAATCCCAACAGTGAGTACTTTGCCAGACATTCATGAATAGTTAAAAATGTTCTGCCATGCTTGACTAATCTGATATGAGTAGCATCACCCAACCTAGAGTATTTAGCATGTTCTGCCTGTTTATTAAGTCTCAAAGTTGCTGCCATTAGCACAACTTAAAAAATGTGACAAGGTAGTTTTTATCATAAAGAAGATATGTTAACTGTGTGACAACTCTGGGAATGCCAATTTCAATTTCCGCTCAAGAGATTCAATCTCCTCCTGACTAAGTTTGTAATCACTGAGCTTATATTGTAGAGTTCATTCTATCTGCATAGCAATATCAAGGAAAAAAATTAGAGTTCAAAATGAGCCTCGATTGAAAGTATCTTCTTGTTTACTTTGAATTCTCAGCTCTGATGCAGTCCATAAATAATGAAGGTATCTAAAAGTATCCTGAAACATTACTTTAAAATTGAAATTTGTCTATTTCAGGTTTGTCGGTAGCAGGAGACGCCCCGATATCGAGGAGAAAATCTTTCAAAAAATCTTTACGAGAATCTTTTCGAAGATTAAGAAAGGGACGACATTCTGTGCGACATACAGAAAAACGTGTCATTCCTCCAGTTAGCCCTGTCCCAATTGATAGAAGGAGGTAATGTATACAAATTTTGCTACCTTTTACTTCAGATTACAAACAACTTAATTAACATACAGTGGAGCCATGGGTGGCAATTTCTGCTCAATATTTGGATGACATTAACTGCAAATACAATAAAAATAGAGAGCAGTAGAGTTGGGAGAAGTTAGTAAGCTTTAAGCCAAATAAATAAAATAGCCACTTGGCCAATTTATTTTAAACTTTTTCATCTTCCTCAAAATTACTGTCCCTATGCTTCTATATTTCTTTAGATCGTCTTAATGACAGGGACCTAAGCTGATTAAATTTATGTTTTTGTTCTCAAAAATTGAAATTAATGGGTAGAAACCTATACACACTTACATATTAGTCGCTTTATAGCACTCCCTGGCGCTCTACAACACCTAATCTCCACCGCCCTCTGTTGAACCACAACCCTTCGGGCACTGAGTACCTCTTAACTTATATCTTATCTATTTAACCATTTTTATGTTGGAATATATTGAATACTCCTCCTCGCTCAGTTAGTGATTTGTATGCTCAATTGCTCATTCTATGCTCTTCATAATTTTTAGTGCGGAATCAGGAGAGTTAAGCGTGATACAGGTAGAATCAAAACCAGTGGAAAGAGCAATAGAAGCAAGACCTGCTGATGATGGCCTTGGCAGCATGGTTAGATGTCTTTATTTTGCAAATAGTTTTATTATCAGTGGTAAGTCGATGTCTTTGATAAATCTTTTTAGTTTTTAATGGAGTATTTATTTCCAAAATTATTTGTAATTTCTATTTTATTTGCCTGAAGTTGTCCTAAGTATTTAAAATTAAATTCCATAGCTCAGCTTCTTCTGAATCATTAGAGTCCCTGTCTTTATAAATATGTTAAAAATGTATCCTAAATTCACATCCTCAACTCGAGCTGACACCACCATGTCAAAAATGAACTTCACAGAAAAGGACTTCAAGAAGTAAACTTCACATAGAGTTGCAGTAAAATTAATGTTGCTTTTAATTCCTTGAACATTGTCTCACAAAAGTTTATTTTCACGATTATTCCAAACATCAATTTTTTACCCCCTCAAAAAGCTACTAACATCATGTTCCTCACTATAAAAAATCCCCTCTTTTTTTTCTTTTTTTTTGGCCGTTGGTTTTCAGAGAACCTGTCTGCCAGGTTTAGTTATTGCCTTGAAGAGTTTAAATGACAGGAAATAAGTAATTTTTGTGGAAGTCAGAATGGCTTTCTGCAAGATTCAGTCTAAAAATTTAAGCTATTCATTGAACCAAAAAAGGGAGTGCTAATCTTATAGGTATCGATTTTTACAAGGCTGTATTCTGTATCAAAGCACTCGTTGGTAGCGAATTTCTTTCCTTCATGTGTCAAGTGTCTTCTGATGGTGTTGCTTCTCTGTATTCTTCCATTTTGTCTGTTTGATCAATGATTATTATTTTATTACTTTCAGTTCAACACTCAACTCCCATGCTTTGGGCAGGAACAAACAATGGGACTGTTTACATATTTACAATAACTTTGCCGCCCCGCGCTAAAAAGAATGAAGAGAAAATATTGTGCCAACTGGGTAAGTAGCATAACTTTAGTAAATTTTTTACATGAGACTCAGATCAATTTTTCAACAAAGCTTTATTTTTGAATTCAATGAGTCTTTGAATCTATTTTTGACTTTGAGTTGAATGAAAGTGGTTAGAAACAGGATTTCATTTTTTGCACTTTAAAAAAAAGGCTGCTAGGAATTGGCAACTTTTTTAAGAGAGCAACAATTTCTGCACTCAGACTTAAAGATCCTGAAGTAAGCAGAGACTGAATCAGAAAATTTGAAAATTGTCACGTATGAAAACTGAAGATTCTTAGGCACCAAAACCAATTTCTCTTTTACTGATCTTGTTTTAAAATTATTTTGTTTCATATTTTTTATAGGTAAAGAGATCCAGCTACGACATCGAGCACCAGTTATAGGCATTTCGATTGTAGATGGAGCTTGCAGGCCTTTGCCAGAGCCTTTTGAAGTTGAAAAGGGTCTGTGCAAACCTGTGGACATTACTGCTCCTCATCGTGTGATCATTGGATCTGAGGAACAGTTCAAGGTAAACTCCAGCAATCATTTGCCGTCTAAAAATTTCTGATTTGTTCAAGTGCTGGACAAAAGTTATTTGATAATTCCAGCATATTGTGCTCCATTTAAATTAAGAGGAGCATAGATGTATCTGAAAATTCGTTATATGTACTCTCAGCCTTAGTTAAAGCACAAATTCATTAAATTGAAGCATTGAACGTACATACTATTTTTAAAAGGGCAAACGTGGCAAAAAATTAGTAATGAGACAGTAACTGATTGGTTTCATGTAGGTATCAACACATTATATGGCGCAATGGTACAAGCAAAACTCGTATCCTAAAGCCATGAATGAGCATCTGACGTTTTCTTTTCTTTAGAAAAGAGCCCAAGCATTAAGCTAATCTGTCAGTCACCCACAACAGCTAATCAATCCTGACTCAAAATACCATTTGCACACTATTTTTTCTTACTAAAATTTAGGAGCAAATTTCATGAAATAAAAAGCGACCCATATGCTCAAAATCATGTCATTTTTCTAATTTCATTGTCATTTCCCTCATTTCAGATTTTCACCCTTCCGAATTTGAAACCCTTGTGCAAGTTGAAACTGACAGCGGTTGAAGGGGCTAGAATACGAAAAATGTCCTTAGCGTCATTCTCATACTCGTCAAGCATGGCCGCTCATCTGCCTAACGGTGAAACTTGCCTCCTATGTCTCACTAATCTCGGCGAGTGTATAGTTTTCAGTATTCCTGATTTGCGACGGCAAATTAACGCAGCAGTCATCAGAAGAGAGGACATAAAGTGAGTAACCTTAATTTCAACTCTGTCAATTTTTAGTTGAAACTAGAGTGTTTTTTTCCCCTTCAATTTTTACGCCGCTTGCAAATTATTATTTTCCCCTAATTTGTGAATTATGAGTTGCTACAACTTAATATTGTTTTGAAATGTTGACTTGGTAAGCTTTTCTCCATTCTGTATCAATATTATTTTTACAAAATATTTCACTCGAACAAAAGCATGAAGAATAAGTTTTCAGTTTTCTCTAAATCTACATATTGATAGGCAAAGTCTGGTACAATGTATACACATTGCAATATTTTAAATTTCTGCCCCTAGGTATTTTTTATTTCTCCAAAAGGAACAACCTAGCCTTATAACTTAAACTCAAGACAGAATATAAAGCTTACAGAGAAGGAAAATGAAAGTAGTCTTGAAAAAATCATGTCAACTAGTTTTCCAAGGGGAAAAAAAAGTATCGCTGGAAGTCTGCAACATCGCAAATGGCAATACAAGGTTTCGGCTGTTGATATTTTTCTTCCTTTTCACATTCTTAACTCCTGCTAATATTTTTGTATTCCTCTCTCTTTCAGTGGTATATCTAGCTTAGCATTTACAAAACATGGCGAAGGGTTGTACCTACATTCAAGCAGTGAGTTGCAGCGTATTACGGTTTCCGCCTCGCGGATCACAGTACCCCACTGCACTCTGAATTTGCCCAGCATTTCAAAAGAGTCAAGCTCTCCTGAAAAGAAAGAACCCACACCCATAGCCTCAACAAGCCCCTCTCTCAAGGCGCCACTAGCTGTGATTTCCAATGGTATCCCTGAAGAGGATGAACTAGAGGAAGAAGAAGATGAGGAGACGCAACCTACTGAAAACGGACAAGAAAAAACTGATGGTATAACTTCCTTGCATCCACATATTATTCTTTCAATTCTGTCTTTATTTAGTATTTAGGGGTACTTAAGTAGGCCCTTTGGCAGATTTAGTTTGGCCTAAGACATGACATAGAGGAGAAAAAAAGAGACTTTATCTTGACAGGTATTCGAGGGTCAAGCTGAATTAGGTATGTGCTGCTTGATTTTCCATTCATTTCGTTCATTTGAATTTTCTATCTTTTCTAACTATTTTTTCATTGGAAAAATGGGAAAAAGTCTGCTGGTGTATGAGAATTATATGATTTTTAGGAGTAAATTTTCTATTGAATTTTTTATTATTTTCAGATAAAAAAGAAATTAAAGAGAATGGCATAACTGACACCACCATCAGCAGTCAGGATGTGAGCTCGATAACTATAGATTCTGTCAGAGATCATCTCGCCAAGTAAGTTTTTTTAAGTCCATATTTATTCATTGTTTTCAAATGGAAGAACAGGGGTGGTAAGAGTAACGAAAGTACAGGAAGTACAACTACAAGTGTGTCTGATTTCGGACCCAGGCAGACTTTTTTTGGAAGTTTTATTGGTATTGATCATACCATGGCAGATATTTTGGGAGAGCTGAATGCTAAGAGGACTCGGATTACCTTCACTCCAAAATCCACCTGGGTCTGTTCACATTCTTTTTTTTTTATACAACATGAGTTATTTACAAAACCTTATGGATTTTCTCCATCCTTTTAGAGGGTCTCAAATAAACTCTACATTTTCTCGGACATTTTGTAAAGTACATTCATATATTGTTTTGAAGCCCAATACTCATGCCTTAATTTCATCCAGAAACAGCATTGTCTCAGCCACCAAGATTTTATTTCAGTCAATAAGCACAGCAAGCAAGCTTGTGGCAAGATAGTTATGTCTCAGGAATTTTTGGGGCACTCCTGACCCTGTTTGCCATGGCACAGGGCTGAGGACCGTATTGAACACAAGTGCTGGCATTACGTTTGATTCTAAACATCAGTTTGATAAGATTGGTTTTGGATTTTCCCCCATATTCTCTGCAAGAAGTTGCTCTCTTTTCTGTCACCGCCCAACATAAGCATTGTTAAATCAAATCTGGGCTTGCTACTATGTTATTTCAAAACAAAAATGCATTGTTACTACTGAGACCGTAACAGGATTGACAAAAATTGTTGCTAAATCGAAGGTCTTCATAACAAGGTTTTACAGAATTAATTGTGATCATTGGTGAATTAAGATCCTTATATGCTAAGATAATAACAAAGTATTTTTTTACTCACCTTTTCAGGAAGGAAGTTCAGTCAGACTTGAGTCAAACTTCAGTCTCATCGAATTTAGCTGAAACGGAATTTCCAGAAACAGGATCTACTGAGCAAGTAGAAACTGCATCTGCTGTAGCCTCAGCAGTTTAGCCTCTGAAACCCATACAAGTTTCTATTGAGCCTCTCAGAGGGATAGTTATGTAAGTTTACTGCAACATTGCCAAGATTTTATGCAATGTTACCCAAACTGTGCAATTATTGTTTCTTTTTTTCTCTCTCTCTTTCTCTCTTTTGCCACTAATGAAATGTGTCTAACCTAAGAAAATTTCTCTGCAGAAAGGAATAATGCAGATTTTTTTTTTTTTTTTCATTTTCCTGCAGTGCTTGAAAGACTGCTTAAAACCATAAGACAGAGGATTTGTCTTTAGCCTTAAAATTGGCAGAATTCTGAATGTCAGAATGTGCTCATACCTCTTATAATTTAAGAGCTTAATTTTCTTCCTTTAAACTTAATTGGCCTAAACGTATGTACTCTCACTAATTCATTTAACAAGTGTGTTGGATGACCAGAAAGTTCCAAGACAGCTGAATGTATTTTGATAGTTGTATGCAGTCAGGGACTGACCATTTTTGGAGAAAAGCAAATAAGTTAATTTGGTTTCTCTTAATAGCCAACTACATTCTTTAGACAGCAAGAAAAATCCACCTTTCTTAGTATCTGGATCCTCATTGAGTAGAAATCAAAAAAAGAAGAGATTACTGTTATCATTCCCAAGTCTAGATGGAACAAACATGGCTTCATTTTAATGGATTCTATCCTCTTAAGTGATAAATACTTTTCAGTTCTAAATTATTTTTTCAAAATCAATTCAAGTTCCCTGTTTATGCCAAGGAAATCGACATCTGAAATAAATCTTTTTTTCATTGCCGCCCCCAAGAGCAATAAACAGAATCCATGTGACGACTTAATTACAAAGTTTTTGAGTTTTTATGGGAATCAATCCTACAGGTTCGGATATCAGCAATGCACATTTAGGTAATCTCTAATATTTGAGATCTGTAAACTTGTTTCTCATTTGTAACTGTTAAAAATACATTCAGTTGTTGCAGGGCTTTGTCTATGTTGACTGTGATGCAATGACAATGAAACTGTTAATTGTCTCTAAAAGAGACTCCAAACTCATCATTTTACTTATGAAGTGTCAACACTTCCGTTATGCATTTTGTCCCAAAGAACGCATACAAATTTGCTGTTCATCAAGAGTGCCTCTCTCGCAAAACGTTTCAGAATAATTGAAATCACCATGTTATGTCATTTGATCCCTCTCTGCACCAATATTTTTGTTGCCCCACCACCTACTTTTTAGTCGAAACCCATTTTGTGATGCATTTGTCTTAATAGCCTACAATTTGTCGTTGCACCTTGTCACTTTTTCGTAGGGTGCACTAAAGGATAATGAGGAATCATGTCTAATTAATCGAATAAGTCGCAACATTAATCAAATCTGGATAACCGTACTAATTGCAGTTTTAGAGGTGTACTTAGGCTGTTCTCATAGATTTGGTATGAACTTTCAAGAATAAAATATCAATTTGACAGTTAATCTAAGTTAAATGTGAGCCACAACACCAAAAATTGAAAGGTTGTAATTACTGAATAAACATATTGGCTTATTTGTCTAGTCTAGGTCTTCTATGAACAAGGTTTTTTTTCCTCTTTCTGTTTTCCTTCGTTAAATGCTCACTAATTTAGGTTCTAACCTCAGTTTTTATTAACTTATGAGATGCAATGCCTCATTGATCAATTTTGGGAGAACAATTCACTAGAATTTCCGTATTAATTTTGCTTTTCTGCACTTAGGGAAGTTAAGAATAGGCAATTTTATTTAATTGTACAGAACAAATTAGTGATGGCGGACAAATGAATGCCAGTTGAAAAAGAGAGTGGCTAACAAATCAGAAGAAAGATGACTCCATCTTGAGGAAGAAAAAGTTGAGCGGACTTTGCCTAATGCCTTATAAGTGCAGAACAAAATTAGTAAATTGAATTTTTTTTTAATCCATTGTTGCCACAGCTGAAGCTCTTTGTAAAAGCTTGACTTAGAGGTGATGCAGAGCACCCCACAAACCCTTTATAGGAATGTCCGCCCACACCAATTTTCTATCTCTCTTCCATAGCTATCTTCAAGTAGTGAAAGTTTTGAAGCCCATGAGTTAATAAATCACATTATATATCAGAGGTGAAACTCCTAAGCCACAACGCGGTTTGTGACGGTGCAGACTTCCCGTCATACTTTATTTTTTAATTGGAAAACTATTCAAAGGCGATTCTTCAAAACTGTCTTGATTTTTTTCTTCTCTGTGAGAGGAAACCTCTGAGAAAATTTCAAAGAATTATGTTGATCTATTCTTCCCTGACAAAATAAAATAGGAGCAGAGATTTTAAAACACCGAAAAAGAGTTCTGTGGTTTGGGAGTTTCACCGTTGATATGTTGATACTAAAGAGACTCAAGCCACTTTTGACTGATACTTCCCCATTAAAAATATTATTTTACATTTTATTCTGTGTTTTGACGGATCATCAAATTAGGATTTATCGCTCTGGAAGCAATTTTATCGGAAGTAGTAGTTTACATGCAGGAGCTTGTCGTGATATTTTTGACAGACTTCTTTCTTTATGACTGAACCCCATTAATCACATCGATTAATTTAAGTGAAGATTTTCTCTACTGTCTATATTGGCCTTTCAATTTTTATTTAAAATTGCTCATTTGTGTCAGTCGGTGTTCCTCTATCTAAGCAAATTCCAAAATTTACTATTTTAATGGTGATTATTTTCATTTTTGGTGGACTCTAGACTGTTAACTTTATTCCTCTGTGGAAGAAGTAAGATTAAGTTTCTCTTTTTGGGAAGTTATGTGCCTTTTATTAGAATAAAAAGCAATTAAGTGCTAGAAAAATGACTAATCGAATTTTATGGTTGAGATTACTTTTATGTATATATAGTTGTTTAATGTGTCGCAAGTGAGGTTTAGCTCCCATTTTTTTGCATTTATATTGTGTAAATAAATTTTCACAAGTCATAACTCAAATGTTTTTTGTAAAGATTGTTTTACTCTGAAAAGTATTTATATTATTTCTAATATTTATATTGTTTATTTATATTTCTATTTATTTATATTTTCTAAACGCAATTTTTCAACAAAACTAAAATAAATTTCTTTATTCTGTTTACTTGGGCTTCGTGTCAATGACTTTTTCTTTTTACGAAGCATGGCTCAATCGGCTGCAGGAGTAATAAAAATCCAGCAGTTTTTAAGTATCCTTGAAAAATGTTTGAACGCTATTTGAAAAGTTACTTCCAAGTCGGGTGTTTCCTCACCTTATCGCAATTATAATTGGATTGCATTTTGCGAAAGGGAACCAGGAGCATTGCAATACTGCTAAGATTGTGCAACTTATTTTGCCTTCGAAGAAAAACCTGATTATCCATTAACAGTTTCTGAATTGCTTGCTAAAAACTGTAAATTTAAGACAAAAATTACCATTATTGTGTTACAGAGGATAAAAATCTGCACAATCTTGGCATCATTGCAATGCTTCCGCTTCCTTTTTGCAAAATGCGATCCAATTATGGAAAGGGATTATAGAAATGAAGTGTTTGAGTTCTTAGTCAAAACATTTTTGGTCTACTTATCAAAATACTTAATTTTTAACTTGGCTTGTGATACTGATCTACCTGGGTACAGCTCATTTTTCCTTACTTCCCAGCTGAAGGCGAGAGTCTTCTTATCATTACTACTTTTTGAGGGAGCCATTTTGATTACTTACTTAAAACAAATAAAACACTTTCAAACCTTAAGGACTCGAGCAAAAGATAAAGAGCAAAGAGAAAAATAAAAAATATTTAAGTACAAAAATTTATTTAAGTATTCCTTGAGTTGAAGTCTCGTCAAGTGATGAACATTGCACATTGAGTTTCATAATCGATAAGACAAGTTTTTACAGCTGAATACTAAAAATAATACAGGCAAAGAGATCTAGTGAGAGACATTTTGAGAATGTAGAACTGAGAAGTTAAAAATTATCGGTTCTGGAACTCATTCATCCAACATATGATGGACACACTGACTGCCAAGCTGACCAATAGATCAGTATGACTTTCGGTAATACCATTTCCAAGGCTGATAAAAATAGTGATGAGCGAGCAATTATGTGCATAAAAACTAAACGGTATGTTTCGTATGATTGGGAAATTCAAATGACTAATAACTGCAATTTAAATGCAAGACGGAGATAAAAATGAGTTGGAAAACAGTGCGGCAGTCGATTTGATGAAATTATGAAAATTGAACTTCCTATCGTTAAGTTGAGGAGATTCTTACATATTTACACGTTTTTACACTTTCAGCTTAAATTAATTAAGTAACAGTTTTTATGGCGTATGCACTCTCATGGAATTTGACAGTTTCCTATTTTAGCGACCCATCAAGGAGAAAAGATTATGAATCAAAGAATTTTCCAATTTTCAAAAATGTTCAATTTCATAGGCTGGTGCTGAAACAGAAATCATTGTTGATTAGGACCAATGGCATTCATAGTTAGATATGGTAGCTTGAGGCCAGTGAAGGAACTAAAGTTGTTACTCATTAAAATAATACTGTAAGTTTCTCATTGAAATTTTCAAGGCACCGATCATAGATCAACTGGTCATTTTCTTGCTGGGGAAATAGTGGAAAAAAATATGATGCATTAAATTTTAACCTACAACTCAGAAATTTTAAAGTTTAATTCAACTAATATCAAGTATCGGTCTAATGTACCAATTTGTTAACTTCAACGATGGATAGAGTAGATTGCATTAGGCGAATTTCTGCAAGAGGCCTGCAAGGCACCTCTTGAGTTTCCAACAGTATGTCGTCCATTCCACCTGACAAAGGCGCACGACAAAGCAGCGATAAGACATAGCCGACCAATCATGCTCCGCCATTTAACCTATGTCATCTATGTCGGCCTGACAAACACAAAATTTCAAAAATCGGCCCGCAGGTTTAGCAGTAATAATGATTATGTTAGGAACAAGAGAATCTCTTTCTTGTACAGAGTAAACTAACCCAGGTGAATCAGACGAAAATGCAATTTAACTAAAGAGAGAGGAAAATAAATATAAAAAACTGATGTGTAGAGAGCAAAATATAGATTAAAACGCTAGAACTTACTTTGTCAGGTGATCTCGAACTGAATCGATTGTGATATCACCCACAGAGCTCAGGTCATGACTGCTGCTAGTAGTGTCCGTTATGCCATTTTCTTTTATTTCTTTTTTATCTGGAACAAAATAAATGAGACTATGAATGACCAACAGATGGAGGAGGAAAGTAGGAGTGCCAGATTGTTCTCATTAGCAATGAATGTATCCAAGCAGGTTAGGGGATTTTCTTCTTGCTACAATGACTTAATTCCCTCACACTTTGTGAGTGTCTGTACATGAAAAAATAGTGAAGCTTTACAAAAAAGCAACATTCATTGATGGTCAGCGGCTAAACAAACTATTGATTTAATCTTTTCTATACATATATTTAAGTTTGTACATTTTTGAAACTTCTGTACCTGCCTTTAGAGATACAGTTATGACCAAACTTATTGACTTAGAGTTCCTATTTTGCGCATTGAAAAATGAGTGTTAACAAATTAAGTAAAGAAAAACTGATACGTAATAGAAACGCATAAGCTCAAAAGTTTTCAGATTGTAGCTTTGCCTCATAGTAGAGATGCACTGCATAATATGCCACTAAGCAATATTAGGAAGGCCCAATACAAGAATGTTGAAAAAAGGATCATACAATGAAACTGTAAACTTAATTTAAAGATAAACCATAAAAAAATCTTTTGAACATTTTTGATGATGTTGGTAGTAAAAAGAGAATTTTAACAGCATGTATTGAATTTAAAGTAAAAATTAACCTTCGTCCTCCTCATCGGCGTCACCATCATCTTCCGAAATTCCGTTGGTTATGACTGGCGGTGGAGTGGCTGGTGGGAGTGCTGGTGAAAGAGAAGTGTTTTTCACAGGAGAATTTTCTCCACTGGATAGGCCTAGTTTTAAACTGCAGTGGGGAACGGTAATCCGTGAAGCAGAGAGTGTAACTCGCTGCAATTCGCTGCTTGAGTGTAAGTATAGTCCTTCACCGTGCCTTGTAAATGCTAGACTGGATATTCCACTAAGAACAGCGAGAAATAAGAAATTAAATTTGAACTACAGTTCAAGAGTTCCATAGTCTTAGGTACGTGTGTATTTCCCGAACTGTTATATGTACACAAATGGCTGAGAATTATGTTTAACATATGTGACAGGACAGTGTTTCCTGACATTATTACGATGAGATTGGTTAGGGAATATCTCCTACGTTTTTGGTGAAAAGTAACTTTTTTTTCTGTCGCTGGCTGATAAAACCACCGTTCAGTTGAATCCAGGCTCCCTATGACAAAATTTATTTTGGGGGAAAAATTTGATAGTAAAAGGATTTTAACAGGACCAGTAAAAATGGTTGCAAATGAAAAAATTCATTATATTGATAGTTGTTACGAAACATTTTCACTGACAAAAATTTCAAAGATTAACTGGTGAGTTTGAAAGAAACATGATGTACTTACTTTATGTCTTCTCTCCTAATTACTGCTGCATTGATTTGCCGCCGCAGCTCTGGTACACTGAATACTATGCACTCTCCAAGGTTAGTCAGACACAACAGACAAGTTTCAGCATGATGTGGCGTAGAAAATGACGCTAAAGACATCTTCCTAACTCTAGCACCTTCAACAGCTGTTAGTTTTAGTTTGCACAATGGCTTCAAACTCGGGAGAGCAAATATCTGCAAGACACATAAAATGTTAAAAATTTTGCGGCATTTACTCATTCTCTGAAATTGCAAAGCACGTGAAGAGTTTGAAAAATAGAAAGTATTGAGATCTTTTTTTTTGGGCGGAGATGTTTGCTGCAAGCTTGCTGTACAGTTAGAGCTCTAATATTTATTTAATTTTCAAATACAAATGTTCTGAACCCAATACCCTCCCGTTATTAAAATTTTCCCAAAATTTTCAAAGCTACGACCTTCTTCTGGTTGACAATCCACAGATTGCCTCTATATGCGACAAAAACTTGGATTTTACCGTGATCTCACAAAAACATGCAAATTTCACCACAATTTTTGAGGAAATGTGAAATTTTCATGCCATGGCAAGCTTGTCTTCCTATTTTTTCAGGCAAGTGGCCAAACGATCACGGTTGCGGGATTAGGAAGTTTCTACACCGCTGGATTGATTCTTTGTCGATGTATTTAGTCTTGTTGAGTGTCTATTAACTTTGATCTGATTTTGTAAGCAATGGTATTATCCTATGAAAAAATAAAAATATTAAAAATTGACTAAACTTTACCTTAAATTGTTCTTCAGACCCTATAATAACTCTATGAGGAGCAGATACATCTACAGGCTTGCACAAGCCCTTTTCGACTTCAAATGGTTCAGGCAAAGGCTTATTAGCTCCATCCACTATAGAAATACCCACTACGGGAGCACGATGCCTCAGCTGAATTTCTTTACCTGAAAAGATAAGATACACATACATGAATAATAGGTACTCCACATGAAAAACAATTGTAGGGCAAATGACCTCAACTTTACTGAAGTTTTGAACTTCTGCGAGAGGTGAACAGAGGTTCCTCCCCTGACATTTGTGTCGTAAGACCTTCATGACCTTTTTGCCCTATTATTAAAAGGTCCGGTTTGAAAGCTCCAGCTGAAAAATTCTTGTTTATAGTTTGTGCAGGCAGCAATTTTATGCAGGTAAAAGATTTTTGTCCTATTATTAAAAGGTCCGGTTTGAAAGCTCCAGATGAAAAATTCTTGTTTATAGTTTGTGCAGGCAGCAATTTTATGCAGGTAAAAGCTTTTTATCTACAGATGTCGAAGGGTTAAGGCTGTTATGTATCGTAAACAGATTAAAAGTTCGACCATGGGTCCATTTAGACTGATAAAGTTCTTACCAAGTTGACACAATACTTTGTCTTCATTCCGTCTTGCCCGTGGAGGTAAAGTGATGGTAAAAATATATACAGTGCCATTATTGGTACCAGCCCACAGCATGGGGGTTGAGTGTTGCACTGGAAAAAAAAAAAATAAATGAAAGTAGAGATATGACAATGTTTGAAACTAACTGCACAAATTTAGGGATAACAACTAAAAAATAGTCCTTGGCGCCTAAGAAAGTTAACTTGCGGTTCTCAGAGAGATAGGATGGCTCCTAAGAATGAACTATGCCAATCAAGTTTGATCTTTCGTATGCTTTAATCTAAGTTTCAAACAATGAATATGAAACTCAATCTATGTAAATTAATGAACTTTTCTCAGACCTCCTTTATTGCTTTTGTTACTTTATGGGATCAAAATCCAGAGCAATTTTTGTAACTTTTACACATGAGCTCTTAAATTTTATAAGGTTTCATCAGGTATTTTGAGGTTTTAATTTCAAAATAAAAATTTAATCTAAAGCAGGCTTAAAAATTTTTCTTCAGGTAAAACTGGGGGTTTTTTCGGCTGCCAATTTTACTAACTTTACAGCTATACATAATGTGGAATATTTTTCATAGTTCCTAGACGTTTGAAATTAAATAGAGCAGATTTTACCTCCGCTAGAGGTTCGTTGAAAATGAAATAATTCAATGAAAATAATTCAAGCACAAATACTTACTACTTATTATAAAACTATTTGCGAAATAAAGACACCGAACCATACTTCCAAAACCATCATCGGCTGGCCTTGCTTCAATGGCTCTTTCAACAGGTTTTGAATCAACTTGAACTACTTGTATACCACCAGATTCAGCACTAACAAAACAAAACAAAATTACAGTGTAAAAACTCCACTACACTAGGGCTAATATTGCAGGCATATATGATTAGTGAATTAGAAAACTTTGTGCCTCAGTTAGAAACATACGAAAAGATGTCTAAGACTATTTTTTGTTTTCATTCCCTAATTTTTCTGACTTTTACAAAAAAATCCATGATGAGAACTTCAGATTTTCTCTCGTTTTTCTTTGGATTCTCATGGAAAAACAAGATGTTTCTCCTAGGTTCAGGAGAAACAAATCAATCTTTCCATACATTTTTTATCTGATTTTTCAAAATTAAGTCATAACAGACCACTAACTTTAAAACTAATTGATTTTAGAGTGCAGCGAGAAGAAATTCCCAGTTTATAACATCAATTCCCTGACAATTTCCCCAATTTTTCCAGTTATTTTTCATTCCCTGGTTGGATTCCCTTGATTCTTGGGTTAAGCCATTTTTTCTAGAGTCAGAATGAGAAAGTGAACAAACACGAAAATGAAAATTAAAATATGGAAATATTATTACCTTCTTCTATCAACAGGAACTTGATTAACAGGAGGAGGAATTTTCCGTTTCTCGGGCGATTGCCTCATGGAATGTCGGCCTTTTCGCAGCCTTCGAAAAGATTCCCTTAAAGATTTTTTGAAGGATTTTCTTCTAGAAATAGGTGCATCACCAGCCAAAGCTATACCTACCAAACAAAAGCACAATGAAAACACGAGCATTTTGGGCTGATGAGTTTTTCGATACTGACGAAGATGGATTAAGGACTAAAATTCTGTCAGATCTTTGGTGAGCGACATTTTACATACTTGGAAGTAGCAAGTCATCTGATACACCTTGTTGTCAAACTTTTCATCTCTGACTGTAATCATCAAGGTGATTTCCTGATGCAACCTTTAATTTGTCAGAATGAGTTGCTGTCACATTGCAGTACAACTATGCATGGTGCATTTTCCCCGCGTGTGTATTTTTTGGATAAGTGTTTAGAGCCAGGGCAGTCATAAGGAACGGTTCACTCCGTGACATATTTTCACAATTTTACCAAGAGATATGTACACTACCAACCAGTCTGCCATAAAACTAATCATGAAGTGCATATTATAAATGCAACCAAAAGATAGGATTGGCAAAGTTGCCATCTTTTGTAATGGGAGTTAACTACAATCACATTCTGCCATCTATTTGCACATTTCTTGGGCCTGGCATGGACACATATACAAAAGTACAAAAATACATTGGCAAGAGACTAAATAAGGACTGATTTTCTCTACTTGTTTGTCTTTTTCTTCCTTCATCTGGGGTATGAGCTCAGCTTGTCCAGCGATTCTGAAAGAAACCAGCTGATATCATTAAAGTAGAGTGATACTTACTATTTGGATTTAGAGTACATTTACTTAATACTGGGGAGTGAGTTGCAAAATTGTACATCGCTAGGCCATGAGCTGTGCCTGCAGCGACCAAATTCCAGTCTGCGTGAAGAGCTAGTGCAGTGATTGCTGCCGGTGGGTGTAACTGTAAGACTGAACACGGTTGGAATCCAGGTGCCACCGAAATTGTAGTTGCTCCATCTTCCAATTTGCCTTTTAATGGTAATTTTTCATGGCCTTTCCATACAAATGAATCTCGATCACTGACCAAATTTACAGTCCGTACCTGTAAGAATAAACCAAGGAATATTTCTTTCAAATCATCTGAAAATATAAACCTCTAGTTGTAATCTCATATACAACAAGATAATGGAATAGTGCCAAGTCCTTGAGTCTCAAACTAGAGCTGTTCACACAAACTCTTGTTGCTATGTTATCAGTTCATCTTGTTTCCATAATACAGATGAACTCCAATAATTCTGCTTTTGTTGGAAACAGCTGCCTCTATAAAGTTACTTACTCCTAGCTTCTCAATACACATTGCTATGGGAAAATGAATTGCAAAATGAATGGTCACCTTGATTTTAGAATTTTCAGCTGCTGTGAGCGAGAGTTTAGCTATGATGATGTGACCAGATGTTCCAGCAACTGCCAGTGTTCCAGATACAGCACAGAGGGAAACCTTCTTGACTGCCAGTCGAGGATCATCAGAATATGGATCAAAACACCCAACCTGGAAAAGGGACAAAAAATAATTTTGAAAAAGAATCATAATAAAGTCTCCGTTGAATAATTTGCTGATTTCTTTCATTGTATTTGAATTTTGAACGTTATGAGAAAACTACTGAAGTCCTCATTGTAAAGAAAAAGGAATGGTTAAGTCACGTGTGTGTTTAATTATCATTGTTTTTGCGCCTGAAAATGCACCTAAGACAGTTTGAAACGTCCTGTCATTTAAGTGTCTTAATATTTTAGCTTTTGCCCCTCTTTCTTAATATTTTATTCTATTGTCTTCGCATTTTCAAGCTATGATATTTGAACATTATCAGAGATACAGGCTAGTTTGTAACTTACTTTTCTAAATGGCGGCCACTCTTCTTCTTCTTCCTCAGCGGCATCACCATTCATGGAAACAACATCTTCCTCACTACGTAATAACTGGGATGATTTATACGTGTACAAGGGCACAAGAGCAACTCCACCAGCATCCCAGAATCTGACAGAGCCATCTTCATGTCCGGTTAGAAGGAGATCTCGATGAGAGACGCCACCTTTTTCTTCTTCTAATACACCACCTTTGATGGGCCACTCCTGAAAAAAATCAACCGATAATGAAAGCCTCCTGAGGTGTAGGAGTTGTTGCGCTGGCCATAGGACTACTAGGTCTCAGGTTCCATTCTTCACCAGATGGTTTGAGTCTAGCATTTGATGGTCTCAGGCAAAGGTCACCTAGAGCTGGGTGTAAGGGAACTTGGGCATCAAGCAAAGGATTAACCCTAAAAGCTACTTGTATATTGGTAAAAAAAGAAGAAAAAATTATGTAAAAAAAGTTTTCAAAGCTGAATGATCTAAAATCAACACTTCTTATGGCCGTATGAGTTTCTTGCTGAATGAAAGTTTGAAGTTGAAAAAAAACTACCTAAGGAAGAAGGAATGACTTCTGAAATGGTTCCATTGAGGACAAAGAGTTGTAATGTAAATGGAAGAGCTGGCGTCATGTTCTAGTCGACAAGTTCCGAGCCTGGCGTACGCCGAGCTTCGGTCACTTTTTCGATACATGTTCGATCCAAAATGGCAGTATGGAATAAGTGGTAATTCCTATCTCCTTCGTTTACATCGGATGGCCAGTACCCGTGTACCAAAAACTGTTGATCATGTATCAAAAAAGTGACCTGGCATCACACAGGAGTCTCAGAATTTGGGACCTGGAAAATGCTTAAAAGTTGCGCCAGCTCTCCCACTTACATTACGACTCCATGTACTCTAGGAATGGTTCTCATTTTTTATTGGTTGTTTGGTTATTAGAGAAATCAATTTTTACAACATTCAAAGGTAAATTCCGAGTGATAGGCGGATGAGACTTTGAATAAAAGTTCCAACTGCGAGACTTTTCTCAGGAAAGGTGTGGGATGAAGAATACACAATAAATAAACTTACAGAATCTGAGTAGAGTCCTTCTGTTTGCACTTTCCCGACACTAATGATGTCATTCCACAATGACTGAGGAACATCAGATAGGTAAGTAGAGAATATAACAGCACTAGCATGGAGAGAAACAAGGTATGGGAGATTTAACATGGGCCAATCTTCCTTGGTTAAGTCGATACCAACAATCTCTTCTTCCGCCAGAGCTATCAATGTTGTGACACCTTTAAAAAATAAAAAAAAATACAGATGTATTTTTCTTAGGAGGACTAGGGTTGTTCTATTATACCTACTTGGGTTCAGAAACTTTAGATAGTCAAATACCTCTTGGATTAAAATCAATGATCAACCTGCAAGGCTATGATAGTTTTGGAAATATTTCCAAAAAAGACTACCATCTGACGAACCTTTCACATTCCCAAGGCCCAGATTGCTTACTAGATCTCAGGAATATACATTGTGAACTGATTTATCAAATCTTAAACAAAGATCATTAAAGGTAGTCTTCCTCGGTTTGCGTCGCGTGGCATGACGGGAGGGGGGTGGGAGTGAACTATCGTACTCCGGAGCGCTGCCCCGCGGAAGCGGACCCCGCCGCGCCAACTTTGAAGAAGCATAACTCGGAGACAAATCGTTTCCCCAAGATGATCTTGGGCTCATTTTAACCGTCAGAGAGAGGGCTATAAGTTGAACAGTTTTTTGTTCATCTGCATGCGATCGTCGCTGCTCTAAACTACAGAAATCTGATTTTTGGACTCATGGAAAATTTTTGACAGGCCATAAATTGGTCAAAAATTGACCTAACTATTAAACATAATATACCAAAAGAAAGCTCTTTAAACGACCTTTCATTTAAAAAAAAGTTCAAATCGATATCTCAAACCGTTCAAAAGTTATAGCCAAAAAACCGTTTTTCATATAACCCCCCGCCCCCCCTCCCCAGGGGGAATTTGGAAAAAATTCAACCATTTTTGGGTGTCCCTGACCATGCCTTTGTCCCCGGAATAAGAACTATTTGGCTGTTTAAAGTATCTGGGAACACAGCATCAAGTTTTCCTAGCGCTACTCGCGTCTAAAACTGAGAGGCTTGTCACCAAAAGTGGTACTTAGAAAATTTGTGCAGCCTGGATGTCACTTGTAACCATGCTACTTGCAAAATTTCCTTTTTCATCCTAAAAAATCTTGATGGGTCCTGAGTAATTATAAATGGCGCCTAAAAATTATGGTTCCTAGAGTAATGACTCATATTTTTGTGGTAAAGTCTCAGGCTTTTTCAAATTTCCAGTCTTTACCTTCGTATTCCCTGTTTTCATTGGCTTACGGAAATTCCCTGACGATTCCTGGTCTTCAAGGTCTTCTAGACCTGTAGTCCCCTGGTAAATCTGTTTCACCGATCGATCCAAATGTTTACTGGCTAAAAAATGAAGCCTGTAGAAAATACCTATAATTCCACAAGCTTTAGATAGTTTAAACGAAAATTTTAAAATTGATTTGAATACCTTTTTCATCATCTGTTGCATCAATTGTAAAAAAATCTACAATTTTCGAGGTAAAGTCAAAAGTGACATGTTTCTTTGTTCCCCTTTGAACAGTGATGGTGTACCGATCACTATAGCTGGCTCTAGGCATTCCACCACTAAATATTAACATGTCATCACTGAAAAAAAAATCACAACACAGCTAAGAAAGTATCTCACAAGTATGAAAAATTGAATTTTATTGACACTTTTTTTGGCAAAACAATTAGCAGAGAAAACTGCGTCACATGGGTGCTGACTGCTGAGTAAAATTTCAGGAATGGTATCAGGATTGCTGAAAGTTCTTTGCCTTCACAATGTTGCCCACACAAAAGTACTTTCACTTCACCATTTTTAAGGCAGCCTTCACATTGCTATCTACATAGGAATAATTAGCGATTAAATAAACCAAAACGATGAAAATTTAAAACATATTTTATTGCTATAGGCTTTTAGACTTGGTAGTCATCATTAGAGCTTTATTATATACATCACGTCATAAAAACAAAATGTATAACGAACGCATCACACAGTTTTATCAAAGGTATTGTGCTTGGTAGTTTTTTTCTCAAAAAACCACACATTTTAGGGTTCCTTCACAAAAGTACACACCGAGAATTTTCTGCACTCCTAGCAGATATTACATATATTGACTTGTAAAAGAGAAATGACATTAATGAGAGAAACCAATCCACCACACGTTCATATAACATGATAAAAATACATAGTACTGAGGGTAATCATTCAGACTTACTGCGGCTCTTGATATGCTGACTTCCACAAAATCTTAGGAATAGCTTTGCATGGGAACGGTCCATACACTGTTGTTGGTTGCTCAATTGGTCCTTCCGTGGAGTCCACATCCCATTGGGCGTAGCTGCCATCATTGTGAGAGGATATAAATTGTTTTCCAGATTCATGCCAACAAATACTCTCCAAGTCTTGATTACAGATGAATGACTGAAATTTATAGATTCAGATTTCATTAAATTAAATTTAAAGCAGAGTGGAAATTTACAATGATTTAAATTGAGAGCTAATCAATTCTGATGCATTTTTTTGATACAATATAGCCATTGACCCAAGAATAATTATTTTTTCACACCTGCAGTAAGACCTCGATTTATCAGATTTCACCGGACCGGAGGCTGAATCCGTTGAATTGCGCTAGTGGGTCCCGCTGAAGGGACCGGAGAATCGACCCGTTATATCGTGGAATCCGTTAAATCGGGGAATCCGTTAAATCGTGGAATCCGTTAAATCCTGGAATCCATTAAATCGTGGAATCTGTTAAATCGCAATCCGATAATTCAAGGTCTTACTGTAGATGCAAGATAACATGAAGTTGACACATGAATATGACTTGCAGAGATCCGTGAAAGCCTTCAGTTTTTGGTCATCATGTTTTCTAAAACCATCTGTATACTTTAAAAAAATATACACAGGTCGCATTCAAATCATGTAATTTACTATTTTAATTACACAAACAATCATTCGGCATTACAGTTTTCAAAGAAAAGGATCTATTATGCTTAACACGCTTTTCATTTGAAGAAAACATCAAACACAACCCAATTTCGCTTTCATATTTGCTGCATATGGAATGCATTCTTTCCTACAAAATTTTATCTTGAAAAATCAGGATGCATTGAAAGTAGCTGACCTTGACAGGAGCTGCCTCTTTCAGGTTCCATAATACCATTAGACCTCGGTTGTAACCAATCAATATGGTATCTGGGTCGCCAGGCTGTTCCGCAATCGCCTCAACAGCCCCTGGGTTGATTTTGTAAGTCTCTGCAACACTGTAAACGAGAATCCATGGATATCAGGGTAAGTGAAAGCACTTCCCAAACCAATTTGAAATGTTCTTGAAAATTAACAGCAGAATTGGCTGATATAAAATAATATGATGACCAAGAGCCTATCATCTGAAATTTTCTTGGCTGTGGGTTTTTTTCCAATAGGGAATTAAACTATTCAGGAAAATATTTTTCCCCTGGGATTGGGTGCAAAAAGGGCACTTTCCACAATATTCGAAGATATTTTATTCAATGTGAGAAAAATGAATACATGCATTCCATTGATACTTTTACTAAATACTCTTTATGATTTTAAAATTTTCCATAGGAAAAATTTCAGACACATAGCCCATTAGATCCCTAGCGAAGACATAAATTAGCAATCGAGATTCTGAAGCACTGCAACCAAGAAGTAGCTTTCTTGTACTTAGCGCCTTGAAAAACTATCTGATGTAATCATAAAAAGTAGGGTGTCATTTCTTGAAAAGATACTAATCTAATAGAGTCAATTTTGGCAAGATTATATTTAAATCATTCAGTGAGAAAAAAACAAAGATCGTACTTAGCCTTACAAAAAAAAAAACTTACTTCTGGACAACAACATCCTGAAAAATGACTGTGTCTGATACTTCAAACGAAGGAAGTTTGAGAAGATAAATATTTCCTCCTTCTGTCCCCAGTAAGACATGTTCTTTCGTGGACTGGACAATTATGGCTGAAACTTTCTTTAATCTGGAAAAAAAGTAATAAAGTAACAATATATTATTATTGTACTTACTCCGGATTAGGAATTTTTCTACTCGTAATGTATTTCATATAATTATACTTAAAAAAAATGAGGGATGAAAAACAGTGCTAAGAAGCAGAAATTAAGTCTAAAAAAAAGGTAAAAAAAACCCTGAAACGTTTTGACTGATTATGCAGCCACTATCAATAGGAAAAGAAATAGAATGAACTGGAAAATTAACTTTTAATGAGCAGTTAATACTTAATCAATGATTAGATTTCGTAAGTTTTCTCTTTTTTCTCATATTCTTTCCATAAAATATGTGAAGGAACTTGAAAAGAGTTGCAAAGGTAATACAAATGAAAATGTGAAGGACAAAAAAGCTTATCCATGGGTAAAAATTACTTACTTTCCTTCCAACACTTGTGCTTTAACTTCCACCAAAAGTGTTTTATTTATTTCCCACAAATGCAGAGAATTGTCATCACACAAAGAAACCAAGCGACCCTGAAAGGCAGAGATTGTAAAAAAAATAAATTAGAATTCTCTTCATTATACAACAAGATTTGAATACACCTAGTTAGTAAAGCAAACGGCAGAGCAAATCGAAGCATAACGATGCTGGTCTAACTGACATGAAAAGTAATGAGTATAGAAACAAGATGTCTTGTAAAATTTTCTCTTCTTCCTCCCCAGCTTTTTTGATTTTTACTCGCTCTTGGATTTTCCGTCTCCCTCACTTTCTTTGAATTTTTGTTCCGAATCAAGAGAAACACAAAAATAAACATGGCTCAGCACCAAGTGCTGGTATGGATTGATAGTGGCTCGAATTTCTTAGTAGAAAAATGTACTGCGGACCAGGGAAGAGCTTACAATCTTACGAAATTATCTAGAACTGATTGGTAAACCAGAAGAAAACCAAACGGTTTCCTGTTCAGGAGGGGGAAATAATAAAACTACAATTAAAACTTTTTCGAGAATAATTTAAAAGAGTTTACTCATCTGATTACCTCATTAGGTATAAACACTAATTTTGTGACAGCATGGTCAGAGCTGGGATGATGACCATAAAATTCAACTCCTGGTTTTCCTAGACTGAATTCAAAGGTTAAGGTAAATAAGAATGAATATCTCTTTGTTTCATTGTATCATAGGTTTAATACATTTCCTCCACTGAGCCTAAAGAAGCCTTGGAGAATTTATTATGAAGTTAAAGCATTGTCAGAGAGAAGATGGTTAACTTGATGCTATTCCCAGCGTGTGAGTATCAATACCGATTGTGAAATGTTAGTGGGAAAGACAAAATTTGTTTAACAAACATTGGTCTTTCGCAAGTGAATTCTTGCAGAGGAAGAACCCAGTCAATTCCTGCTCATGCTCAAAAGTGACTTCTTAGGGGTGAAAATTATGCCTGGTTTTGCAACCGTCAGGTCACAGGAAACAGGGGTAAATCTTGTGCTGTGAGGGAACTTTCCAAGTGATGCTGCTATTTTCTTCTTACTTCTGTACTCTTCAACTTGAAAAATTGAGATTGTTTGCAAATTTTGTTGCAAAATCGGACACTTCGCTTTGCAAGTGAAAAATTATTTGAGAGGCAAATTAAAAATTTGGTCGATATGTAAAATTGCTAGTTCACAAGCGACGTTCAGTGTTTGGAAACTTTTCCTGCTCCTGAGACTTCTCATTGATCGATTCTTAATATAAACTAGGAAAAGGACAACAAAAATAGATGCTGCATTTGATTTCCGAATGTTTTTCCGTCAAAGGCGTCTGTCTGAGAAATACAACTCTCAGTGAAAAATAATTTTCAGGGAGATTCAGACAGAATGAAGAATCAATTGATCCCGGGGCTTAAAATTGAAAAAGGATACACTTTGATCGCTCCAGTTGTTGTTCCAATAGCTACTAAACTAAGGCCAGGATCCCAAGCTAGTCCAGTGGGTTTATTTGGAAATCCATGCTGAATGGTCTGGAACAATAAAATGAACACGCAATGTAAAAAATAACAGATCTATGTAGATTATAAACAGCTGTCCATTGTTGAACTTGGAAAAAATTCCCAAAATTTTTCAAATAATAGAGAATTTGCAGGTGTCTGAAGTTTGATAAATTTCGTGTTAAGTGGAAACTACTGAGTGAATTAAACACGAGGATACCCTTGATTCATAAATTGAACAATTATTGGAGAAGATATAACATAATGATCTAATCTGCTAAAATACGTTGGTTTAAATGGGAAATACCGCCAGATGACGTCACTAGGCGTGCATTTTCTCACTTTTAAATCTATTTTTATACTAGTTCCCATATTAGAAAAGAATTGTAAAAAATACTGTGAAATCAGCTCTTTAAGCACTTTCAGATGAAGCAATTAAAAATTTGTATGCAAATTCTCTGTTACCTTGTTAAATGCAGAGAGACTAGCTACTTCCACAATTTAAGAGGTAAGAACACAATAACTTCCCATTCTTTAAACTTTGAATCATCTGTTGGCGCAATCACTGTGGAAAATTACTTTCATTTGAAACGTTTGATAATCAACTTTGATAGGAGATTTTTGATAGTAAGACAATTATGTCGTTGGCATGTGATGAATAAAACCTTTGCTCTCTCTGTGCTTTGTACGTAAATGAACTTTAAGTAGTAGTGATAAATAACAAATGTGACTATTTTTGACAAAAAGTAGCTAAGAATAAAACTGTGGATTTCGTAAAGCTGGAGCTGACAAAATTTTTAAAATTTGGGTTCCAACTTGTCACTAACTTGAGAAATTGAACTACACTTGCAAAAACTCTTCAAGTGCAAAAAAAAAAAAAAAAAAAAAAAAAAAAAAAAAAAAACCGGAGCTTTCAAACATAGTATAGTTTAAAATTAGTCCTGATAACCCTTAGAGCAGGAGAGGGAGCAGATAGATAAATTTAATATGTTAGCTACGTAGGTTCAATGGTTTATTGTGCTTCTGCTATAGTTATTGAAAGAATGTAAAATTTTAAAAAAGCTATTGTTTTGGATAATTTGATTGTGAGAGGAGAAAATCTTGTAAGCAAGGGAATTGACTATATGGTTACACAGTCAATAACTTCATTTTTAATTTAGTTTTCCTTCTTACTACTTATTTCTACTCTATTCAGTGTCCCGAGGTGGAGCTCACTATACATTTACAGTGAGGCAATTTTGATTAGGAATCTGAATGTGAATTGTATGCTTGCACCCTATTTTGGCGGAAGAGAACTCTAGAATTCTCCGTCAGGTATTGGGCCCCTCAAATTATGCGCTAGTTGTTCACCACCGAACAAAGCAGGCTAGCAAACTTGTTTGGATCATAACGATGAAAAGTTTCCATTCCACTTGGGACCATCACTTAAACCTCAACTATTTCCTTTGCGGAAAAGAATATTCGGTTGAAAACTGTGAAAGTCTTGACACGCTAGAAACATATTTCGATATTATTGAGATGACCAGAAGAGAGACCCCTTCTGGAGGAACATTCCACATTCAATTGAAGCTCGAAAAACTAAATTCTCCTGTGTTGCAGCAAAGTCAAAAGAAGATTCAACACATTAATTGAAAGTTTACATGCTACAATAATTCTAGAAAAGCAAGTGCCACCTAAGTACTTGTCTCAAACAGTTAAACGAAACTGAATGGCTTCTTTCTTATAGAGCTGAATGCCTGTGAATTTTACCGGCCAACTTGGTAAGAGCAAGTTGGGATCCACCATCTCAATCCTCAGCGAGTTTTACAACTAAATTGAAAGGGATAGATTCTCCGCCTTTATCTAAATGATGGTGAACGGCATAAACATTAGCTTCCTTTCACTATTCGCCTGATTTGTTTACATGAGAGCCATAGAGAACACTTCAGTGCCGTTAACAATTTTGGAGATTGCAGACCTTCCGATTTTAAAAACATGAATTCTGCAAGCTGGTTTGAGATACAGGAACAACTGAAATACATGCTCGCTGAGTAAACAAAACAAAGCTTACGAGTCTTGAAACGTGAAAGGCAACGGTAGCTCACCGTACCCTGAGGTTGGAATTTTGAGGATTAAGGCAAATAATCTTATTATAGAGATGCATTTGGAAGATACTAATATAATGAAGAATAGTTCGGAACAAAAGAAAACGCCAGAGGCTACGTACTTTTCTATAGGCAAATAAATCCTTTTGGAGTCTCTGCTGCTCAGCAGTGGGCTGAGGAGCTTTCCCCTTAGTTATGAACTTCAGCATTTTATCGAACAACTGGATGGACACTTATGAGAACTTTAACCACGTGAACATGGAGAATTTAAATAACTTTCCGATCATTGGAGAAAAACAAATTTTAATTCAATCGATGAGAAAGAAAAGAACAGAGAGCATTGATTGTATTGTGTTGATGAAGGTGTGCCGTTAGAATCTTTTGTTTACCATTCCGGTCCATCCCGCAATTCCTCCGGTTTCCATTTTACGTGTGATCCTTGTCGATTCCTTGCCGATTACGAAAAACAATCTGGCGGGAAATTTAACTTCATTCGAAACCACCATCGACGCGACGTAAGATGCAGGGGAGGGGCGTAGCCCCCCCCCCCCCCCCCCCCTGTTTGCTCGAAATAAAGGAGGAAGAAAACGAGAGGGAAGAAAGAAGAAGCGGAGGAGAGAAGAATGAAAGACGCACACATTTAATGACATTTTACATTAATGACATTTGACATTTTGACAATTTTAAATTTTTAAATTTTTACATTAATGACGAAATCGTCTCAAACTGCATATTAGATGCTTCAAAAATTCAAAATTTTTTTGGGGGAGGCCCTCCTTACCCCCCCCCCCCCCCTCCCCACGGTCCGAGATGAATGGATCCGCCTATGAGTTAACCAGTCGAAAAATTCATGATCTCTTCATATCCAAACTATTTTTATTGCATGGTCCGCAAAAACAAGCAGCAGACCCCGATTCAATTAAGTTTCCTTCTATCGCGCATAAATAGAGTGGCCGTTGTCAATGCAAGCAGTTAAAACGAGTACATATGCCATGGAAGTGGTTCCTATCTCTCCCAAGAGCTTATTGAAATTATTGGAGCTTTCCTCTTGCTCTTAATTTACTCATTCCCCATCACCGCGGGGTCTGGGAAGTATGGAACATCCCTCCGATGAGAAGGGGTCGGGGGCCTCCTCGAGAATATTTTGAAATTGCTTCTCTTTGGCAGCAATTTGAGGCAATTTTTACGAGATTTTCATTTTACTTCCCCACATTTTGAATGGATAAGCAGGCCCGGACTTAGGGCGTGTGCAGGGCGTGCGGCGCACACGGGCGCCAGCCTTTGGGGGGTGCCACGAAAGAAGAAGAGAGGGAAAAAAAAGGGAGGAAAAGGAAAAGGAAAAAAAGGGAAGAAAGGACAAGGGGAAAAAAGGAAAAGGAAACAAGGTTGGACAGTGAAAGTACGGAAGAAGGGGGGAAATGGAAGGAAAAAGGAGGCAAGAAAAGTAAAAAGAGAGTCCGCGAGAAAGGGGGGGGGGGCATAAAAACCATAGATAAAATATACAGAGAATTGCCGTCTAAAGGTAAATTTTCAGAACAAAAACTCCACCTGGTTCATAGACGGTCAGGCGCCCCTTGACCCTAAATTTGCGGCTGTACAGAAATACAAGAGTAGGCATGTAGTAAGGGGGCGCCATAAATCCATCGAACAGGGGCCGAGATAGCTTTTAAGCCATTTCAGATTTTCGAATTTTGAATTTTTTGAATTTTGACAGATTTTGATTTAAAACGCGTGATCCCCAAAATCGAAGCTCAGATTCGGATTCCTCGTAAAAAATCGATGCGATTTCATGTATCATACCCTGACACCGAATTTCAGAAAAATCCATCGAACAGGAGCCGAGATAGCATTTTAAGCCACGTCCGTCATTTCGGATTTTTTAATTTGGAAAATCTAACTTAAAACGCGTGATACCCAAAATCGAAGCTCAGATTCGGATTCCTCGTAAAAAATCGATGCGATTTCATGTATCATACCATGACACCGAGTTTCACAAAAATCCATCGAACAGGAGCTGAGATAGCATTTTATGCCACGTCCGTCATTTCTAATTTTTGAATTTAAAAAATTTGACTTAAAACGCGTGATACCCAAAATCGAAGCTCAGATTCGGATTCCTCGTAAAAAATCGATGCGATTTCATGTATCATACCCGAGCATAGTGTGAAGGAAAGAGACGTAACATTAACGTAGACATACTGATTCGAGCATATGAATCCAACGTGGCAACATGGGTAGTGCTCAGTGGGTCAGCGGAGGAGGAAGAATAAGAATTTATCGTGAGGAATTCCTCGCGACGAAACCGATTGCTTAGCGCCACCCAAGCGCCACCGTTCGGTTGCATCTCGGGCGACCGGCGCGGCGCGGCGCGGCGGCGTAGTTCAAACGGCTAGTATGACAGAATCTATACGCGTCGTTAAATCTTTTTCCTTCACGCTATTTTAACATATGATACATGAAATCTCATCAATTTTTCACGAGGAATCCGAATCTGAGCTTAAATTTTCGATATTACGCGTTTTAATCTATTTAAAATCGTAAGAGAATTTACAGAATTGTCCTTGAAAATTGATTACACATTAGTGTTTTTTTACGTCATTAAACCTCTTTCCTTCACGCTATTCTAAAATTTGATGCATGAAATCGCATCAGTTTTTCACGAGGAATCCGAATCTGAGCTTAGATTTTGGATATTACGCGTTTTATCTATTTAAAATCGTAGGAGAAATTACAGAATTGTCCTTGAAAATTGATCACACATTAGTGATTATTTACCGCGTTTTTTTTCTACGTTCACGTAATGAAATTAGATCAGCAGTTGACTCATCGACTGGTCTAGCCTAACCCCCCCCCCCCTCATCGGTCTAAAGGGCGAACGATTTTATCAGATAAGATGTGCGGTCCTAGTTTCCGGGCAATTGCGGTTTGATGGAAGCTGCGATGAGGAGAAACGGAAGATATGCGAAACTCGGGCGGATATTAAGTGAGAAACCAGGTAGGGGAAAGGCTTCCCGAAAAGTTAGTGCTCGGGCCAACTTACATGGTCACTGGAGCATTGTATAGCAGGTTGTGGGAAACTATTTTTTTGCAGCAACAACCAATTGGATCGCATTTTGCAAAAAGGAACTAAGAGCATTTCAATGTTGCTAGGATTGTGCAACTTAGGTACATTCTTTGCAAAAAGTAAACTTTGAGACGGTAATTTTCATCTTGAATTCATAGTTTATTGGGAATAGAGGTGAAACTAGTTTAGATGATCGTTTATGTTTGCAAGGTTAGCGACATTGGAATGCTCTTGGAAGACAAGATACGAATTTATATGCATTCCCATTGTATGTCTCTCCTTTAAAATTTCACAAAGAACACGATTTACGTGAGGGCTTCAACGAGAAACGATACTTCTTAATATGATCTCATAGACCGAATTGTTGCATCCTATAAAAACCCAATCAACAGTAGCAGCGTAAATTAGCGAGAAAACAATGCAGTTGCTTCATCTGCTAGATTCGAAGCGTCGACGCTCTAAAAACGCCTTCAACGAGGAAAGATACTTCCTAGCGTGGCTTTGGAGGCCGAATAGTTGCATCCTTTAAAAACCCGATCAACAGTGCAGCAGCGTGGATCAGCGAGTGGTGTAGTTGCTTCATTTGCAAGATGCGAAGTGTCGAAGCATAAAAAACGCCTTCAACAGGAAAGATACTTTCCAGCGTGGCCTTAGAGGTCGAATAGTTGCATATTTCAAAAACCCAATCAACAGAGTTGCAGATACCGTTCTGAGTAATACTGAAAAATACTATTGCTTCATCTGCTAGATGAAGAGTTTCGGCGCATGGAAAACGACTTCAACGAGAAAAGATGCTTCCATGATTTTAGAGTCCGAATAGTTGCATAATGTCTCTGCGCTATGGAATTATTAGCGTTAGCGCTCGTTTACATCAAATGTAATCAATTATCTGGCGGTGGTGCTGCAATGATTCGAAAAAGCCAAAAATCCGAGCATGGTCATTTCCTCAGTAAGCGATATTTTTATAATGCAGCTTTCAAAATGTTTCAGGAGGTGAAAGTCCATTCTTACGATCATGAGCCTTTTGACATTTTTTGGTCATTCCTGTCGCCTAGATCGACTATATGTAATTTAAAAGAAGAGGAAAATTATATTTTTGCTCCTCTAATATAAACATTCTTGAGAATGCGGTTCCTGGGTTTAGCTGTGAGTAATTCGGTCAAAGCCAGGGTTGGATTTCCAATTTTTTGGCAGCTATTAGCCAACGACAATTTTTTTAACGTGTTACTGTTGGTGTTGGTGTATGATACAACGCATTTTCTTGAGAGAACATTTCAAGGAGCCTCGTTGAGAAAATTTATAAAAATTTAAGGGAAACATCTTGGGCTTTTCCAGCTGTCGTTAAACGGGATTATTGGAGACGAGTTTAGCACAAATAAACCTCTCCCAATTAGACTAAACATTTTTGACGATCTTTTTTTGACACCAGGTAGTTTGCTGTAACGCAAATTGGATTTTCTGGTCAAAAATATGATGTCATCCCCCATCTCCCCGATTTTTTTTCAATTATTCTTGTCAGTCCCAAGTTACCTCGATAATTGGAATACCTTAGAACACAGATGAAAATGAAGCAACTGGCTCATTTTAGACTTGCACGAGGTAACACGGGACTGAATAATTTTTTAAGAAATGAAAATGAAAGTTCATTTAAAAAAGAAGAATAATCGGCGGAAATGAAACATTGAACAGTTCTACATTCTCTAAATGCAAATCATAATTTCCCAAAGTCCTGGGTACAATTTTGGCGATATTTCTCCGATAGAAAAACGTTTCCTTAAGTCTAATAATAATATAGTAGATGTCTATACGCAACCACATATGAGGCTACTAGTTCCGAATTGTACAATGACCATTTTGGTCGAAACTGAGGTAGGAGTGCATTCTTGAACACCCAATAGAGGAGAATCGGAAAATAGTTTAATTGTGTGCCAAAACATATAGTCAAAATCCTTTTTAATTAGCAGTATTAAAAAGGTACTTCGCAGCGAAACGCAGTAAACTCAAAACAGTTTTTTGCGTTTTGGTGACACACCACTTTCATGGACATAGTATACCTACACTTTGGAAGTAGTAGCCTCATATGTGGGACAGTCGTAATCCTCAATTTCACCAACGGAAAGTGATAGTAAACGCAGCGAAACGAGATATGTGTTTCCCAGCCATCATCATCGCTCATCGTTAGGGATTACCGATGAAAGGTGCTAATCGCAGAGAGGAGTGGTGCATATTACTGCCGTGCTAAGGAAGAACACCGTATGAGCCTTCAGGCGTTGCCAAGTTTCATTCGATAAAAACCGAATTTACTGGGAAAATTTTGAGTATTTTTTTCCAACATGTTGATACAATTTTGTACGCAATTCACTCTAAAATATCTGAGAATTTCAAAGAAAAATGTGCATAAATTTCGTCAAAAATACATGTTTTATCGGAGGAAATTTGGCAACTCTCGAATGTTCATACGGCGTTCTTCCTTAGCGCCGGAAATCCACTCTAACGAGGATCTGATTGCAGCGTGGTGGGATGTACGTATTACAAATTACATTATCCTAGCCTCAGCAGCACCTCCACTCCTTACACGTACACCACTGCCGTGCTGAGGAAGAACGCCGTATGAACATTCGAAAGTTGTCAAATTTCCTCGGATAAAATGTCCATTTTCGAGGAAAATTATAAATATTTTTCCTTGAAATTTTCAGACACTTTAGATCCAATTACAAACAAAATTATCTGAGAAATTGGCGGGAAAATATTCAAAAATTATCCTAAGAATTATTGATTTGTCAGAGGAAATTTGGCACCGCCTGAAGGCTCATACGGCGTTTTTCCTCGGTGATGGTGACGAGGTTATTTTCTCGTCGTAAATCGTCGAGAGGAATTAGTGGCGAAGGGAGGGGGGGGCGTTAATTTGGAGGTGAAGGGCCAGAGCCGGTAGTCCAGCGGGGGAGGGGGGGGTGTCTGGAGAGTTGACGAAGGGACGGAGACAATCGTGGGGGCGCGGCGGGCGACACATCGCGGATTGCGGAGAAGCAACAGACCCGCTCCCCGGATCCCTGCGACCCGCGCCCGCGGGATGTTTACAATATCATGCCGGAGGGGAGGGGAGGGGAGGGGGAGGGCGGCGGCGGGGGTGGACCAGCTGAGACCCCCGCGAATCCCGGGGGATATTATAAGGGATTGATAAATCCCTTCATCAATGACGCGGCTCGGCGGATCCCTGGCCAAGTTATCTGCTCATCCGCATGCACGGACAATGGGTCTCCTGCAATGAGTTCGGGGACCTGGGGACCGAATCTCGACTTCCTATACAAGATGCGATTAAAACCATTCTTTCCGTCAACCGAAATTAAATGTAATTTACCCCCCGACCCCCGCCGCCGCGCCGTCTATACCCCGAGCCCTTAGTCTGCTTTTCACGCGCCCTAGCTCAACCTGTGCATCCTTGTTGGGCGACGACATTTCTCCCTAAATCTTTAACTTTCACTCTGAATTCGCCATGCGTCCTCGCCCAGCAAGGGGGAGGGGGTGGAGGTGATGTTGCCGGCAAATATTTCCGCAATATTGCCAAAATGTCTCTGAAATATTAGCGAACATTTTTTGAGGAAATGTTGTTGAGTAAGTCTTTTTGATAAATGTTTCGAAAATATTGTCACAGAAATATTTTTCTGAAAATATTTCATAAATGTATGTATAAGCCGCTTTTATGGCGCGCTAGGGCGTTCTGCGATTCTTACCCGCCACAGGGATCTGTCATGGTAGAGAACCTCCGGAAGCTGGCATCTCTCCGCTATATTTCATAAATATTTTTCAAATTTTGTTGAAAAAAACACCCTGCGTGAGTAGGTGATCTGTGATAGAACCTTTAACTCTTTTGTAAAATATTACCGGAGCCCACGATGGTACCACTGGTTTTGTGCAAAATCAGTTCTGAAACTCTAAAAAGGTTCTCAAAGTTGGGCTATAATGGAAGTCTCCTTTTAAAGTTTATGGATGAGTCCAACCCAATGTAGGGCAAATTGTCCGATGGTTTGAATAGCCATGACCACGAGAGCATATAGTGCCCTTGTCCATAAAGAGCTGGCTCTCCCATGAACTAGCGCGCTGCTAAAAGTAATATTGCAGCAATATTATAACAACCCTAGGTGGATTCAATGAAGGGCATAGGGCCCCTATGCCCTATGCCATAGGGGGTTAAGCCTCCTCCCCCCGTTTGCCCGAATAAAGGAAGAAGAAAGGAGGTAGTAATAGTGAAATGAGTTTATTTTTACGAGGTGAAGGGACGGAGGAAAAAGGAGAGAAAAAGGCTTAAATTCGGTAGTTATTCATGACGAAATTGACTTAAATTGCAGAGTTTTTTTTTTGCTGCCTTGTATTCGAGTTTCAGGCTCAAGTTTGCCTTGAGCCGAGTAATTTTCCATTCGTGTTTTTCTTGAAACTACAAAAAACGTCTTGTATCAACTCCATCATCCATAGTATTCGCCTACGTATTTCTCTCCCTCACACTGAAAAAAAAAAACTCCGGCTGCGAAAGCCATACTTACGGGCTGTATAGACATACCGTCCGCGTTCCGGGCTCAGAGTCCGAAAGTTCTGGGTGTAGCATCCGGAGTAGTCGAAGCTACAGTTACAGCACCCGGAAGTTTCTGTCTCTGAGCCCGGAACGGACGGTATGTATATATAGCCCGTAATTTTTTTTTCCAGAGCATTTTTTTCTTTGTTCCTCTTGTTTTTTCTGTGAATACCGGGTCCTCAAACAGGGCTCACAGGGCAGCGCTGGAGGGAAAATTCCCCCTAGACATTCTTTCACCCTGCGGTAGGAAACTCGATACAAAAAATCATGACAGCGTCGAGGACTAAAATAATGATGATCAAAATATTTTGATAAAATTTGACAAGGCCATAATTATAGAACATGACGGTTCAGGATGCGGGGGAAAGTGAGGCTGCTCCTGTACCCAGGGTGATTCTGCGTTTGACACCCTCTGGCGTATCTGCGTCTGCAATCCAACACGCTGGCCCATAAAAAAGGAGTAACGCAGAAGAGTCTTATCTCAATTCGATCACCCCTGCAACGGGACCTGGGACCCCATGTCCGGCGCCGCGCCGTTAGGCAGCATGCACGGCACGCGCTCTGGTTTTCAGATATCGAAGGGTGGCAGTCACTATACTGCCGTGCTAAGGAAGAACGCCGTATGAACCTTCAGGCGTTGCCGAATTTCCTCTGACAAAATATGAATTTTCGAGGAATCTGTTGGATATTTTTCTTTAAAATTTTCGGAAAATTTGTTACACAATTTAATCTAAAGTATATCTGACAATTTCAAGGAACAATATGCATAAATTACCTCAAAAATACATGTTTTATCCGGGAAAATTTGGCAACTCTCGAATGTTCATGCGGCGTTTTTCCTTAGCTTGGCAATGAAGGTACACCTCTTCCTCTTCAAGTTGAAATTGAATACTTAAGGAAAAAGGAAACCCGATTTTTTCCCTCTTTTCTTTACCCTGTTCCCTTTATGGACAAGGTGGTTCCATAGCTTTATTTAGGACGATTGGATGGTTGAACGAACAATAAAATTCCCGGATTTTGGGGAATTTTTTGTCTTAAGTCCCCCAAAAAAGTCAAACCATACTGCAAAAGCTATAGGTATTCTTGCTCAGGATTTCACCGAGAAACACTTTGAAATAATTCCGAAAGTAAGTACCAAATGAAAATCGCAAATAGTTTTGTCTCTTAATTTGTGATATTCATACACTTAGCGTGTTTTTTTAAAGCGTTTTCGAGATAGTCAAAGTGGTACATTTTTGTTCGGAAGTCTGGAACACCCTGTATATATGATTGTGCGGGTGCAATTGCTGCACTTCCTATGGACCCGCGTTTGCTTACCTTGTCAATTGAAGTTAAATACTGTATATTCTCCAGATACGATTTACGCGTCCTAAGAATACACGCAAGTATGTGAATGCTATTGTTTCAACTTTCAAACACCCGTTTTTGCTTAACTTGCCTATGGAAGGTAGTATGTCTAGAGACTACATGCAAATGTAACGAACGTTTAAGCACTCTTCTCCTACTTTTAAGGCGACGATGAAACTCACGCTTTAAGGAACCCAGCATGCTTGCATAAAATATTAATCTATTTATCTGGATTTATCACAAACATATAACTAATTATCCCTACCCGTGAGTAAGAAGCACTTAGCGTCTATTAAAATGTATTTTGAATACACTTTTTTCAAACGATCGAAAGGTTAACAGTCAGGTAATGAGCGCCCAGAGATATTGCTAGTAGAGAGGACACTTTCAGCAAGTATATATTTTATGAATGGAATGTCCGCTTATTGCAAAAATGTGCCGACAAACTTGATTAACTTACCCATCAAAAAAACGAATATGTCATATAGGGTGTAAGAACAGGAACTCACATGGAGATAACTCAATTCCGTTCATCTCTCCACTACGCTCTCGATTTATATAAATCGTTTAAAAAAAGAGTTTGGATTATGCCCTATCCTTTTTTGTGTGTCTGTTACATGCCGTGGGTTTGGCGGGATAACTGATAAGAGGCATGAATATGAAATAATAACACAAAAACCGGAGCCCAGGCAGAGATGATGTAACAAAACGCCTGGTTAGTGGTGGTTGCTTCACTGTAATAAAGTTGGGGTTGTATTCGATTTCAAGCGTATGTTTTAGAGTGTTTCGTTCCGGTTAGCCGATTTCTGTTGTTGAAATGCGACAAAAATCGACTGACATAATATTGCTGGGAGCAAACATTTACATGAACCGACGCTAAATATTTAAATTGGTGTTGTTCAATGAACTTTTTTGAGTAGCATAAAGAAGAATCACAATGTAGTATAAGGTAGAATCCATCCAAAGTAAGTGCATCAAATTTTGGAGAGAATATTCTCCCCTAAGTAGTACAAATTGCAATTTGTTAAGATTTTATAGAAAAAGAATAACCATTGTATCATTGGAGGGCTGTGCTTGTTGCCTATATTCTAATTGAAGGGGCCCTTTTATCTCACTTCATTGCAATACAATTAGGATAAGTTGCAATTTTGCGTTGAAGCGCAATTTGCCTCTCTCTCCGAAGGATGCAGCTTATTTTATCGATCTTAAAAAGTGACTGTAATTAATCGAATTGTAAATGATGAAAAATATCGTAATTTTATGATAAAAAAATTGCAAATAAATTGCATTGAGCTGAAACTCAATGAGAAAATTTTCATTGAATTGTGATACTTAAGTTCTTGGCAAAAGAAAGGCATGGTCTCTTGAAAAAGACGGGGCTGATTTTTCTGGATTTTTTCCGGTGCAAAATCTTGAAGTGTGAAGGAGACCGTCTCAGATTTTCGTTACTTAAACATGGGTGAAATTCCCGGGCATGGTCTGCGAGACTTGACTTTCTCACAGGGTAGGGGGATCGATTTAATCAATTCATGACTTGATCCGCTCGTTTAGTTTAGATTATGTAATAAATACGCATAAAGACAAAGCGCACATAAAGTCTACCGTGCTAAGGAAGGACGCCATATGAGCCATCAGGCGTTGTCAAATTTCCTTCGACAGATCAAGAATTTCCAGGAAAATTCGGGAATATTTATCGTCCAATTTTTCAGAGGGTTTCGTTCGTAATTTGATCTAAAGTGTCTGAAAATTTAAAGGAAAAATATTCTCAACTTTCTTCGAAAACAAATATTTTCCGAGAAGAAATTAGGCAACATTCTAATTTTCATACGGCGTTTTTCCTCAGCACGGAAGAAGTGAGGAAGCAGTTCCTTCTGAATGGATTTTCCGGCGGGCCGCGGCCAAATTGCGGAAGCGAGGGATGAGGATAATCAGGGACGTGGAGGCGGAAAACAACGATGACAGGGGAAGAGGTCGGCGGGAAAAACAAATTAAGAAAAATTGGGCGCGGAACGTAGGTAATAAGTTAAATTATTAACTCGGATGCGGGGGCGTAAGGGAGGTTTAGCGGAACGACAAAAGGAAGGAGCGCGCGGTGTGCAGCATGGATAAGAGATACCCAAGGTGGAATCTGGAGGACGGAGCAGGAACACGGCGAATTGAGGGTGGCCGTATCATGCATTTATATGGCCTCATTTCGGGGTCTGCCCAATGTCCCGTAGGATATTTCCACCGGGTGCGGACTACGGAGTCGTGCATTCTGCAGAGCCATCTCATTCGCGCCTACAATGCCCCGGACGCAACCCGCGGCTCAGGCCCGCGACCAACCAAAACCCGGCAGCACCTCATTTTCCTGCCTGCTCTTTTTCTTCGCCCAACGACTGCTGACCGTTCTAGGACGTCGTTTGTTTCCCTCGCTTTTCTCTCTTTCTCGAATTCTTTGCGCCCTCGAAATTTTTCCCCTCCGAGTCGTGTTCCTGGACATGGATGAACACGCTTTTCCCTATTCACGGCGGATTAAGATGAGCGCACTGTTACTTGTTCTATGCTCGTGACCAAACTCTTCAATGGTCAAAATTTTGTGAGTGGATTTGCCTGCATTTAAAAAGTTAGACAGGCTCAGATCTCAGGAGAAGTATTGGAGGTTGATAAACGCGGAAAAAAGATAGTTGCTATAACCAGCGGCTGGTAAAACATGCGCTAGCTATACCGTGCGCCATCAGGTGTTGCTAAAAGTGTGCAATTGTTTCTCTTTAATTATGAAATAACAGCTTATTGGATTGAAAAAGGAAACCCTGTCATAAGACCCTAATCTATGGAAAATTTCCCATTCAAAAATCCACGAAGCAAAGGAATTTAGATTATTTTTAGCAACACCTGGTGACGCTCACCAGCAAGTTTTTATAGTGTTTTAATTCTTGTCTGATAATTAGAAAGATTTCGATTTTTCTTTAAAAAAAAACATATCCCTTGGACCTGCATTCGAGACACCATTCAAGTATGAATAGAACACCACTGAAAAGTGAGACGTATAGGAAAAAAAGTTTAAGAAGCTTTGTAATGTTTTAAATATGTGGAGTGACCCATAAATGTAAATATTTCTACATTTCCTTCCGTTGAAGGGAGTCTGAGTGGCCAATGATGGAGGGTCTGGTGGAAAGTAAGATGTTGATAAACAATTATTACCTACTTTAATCAACGAGATACCCGTTTTTACTGAAGAAAGAAAAAAGTAATTGAGAAACTTTCAATCCCGGAAAAAACACCCCATGGACTACAAGAATAAAAATCTGACACAGTAACTTTTACTATGTTTCACCCTTTGCCCCCTACGAACGAGAATACTCGTCATCGCAAAACCGCATTAAGCCCCTACAGACGAGTATTCTCGTCTTGGAACCCCAAAAATATTCAGTTTCGGTGTTATTTATATTTTTAAAAAAAAATTGGGCGCTAGTACTTAATTTTTGGTGACTGATCTTCACTCGTACATGCTTAAGGACAAGGCACACAAATTTCAAGCTGATTGGTTGAGAAATAGGCGAATAAGGGTAAGACAACTAAAAATAGTCATTTTTGCCATTCCTAATATGAGGTGGGGGAGCACAGGGTGAAAACCTTACTCAGGAGTCAAAGGGTTTAGGAAGCTGTCAGGTGACACGTAAAAAAGCATTATCAATGGAAAATCATTATGGAGGGATGCAGGTATTTTGAGGCGATGGTAAGAAATGGTGGTGAACTCTCCCCGTCTTCCCCAAAAGTAAAACAGAAACGATGAACGATAGTGGGACAGTGGGGACGAGAGAGGGGTGATAATGTTGACTCGTGGGGTGAAACGAATACGAAAATAAAATAAGAGGAATAAAATTTGATTAAGCCATCGTTCGGTTGCAATCATTGTATTTTAATCTAATTTACGATTTCTTTCCGCACGGAAATCAAATTTAAGGCGCCGCAGCGATAAAAATGGAAAGGAAAACCTCCGGGCGGTTTCCTCCCGAAGTTGTGGGATGAAAACTCACCATGTTACCGTCTCACCCCCTATTAACTGCCTTCCACTCGAGGGCGGGACTTTGAGTTTTAAGCTCACGGAAGTATGAAGGGCCCCCGGGAAAGAGGTGAGGGCCCTCCCTTCCCATTGCGACTTCGATATATTATTTTAGTGTTTTTACGTACATGTATATGTGTTTTTTTTTTTGTAAATATAAAATAATTTAGGGTAGACTAATCAATAAATAACACACTAGAATACGGCCTGAGGAAAAAGGCTGAACAAGGGTAAGGTTCGAATTTTAACTTGTACCATTTTTGGTGTTTCTTTCATATTTATCTATATATCTTTAAGAGTCCGAGGGGAAATGGAACCTTAGTGTAAAAAAACTCAAAACTTAGCCACAGATGAAAGAACATGGTGGAAAGTTCTGTGAATATATTAGCACAAAAAACACTTAATAATTTAAAAAAAAAAAAAAAAAAAAAAAAAAAAAAAACTGGAGTTGTAGAAGTTTATAGTTGCCGTTCAAACCGCGCATTTAGAGAGGAAGGCTTTTAAATTATTTTTTTTGTAAAGGTAATAAAAATCGTATAAATAATCAAATACAGAGGTATTTAATATTCAGGTATATCAATGTGAATAACCAGGCACAGAGTACGAAATTATCTGACGCTTGTATGGTGCATTTTTACTTCCTTTATTGGCTCAATAATGAGCGAAACTGCCCACAACTTTCTCTGTACGACGAATGAAGAGTCATTAAAATATCAACATCCGATTTTTTTTTAAATAGAAATCACTCTACAGAACATCTTTACTTCATACGTGGACAGCTGTATGTTTATTGAAACCCTTTATGCGTAAGCTGGGGCATTTGACGCGAAGCTTGCTAATAGCACGGTTGTATGAGGTCGGTATATACGACCTTCAGATGTGTGGATCTAAAAATACACCGTAAATAAGAATCAGGCGTCAAATTGAAAAAAAAAAGAAAAAAATCGAACGCCAACACAAGCAAAGATAGGAAGAGGCGTATTCAGGACCTCGTTTTTTAACTTTTCCTCCGACTTTGCACGACGCGACGTCTCATTAATAGCATACCGCGCGGCGCGGCGGAGCATCGCATTCGCAAGTTCACGCCGCGCCGTGCGCCTTCAATTTTGCAGATGCAACACGGACATCCATTGAGCACGAATAGTTGTATCCCTGCGCCGTCATCAACGCGCATCATTTTCCTGGCTCTGTTATTAATTACGGTGCTTATTTTCGTTTGTCTTCTTTGTAGTGGTGATCTCGGGCGCTTGAGATAGGTGAAAATTTTGAAATAACTGTTTCTTACACTCAAAAATATGCATCTAACATTCATAATACTTTAAAAACTTTCAAAATAAAGTAAATTAAGTAGATATAATGCAATGTAAATTGAGAAAAAAAACCTTGCCAACTTTCAAGAATCGCCACTCTATCTATGGGCTAACCCTTGAAAATGATATTAGAATATATGTCTTGGTTCTTGTATGTGATAATTAAATCCATTTTTTCTTTTTTTTTTGTATTTCCACAGTATAGTGACAACAGTCTCAAATTGACAATTGATACAGAGCACAAGAGACAATAGTGATATAGGAGAGGTCCTTGCATTTATCTGGGGGGTAAAACGAGTCCAAGGGTAACTTGCAGCTGATTGTTGAAATTTACAGACAAAGCTATAGACAAAGAAGACATAGGGAGTATGGAGCGATCCTATTGGTTGAAATGGCTGGTTTCTATGAACTAAGGGGAAAACTAATGAACTAAGTGAAGCGTCTCTCGTGGGTTGCCGTTAGTTAGTCTATTACCTTTCTCTGATGCTCATCGTAACCACTCGCTTCCACCAATAGGATCCCTCCATATCCCTTTTATCTTCTTTGTCTATAGCTTTGTCCATCAATTTCAACAACCAGCCCGCTGGAGGTTTACCTCTGTCATTTTTATCGGATAGAATAAACCCTCGTCGTATGCAGACGGCCTAAAAATCTCGAGCAGTGAAGGATGAAAGTTGAAGAATAACTGCTTCAAAAAGATATAAAAGAGGATCCAAAGTTTAGGGCGGAGAGTGCAAAGCCGGAAGAAGGGATTAAAGCTGCGTTAGGAAAGGTCGTTTATGCAACGACCGGGATCGGGGAACAGGGACCAGGGCTGCCGTGCTAAGGAGAAACGCCGTATGACCCTCCAGGCGTTGCCAAATTTCCATCGCTAAAGCACGAATTTCTTGGTAAGCTTATGAATATTTTTCCTCCAATTTTTCAGATGATTTTGTTCGCAATTTCACCTAAAGTCCCTGAAAATTTCAAGGAAAAATATTTATATCTTTCCTTAAAAATAAACATTTTATTGAAGGAAATTTGACAACCCTCGAATGTTCATACGGCGTTCTCCCTTAGCACGGCAGCATAGGGGCTCAGTGGTGACGTCCACGCAGACAAGGTTAGGTTCGTAGGGTCGCGGGGCGGCGGCAAACGAGAACTGCTCCTGAGGGATCTCTCTTATCTGGCCCCATGGCCTGCCCGCCTGCCCTCGCCCTATAAACCGACCCTGAGGGACCAGTCAAATCTGAGTTACAATAGGTCATCTTTTTTACTGGAGATTTGGGAGCTTTAAACGGAGTAACTGCTCGACGTCCGATAGTTCCTTGTCCGTCCCATCAAAACTGTAATACATTTCCATCCTAATAACTGCCTCCTGCACCTCCACTTTTCGCTTTCGCGCGCGACCTCTCGATATCTGATCTCCATCTCCGATCCCGGCTTCGTCCGAGCATCCCTCAGGAATTTAACTTCCGATTTCTGCCTTTGCATCTTCCACCTTCTCGCCGGTTGGATGAAGTAGGCAGCCTTAGAATTATAAAAAGAAAAGTTTTCCTTGCCAAAACTTATAACGACAAGGAAAATACAAACAAGAAAAAGAAGAGAAAATCAAAAGAAAACAAAAAGGAAAAAGGAATATCAAGAAAATAAAAGTAAAACGCAATGAGACTGAGGAAGAGACAAACAGTGAAGCAAATGAGATCGAGGAGGAGACAAGAAGCAAACGTAAAATAAAATAATAAAAGAATGAGAAAAGGTAAACGATGCGAACGGGGTGGGGGGGGGGGCAATAGAAAGCCTCGTTAGAGTATGCCCCCCCCCCCCTTCAAAAAAAAGGTAGCCTGAGAATGAAGTTCCTTCTTGCGAGGTTTGATACTTTATAACTTATTATTTAAACTGTAAAAATAATGCAACACGGAATGAATACCACACTAATTTCATATTTATTCTAATAATTATGCTCAAAAAATTTTGCGACATTCCTGACCAAATTTTTCAGCCTTTTTGTTGGCTTTGGAAGTCCTCATAGAATATAGGACAGTCTTGCGATAGGAAATGGCGTTGAAGCTAATGAAAATACTCGGATCTTCGAGGAATCTAAAATTCAAGGATTTTCAGACTTCGAGTGTGTGTGTGATGCAACAGCACTCTTATGGGATTTTGTCAATTACTGCGGAATATCCGAGTTATTTATCGAGTTCCTTTAAGATTACTCATGATTTTTGGGTATTCTAGAGAGTTTGCCGTAGAGTTTTACCAAATCTTTGAACTGTTGAAATTATAAATCATTTCTTTTTATTATCTATGGAGAATAACAAAGCTAGCATATCGTCTTTTCATATTAACAATTGAAAAGTGAGAGACATGTTACGTAAAATTGCTGTTGCCTTTGCACCTGTGCCATTTAGTCAATTTTCTTCATTTCCGAAGAAAAAAATGGACTCTCGTTGGCCCTGAGCTATCAGGTTGGCTAGGCAACTAAACTAACCTGGAGGTTAATGCGTAGAGTATCACATGGAAATGAAGGCGTTTCAAGTTCGGGAGCCGTTTTCTTTATAGAATCTAAGGAATCCCTGAAGTAACATTTCGATGGATGCGTGTATCCTACGTCGAATGAAGGAACTGCAAGCGCCTGGAAAAAGTCTCTTGGATCTAGAGTCCAGACTCCTAAAAAATTTGACAAAAACATACGTTTGATTCAATCGGATTTTTGCTAGGATCGAAAGGAAACCGCTTTTATTAAGAGGTTTGGCTCTCGATTCAAGCTTATCAATCCGATTAAATCAAGAGTATTTTCCTTCTCAAATTTTTTAAGAGCCTGGACTCTACATCCAAGATACTTCTTCTATTCAGTGCGAGAAATTCTGGTAAATTTGTTCCACCCCTGTTAAATCCGGCAACGACCGCCCGTCGTCGTCACGGCTGTGGAATGCGCGATGAACCCAGGGTGGAAAAGCTGCCGCTTCATTTGGACAAATGAGCCGCGGAAAACAAGTGAATCTCTAGCAGGGACGGCCGGTGGACCGCGGGGGGGGGGGGGGGGGGGGGGCGAGGTCGCGGTCGCGGCGCGAGTGAGGAGCGAAAGCGATACAAGATTGATGATTTACGAGCGGCAGATAAGTCGCCGATGCGAAAGCGCGGGTCCATCAGGGACGCCAGGGATGCTCAGGGAGGCCGGCCTGGAGTGGCTCCCCTGATACCATGAATCACGGCAGAGCGCATGCGCGAGGGTCCTAGGTGTTCATTCATGTGGCTCCGCGCCCCGGCCGTATGCCGCAGATATACACTTAAATAAAATCGAACATTATAATAAATCGTTTTTGGGGGTGGAGGTGGAGGCGAACTGGAGGGCGCTTTCGCCCGGCCACTTGCAGCGCCACCCCTCGCACCAGTTATGTTAATTAAGTGAGGAATGCGTGTCTGATGGGATTCGCCCACTTTTTGCGTTCGTCTTATCGGCCCGATATCATTTCGGCTTTCTGCTCCTTTGCCTCCGCGACTTCCGCGCCGGGCTTTTTTCTCGCCTGTTTTCGCGCTCGGTTTGTTTCCGCTCTCCTCCCCCCCCCCCCCCCCCGGCGCACTCTGGAACGAGTCAGTAGGAGAGATCGGACAAAGTTTGGAAACTTTAAACGCTTACGACTCCGTTTATACAAACCTTTGAGGCTCTAAACTGCCGTGATAAGGAAAAACGCCGTATGAACATTCGAGAGTTACCAAATTTACCTCGATAAAATGTGTATTTTTGAGGAAAGTTATGAATATTTTCCCTCGAAATTTTTGGGAACTTTAGGTAAAAGAGTGAACAAGATTAACTGAAACATGGAAGAAAAATATTCACCAATTTTCCCAAAAATTCGCGAGTTACCAAAGGAAATTTGGCAACGCCTGGGGGTTCATACGGCGTTCTTCCTTAGTACGGCAGTAGGGGTGGTACCATTGGTTTTCTCGTAAAATTTCCTACAATAAGCACCCCTTGAAATTTAAAATGTGACGAGGTTAACATTAAAATTTGCAGTTTTAGTCAAAAATTTCTTTCCGACCTGTCTCATTGACTCGAACCATTGTGCGACGGATCTTACCCCCTCGCGGGTTTCCCCCGTAGGCGCGAACGCTATTTTTCTTTTTCACTATCTATAGCTCCGGTTGACGTTATCTCTCTCTCTCCCCCCGCAAAAGTTTCATTTACCCTCGAAGTGTGTCGAATTTCATTAAAATAACTGCACATCAAATGTTTTTTCTCTGAATCGAGGCCTCGCAATGGTGGGGTGGGGTTGTGAATCACAGATTGTGCGTATCAGGCCCGTCAGGGAGGATCGAGAGGAAACTTATGCTGTCGGAGAACTTTATCCTGATAACTATTTTCGCGAGATTTTGAAATTGAGGTGAATTTTACGGACCAATGGAATGATGAGACATCCAGGACGGCTTTAGGTCAAAAAGGTTTCCTTGTGAGACTAGAAAACACGTATTTTCTTTGCGGTGCACCAAAATTTCCCTCCATAGTTGATTTTTTTAAGAGCACCCCTACCATATTTTCGCATGCTTTTTTTAACACTAATGATGAAAAAGTAAGAAAAAATTACACAAATTTTCTCAAAATTCGATGCGCAAGACGACCCTCTTCCTAAAATGTAAAATATTTGCATCGTAGATAATCTGTAACATAACTATGATACTATTGATAGTTTCAATATATCGACGGTGTAAGTCGGCAATCACATAACTTTGCGACGTCGCAGACTTCTTATCATACTTTATTTTTTAAACTGAAAACTAATCAACGACGATTCTTTAAAACTGCCGTGGTTTTTCTTCTCTGTGCGAAGAAAATTCTGCAAAAACTTCAAGGAATGATGTCAATTTGTTCTCCTTTAAAAAAATAACACAGAGGCGGAGATTTTCAGACACCGCAAACGAGTTATGTGATTGCCGACTTACACTGTCGATATATTAATGTTATGATCAATTACAATTAGGTATTATTATGAAGTCAGGAGTAGCGAAAAAGCATTTATTAGGAAGCCTCGAATAATTCATTTAAACCTCGCAAGTAATTGTTCACAGTCTCAAAAAATGTTCCTTTTTTGATGGTACTTCGAAATATGCATTAGCAACGTCCACGTTCATTTTACTCTTTCCTGAAAGAATCGTTGCGTAAACTTTTGTGACATTCTGTGCATTTGTTTTAAAAAAAACAGATTTTAATGTTGTTTTGTTTTGCTCTTTCTAAATAACTGTTCTGTTCTGTTTCTGGATTGCAGAGTTAAATAACCCCGAAAATTGCTGAACATTGTCGACACCCTCAATGCAAAACAGGGGACAGGAAGTTACAAAAATTGTTGGTATTGAATATTTAGCTTCCAAGTTATTAAGCGTAGACACACATTGAATAATATTAGTAATAGTTGCTGTAAGTCTGAGGGTTGAATTCATCGACAGGAATAAAGTTGGTAAAGAAAATTTAATTTTTAATGTTACGCTTTGACGATAGCTCAAACTCTGTTTGCGTTTAGTTTTGTTTGAGCTTTAAGTTCGATGGGAAGCTGGGAACACGACGCGGCAGTTTGGGATTTCGACCCACCTTGTTTGCTCTCCGAGGAAAAGAAAAATAATAACAAAAGCTCGAATAGCACGTTGCCAAATGAAATAGACTCTTGACAATCGAATTCCTGCCCATTCTAATGGATCGGCGAAAAGTATATGCAAATCATACACAACATACTTAGACGTCCGGATAATTTTTCTCCGTATTTAAAGAACATCAAAGTAGTTCATCTAAACTTACTTAATGGACGAAAAAACTAAAAACTTTTCTCTCGTTGTCGTGGCAACGCTTTGCTGGATATCGCTAGAGGGCAAAAGTCTGTTTTGAAGCGGGCTTCACCAGTCCCAGGAACCCATCTGGCTCCTTATCCGAGAACAAGCAACTCTCCCCTTTTTTCTTGTCTCGCGAAAACTCTGTTGGGAGATGGGGCGGGGAGGAAAAGGGGTCGTATTTTAGGGCTGTCCCTGGGGCTTCACAGCTCGATACAAATGTTTCTGTCGTGTCTGCTGTCTCAAATTTGTTCAAAATTTCAACATTCGTCAGGAGAGCAGGGAAGACTTGAAGAGTCTACATAATCACAAAATAATCGAGGACAGTGGAAAATCTGGCCAAAAATTCTTCGAATCCATACAAGACAGCCATCCTGGAAGAGACAGAATCCCAAAACTTACATAATATATGAAACAGAAAATAAAAATTCCCAGAAAGAATATCTCAACAGCTCTAAAAGATAACTCTGAAAGATTTAGACTGCTGGAGGTGCTTCTTGCATAACTCTGTAAATGAAGGCGCAACGAATTCCGCGAACAATACGCTGAGCTCGTGCCTCACGTGCCTAGCCATGCTAACGGAGGTCAATACATATTGATGGTGAGACTATCAGACCATGTATCTCGGTTTGCGACGTTGCAAACTTCCTTTCATATTTAGATTTTTAAATAGAAAAATACTCAACGTCAATTCTTGAAAACTTACGAAATTTTTCTTCTCTGTGGCCATCGAAATTGGAGGTGTGAAATAACGTCTTTTCCTTTGACGAAAGGGCGTAGCTTATTATTTAAACGGGAGCCCTGGAAAACCCTGCAAAGAAATGAGTTAATGGGCAATGGGACTCATTCCAAAGTGGAGATACACCATAAAGCCAAAGGAGCGACAAACTGGACCGCGTTAAGCAGAAAGGAACCAAGCCACACTAGCTCTTGCCAAATTAATTGGGCAATTTAATTTTTTACACGGGAATTTTTTTTTTTGTAAATTTCAAAGAATTTTTCGCATAGTACAAAGCAAATTCCTTAAAATTTTCAAAAAAAATTCGCACGAAATTACTGTTGTACAGAGTTAATTTGTTTAGTTAAATTTTGCAATAGCTGATGCGGCTTAGTTCTTTTTTGCTTAACGTAGTCCATTTTTTTGTTTCTGACGCAAGGGCGCACAGTGGATCGAGTCAATGGGAGAGGTCGGACATCATGTAAAAACTTTAAAAGCGTATTTCTTCATTATTATGAAATTTTGATGTCTCATAAGTAGTTTCGTTGGTTTTCTCGTAAAATTTTCTGTAAAAAAACACCCCTTAATATCAAAATTGTGACAAGATGAATGTAAAATTTTACAATTTTTGTGAAAAATTCCATGTCCGACTTCGCCCAAAGACTCGTTCCACAGAGGAGCGTTGCTTAATTCATACGTGAGCCCTGGAAAACCCTGAAGGGACATGAGTTAATGGGCAATGGGACTCATCCCAAAAATAGAGCTACACCGTGTGGCCAAAGGAGCGACAAACTATGCAACAGGGTAACCAGAGAGGGATCATTTGCGAAATGTCAAAATTCTGATTATTTGACGAACCATTGGCGAAGCCGGGTATAGCGGCTAGCTTGAAACGGCGTGTATCGCCGATAGCCGAACAATAGTATAGGGAAGCAGGGACTGGGTCGGGAACCAGGAAACAAGACCGTTGGCAAGTTGAGCCTCACCGCAGCGTGGCAAGATGCAAGAGCGTATTTGTTATTTTAAAAATACGCGACTCAACGCCCTTATTGAAAGGGCTCCGAATCAGGGTCGGCTCTGATCCGCGGATTATCTTCCCGCAGTTGCCCTCGCTATCAGTCACGACTGGTGGACGGCTTAAACTCGAATCGAAAAAACTACAACTGAAACTTTCCCCGAAAAGATGTTAATAAAATCCCTTTTAAATTCCTCGCTGCGCTACCCCGGCCCCGCCTCGGCCGGCTCGGACGGGTTTCCAATCATTTTATCAAGTCTTGCGTGAAATATATCAAAATAACAGTTCCCCCTCGCGGAGTCCTCCGCGGAGGTTGTGGATCCTCCCGGCCTCGGCAAAAACGCCGTATCAACACTCGCACGTTGCCGAATTTACGTTTTTTAAACATTTATTTTTCAGGGTGATTATTGAAATTGATAGGCAAAGCTATAAAGAAGACAGGGGTAAAAGGAGCGAGCGATCTCATCGGTTGGAAAAGATGGTTGTTGTCGACTAAGGAGGAAAATGATGGACTAACTGTCAGGAGCTTTTTGGTCCATTGCAACCATCCACTTCCACTAATAGGACTGCTCTATTTTCCTTTGGTCTTCTTTGTCTACCTTTCTATCTATCGATTTCAATAATTAGCCTATTGCTCGATATAATATGATTGTTTTCCCAAGAAAGGCAGGTTCCTATGAGAACCTTTGGTCAAAAATCTTCAATTGCAACTTTTCTTTTCAAATATTATTGTTTAAAATATCTAGCTCAGTTTCCAATGTGTAGCTTATCTTAAGGGTGGTATTAAGGGTTCAAAGTTGGGACTTCTCGGGGCTCTCCGCGTAAATAGCTTAGAATATCTGATTTTTTGACAGAAAAACTGTACTTTAACTGTATAAAAGTGGAAAGTTGGCTGTTTTTTCCTTCGAATATGTTACAGAGCACATAGTAAGAATTAGCATAGTAACAAAAAAGAAAAAAGGAGCACAGTCAAATTTCCACTGATAAGTGGTTATAATGTAAAAAACGCATCGATCAAATAGTCACCTTTAGGTGTTTTTGGGGAAAAGCACGAGGAGGCCAAACTTCGGACACCGGATCGACGCCCCGATCATGTAATACAACTTAAAAACTGAACCAGGGTCTCACCGTAATAATATTTAATAATAAAATTTACCATATAAATACTTTTCTTGTGCATTTCACATTTTTCACTCTTCATAGGGCCAAAAAAGCCCTTATAAACCAAAAAAAGCTTCTGTTCTTTCAGATATTTTAAGGAACATTACGAGTTCGTCGATGAAAAAATTCTCCAAATAATCAGAGAAAAATATTCCAAATTTCCCCCAAAAATTAGCATATTAAGGGAGAAAATTTGGCAACGTTCAAGGGCTGATACGTCGTTTTTTCTTTAGCGGGGTAGTATGGCGCATTAGAGTATTTGTATTCTCGACGGGGTGGTCTCTGGTCCAGTCGCGGAGGGCGCTCGGGAGGCTGAGGCTATGATTGATGAATTTGATGGACTTATCACGCTCCGGGGCCCAGCTTCAATGAGCATCGCTTGAGGTATCTCTAATGCCCTCCGAGCTGGAGGTAAGCTCCGGCCTCCCCGCGACCCCGCAGCCCCACTCCTCTTTCAGCGAGAACTATGCATATACATACGCATACCACATTCGTTTATCAACGGGTCGATTCGCTTTTCAGCCTCCACGACGGCCCTTTTAACGAGTTAACCTACGGATTTTATCCAGCTTCATTATTAATGAAGTGACTATTTTAGTTCCCTCTTGACTTCAATAAGGGATGCCTTAGATGGTGAAGTGCTGAAGGGCTGAAACAGGGTTGGATTGGTGCTTATCATTCTTGCCCTATAGTAAAAGTGATTCAGCCTGACGTCAGACTATGTTTCATAAACTACCCTGAGTCAGACTGAATCAGTCTGACATCAGTCTGCATCAGTCTGACTCAAGATAGTTTATGAAACATAATCCGACGTCAGGTTGACTCACTTTTACCAGGGATAGTCTTGCTTACAGTTCTTTATTGTGGCGCTTATACTAACTGGCCCGCGTTTAGCAGGAAGGAATCAAGCCACGTCAGGTATTGCCGAATTTAACGGAGCAATTTAATTTTAAGAGAACTTCAGTGCAGATTTTTTTTTGACAATTCCAGGGAGTTTGCTTCTCACTATGCAGAAAATTCACTGAAATTTGCAAAGAGATCCGCACAACCGTTTTCATATATAAAATCAAATTTCACAATTAAATTTGGCAATGGCTGATGTGGCTTGGTTCCTTTCTGCTTAACACGGTCCAGCTGGCGTGAAGTCAAATAGCCTCATCGGAACATTTCGAAAAATTGGTTGAAGGGAGGTCATGAGAAAGAAAGGAAAGGATGATAGTAGGCAAGAAAAGAAAAAACAAGTGGAAGAAACAATTGTAGCGGAATATAATGAAACGGAGACCAATAGATAACTAAGTCATGATATGAACCATGCATCTGATTCACTTGAGGTGCCTATAATTCGTCGGATATGCAATTTGATCCCTCGGGAGTTTATATAGTTGCTCCAAGTCAAAGCTTTTGGCAAATTTGTATGCTAGTGGAAGCAGTGGTGAGTTATTTTTTTCAGATTAGTTCGATAAGATTGAATGCATTTTTCCCCATTTTAAGCACATGTTAACAATAAAACTGCCATTTTACGCGTATCTCGTTTGCGAGGGCACTTTGAAATCTCCGCTACCATTTAATTTACCAAAAATTAAACAACCAACACTTGCTTGGAACTGTCAGAAAATATTTTCACACAGAGTAGGACAATCAAGGAAGTTTTTAAGAATTGATGTTCAGTTTTTTTTTTATTTAAAAAATAAATTATGGCAGGAAGTCTATAGCGCAGCGTCACAAATCGAGATAAGCATTTTTGCAATCTCAGCATCGTTATCATAATAATATATTTAAAGTCCCGATTTTTCCGGGAGCTTAGCGGTTTGAACACTTGAGCCAATGGCAGGACGGATCCCAAAGTCAAGCTTTACCGAGGGGAAAAAGTAAGCGTTCAAAAACCTTGGGTGGATTAACCTCAACCCTTCTCGGTTTATTGTTATGCATTTAATCAACACTCGTGAGGGATAAAAACAATCTCACATCGGATAATGATCCCTGGTGACCCTGGTCATTTGAAAGCTCCTCTCCCAAATCCTTTTATTATCCCCCCCCCCCATGATTTTCAGCATTTGGACGTATTTCTGCTAAACGGGACCAGATATATGTGGGAAAGAAGGGGTGTACTCTTTAGTCGAGGTCCGTGAAAATGAAGGGGGTTGTGAGGCGCCAGTGACGTCAGCCCAGATAAGACATAATATTTTTACAATATTGGGCAAATATTGTCAGTACTGTCGCAATATTTACACAATACTGACAATATTTTGATAATATTATAATCAAAATTATTTTTTTAGAAAATATTTAAAGAATCATCATTTAGTATTTTTAAAAATAATATGTTTACCCAAAACATCATAAAAATATTTTCAAAATATTTGTATTTCAATACTGTAAAAATTTATATCGTGAGAGTATTTTTAAAATATCAGTACATATAATATTTATATTCAAAATATTTATTATATCTTTTAAAAACATTGTAAAAGACAGTAATGCATTGGTAAGTATTTTCAAAATATTTTGAAAATATTTTAAACAATAATACTGCTATTCAAAATATTTTTAAAATATTTTCGATATCCTAATCGGTATAAGTCATCATACTAAATGCCTGCCCATAACGAAAAGTATTAAACATAATAAGGCTTAGATTTAAGACGTAGCTCAAATGTGTTCTTTCTGAACATTTATCCATTATTTTCAACCTTATTATTCATAAAGGTTATTGCAGTTGTTGTCAAATTTAATATAATATAATATAATATATATTTTTTTTGCCTCCCAAGAAATTGTTGAATTTCCACCTCCTTGAGGTCATTTTCAATGTATTTGCGCGTGATCTCAGTTTATTTCTTTTTTTGTTTCGTTTGTAGTTCATGTACTGTTGTGAATATTATCATTGAATGAGAATGTTATCATTCATTCACATCTGGTTGTTTATTTTTTATTTTTCAAATTTCAAATGAAACATTTAAATTCAACTGAAGAAGAAATTCTTGATCTCGTGTGCTTATTGGTCTCCTGTAGAACTTGCACTTAGTAGCTGTGCAGCTGTGAGATTATGGCAATCGCACCTGCATAGTCTTTATGAGGAAGACATCAAACTGCAATCAAATGCAAAATGCATCTCAGAATGTCGATGAAAAATTTAAAGAGAAAAAAATAAATAAAATAATAGAATGGTGGAAATAATAGAATAACAGAGACAAAAGAAGAGAAATAAAATGAAGTAAATCAAATTAATGATAAAATGAAGTCAAAGACTAAACTGAAGTAAAACATTAGAGGGAGCAAGGAGATGAAGTAAAAAAACTGAGATGAAGAAAAAATAAAGTATAAGGGAAAAAACTAAATGAGGTTAAAGAATAGAATGAATTTAAAGAATTAACTGAAGTCAAAAAAATTATGATGAAGTATTAAAATAAATTACAGTAAAACAAAACAAAGTAAAGGAATAAGAAGTAAATAATTAAAGAAAAAAATGAAGTGCTTGAAAAAAAAAAAAATAGAGTGAAGAAAAAAATAGAGTCAGCAAGGAAATAAAACAAAGTAAAACGATAAAATAAATTTAGAAAATATAGTAAAGTAAAAAGTAAAATAAATACACGGACAAATCCAGGCAGATGGAAAATATCCTAGTTGCCCGTCCAACTCGACGTTAAATACCGGTTTTAAGTCACTAAAATACATCGTCTAGTGAAGCTCAATCGGTAGGGTCGTCGGTTAGTGTTAGGTAGGTCCCGGGTTCAATCCCCAAGGTGGATGAAAAAATTCTAATCTGCAAAATCGATTCAATAACATCCCAGTGGTTTCATTATTTTTATTTTCATGGTTTCTAAAATTATTTCCACAATTAACCCTTTTCCACCATCCCCTAGCTGCGAACCCCTAAATTGATTCAATATTGGTGTAGTATTGTCTCAATATTGATATCCAAATACTTTCCCTTTGAAGTACTGGCACAGTATTCTCAGCCAAAGTATTGGCACAGTATTTATGCCAAAAGAAAGATGGTGTACGATTTTAACATTGGCTCAATATTTAACCAATATTGGCCCAATGTTTGCATAAATACCAAAACAATATTGTTTAAATATTGGCTAAATATTCCTGTCTTATCTGGGAGCGGCGATGACGGGAGCGACGACGCACAGTGCATGGATCGAGTCAATGGAAGAGGTCGGATAAGATTTGGAAACTTTAAAAGCTTATAACTCCGTTCATACAGAAATTTGAAATTGTAAAAATGGTTTCATTGATGTCCTCGTAAAATTTCCTACTATCAACATTCCTTAAAATTTAAAATGTGACAAATTAAACATCAAAATGTACAGTTTTAGTCTAAAAATTTAAGTCCGACCTCTCTAATTGAATCGATCCACTGTGCGACGCCCACCATGGTGCCCTTTAACTCATGAGCCCTGTCCATAACGCTCTTGTCACATGCCTATGGCTCAACAGCGCAGAATTCAGTTGGCACATAGTTTCGTTTGACAGAATGTAAATGGCCCGCTTTTCCATTTCTTTAAAGGGAATCATAGATGTCACTCAAATTCGAGAGAAAAGTTAAAAGATGAGGCCCAAATACGCCTCTCCTATCTGCAGCTGTGTTGACACTCGATTTTTTCCTTTTTCTAAAATTTGGACGTATTTCTGCCAAACGGAACTATGTGCATTAAGACATGAGCCTTGAGACCCATAAGAATACATACATGACAAGGCTTACGTCATAATGCACATAGTTCTGTTGGGCAGAAATACGTCCATTTGATGTCTGATTCTTTTTTTAATATGTGTTTGCAGACTTTTATCAAAAGCTTGTATAAACCATCTGTGGCACTCTTTTAATTCAGCTACCCGCAAGTTTTTTTCTTAAGGAATTGTGTAAGAGCAAGAAAAAAGAGAAGTAAATTATAAAAGGAAGACAAAAATTTTCACATAGGAACAAGAAGACTTCATCTTTGTGGCGAAACGACTTTTGCCGCTAATTACAGTTACGTATGGTTCCTGGATTCAAGCGCAGCAATTACAGCCGTTCAGACAGATGCGGTCGGTGGCGTTAATTCAATTTCAATTTTTTAGTTCAACGGGGGCAGTTAACGTGATTTATTTGGGCCGGACTTGTTGCTGTGATAAGACAAGACGCAGGAGGGCTACAGGGAGATAAATCCTCAGGGTTCAGGGCTCTCTGAAGCAGCATTAGATTTGACAAATCCCTTCGCTCGTCCGGGGGCTCGCAGGTCTCCGGTCACCGCCCTTCGCCCCCTTCGTCACGCGGTGTTGCCACTTTTAGCACTCAGGGGTATATTCATAGTTGTTTCTTAAACAAGTCCTTTCCTTAAGTGCGGCAGATACACCTGCGAGTCAGTGGCGTGGTGTGAATTGCGATATATCGATTGTTAGGCCATTTAAACCCGTGGGAGAGGATCGATAAACAGGGTGTTCGCAGCGAACACCTTAATAATCGATTCTTTACCATAGGTTTAAATGGCATAACAATCGATACATCGCAATTCACGCCACGCCACTGCAGTGCGAGTCACAAGCGCTCGTTGAAAGTGAAACACTAATACTGCCGTGCAAAGGAAGGACGCCATATAAACATTCGAGAGTTGTTAAAGTTCCCAAGATAAAACATGTATTTTTGACGATTTTCATGCACATTTTTCTTTGAGATTTTCAAACATTTTCGATTACATCGCGTACAAAATTGTCTGAAATTTTTAGGGGGAAAAAATCATTATTTTCCCGGTAAATTCGGTTTTTATCGAAGGAAACTTGGCAACGCCTGAAGGATCATGCGGCGTTCTTCCTTAGCACGGCAGAATAGGAAACAAGGATTTCCATTGCTCGACGTCCAGCTATCGAATCCGCCTTGCTTATTGGTGTTTGACTTTTAAAAATCGCTTGTAAATCGCTGGTGTATCCGGGCCTTAAGAGAGGCTCCATATTATTTACACTGGAATTAAGATTTAAGGAAGTCTTGAACACAGTAGTTTAAAAGGGATAATTTTTGTGAACCTTGATGAAAATTCAGATGTGTAAATTTAGAGGTGGATCCTAACAAAGGATTACATTAGTTTACTACAAAAAAGAAAAATATTGGTGGGTTTTGAAAATTTCAAAACCCACAGATCCGTATCCGCCTTACAGATTGTCAAATCCCTGAAGTTACTTTTTCATAATTTATACTTCTTGCAATGGCATATCATAGTGAAACCTTGTACAAATCCATTTTCAAAATAATACTGTTGTGAATATTATTCGAAGTTTGCAAACTTTCTCCTTTTTACGATGTGATGCTCAAAATTTTCTGAACAGAAAGTTCGTCTGGTTTCCTGACACAAAGATAACTTGTCAAGAGAGGCTCAAAACGTAACAGAGTGGTATGTAAGGTTTCATCATCAATATAATCCTCCATGTAATAAAACAAACGAAATAAATACAATCACAATGTGAAAATTAGAGCAAGGACAAAGAAGCGCGTTGATGACGGCGCAGTGATACAACTATTCGTACTCGATGGATTTCCGTGTTGCATATGCAAAATGATTGAAGGCGCGATGGCGCAAGGCGTGAACTCACGATGCCCCGCTCGATGTTGCTAGTGAGGTATCGCTCCTGTTCGGGAGAAAAATTAAAAAACGATGCAAGATAACGTTTTTCCTGCCTATGGTTGTGCTACTCACGCAGCTTTTGAAGCTTTACTCCTTATAAAACAAATGGAAACTAATACAATATGGAAATAGGGCAAGGGCAAGGAAGCGCATTGACGACAGCGCAGTGATACAACTATTCGTACTCGATGGATGTCCGTGTTGCATATGCAAAATGATTGAAGGCGCGATGGCGCGAGGCGTGAACTCACGATGCTCCGCTCGATGTTGCTATCGAACGATCGCTCCTGTTCGAGAGAAAAATTAAAACACGAAGCAAGATCACGTCTCTCCTATCTTCGACTGTATTGCTGTGTGTGTGGCCTTTGAAGCTCCACGATACAAAAATTTAACTGAAATGTAGTGATTTTGATCCAACATACTTAAAAAATCGGTGTCGTAGTTATGCTTTGGATGATGCAACAATACGTCTTAAGCGTTGCAAAGATATTTAGAATACCATAAAATCAACTCATCTTACTTACTAGTTAGTTTTTAAAGATATAGACTTGGCAATGAGTAATTACGTTTCTCACAATGCTTGAGGGTTAATTACCTTGAAACTTTTCTTTTATATTTTAACACTCTAAAACTTTACATTGACCCTCTGAAAAGTGTTTGCGTGGTTTAAAAGGTTCCATAAACTTAGGTTTATGGAACCTTTAGAATTTATTTTTATCAATTTTTGAATTTTCAACTCACGTGTCCGTCTCTTGTATTATTTGTACGAACGCTTCTTTGGGGGAAAAAATCGAGAAAAAACGGGAAATCATTCGTGCCATTCTACAATATATTCAAGAAGGGTCGAAGGGTTTTCTGGAGGTCTCGACCTTCCTTGCGATTTCATTGATTTGACCGATGCTGGGGCTGATAGGTTCGGACCCGGATTATGTGAGACTTCTGAGAGTTTTCTTCAACTTTGGCGAACAATTGAAAGCCTGTAAAAGCTTCTTTCGGAAGTCTTTGTCTCCGACCCTTCACTATGGAGATTTCTGGGAAAAAGGACAGCCTTCAATACCAAGTCACCAGATGAAAGTGACCATTGAGAGGGAGCAAATATTATTTTTCATCATGATAAAGTGAAATGAAAATCGCTGAGATTGCGCAATTGGACTAGCTAAAAAACTTCTTGACGAGCTTATGATTTTAAATATCTTATTGAGGGAATTCCTTTTTCATAATTCAACGCATCATTTTATTAATTAAATAGAAGACAAATTAATCGTGTCGAAAAAATTATATTTTGGTAGTAGCTACCTTTAAAGTCATCTTCACTCTAAATCTTTAAGTCTCTAAGTCTTTTTCTCAGATCCCGGCCACCACCGTGTAGGGCTCAGGTTTTTTTATCGTTTTTTCTTTTAAATTTTTATTGTTTCCGACTGAAAATGACTCAGTTTTGAGTCGGAACGTCTCGGGTGTTATTAATTGTGTATTTTTAGCCTTATGTCTCCCGTTTTTCCTCCTTGTTTTTTCCACTGTCTTCACTCTAATGGACCAATAGTGTTCGGTGCACCGTTCGAGGGAAAATACACTATTTTCTTCTCAAGGCATCCTTCGTTCCCTAGCAATTCAATTATTTTCATGAATACTTTTAAAAATCTATCATAAATTTTACCAAATTATGCACTATTGAAAAATCATGAAACATCGAAAAACCTAATGTTTTGCTTCGAATCCAATTATTTAAGTTCTCACTCATAGTAACAATGAATTGATAGGGAATAAATTTTTTGATGATTGATTGCAAATTAGCTACTTTCATGGTTTTATGGGACGCCATCGAAATTGGATACATTTCCTCCCCAAAAACTCCTGGTGCTGTAATGTATGTTGGTTTAATATCAAAGGGCGCGAGCGGACCTTTGGCGAAAAGGGAGGCATAAATTAAGTGTAACAAGAGAGCGAAGGTGTTGAAGCGGGCGCATAATTCGCCGGAAAAGCGTCGAGCCATTTGTTCATACGGCTAATAGGCGCTCATTAAAAACGTATTCATCCAAAATTCAGTAGAGTAGCTATTAAAAATGAAAACAAAATTAATAACGGGCTCGGTCAAAGGCACAGACAACTCGCATGCGGCTGAGCATTGGCGGGACGGTGCTCCGAGCGGCATCTTCCATAAATTCCATTATTTTGCAATAAATGAGATATCGACCGAGAGGGATTTCATCCCTTTCTCGCTTTCGCGCCTGATTTTCTCGCTCTCTATCGCTCCCCGGTGCCCCCTCCCCCGTTGGAACCTCCCCGCATCGCACCTCCGCTTTGCTCTATTTTCGCTCTGCACCGGTGGGTCCTTTATTACTCGGCTGAGAGGCATTGTGTGGTTTGCGAGAATGCAGCATCCATCCAGTCTGTGCAGGCAGTGCGCGTTATTAAAGCGGGTATAAAACCCCTTTTTATAGGAATACATGTTCGCGCCTCCGCTTGCCAGGCTGCTCGGAAAAACACCCGTCTTCGGTTTCCCGGACAGCGGGTGGTGCGGCCGTAGGATATCAGCCCCCCCCCCCTTACGTTTTAGATCGAAAAAAGATAAGGATTAACTTGAATGTGTAAGAAGAAAGATAAGAAATTACACTGGAAAAAAAACACTTAAGATCTAGAGTCCAGACTCTTAAAAACATCGACAAGAAAAAATACTCTTGATTTAATCGGATTTTTGCTTAAATCGAGAACCATGCCTCTTAATTTGAGCGGATTTCCTTATGATTTCAGCTTGAATCTGATTAAATCAAGAGTATTTTTTCTTGTCAGTGTTTTCAAGAGTCCGGACTCTAGATCCAATGTGTTTTTTTTCGGTGTAGAAAATAGAAGAGGAAGAAGAAGAAACAAGAGAGGTGAGGAAAGTTAAAAAAGATGTGGATGATACAAAGGGAAGATATTAAAAAATGGAAAAAATGGGTGTAAGAATGGAATAACTACTACGGAGCGGAGTAGGGAAATATGAAAAGTGAACAGATCTGAATCAGTGAGATAAGAACCAGAAAAGATCAGGAAAAAGGACGATAAGAATGATACGAGGAGGGAGGAGAAGAAACGACTGCAAATGAGAAAGGATGATAAGGGAGTGGGAGAAGGAGAGGGAAAATGAGAGGGAGAAGGAGAGGAAAAGGACGGAATTAGAAGTAAAAGAAGAATAAGGAGGAGAAGAGAGGGAGAATGTAAACAAGATGAAAGATGAAACGATGAAAAAGTTGAGGTAGAAGAAATGGAAGAAGAAGAAGAAGAAGAAGGAAGAGGATGAGGAGGAGGAGGAGGAAGAGGAGGAGGAGGTGAAGGAGGGGAAGGAGTTGGTGGAGAAGGAGGAGGAGGAGGATGAGAATTAGTAGTCACGAAAATAAGAAAGAGGACGTGGAAGATGGAGAAAGAGAGGTGAAGAAGAGAAAGAGAATGACGGAGAAAGCAGGACTAGGTCATAAAATTTTCGATTACGCGTCCCCCATTTTTCGGCCTTCCCGTCCAATCGTGTCCCACACGGGTGAAAAATGATGGCTCTCTCATGAAACTGACAACAGTGGAAGCGTGAGTCAACATTTACTCTCATTACCACCAGTGTTGTAGCCATCGCAGGGCAGTCATTGCAACGTTAGCACTGTGGCGTTTGCAGCTTTTCCCGACATCCGCATAGCAAGCTCTTTGCAGGCTTCGGCTCGTTCAATTTTTTCTTCTTTACGTGACCTGCCCTCGATCCTCGATGCGACGAGAATTTCTTCAATCACGATTCAGCCACCGAATCAAGTGCCACTCGTGGAGTTGCTACAACCCTGCTCCCACCAGCCTCCCTAGATCAACATTCTCGGTCGCAAAAGTTGATTGAAAAAACTCGCAGCGTTTTATGATGTACTAAGAATTTGTATCATTAAACGGAACAGGATAGGAACATATGAAACTTTGCGTAAGTAAAGGCAGTGTTTTTATAATAGTTTTTATCATTGATATCTTTGAGGCAGTATTCAAGGAAAAGAACCGCGCCAGTTTCATCAACATTTTTAAATTGAATTGCACGTGGTATGTCTATTTCTCTAGAAGAGATTCTAACGATTGATGAATTCCTGAATTACTGAGGAACTGCATAAAACTGGCCAAAATAGAACAAAATAGCTCATCAAAACGTCCCAAAGAGAAAGTCGAGAAAAGTCGTCAGAAATTGTTGACCTAAGTGAAGACGGAAGATACAGCGGGAAAGTTGAACCAAATTGGTTGAAACGGGTAGTTGTTATAGATTGAAGGGGTAATGAATGGTTAACTAATTATAGGGTCCTTCGTGGGTTTTCGTTAGTTAGTCTGTCACTTGCCGTTTTTTGTCCATCGCATCCACCCGCTTTCATCAATAGGATAGCTCCATTTTCTTTTTGTTTTTTTTGTCCATTGCTTTATGTATCAATTTCAATAATCAGCTCGCTACTAATGCGCGCTCAGCGCATAAGTGCAATTTTTGCTCCTTTCAAAAAGACGGGTTGAGTTACGTTTCGAATAAGTTAAGTTTCGAAATTACATAGCTCCTAATGGCGAAAAGAAAGTTCAAACTGACTTTTTGATGCTTAACAATTAGAATTAGGGAGCGAATTTTCCACAAAATATGTATTAAGACTATTTTTATTTGAAATAATCAATATCTCAATTTTTTCAAAATTTGTACTTATGCGCCTTGTCCTCCAAGCTCTTTAAATCATGTTTTGGTTGAAAAATCCGTTGTTGAGATTTTGCTGTGCGAACGAGGACGATTCCTTTTCCCCAGTGGGAAGCGCAAGAAAATTCAGCGAAACTGGAATATCCAAGTTGAAGCATGTTCAGCGGCGAAGCTTCTTTTCCGCCTTTTTATTTTCCCTGCAGCGGACACTCACTAATTCCACGTAACCGTTTTTTTCTCTGTTTGTACTCCCTGTCTCTACCCATCCATCTGCCGTCCTTTCCTCCCTTTAATTTCAGCGGAAAAGATTAAGGCGCGCGATCTCACCGCTGGGATGTAGCTCGGAGCAAGACCGAGATAAAGCGCAAGTTTTAAAGTTGTTCCGGATTCACCTCGCTGAGTTCCGGTTCCGCTCTTATGCATGCCTCTTTCGTCTCCACGTCACTTGTCTCTCAGCTTTAAGCCCCGTTGCCGCCTTTGAAACCTGAGATACACCGAAAAAGTTCTGTGACATTAACCAGTTTTCCTAGTAATCGAAAGCTCGAAGGGCACCCACATTAATGGACCAAAAGACAGTAGACAAGGAAGGAAGAAGTAAGTAAATAAGACAACACAAAACAAGACAACACAAGATAAGACAAGACGGCAGACAAGAAAGTTGACACAGAAAGCAGTAGTCACACACTGGAAAAAAAACACACTGGATCTAGAGTCCAGACTCTTGAAAACATTGACAAGAAAAAGGACTCTTGATTCAATCAGATTTAAGCTTAAATCAAAAGGAAATCCGCTCAAATTAAGAGGCTTGGTTCTTGATTTAAGCTTAAATCTGATTGAATCAAGAGTATTTTTTCCTGTCGATGTTTTTAAGAGTCTGGACTCTAGATCCAATGTGTTGTTTTTCCAGTGCAGAAGTCAGTAGACAATCGGAGTGACGCATTTTGCGTGTTTATAGGATTAGAAACAAAAAATAAAAATACCTTTACAATAAGTTTTTTCACGTATGTTGATTTTTATTTTGGTTAGTGTATGTACATTTCGGACCACGAGTCCATCTTCAGAACTATTATCACATACTTCACGGAAAATCACTTAGCTAACATGTTATAATAATGCATGTTTTCAGTTGGTTGTTAAAAACTATATAATAAGACCGGTTAAACGAATAAAGGCTTAAAATACTTAACAGACTTCAAAAAAAGTCAGGAGGTAGACATGGTTCAAATTTAGGCATTAAAACATTGGTTTTCTCATCAATATTTCTTGTAAAAAACAATTTGCTCGATCAAAATGACTGAAATTTAATCTACAATCAGAATAATACCGACGCATAGATTCTATATAGTTCCCCGCACATAGAAAAAACAATAATCTGTTGGAGTTAAATTGTACACTAAAGGTTACCGTGACGGTCATCTGTGGTATGAAAAATGAAAATATTATAATTAAAGCTTCGGCGAGTCTGGTGAGCAAAGTTTTTGCCTGAAATCTCGCCTGGCGACGAGAAGAGGCAGGCTCGTGAGTAGATGGTGGTATTTCAATTATTTGAAGGCGTTTCTAGCGACCGTTCTCACCTCATTCGTCAAAGTTACTCCGGTCAGGAGAGAAACAGAGTTGCATATTTTAGAATTGAGGACGAGAAAGACGAGACAGAAAAAAAATCTGTTTAATTTTACGAAATGAATTTGATAGTTGCAGAATAACTACTATGAGAGTGCTTTCAATGGCTCCTGACAATATTCTCAGATCACCCGACAGCCATGAGGATCAGGTTTTCGTTCAAACTATTAACACTAAAGGGGAAAAATAGAGTATTTTAAGTGTCATTAAAAGTATCATCAATTATAAATTATGAATCTCGAAACATTGCTATGATTCACCAGTCGGGAAGGGCTGAGCCCCCTAATTTTGGAAAAAGAGTTGTTTCTCGTAAATTCAAGGACTTTTTTTTTACACCCTCTCTCCCTTCGTGAAACGCTTGATTGTCGGTCGCCTTCCCCATGAAAAATTTCTAGGCAGGTCACTGAAATGAAGTGTTCCAGTAGAAATTCATACGGAATTGAAATTGATTGATTTAACTTCATTGGGTCACTCAATGGGTACTTCAAAATTCAATGAACTTGAAATCATGTTTCCTCCTTACAATATTTTGCAATTCGAAAAGAAGTAAACCTCAAAAATTTTACAGATGGATCATTAGAGAAGTAATTCAAACTCCGTGTATGTGAAATATCGTGAGGGCACATTCTTATTTACTTTCATCATTAGGGTCATAGGAGGTTTTACGATTATGAGTTTCCACTTACTGGGAATGATTAATCCTAGTAAATTCGAAAATCTCTAAGCAACGACGTAACGTATCAAAAAGTTTTAGTAAGGACGCTTCCAGCTTGTAAAACACACGCAAGAGTTTAAAGAATTTTCGCATTTGTTTTTCTGTACTCACTCTCAACGAGAGTTCTGCCGCATTTTAATCCTATTTCGATTTTCAATTTCCGCACAGAAAGTTACCGACTCTTTTCCCGTCACGGAAAGACGAATAATAACTTTGAATTAAGTTAAGCGATTTCCTCAAAGTTGTGTGTGTGTCTGTCATTGGAACTGAATTCAACTGGAGCAGTGTTTTTTCTCCCTCTTTTTCCCCTACCTCTAAAGAAAAGAAAAGAAAATTGAAGAAAGAAGGAAAGAACACTGCCAAAAATTTAGAAACTATGTTTGGGAATTGGGGACGAATTAATATTTAACATATCGGAAGCATTTTAACATAAGGGAATGATAACTTTCTGTTGCGTAAACTGGGGCAGTTTTTGGCCCCTTGGCCTTAAAACATGTTCTTGTTAAAATTATCGTGATTCCAGCGACTGACAACAAATTTCATCAATAGGTATGTAGGAAACTAATCAAATAAATTTCATCCCAAAAATTAAAAAACATTGTTCAACAAGTTTTTTTCGTACATTTAATTTTGCAGACATAGATTCTGGCTCCTATCTCAGCAAGTATATAATTAGTGAATGAAAATGTCCATGATTTTTTTTCCAGTGAAACGCTTCGGTTTATAGTTCATCATCATATGGAAGGTGAGAATTTAAAACCTGGCAAGCGCCATCAGGTATTGCTGAGAAAGTGCAACTGAATCTTTCATTTAACGGGAATCTAGTGTTCTGAAAATGATTGTCATGGAGGTAAGATCAACATTTGGAGGGATTTTCCGATAAAAAGTCCACTAAGCGAAGAACATTGAGTTCCCTCCTTTTACTAAGATAAACACCAAGCACAAGCTTAGCAACATCTCATGGTATTCACCGGTTTTTAAATTTCCACGCTTATAACGGAGAATTTGCAGATGTCTGAAATTTGATGAATTCCATTTGAAATTGAAACTGCTGTAAGTATACCTTAGGTTTCTAAATTGTACAATTGACAGACGAAGTACGACGAAATTCTCTAAAATACATGTGTTTAAATGGAAAATGCTACCTGAAGACGTTTCGAGGCGGTGCATTTCTCACTTCTAAGTCTACTTTTTTACCATTTCATACAGCAGGAAAAAACTATAAAAAATTGCGAAATCAACTCATTAAGGACTCTCAGATGAAGCAATAAAAAAGATGTCTGAAATGTGATGAATTCCATTTTAAATTGAAACTGCTGTAAGTATACCTTAGGTTTCTAAATTGTACAATTGACAGACGAAGTACGACGAAATTCTCTAAAATACATGTGTTTAAATGGAAAATGCTACCTGAAGACGTTTCGAGGCGGTGCATTTTCTCACTTCTAAATCTACTTTTTTACCATTTCCTACAGCAGGAAAAAACTATAAAAAAATTGGCGAAATCAACTCATTGAGGACTCTTAGAGTACCTATATTGAGAGAGAATGGCCACTGGTGTTACCACCTCTGATTGGCTCAGCCATCTTAGGCTGAATGGAGCCCTTAGGACCCAAAAATGGCGGACGCCATAAATTAATGTAATGCTTAATGACTCAAAATGTAGTTTTCTTTGCTTATCGTAACGAGAAATTTACCCAAATGCACTATTGCTACTTCTTTACATATTTCCAAGGCTAATTGTGTGTAATTTTTGAGAAAAATTATCTTAGATGTAGTAAGGTTGGCAGTAAGTGCGGTTGGTGATAACCGTCAAAAGTTGGCAATGACCCCCCCCCCCTCCCATCCACAAAAACCAAAACAAAGCACCGCCATTTTTGGGTCCTAAGCCTCTCCATGGGACCCAGTGGCCATACTCTCTCAATATAGGTACTTTAAGGACTCTCAAATGAAGCAATAAAGAAGTTTCGTTCAAATTCACCATTTAGAGTAGTAATATCGAAAAAATTGAAAGGCGTCCCTACCCAAGAAATTAGTAAACCCGAATAAAATTTCTCGCCGTATTTTCCCCAGAAAACCCATCCCCCGACGACGCTGGAGAATAAATTCCAAAGAGGGGGTCGCTCTCCCGAGATGCGGCAAATGAGTGTCGGGGACCCAGGGCTCAGGGTGCGCGCATAATTTTATATCATTGATTATCTGGTGTTTTTATGCGGCGTCCTTTGGCGTCGCGGCGCGGCGCGTCTCAGAAACGACGCTGGATCCCCACCGACTCCTGGTTATGATAAGGAGCTTTCCTCTCTTTCTCCCTCGCTCTCCCCTCCCCCTCCCCGCCGCCCCCTTCCTCCGCTCGGCGAAACAGCCCCTCCAGCTCCTCGCGGCAAAAACTCCATCTTCTATCGGGGATGTTTTGTTCTCTCTTTCTTTATTTATCTTAGAAATAAATCGTTTCTCCCCGCGCACCCCCGCGCTTCCAGCGCCACCCACTTTCCCACTTTCTTTTACGCGCTCCGTATTTTCCTTCATCCCCTCGCCGCAGATAAGGGTTTCCTACTTCCTTGTTTTCTCCCGGCGGTTCGTCGCCCCTCCCTCCCCGGGCTCCCGCGAACGTCTCACTCCGGCCCCGAGTTTTCATAGTCTCAATACTTTATAATTTTTAATTTAAATTGAATAGACTCTTCGTTCAAAGAGGAGAAAAATCGAGCACGCTCGTGTCGCTTTTAGGATTCGAATTCGTAAAGAGCGATCTCTCGAACGAGGAGAACGAAATTTGGACGTATATGTATTTATGCAAAAAGGAACTATGTGCATTGGGTTTTAATGCAACATAGTTCCTTTTAGCAAAACTACGTCCATTTGTGTCATGAGTATGTACATTATGTAGGGCTTCATTATCAGTGGCGTGGCGTGAATTGCGATGTATAGATTGTTCTGCCATTTAAACCTATGGTAAAGAATCGATTATTAAGGTGTTCGCTGCGAACACCCTGTTTATCGATCCTTTCCCATAGGTTTAAATGGCAGAACCATCGATATATCGCAAAGCACGCCACGCCACTGTTCATTATTGATATTTACGATGTTCAATGATATCTGTGCAGCTTTCCAAAGAGAAGCCATTATGTTTTCTCTTACAATGTCACGAAGGCAATTCTATTTCAATTACGTGTTTCATTTTGCTGCAAAGCTTTTCATCGAGCCATTGGTGGGATGGGTCACAAAATTCTGAATTTCAGTATTAATGTACTGAATTTGCCATCAAAATTTCGCAGAAATCGGCTGGCTCAACACAAAGTACCTACATGAAGCCCAAAACGAAGCATTCACTAAATTCATTTCTTTAAATTCAAACGTCTCCCCTATCAAAGAACCAAAACTTGTCCGAGTTAAAAAGCGCACTAAACAAATGTTCGTATGTTTTACAATCGACGAGTTTGCGATGATGTTATTTTCTTCAAACATGTTAAAATATAGTGCCTCAAAAAATGACAAGGGAAGCCTCCTGAGATCAGTGATATCATTGAAGGAGACTACGTAAAAGTAACTACTGCCAGGCCCGGATTAAGGGGGTGGCCATAAGGACCGCGGCCCATGGCGGCAAATCTAGAGGGCGGCAAATTTTGCAATTTTTTTAAATGTAGGTATAAAAAAAATATCGGATTTAGAAAAAAAAATTACAAACGAGAAAAGGCGACAAAATATCTCATTTCCTGAGAGTATAGTAATTTTTAATTTTGTCGTCTTTCAGTGATACAAGAGATAGCACCTTTAAGCAGTCGAGTTAAGAGAGAAACTGAACACGCAATTTTGCCTGGAACGGCGCGGCGCCGAGAGCAGTAATGACGAGGACTTGAGATGTAAAGGAGAAGCCCTCAGCGCGGCGATCGGCACGTAACACATATTAGCGCCTACAAGACTGCACGAATACTTCACGCATTGCATCAAACACAGTGCGGTCATTGCGGTCTGCGTAAAACGGATAGCGCCTACAAGAATGCATGAATACTTCACGCATTGCGCCAAACACAGTGCGGTCAGCGTGAAACGCATGGCGCCTACAAGACTGCGTGAATACTTCACGCATTGCGCCAAACACGGTGCGGTCTGCGCGGCGCGGCGGCGGAAGTTATAATCATTAAATCACATTCATGTTTGTTCTTTCATAATTTTTTCGTTCATTTCTTATGAATGAAAGGCCTTGTCCACACAGAGATTGGTTTACGAAACTTAACTTTTGCTAGTAGTGTTGACAGGGCATTCCCAAAACATGTGTTCAACACGAGTAAACGCGTCTTACGCACCCCTTCCCCGTTGGAACGTTCACTTGATGGTTTTTATTGATGTTTCAATACGAATGAGAAGGAGGCGGCAAAATACAGGCGGTCCATGGGCGGCAAGTAGGTAAATCCGGGCCTGACTACTGCATTATTGCAGATAATAGTCTAGTAAATAATATTTCCATTTTGCGTCAGTAAAAATTGCATTAGTTACTCCATGTGCGAATATGTTTTTGCGCTTTGGTCAACACAGTAGTTATTTCAATTACTCAGTCTCACCGACGCGTTATGTGACTGGATACCCTATGTAAATCGCCGACAAGACTAAGATTAATAAAACGTACAGTATGTGCAAGTGGTGTTTTTGGCATCCACGCAAGGAAAGCGCTGCTTTAAAAAAATTGAGAGTTACATAACAATTATTTTCTTATTTTTATATCGTTAATCATAGAAGTTAGGGAAGAAAACAGAGCTAACTTTAGAATCGCAAGGTGGGAGGTCATCATCATTCATTAAGGGGCAAGAATTTTCGACAACATTTGACACACTTTTCGAATGAATAACTATTGCTGCTCGAAGATTTTTTTTGCCCACGTCAAAAACTGAAGGCAAAATGGACGTATTTCTGCCAAACGAACTATGTGCATTATTACGTGATCCCTGGTATGCATATATTCTTATGAATCTCAGGGCTCATGTCTTAATACACATAGTTCCATTTGGCAGAAATACATCCAAATGAAGTTGTGCATAGCCTCCATACTCCCATTGCATCAATTCTACTTTCTCTGAATTTTCAGACAGAAACGACTTCTGTTATGTTTGCTGTGAGGATTTGGCGGCGAAATCGTACCTAACGCAATCACCATTCAGTGTAAATTTTGTTTTCTCAAAATTTTCGTACGATAACACCACTGGTATCACCAGTAAAGTTATGTGACGCAATGGTGCATACCGTGGTTCTTATTTACCCTAGCTTCATTACCTTGTTGGCTTCAACTTATTTGCGATTCCTTGACGTATCAATAAAACCATTAGCTAAAGAGAACATTTAAACACTAACGAGGAGGATGACGCCATTCAAAGAGTTGTTATTCAAGGGGTAATTTAAGAGTTCATAATATTTGCTCGATGAAAAGTAGCGAAACTTTCAAAATATTTGACCTTCCTGATTTGAACTTTGGGACAGGTCATTCATTTTTTGCCCATCTTCAGGGTTCGACCAAACATCGTGATTCTGATGCACGAATTGACTTATCGGTAAAACCACCCTCCCTGCACTATTTCCTCAGTGGCGTGGCGTGAATTGCGATGTATCGATTGTTAAACCATTTAAACCTATGGTAACCTATGGTAAAGAATCGATTATAAAGGTGTTCACTGCAAACACCCTGTTCATCGATCCTTTTCCATATGTTTAAATGGCATAAAAATCGATACATCGCAGTTCACGCCACGCCACTGTATTTCCTTTCATAGGCTGGGCGCACATGGCGTGATAGGTCATCCCCATTTCCAAGTTCCGATACGAAAACCGAACATGAAGACTTCACTTACCGGAGATTCCGGTCTTCAAGACCGAAAACTTTCATATCCGATCACGGAACTGCGACTTTTCACCATAGGTCATCCAGCCTACGAGTCACTCACGTTTCCATCATGTTCGTCCATCGAATCGGCGATCGTCTTCCCGGAAAACCCGTCGGCTCCGTCACCGGGTGACAGAACCGTCGCGTGAACGGCGAGTGCAACCTGTTGACAGGCGGGCGGAGGGATGAGAAGTCATGTACGAGGACAAGGAGACACAAACTTGAGTGGGCGTAGTTATTATTTATGGAACGAGTGCCAGTGCCATTGCCACTCCGCTCTACATCGCCGCCGCCCAAACCGCACGGTTGCCAGGCTGACGTCACGACCAACATTTAAAACCAAAAAGAATATCAAAATAAAACCGCTTAACTCAGGGTGAAATCCGATGAAGATAAGCGGTTTTTAAGAGTGGGCGGAGAGCGTGCAACAGGCGTTGCAACCACCCTGCCACAGCCACCCTAGTCCTTCGGTCCTCGATCATCCCCTCGGCTTGCCGTGACCCCCTCCCCGCACGGCGGCCCCCAGTTGATAACCGATTAATGAGGTCATTTAAATGCATGATGCAATGTATTAATCGGGCGCCCCCTCCACCTCCACCCCCGCCCCCTCCCTCGCCCCCTCCCCGCCGCGTCTTCTTAGCCGCTCGTCTAGGTCGGGAGTCTTCAGAAGTTAGTCCACCACTTTGCCGGCTAATCTTGTTATTGACAACTTCACCCCTTCTGCCGTGGCCTTGGCCCACGAAACCCCGGCCACCGACCCCCCGCCGCCTTTTCCAAATTTGAATTTTCCATCCTTTGAGCTTTTAAACGCTTTCAAGTTCGAGGAGGTTGAGCGTGGCCCGTTAAAGGCTTTGGGTTTTTACCGGTTAGCGACGTGGCTGTGAGGGCGAGTCTGAATTTGTCACCCTTTTCCCGCGTGCTCTCTATACTGCTAGTGCTTCACGTATCGGACATGCTTTGAGAATGTGTCAATGAGACAGTTCAGTATTTCTATTGAGAAACATTTTGTGATCTTTAAAGGCGTCAATACGTTTCTAGAATGTTTTAAAAACTTCCTCAAGTTTAACGTGTTACTACTTTTAAAAAGTCAATGACAAGTTTTTGAAGAATAAATTTTAAACTTGCTTCATGTTGTTTTGTGATACTTCTTCTTGCCGTTTTCTTTCATCGAACGTTCTTGGACACATTTCTAACATACCGTCAATCTATAGACACCCTAATGTGAAGCTTTTTTCTCTGCATTAAAATGTAACAATTTCATCCGGGGAAATAAGGCTGCTGCAAAATACTAAAGATCACATACGTAAATACTGGGATGTTTTTGAGTTAATTACATGTTCTTTTTCGGTTATAAATGAAAACGAAAAATTGATCAGGCAACACAGGTTCCTACGTGGTTGAATAGTGGTTTCGTCGTGAAATGTCGCGCTCACCCGGAATTCACTGAAAATGTCTGTATTAAGTGTATTGTTGCTCTTTACCAGAGGAGAAGAAGTAAGAAGTTACTTCAACGACGTGTCAGTTCGCCTTCAATTTTTAGCATAGGCAACCCGAGCTCCCACGTGGTCGAATAGTGGTATCATCATGAAATGGCACGCTCACTCGGTACACACACACCTATGATCCTTTTGCCAATCGGGGAAAGGTAATTTTTACGTCACGTCAGTTTCTTTCAATTTTCAATCTAACTCAGGTATGTAATTTGATCAAAGTTCGTTTTCAACTAGTTGGCAAGAATTGCCATTCAAATGGTGAACGTAAACTGTTGCAAGCGCTCCATTTTGAGCAGGGCATTGAAATCCATACATTGTCTTCCTCGTTTTCTTCTCGTTCGTTGTTGCTGTTGTTAATTTTTTTCTCCTTCTCCTTCTTTTTCTTCTTCTTCTTCTTCTTCTTCTTTTTCTTCTTCTTATCTTTTTTCCTTTTAATTTAATTTGGAAATTTCAGATTAGCCTATTGAAATCTGGCAATGTCGGTCGTGGGAGGTGAAACTTGGCCTATCTTGACACGGGTGCATTAACTGTGCCCACCAAGTTGATCCAAGGAATCTTCCACAACGTTGCAATACTGTATTAAAATTCTGTATTTTCTAAAAGGTGTATGGAGAAGAGGTCGATAGATGCCTGTCCCTTTCAGACGTTGCAACTGGAAATGTGATCCCTGAATCCTCCAAGACTTCTCAAAGAGTAGATACTTTCTTTTCGTCGGAAAAATTTCTCCCTACATGCTTTCTCTGCTTAGCGAAAAATTGTATTTTTATTATTTTCTCCACAGGGAATAGGCCTTAATAATTTCTTACTGTACCTGATTCTAGAGATTTTGGCAACGATGGAAGATGGAAAACGGGAGAAAAACATAAATCCTAGGCCGGTGATGTATTAAGATTAGGGTTCAGCGGCAGAGCGGAGCACGTCGCATCGGCTCGCGGTTCATGGGTGGAGCCTGGATCAAGAATTACAGCCAATTGCAAATTAATTCTATTAGAAATCAATCGGAGATTCCGGCCTGCAGGAGCCGCGAGCTGGGAGCTGGGAGCTTCGCGGGGCGGAAGAAGACAACCTGCCAACTCGCAACTCCGGACTCCCTGCCTACCGACTCCAGCAAGCCGTTATAATAGAACTTCTTCCTATCTGCAGAAGTATGCTCATATTAGAAATAGAGGATTGAGAAACATCCCAGTTAAACCTAGGTAAAGATGGAAAATTGGACGACCTTCACCAAATGAATAACAATTTGTAAAAAGAAACCAAAGGCATTCTAATGTTGCTAGGATTGTGCAATTTACTTTCATTGCAATAAAAGCACCGAAATCATGCAAAAATTAAATTTACAAATGTAGTTTTCGTCTTGAAATTATAGTTTATTGGGAGTAATCATAAAATTTGTCTGAATGATCACTGATCAGTTTATATTCGCAAGTTGGAAAAAGTTGCACAATCTTGGTGACATATGTATTGGAATGATCTTGGATCCTTTATGTAAAATGCAATCCAAATGATGTCTTATGATTTATTGACCAAAGGGAATATTTTTTTTTCTATACTTCATTGCAAGAATTAAAGCCTCTAGTTTGATGTTTTGAACAAAAATGTTTTGGATTGGATCCTCCCAGATAGGCGTCACAGAGAGTGTCCAAAAAGGTACGAGAGATGCCATCTTCCGGAAAAACACGATGCAAAGCGCTTAGCCATCGGTCCACTTGAAGTCGCCCCCCGTTTCGCTGCTTAGGCAACAATCATATCGATAGTAAAATTACCAGACCACGTATCTCAGTTTGCGACGTTGTAGACTTCCTGTCATACTTTATTTTTTAAGTGGAAAACCACTCAACGTCAATTCCTGAAAACTTCCTGGTTTTTTCCTCTTTATGCGAAGAAGACTCTAAAAATTTTAAAAATTTATATTGAATTGAGCTCTTTCGAAATAATAAAATGGGAGCTGAGATATTCCAACATCGCAAACGAGATACGTGGTCTGGTAGTTTCACCGTCGATATTTTGGAGTCAACAGAAAATCTTCCAGCTATTGAATCACAGAAATTTAAATTTGATCTCCTCTCAAGAGGCGTCCTGCACTAGAAAGCTTGTGTTGTGCCCTCTCAATTCATTTAATACACTCTCGCTCACACAAGGAAGGCTTCAATCCAATTCATTTAAAAAAACCGGCAAAAATTCTTCAGGACTCGATGCAATGAAGAATGCTGAGTTCTCGGGGAAGGGGCGGAGAGTCGCCAACAATTAGCCTTGCTCTCGAGGATCGAAGCGAAGGGAGGTTAATTTGCTGTTAAAGCGCGCAAAAGAGTTGATAATTCAAATTATGGATGGAGTGAAGGGGGTGTGCCTGGCAGGGCGGAGGATGAGATGTTCGAGGAGAAGATGCGGAACTGAATGGGTCGAAAAACGATTACTCAAAGGTTTGCGCTGGTAAAAAAAGGACGAAGGACTAGCGGCAAATAACATCAAGTATCGGAGAATCACTGCCATTGGCTGTTGACAAAGAGAGAGATAGAGTCAGGGGCCCTCGCTGAAGAGGGAAAGAGAGGAGGAGAGCGCTGCGCTCACAATGAATAACATTAATTTGACAAGGCCAAACACGGCTATATTAGCCGGAGTGCTGGTAAACGACATTAAAGAGCCTCAATATGAATGATTTTCTTAATTTTATCACGATTGTCACGATTGACTGTTCACGAGAGGGCGAGGGATTGAACACGCTCGCAGGGCGGGGAAGGGGTGGGGGAGGGATCAAAGGGTGGCGCTCGCGTAAGATGTACGCATCGGAGCGGGAGGGGCGGCGGCGGCGAGCGCCGATCGTGGTCCTGCAGGGACGAGGGAGGGTGGGTAGTGAGAAAGGGACATGTGGTAGGAGTCAAGAACAGAATCCCTGCTAGTGGCAGGAGAGTCCCTTATTTTGGGGAGTGTCAATACAACATGTTAGGCCTCTTTGTTCGCCCGACCCCGTAGCTGAACGCTGTGCACCGGGGTTGTTGTCATTGTTGAGGTTAATTTGTGTAATTGTTGTTGTTGTTGATGCTCGCCAATTTGCGTTTAACCCCCTTTTTACACCCCCGCGCGGAGTTTTTATTGTCGCCGCGTCTATTGCTTTGTCGGCCTTAATGAAGAGCTAGAGTCGGGCCGTCAATTCACCGTGTCGCGGTTCTTTTTCGCCTCCGCGCTGCCTTTTTCGGGGTGGCTTTCATGTCGAGGTTTCCGCTTTTCACCTGCGTTCCTCCCGGCCCATTGATTCGTGAAAATGTTTTTGACAGTACTGTCAGGTGAAAATTTTGTCCCCGCTTTCTTTCGTGACGTTGCTCCGCATGTCTATTTAAAAAAATCGATGGAAAATGAATATTTTAAGAGGTTTTTAAATTTGTGATGCGGAAAAAAAAAGAATGAAGTCGATCGTCTGACCAACGAGAAAGGAACAATTTCTTACAGCAACGTTTTACAAAAATGATTTGCAGTTTTGAAATCTTATAAATTTCAACATGATCTGGGTTTATATAAATTTTTTGGGGACTGGGTTGAAACCGCGTTACGAAAGTACCTGATTAGGCCATTAAGAGCGCGAACTTGAGAGGCTGCACATGCCCGAATGTAACTTTTTGCTGCCTCAATGCAACTAAAATTGGACGTATTTCTGCCGAACAGAACTATGTGCATTATGCCGTGAGCCCTGATATGCATATATTCTTATAGGTCTCAAGGCTCATGTCGTAATGCACATAGTTCCGTTTGGCAGAAATAACGTCTAATAATTGTGTCACCCGCGTGAAGAATCCAGTGAGAATATGTTACTTACTAAAACGAGTCCGGGGGCTTCGCCAGGAAAATTATCAAATAATGATGTCTTTTATGAGCACGTTTGACCTATATTTTTCCCTGAGCACCTATGCGTCACAAGTCCGATGTTATTGTGGTACACAGTGCAAAACTGTGTACCACAATAATATAGATTTCGAAGGTCGGCCCCGATGGATCGATATGATCCGAAGTCCGTTGTAGACAAGTACATATATGTTTGGAAACCGTAACTTTTATTTGTGAGCATTAATTGTTCTGCGTAGGTTCTGTTAAGCATCAATATTGTTTTAGTTTAATGGAGCAACTTATCATTTTTAGCGCTTTTTATGGGCAAGTTGCAAACATCAAGTGGCGTACGAAGCGTTGTGCTTTAGATCGTGATATGAATATTGAATAAATCACGATATCACTGGGATCTGTAAACATCCCTCGTTTAGTTGTTGCATTCCTCCCCTTAAGAGAGATCGCGTCAAAAGCTTTGACCTTACTCGTGGTTGAATCTCCGCTGTTGTCACATTTACTTAATGATTTGAAATGTTCAGTCCTTCTGCAAGGTGACTATGAACGCAGTTCATATTTTCTCAAGATCATCATTACAACGGCTATAAAGTTAAAAAAAAAATAGAAAATAATAAGAAAAATATAAATTTTTTATGACGTATATGTTATCATCAAAGTTCATTAATGAACATACTCTTCGGTTAATTTTGTTTTATCCTGTTTTTCTACTCGCAAGTCGCAATATGTCTCTTTTTTTAAAAGATACATCTTTTTCGCAAACGTTGCCATCGCTACTGATCCAGAATGGAGTCTCGCTCTCGCTGCGCGCTGATCAACTTACCACTCAGGATGCGACTATTTTGACCGGAAGTATAGTTTTTTGCCTGCCTGAAACTTTGAAGGAAAATCATGCTACGTGGTGTCTGGCGTAACGCAGGGCGTTCATTTTTCTGGCTGCATATTGTCACTCAGGATTTGCTCTTCTACACAGTCATGATAGAAGTTCGTGCTCGTCAGGTGCTCCTCCAGGGGAGAAGCTAGTAATCCTGTGGGTAGTTCACCATAATAGATATTTTCCCAGGAAGTTTGTGAAAACTGATATCATATATTTTCCGTGTGCGGGAAGCATGGAAAAAACTAATTCTGATGTAAACTATAAATGGATTGCATTTTGCAAAAAGGAACCACTAGCATTGCAATGTTGCTAAGATTGTGCAACTTCTTTTGTCTTGGAGGAAAAACCCGATTATCCCTTAATAGTTTCTATTTTACTCGCTAAAAACTGTAAATTTAAGACAAAAATTACCATCTAAATTTCATATTTTTTCACAATTTCCACAATTTTATTGCAAAGGATGAAGTTGCACAATCTTAGCATCGTTGCAATGCTAGTGGTTCTTTTTTGCAAAATGCAATCCAAATACCATTGACTATCTTGTCAGTTGATTTTGACTCTTCGGAACATGTTTCGCATGTTTTCATTGACATTTTTATGACGGAACATACGATAAGCTGCTATAATCCTTTTCTATAGACATGGCCATTTTGACTCTAAACTCCTTTTTTAAAATCTGAAGCCGAAAACGAGAAATAAGAAGAACGAAAAATGACGAGGAAGCGGAAGAAAAAAAATAAAAAGAAGGAGAGGGAAAGAAAACGCGAAGAAAAATGTATTCTGCTTCTTCCTCTTTTTGTTTATTCCTCTTCGTACCCTACCTATCCTTCTTCTCTTCTTCCTCTTTTTCTTCTATTTCCACTCTTCCATCTTAACCATTTGCTTTTGATTCTTCCTCCACCTGTTTTTCCTCTTCATATTACCTAATCTTCTTGATCCTCTCGTCTTTCTCCTTCCTCCCATCTGTCCTCCTCCTTCCAATTATTATTTTTGTTCTTCCTGTCTCCTTTCTCCTTTTTTTCCTCTTCCTGGTCATCTCCATATTCCTTTTTGCTCTCGATTATATTGCAGCCTTATCTCACATGGAGAAAAAAAACTTCGTGCGTGGGACCCGAAGTTTAGGTCATATGGATCTCTGAAGTTTTCGGATTGAGCATCTGAACACATTAGATCCAGCTGCTGAGGTTTGGATCACACATCTGAAACTTCAGTTCTTTAATCTGAAATACCTCGGTTTCCACATCCGAAAAACTTCGGTTCTCACATCCGAAGTACTTCAGATGTAAGAACTGAAGTTTCAGATGTCCGAACCTCGACAGCTAGACCTAAAGTGTTCAGATGCTCAATCCGAAAACTTCAGAGATCCATATGACCTAAACTTCGAGTCCCACGCACGAGTTTTTTTTTCTCCGTGCAGGATAGGGAAAGTTCCTACCCTCTGAACTTGTTCATCGTGACTGTTATGACAGAAACATTTCACCGAACGACCATACACTGGCAACGATGCCCAGGATTCGAAGCGAGGTGGCGGGTTCATGTCTCGGGTTTCGTCACTAGGTAAAAAGGCGGTCGACTGCGAATCCCGGTCCCGGGTCCCGGTCCGGGGTGGGGGCGGCGAGCGCGCGCCTGACGGGACCAGGACCGGCAACCGGGAAGACGGGCCCGGCTAATCTGTGCCACGCGTTTCATATCAGCCGCATGACACGCGGCCACCCCCCATCCCCCTCCTCGCCCCTCGCCGCCGTCGACGTGCGTCATGCTTCCAAGTGCGTGCGTTTGTCTGATAACGCGTTACGTAAAATATTCGCGCCTTCGACCCCCTCCCCCGATCGGCGACTCCTTCCAACGGAGCTGCCCGATTTTCCCGATCCGGAGCACTTTTTCCCACCCTCCGGCGGGCTCGTCACGTTCCTGTCTCGTCGTTGTGACGTTGGAACGTGAACTCGGGGTTGAAGTTTACGCATCAATTATAATTCGTATGCTACATCGGTGTCACACGGAGAAAAAAGAACGGTTGCTTACGATACTGCCGGTGGATTCCAGGGCCTACTCATATCTAGCTGTAGTTACGATGTTACTTTCGGGGTGACAATAGACCACTAGACAAGATGCGAATTTAACCATTCTGATATATGTATCCTCATGATAATTTCACGATGAGTACGATTCGCGCAACGAAAATGACTAAAGTTACTTCCGTACTAAGATATTCAAAATTTTGTCTCGGTGATTTGGCTCAGCTTTTGCAGATTTAAACACTTAAAACGACATGGGACGGAGAAGGAACACTGATTGATTGAGAAGCTGATCTAAGGAGTTGATTTCAGCAATTACTGTAGCGCGATATGTGTTCTACGAGAAATTTTGGTTAGGAACCACGTATCAGAATGCTTAAATTCGTACCTCGTCTAGTAGTCAATTTCAAAGGAGTAGAATTCGAATAGCCGAGGTGAGGCCGATGAAAAACGTATAGATGCACAAGCAGAGGGATGGTGAAACTCTCAAACCACGTTTCTCGTTTGCGGTTATTAAAAATCTCCGCTCCCGATTATATTTTTTCGAAGAAGAACAAATCAACATCATTCCTTGCAGTTGCCACAGTATTTTCTTTGTACAGAGAAGAAACATCACGGAAGTTTTAAATAATCGAACGTATTTATGCTAAAAGGAACAATGTGCATAGGGGTTGTGTGTGACATAGTTCTTTCTAGCATAAATACGTCCAATTGACTTTAAATAATTTCCCATTAAAAAAATTAAGGGTTGCAGGAAGTCTGCAACGTCGCAAACCGGGATACGTGGTTTGGCAGTCCCACCCTCGATAGGCTATCGGTAAGTAAAAGGTTGGCAAAGGAGTTTCTTCTTCATACTGCCCGGCGAACGCAACAGGGGCGTCGACATTTTTTGTGTTAATATTTCTTGCCGCGGAGATCCTACGATGCTCTCCGGCACTTGCAGCTAGGCTAGTTACTTTTTTGTCTGTTTTTTTCCTGGATGCCCGCAACAAAGAGCTACTAATGCCAGATGTTGTTCGATCATTGTTCGGCTTTCTGGAGGCGTGGTCCAGCGCGGCCCCTTCGACTTCTGCGGTATTTCGAAAACATAGAAAGTCGACCCTCCAAGCATGTGAATAATGGATGCACCGCACCATGCGAGCTGCCGCGTCGCGGTTATGACTAATTTTTGATATCGAGCATTTAATATCTTTATTTCCTAAATTACCTCGCCCCTCTCTGCGGTTCCGACTTTTACAGCTCCGCCCTCTTCGAGGACAGCAGGCAGGCCAATTATCTGGTCTCCGTTTAGGTCATCATGAATATACATGCAGGTATTGTTCATTGAGTCTCGGCTTTTCTGAACAAGTGTCGATACAGTTTTGAAATAGGGTTCAATGAATGACACGTATGATTCAAAGCTATTGTGGGTAATAGCGCTACTGACTATTATCGCAGAAATATTTGAGAGGTCATTATTGTAAACTAAATATAGTACAAAGAAGGGCAGAGTTTTGGTGAAAACCAAGATGTGGTACCAAGAGGACCAGCTGTCACAGACGTATCATTGACATTTTTTGTTGTTTCTTGGAAGCTAAAAAAGATTTGGGAAGAAATAGTTACTGAGTGGACGCATTATGAAATGAAGTTAGTTTTATAACTTTAGCGCAGAAAATTATGGAAAATCCGGGAAACTACAGAATCAACCGAAAGGTAGGGTTATTACTTTGTGTATCCTATCCCAAGTTCAATAAACTTCACGAGGAAAAACTTCGTAAGTGAGACCCGAAGATCAGGCCATAAATGGATCTCCGAAGTTTTCGGATCATGCACCCGAAAACTTATGGTGCAGCTGTGGAAATTCAAGTCGCACATCTGAAGGGGTTCAGTACTTAGTGCTTCGATTGATTCCATAAAAATTTCAACCAAAGTATTGAAGTTCAGGTCATAAATGGATCTGCGAAGTTGTCGGTTCATGCACCCGAAAACGTATGGTTCAGCTGCTGAAATTCAAGTCACACATTTGAAGTAGTTTCGATTGACTAGCACCTTTGACCCAAACTTCGGCAACTCGACCTTAAATTTTCGGATACACGATCCGAAAAATTCAGAGACCCATACGACCTGAACTTTAGGTCCCAAATGCGTGAAGTTTTTTCTCCGAATTCTTTATTCTTTTTTGTCTCTCTGTGTCTTTGCAATGAAAATCCCATCCCGTTTGGACCATCACGCAGAAGTGACCTTGAGGTGGGAAGGTACCCGAGACTGCACCTCTGCATCGAATGCGGAGGTGAGCTCGCAGCGAGAGAGCGGTGCGCGGTCTACACGGGCGCGCAAGACATAACTTTTGAAGCAGAGCCCATGTGATAGCCGTATAATGAAGCGTATCAAAAATCCGTGTAAGGGCGCAGGAGGTACATCAAGAACCACCTATCTACAATACAACCCGTGCGTGTATTCGCGGTTTCTCTTAAGGGCGGATGGACCCGGCTGCCCGAGGTGTTGCCCGTCGAGCGGGGGCCCGAGCGATGACACGCTGCACGCTGGAATGGAGTCTGAGAGGAATTCTACGTCTCATTTCAGGTGCCTCCGACTGATCTGTGAACAATGCGCTGATATGAAACTTAATAGTCCGAGGCGGGCTGGCGCCTAGAGAATGTTCAACCCAGTGGCGTGGCGTGCTTTGCGATATATCGATTGTTCTGTCATTTAAACCTATGGAAAAGGATCGTGAACAGGGTGTTCGCAACGAACACCTTGATAATCGATTCTTTACCGTAGGTTTAAATGGGGAAATATCGATAATCGATCATCGCGAGCGACATGCGTGCCCAGGCCCCGCCAGACTCCGGGCTGGAGTTGCAGTCTGCCAACCGTACATTGTTTTGACACGCTCGCAACCGCGACCGACGGCGCGCAATTGGTCGAGTTAATGGAAGACATCGGACATGAATTTTTAGACTAAAATCGCAAATTTTGAAGTTTATTTCGTGAAACTTTAAACTTTAAGAGTTGCTCTCTTAGAACAATCTTATACGAGAAAACCAATGGAATCATTTTCAGAACCTCAGGGTTTGGATTAACGAAGTTATAAGCTTTTAAAGTTTCCTCGTTTTGTTCGACTTTTCTCATTGACTCGCTCCTTTGTGCGGCGGGAGACAGGATCGCGGGTATTCGCATACACACGCTCACGCACTCACACCTCTATGCAGTCGCGCTGTTTCTTTCGCTCAACTCTAGAGTACTCGATGGCTAAAGTTGGAAAAAGAGTCTCTGCATATTACAGTGTTTTATAATCCTCCACAGCGTTCTATTTTCTAAGAGAAAATTGACCAAAATATCTCATTGGAACTTTTTGTGAACATGTTTGAACAAGTGAAGAAAATCCATAGAAATAGGAAAATAAGCTGTTGGTTGGTTTTTTTTATAAAAAAAAAAATTCAGCGAAAATTTAAAGCATCGCATGGAGATACACACTTTCTGACTTTAGACATCGATGTATGGAAAGTTAAAATTCAAAACCTAGTGAGCGTCATCAGGTGCTGTAAAGACCGTGCAGGTGTTCCACTGTAAAAGAACCAAAATGCTGTTGCTGCGAAAATTTTCATTAGGGAAATTTTCACTACGTTTTTGTCATGTTCATCTCAAGAAGTGCCACTTTCAGGCAAAAGATTCTACTTCTGAGGAACTTGTACTAATGTGGTTGCATTTAACATAGCGTCAAGCACGTGCATTTTTCTTTCCTGAGGATCAGAGAAAATTTCCTAAAAAAGTGAAACGGAACGGAACGGACGATTTGAAACGCTGCAAACCAAGATACACGGTTCGGTAGTTTCACCATTGACATGTGAAATTTTGTCTGAAAGCGACATTTGAATTGGATACATCTCATAGGTTTTAGTTCAGTATCCCTAATCTTTCATTTGCTCTTTCTGTAGACCTGACAAAAATATTGGTGAAAAAAAATCTACAGCAATCGGTACCAAGGTTTAATTTTAAATTAAACATGTGCAGCCCTTTTTAAATTACAACTTTGCACATAAATCAAAAGCAAAACATATACCATTTATCAACCAACCAAACACAAACCAAATATATCGTCGAGAGAAAAGGACACTTCGCTGATGCGCGTGAGTTATGGAGGAATTTGTTGCATCGAAAGCAAAGTGACGCCATGCTAATGAAGCGCTAAATTGAAACATACCTCATAGTTTTTTTTTACGTCGTAAGTGGTCTTTTCTTAGCATTATCTCGAGGCATATTTTATCTGGCGTTAGCCGTCAACTTATTCCAACAGTCGAGAAGATGAAGCTATTTTTACTGCACACTGGGATCTGAATGTGCAGCAAAGTGCGTAAGTATGAGATATGAAGCGTCTGCGCGAAACTAAAAGCTACCAGCCACACTACAAGACACCAGCTTTTAACCCAATATACTCATTTGATGTGACATCTCAATTCGTGATCAATGAGCTTTTTTTTTCTTTTTTTTTCTTTTTTTTTTTTTTCATTTGCAGTAGTCGTACCATGTTATCTGAATTTAAGCGGTTATCACGGGAAGGTTAATATCGCCAACTTTATGTTATCCCCAAAAATAGTAGCGAACTTCTACATACTTGAAATGATAATTCAGATTCATTTTCGCCTCTTATTTTCCATGTCGGGTTTCACTGAATTTAAAAATCGACAATTCTTCTACATGAAGATAGCGGTTGAATGAACTATGGTTGAGACTTTAGGGGAACTGAAACAATATGGAATAACGCGAAGACAGGGATTTGACGAAAGTGAATCCATTTGAAAATGGTATAAACTAAATCGAAAAAAATCGTCTTCAAATGTTTTTCTCACGCCTGCATGTTCTTCTTACACTCCCACGTTTGCTTCTACTTATTTAATGCTCTCTTCAACAGTGCATTTGCGTGAAAAATGAGGATGGGTGGACATTACAGTGGGCTACCCGGAACTACCGAAAACTAATAAGAAGGATGAAAAAAGGGTGGGAACTCATTTTAAAATGGGCTCGAAAACAGAAGGAGGGCGTCCAGCGTATATTCTTCTCCCACCGAGGATTGAAACAAAAAAGGTATTGCCTTGCACTAACCTGTAATTAACGGGTGCTGGGAAGGTACGAGGATTGAGGAGGCACAGATTTTGAAAAATGAGAAATATGAAAAACAGAAGCGTGTGCACTGTTAGACCCTCCCTTCTCTCCTCCTCCAAACCTGTTGAATAAATTAATATCATGATCCGGTCCCGGGAAAATCGCTAGTAATCCAATTTAAAATTAAAATTATAGGGTGAAGCTGATAGTTCATCATTTTTAAATGTCAAAATCGAACAATTATTTTACGCTGCGCGACATTCCAAGATCAACACCATGCTGGAACCGTGCCCCATAAAATATCCTTATCACCCTGATTCTTGCGCAAGATTTTGGAGAGATATACATTAAAAAAATATAATAGCTGAAAAGCATCATAAGGAAAGGAAGTCGTCAGGGACAAGCCAAATTCTTAATCAATGACCCTCAGGCCACAATGGGCACAAAATTTAAGCACGTGCGTGAGGCACCAATCCCAGGAGGCGCTAAAATTTCTCGCATTTTTTTTTTTATTTATTCAGTATCCTCTAGAGATTCGCATGTTTATTTCTCTTCTACTACCTTTTTGCCGCCTCTTTTATTTTTTTCTAGCTCCCTTTTCCCTGATCTACTTTTCTTCCTCTTAATTCTTCTAATCATTTGTTGCTCTAAGAAAGGAGGGGGGCAGAGACGTATGTGATTTTTACGTGGGTGATGGGTCAGTTTTTCTAATCACTGAATAGTATTTTGATGATTTCAGACTACAGGAAACTAATATCTCTGTCTCACGTTCACCATATGTTCACGTTCAATATTAGCAGAAATATCAGATATCACCCTTCAGAAAATACGGCGTATGACGGCGCGCCATCCCCCGAGGTGATGCTAAGCATGGTTTCTTCCATCTTGGTTTCATCCATTTTTCAAGTCGAGCAACCAATGCAAAATGAATGTATTACTGATTGATAAGTGTATAAGTGTATGAACAGATCATATTATTTATTTCTATAATCTGTAAGCTCAAACCACCAAAAAGCCATCCTACTACTAGCGCAACTGACCTTTTTTACCCTCACGACAACCCGGTGACCAGTTTCCGAATACCCATTGAGTGACTCCCAGAATCCACGTGCAAATTTCAGATACCTTAAAGTAAACGCTATACGGATCAGTCTTATATTTTAAACTGTATCAAAATACTCGCTCTCTTGAGTTACAGAATATAGTCGAACCAAGAACGCACCACGGAATAAAATCATTCAAATGACCGAATCCGCAAAATTCAAAAGGAATAAGTGTTCCCAAAAACTTGAGTGGCACATGACACGGGTTTAGCTTGCCACGAGCTAAGATCTCAGATGAATCAGTCCCTGTGGACCAAAGCAGAGGCTGGACCTCCCAGGAAGACGCGGCGTGGTGGCCAGTTTTGACGTGGCCAGGTTTCCCGTCATGTTATGATATTTGGCATCCATCGAGGCTTATCTGACCTCGTTTATAGATGTTGTCATTGGAGGATCCCGGCTCCCTCCTTCAGAGATGTTCCTGTAAGCGATCAACCCTTTACGCCCGTCACAATCTCAAATCGGGCGTTACGGCGAATCCACCGTCATGTTGTGGACGAAGAAAAGGTCACGGTGGATTTTCAGAACCCTCAGGCCACTGTATATTATAAAAGAAAATTTGACCTCTAACCTACGGAATGTTATAGGATGTGTCCACTATGTCCACGCGAACCCTTAAGAATATGAGCTAATTGGATTTTCTGGCGATTTCCATGATTCACTGGGGAAAAAAACACATTGGATCTAGAGTCCAGACTCTTAAAAACATCGACAAGAAAAAATACTCTTGATTCAATCAGATTTAAGCTTTAATCAAGAACCAAGCCTCTTAGTTTGTGCGGATTTCCTTTTGATTCAAGCTTAAATCTGATTGAATCAAGAGTCCTTTTTCTTGTCAAGAGTCTGGACTCTAGATCCAATAAGTTTTTTTTTTTCCAGTGTATACGACCTCGGGTGAATATCGTTTCGTATACGTATGGCAAGCAGAGAAAGTTTACTTGCGGAAAAGGTTGTTTCAACGTTAAAATTTAGGTCTTTAGAATTAAACTTAATTAAAGCTTTTGTATATTTCCGCTAACGCCAAAAAGTTAATGGGTCTTCTTGAAAAATTTATCAAGGCATATTTTTAAATTACTAAAGGCAATTAAACCATGCTAACTTCAATAAAAACCGGAAAAAGAATCAGAGTCTTTAGGACTCATTTGGCTGTTCATCAAGTTTTACGTACTTTGCCACCAAAATGCAGATTTGCGACAAGCAACGAGCATGTTTCCATAAGTAGTGTGTCATAAAATTTTCCATTTGAAATTCTCACGTTTTCAAAAGATGACTGTCACAACACATATTGGGATATGTTGTTGTGTGCCTTCGAAAACCAGCGACAAAATGTAAAAATTAACTCGCGCTCAAAGTCATTTCATAATTCTGGTGAAATCAAACTACATTTGGTGCGTTCAATTTTACGAAAGAAAACACAATTGGCAAACCAACACAAACTAGCGACAAAATGTAAACATTAACTCGCGCTTACAGTCATTTCATTGTTCTGGTGAAATCAAACAGGGGCGATTATTGAAATGATATCGACTGTATGTCAGCGCTTTGTTGTGTCGCGCCATCGACTAAGCATATGCTTAGTCGATGGCGCGACACGACAAAGCGCTGACATACAGTCGATATCATTTCAATAATCGCCCCGCTGCATATGGTGCATTCAAGTTTATGGAAGAAAACACAATTTGAAACCACCTTTTCGTTGTTCATAACACATGTAACTTGGCTCTTTTCTACTGAATTCAATGCACTCGGGACTTCGGTGGACTATACATGCCGTTCATGGAAGGAAGCTGTAAGAGCCTCCATACCTACGTTACAAGATAGCTTTTGATAATATGCTTATTTTTGGGGCCACATTTAAATGTTTTTTTTTTTCATTTTTCAGATAATTTTACTCGCAATTTCGCAATTCAATTTAAGATAACTGAAAATTTCAAGGAAAAAATATACGCAACTTTCCTCAAAAGTAAATGCTTTATTTAGAGAAATTCGGCAACGTCAGATGGTTCATACGGCGATCTTCCTCAGAACGATGGTTCGTTGCCATGCGCTAAGGAAAAACGCCGTATTAACATTCGAAAGTTGCCAAATTGCCCCGGATAAAAAATCTGTTTTTAAAGAAAATGATGCGTATTTTCCCTATAAATTTTCAGATATTTTCGATTAAATCGCGTACAAAATTGTCTGAAACTTTTGGAAAATAATATCCAACATTTTCCGAGTAAATTCGGTGTTTATCGTAGGAAACTTGACAACGTTTGAAGGCTCATACAGCGTTCCTCCTTAGAACGGTAGTATGGGATGGATGCCGGGCGCGTGGGTGCGAGACCGTGACAAGCCCGGGACGGGGTGTGTGAAAGGCTCAGGTGGCGATGGCAGCGTGTGGTGCGTGTGGTATCGCTCGGCGCAAACGGCGCTGCCTAGGGGTGCGGTACCTGAGCCAGCCAGCCTGTCAGTCAGGAGCCCGAGGTGGTGATGGATCGGGCCATCCGCATCCTCCAACACCAAGCCATCAAACAACGACTATCGATATTTTCCCATTTCAACCTATGGTTACAAATCGATTAATCGATAATCGATCCTTTGAATGGGTTTAAATGGCAGACATATCGATTCATCTCAAAGGACGACCCATCCCCAACCCCGTGGAGCTTCGGCCAGATGAGCACGAGGGAGTCTCTTTCTCCACGGACAAACGTTTATGACGACAAGTCCAATTGTCCAGTTGGATTGTGCTCCCTTTGTTCCAGGCGCGAACCCCACGAATCATCCATACTTCATCGCGGTGGGCAGTCAACAGTGACCCCTACCCCCCGCGATCGCCCAACGACCACGGTTCGCCCGGTTATCGCTCGGGATACTGCCCACTGGGAGGTATTCCGAGTCGATACCATCCGTCAATGTTCGTCTTGTCATTTCAAGTCGGCGACGGTTTTTTGGCTTCCCACTTTTCTCTCTTTCTTTTTATGATCTCGCCAATAGCTTAATGTAAAAATCAACATCTGGACAATATACGCATGTAGGAAAATAAAGAGACCTGTATTTATGAAGGTACAGAGAAGGTACCTTACTAAGATGTACTCCATGCTTTTGAAGCCCAAATCACGAAATCTTGCATCTCCACAAAATATGATTTTTTTTTTTTTAATATTTATTAGCACATCTTTGTACAAACAAATTTAGCACTTTTAGTTAACAAATATAGAACGAAAAATAAGATAGAAGTCCGTAAAATTAGTGTGGAAATGAATGTTTTTAGTTTTTAAACAAATTTGGGTAGCAAATTTGGCAATACAATTATGGAATAATTTAGGAGAATCCTAATATTACGAAATGCGGTCAGATAAGGAGGAATTTTGATCTGCATGTGTGTGTGTTAAGCGAGGTTGGGAGATCTTTAGCCCTCTGTCACAGTTTTAGTCCAGCGTCATGTGACAACCCATTTTTATTTTTTTTTAAAATTAGGTACCTTTCCCATTGGGGCTCCATTTTCGTCGGAAAAGTTACGTACATTAACGAAACGGAGGAAGCAGGGAAGGTGGGGTAGGTGGCCTACAAATACAGCACGAGAGAAATGGGGAAACTGCGTTACTGAACTTAAAATTCTTAATAGCATGCTTATTTTAGAAACTTTCAGCTTTTGTGTAACAAATCGAATTGAATTATATGAGCAAGGGTGGGGAGATGGAGGTGGAGGAGACTATACCGCTTTGTGTGAGATCTTTTTCCTTAAATTTTCAAATTAGCGAAAAAAAATTCGGAAATCCTAATTTACCAAATCTTAAATCCACTGAAAAAGCGTAAAATAGATATGAACAAGACTTAGTGGTCATAGTTACGCGAATGACAGTGCAAGAATTCGATACCACAATTTTGAACTTGAAGAATACGAGTTGCATGTGTAAAGAAATGGTGGCAAAAAACATTCGCAAAAAGACGTGCACGACCGATCCTAGGACAAGCTATGATCCATCACATTGCATACGATCTAGCAATTCTATTCATAGTCAGAACTTCAGAAGAATGAGGTTTATTAAGTGATGCAGGAGATGGAAAATCTAGGAACGATAAAAAGGATCGATTTCTAACGAGTCCCATGTGGCACATTACGCACTATGCGCCATCCCTTCGCCATGTGTCCGCCTAGATAATACAGTTGGTGATTTCCTCACCCAAACACTTTGTTTTTGACTGAAATATGTTGCAGCTCTTTCGCACGTAAGAAGATTTTGTTTTTTTCCGGATTAGAGACGTGTATGGGTCATGCGGAGGGTTACGTATTAAAATTATTTGTAAAATGACGAAAATATATGCCTCCAGCGCGATCTTTGAGAGCAATATTATCTAAGTACAGTTAAATGGAAGGTTGCGTTCACTATACGTCAAGGATAAAATAGGGTCATCAAAAAACGGAATTAGTTATCATTGAAAAAATGATTGGCTTAAATATAATGATTCTTAAATTTGCAACTAATCTTGATTCAAGCTAAGTTTTTCCAAGTTCAAGAAAAAAAAATGCTTGGTCAAGCCCCCCCCCCCCCAAAAAGAGACAGAAAAAAACATGTAGCTCAATTAAACAACACCATTCTTGATTTGAGAAAAAGCGTATTTATTGGGGTGGATTGAAGACTTTTTTTTTCAGTGGCTGCTCTTTTTTCGAGAATCTACTTGTTCACAGCTGAGATTGCTAACAAGTGTGCATAAGTGAATAAAATTGAAACTTCAAATGATGTGGTGATCCCCAGTTGTGTGCGATAAAGTTTGGAGGCATGTTTGACAGTGCAGTTAGGAAGTAAATAAAGCTCACTGCACAGAGAATGCCAATTGATTTCAGACTTGCAGGCATTCTACATTTTCAAAATCATACTAAAAATAAACACAGCTGTATGATGGTTTTATATAGTCTGCAAGCAATTTAAAACGTCTTTGAATTTTATTGAATTTTAGTTTCCAAAATTCGCTGGCATTGGTGTGAATTCTTTTGAGACATACAGTATGTAATACATATTTTATATCGCAAAACGTGAAGTGGCTCTTGTTAGTATGCCAAACCTCTGTAGTTTTGGCTTTGCATCAAAGCCGCCCTTTGAACGGTGTGAAATTGCCGCATTAAACTTTTATCCCCACGCCTTTACTATACATCAAGGAAATCTTCCAGCTTTTTGTCATTCAACTAGAGTACCCATTTCCGATGCTCCTGTGACATGAGGGCATACCTCCATTTTCACGTAAGCCCTAGAAAGCATAACTTTATATAAGGACTAGGGATCATCCCAAAATGGCTTTACGCTGTTTTTTAGAGAGTGACGTTTTGAGCAGTAAAAGTAATGCCGTTTTATCTTTTTATTCAATAGGTCAACACTGCCGTGCTAAGGAAAAACGCCGTATGAACCTTCGACCGCTGCCAAATTTTCTTTGATAAATCACAAATTTTCGGGGAAATGCGTACGTATTTTGCTTCCAATTTTTCAGAGAATTTTGTCAGTCATTTTATCTAAATGATCTGAAAATTCTGAAGAAAAATATTCGTAACTTTCTTCAAAAATAAATACTTTCCGAGAGGAAATTTGGCAACATACGAATGCTGATACGGCGTTTTTCCAGCATAGCAGAACAGTATTGCCGTGCTAAGGAAGAACGCCGTATGAACATTCGAGAGTTGCCAAATTACCTTTGATAAAAGGTTTATTTTGGAGGGAAGTTATGAATGTTTTTCCTTGAAATTCTCTGGAACTTAAGGAGAAATTACGTGCGAAATTATCTGAAAAATTGTGAGAAAAATATCCACAAGTTTACCAGGAAATTTGCGTTTTATCAAAGGAAATTTGGCAACGCCTGAAGGTTCATACGGTGTTTTTTCTTAGCACGGTAGAGTACATACATAAGGAGCATTCTATCGTTTATTCTCATCTCACTTGTGACCTCTTATGATTTTTACTCTTCCATTCTACTGTATCTCAACAAGTTTTCAGTATATTGTCAATACACAAATTTATTTCCTAAGCTCACGATAAAAATATAAGTAAGCCCCTCCTCGATTATAACTGGATCAAGATTCAACTGAATTAGAACGAAGAGGAAAGAATGAGAAATTCGGCCTGAACTAAATCTATATATTTGAAATTCATCAATGAATCAGAGGGCGGAGAATAAAGACGTAAAAATATTAGATCATAGCCTGAGGCTGTTTCGTGTTCCACCAATAGTTATGGTTCGGTAGGATGAGTTATTAATAACCCGCTTCAACCGAAAAACACGAGTGAACAAATAAGATTCCACGAACTGGTATCACTCCAGATCCATAATTTTGTCTTTAAATTTTGTAAGAGCCTTGAGGAAAGAGGAAGGAACTCTAGATGTATGTGGATCATGTATGGAAATATGAGACATATTGGTGTCAAACAAGGCAGTAGCTTGGCGTGCTTTGCGATAAATCGATTGATCTGGCATTTAAACCTATGGAAAAGGATCGATAAACAGGGTGTACAGGGGGCACTGTAATAATCGATTCTTTATCATAGCTTCAATGTCGATAGTCGATCATTCACGCTGCGCCACTAAAGCGAGAAAGAGACCACGAAATTTTGCACATCCAAGCCAATTCTGCCGTGTTAAGGAAAAACGTCGTATGATTCTTTAGACGCTGCCAGATTTCTTACAATAAAATCCGAATTCACTGGAGAATTTTGAATATTTTTCTTGAAATTTTGCAGACGATTTTGTTGTCAATTTGATTTAAAATATCTGAAAATGTAAAGAAAAAATATATATAACTTTTCTAGAAAATACGTGTTTTATCCGGGGAAATTCGGCAACTCTCGAATTTACATACGGCCTTTTTCCTTAGCACGGCAGACTTGACACCGAGGCACATTGCGATATAGTGAAACTGCAATAACTCGTAACTGGTTTGTGGCATTTCAAAATTTCTGATCTCTTTTCCTTTCATCCAAGGAGAAACAACCAATGCTACCTACTGCGTGGAATTTTTACAAAGTAATTTTCCTACGGAGAAGAAAAATCAGGAAAACTCTCAAGAAATGGCGTTGAATATTTTTCCTTTAAGAAAATACATTATGACAAGAAATCTGTAGCGTCGCAAACAGAGGTACGAGTTTCGACACTGATTCGATCGACGAAATTCGATCAATTCACGGGTTTGTCGATCGATTCACGGGTTTGTCGATCGATTCACGGGGTTGTCGATCAATTTACAGGTTTGTCGATTGATTCACGGGTTTGTCGATCGATTCACGGGTTTGTCGATCGATTTGCGGATTTTTCAAGCAATTCATGGGTTTTTCGATCGATTCACTGGTTTGTCGATCGATTCACCGGTTTGTCGATCGACTCACTGATTTTTCAACCGTATCACGTCAATTGGTTCTCGTTTTCATTTTTCGATCGATTCACGGGGTTGTCGATCAATTTACAGGTTTTTCGATCGATTCACGGGTTTGACGATCGATTTGCGGATTTTTCAAGCAATTCATGGGTTTGTCGATCGATTCACCGGTTTGTCGATCAACTCACTGGTTTGTATACCAAATCAAGTCATTTTTTTCTCGTTTTCATTTTTCGATCGATTCATGTCAATCGAATCCATACCCTCCTTCCAAGAATAATAACCGATTCAATTGATTGTGAGACATACACATTTTTCAGCTTCCGGCATCGAAAAGGGTTTCACTGGAACCGTGACTACAACGATTCGTCGTCCCGGGAGCACGATAAACATTAACGATTCACCCCTGGGGTTTCTTTGCCGGGAACAAGTGCACGAAAATTCACGGGGAAACTGCGCGGGGCGCGGCGAACGGGCGCAACAAACGTTGGCACGTGCCGCTAAACGCCAATTTGTAGCCGGCCGGCCGAGTGCCGAGATGTTGGTAGCAATGAATTGCCCGACGCCGCCCTCCAATGATACGCTCAAGAGCCGCATGTAAGGGTGAACGATCAACGTGCCAAATGAGAAATTAATTGCGCGAGCCCGCTAACTGAGACTAATCTCATTTTCTGGGAAAGGAGACGATGATGACATTTAATTGAGACCTCTTTCGTCCCATAAACCTTCAATTTTCGCTCCCTCGTTATGTTTTTTCAGCGGATAATAACCCGGGTTGAACTCTGTCTCAATGCTGGGCAGGGACTTACTCCGAATTTAGAACAGTTGCAGTGCCTCTAAGGATTTCAATACTTGATCGTTTTTCTGGCGATTTCCATGATTCAATAAATGATAGTGATATGATTGACAGTTGCGTCATTTGGTGGGGGCAGGGGGGGTGTACTGCCGTATCGAGGAAAAACACCGTATGAGCCTTCAAACGTTGCCAAGTTTCCCCCGATAAAAACTGAATTTACTGGGAGAATTGCGAATATTATTTTCCAAAATTTTCAGATGATTTTGTACGCAATAATCTAAAATATCTGAAAATTTCAAGGAAAAAATGCATAAATGTTGTCAAAAAACATGTTTTATCAAGGAAAATTCGGCAACTCTCGAATGCTCATACGGCGTTTTTCCTTAGCACGGTAGTGTAGTTGCCTCTCCCCCCCACCCTGCGTTTCAAAAGGCTTAGATAAAGGAGAAAAATTTATCGAATTGCTGAAAGCTTGATTTTTTTCTGTACGTAAGTCTCCTTATGTCTTCCTTACGTAGGGGTCATGTCAGGTCACCCCCCTTCCCCCCAAAATTAGATGAAATGACATAACTAATGATTAACAACTACCCCTAAAAATCCTAAGCCGGGTCCAATCGACCCGACTATCCCTTCGGGGGCGTTATGGGGTCGGTGCATACAAGCTTTAGATATAAGTTTACAAACACATCCTAAAAAAGTAAAATCAGACATCAAGTTGGAAAAAAGAGGAAAAAATTGAGTGCCAACTCAGCTGAATATATAGGAGAGACGTAATCTTAAGTTACTTTTTTAACTCTTCTTCCAAATCTGAGTGAGACCTCATTTGCAGCATAAAGCGGAGCATTGAGAGTTTACGCCTCGCGCCATCGCGCCTTCAATTTTGCAGACGCAACACGGACATCCATCGAGCACGAATAGTTGTATCTCTGCGCCGTCATCAAGCGCGTCCTTTTCTTTGCTCTATTTCTACATTTCGATGGTTACGATTGTCTTATTTGTAGCGGTGCTGTTAGGGATGAGTGAGCAACATGGCCGAATATAGGATAGGCGAAATCGGTCCTTATTTTTTTTGTTAAATTCTCTTCCGAATCTGGGCGACATCTCATTAGCAGCTTAGAATGGAGCATTGCGAGTTTACGCCTCGCGCCATCGCGCCTTCAATTTTGCAGACGCAACACGGACATCCATCGAGCACGAATAGTTGTATCTCTGCGCCGTCATCAAGCGCGTCCTTTTCTTTGCTCTATTTCTATATTCCGATGGTTACGATTGTCTTATTTGTAGCGGTGCTGTTAGGGATGAGTGAGCAACATGGCCGAATATAGGATAGGCGAAATCGGTCCTTATTTTTTTTTTTTAATTCTCTTCCAATCTGGGTGACATCTCATCAGCAGCATAGAGAGGAGCATTCAAAGTTCACGTCTCGCGCCATCGAGCCTGCATTTTTGCAAATGCAACACCGATATCCATCAATCAAGAATAGTCGCATCTCTGCGCCGCCACCAACGAGCATTGAGGTGTCTCTTGTTTTTATTTGAGATAATTTAAGGTTATGTTTGCTCAAAATATGCTGTCACGTGTCGTGCTCAAGGCAAGAACCGCTTGGGGAGGGGATGTTTAAATGTCTCTTGAGCGTTTTAAAAAGCGCACATCTAAAAATTGGTATTGTGGTGAAAGTTAGGTCGTGTCAGGGAATTTTTTTGACGACTACCCCTAGAAATCCCCGACTATCTTTTCTGGGGGATGTACATGTGGTCGTTACGGTAAGGGGTTTTAGAAGGCGCCTGCAGTATGTTACCAAACCGGTGAAAATGTCAACAAAATATTTCTTACCTTCAAAATTTTAGAAATAACATAGATAATACTTCAAAAACCATCCAAATGGATGTATTTAAAAACGTGCTAATATAACCCGACTTAAAAACTCGTGAATAAAAATATCTTGGGTATCTGAGGGTTAAGACGCGGCTGATTTCCCCTAATTGTCAACACCACCCTGATATTTGAGTCACATTTCTGGCGACGAGAGAACAAATTAGCCAATGTTCCTCTCGGTAATGGCAATAAAAATTAAAACAACCCTCGCGAAAGCAGAGAGCCTCGATTCTCGCTAAGTGCGCTATCAACGGCTGTGGTATGAAGTTTAATCATTCCACAATTCACACACGTGGGAGATGCAAGTTTGAGTGAAGTAAGTTGTATGGGAATTGACTAAAACAATGTCTGAAGGGGACGGGCGAGCTCAATCGAGAGTATCACAGTTTCAGAGTATCAAGTCAAAGGGTACGAAGTCAAGTGTTGGACCCGCCCGCCCGCGTCATCTTTTGAAGTGCCGGGCAACATTTATCAAGTCACGGCCTTTTGTCCGTCAGATGAGTTGAGCCAAGCGCCAGCTCTCGGCGTATTAGCATAGCGGATTAATCATATCAAAGGCTAACACCAAGCTCCAGTGAGAAAGCAGTCATCGTAAATTGAGCCGTTTTCCAGTCAGCAGCCGCACCACGCATCATTTTCAGGCCCTCTCCATCCTACCCCCGTTTCCTCCCTTGTTTCTCCCTAAGTTTCTTGATGGACCATGCATCTTTATGCCTAGATTTACCTCTCGTTTTTACCTAGGTTTCTTGTTCAGAGTAAGGATGGCAAATTGAATGAAAAATCGACCACAAATTCGGTAAATCATCAAAATGCTTTCCGATAGATATAAATGTACACATTTTTGTCAGTTCAAGGAGGAAGAGAGGTATCGCTGCACACTACAGCAAAAAGATTGAAAAATTTTTCAAATTTACTGCTATAAAATTGAATACTTTTACCATGAAATTGTAATGTTTCCACATAATTTGATCAATTGATGCCAATTTTAAACGATCAATATGATGAGTTTCATGCTGAAGAAAGGTGGGCAATTTGCCATGCAGAAAATATTGCAACTTATTTCGTTTTCATTGCTGAAAAATTCAATGAGAGGAGCGGGAGCCCCTTCAACCAGTGAGTAAACAACATACACACTGCGGCAAATAGCAATACTTTTATCATGTCCTTGCAATTGATTGTAACTTGTGGTAGTTGTGGTTCTTGAAAATTGAGAAAAGTTCAACGAGTCTCCAGTAATGTATCAGAACAACTTCGAAGGTATAAACCATTATGACAGATAACAACATTTGCCATCGCAAAAAATTAAAATATATGGATGAAAAAAGTTTATGACTGTGACTGAAGGTACAAAAAAACCTTACAATTTTTCAAAACCTAAAAATTATGGCTTTGTCTTTCATTTTTTTTTTTTTTATTTTTTTTAAATAAGTTATTTTTGTACAGATACAAATCTATTCAATCTTCTGTAAAGATCTGATGTTAAGTTGTTTTGTTGAATTCTACTTAAGATTCGTTAAAACTTCCTTCTTTTTGTGCTGGAGTGCTGTGTATGTTGTCTATTTTCTGATTGAGAGCGGTCCATCTATTGAAATTTATTGCAAAATAACATTGAAATAAGTTTCAATATTTTCTGCATTGCAAAAGCCTAACTTTCTCCCACACGAAACTAATTTTATTGATCTTTAAAATCAGCATTTATTGATCTAATGATGTAAACATGTCAAAAATCTCCTTAAACCTCCTTTAATCATAGTTCAGACCGTATTAGGGCTCCTAAAGGCCTAAATACACACGGCGATTAATCGCCGTGAGTGAATGACGAAAGCCAATAGAGAGCCTTGATTTCGATATATCGACGTCAATGGATCGAAATCAAGGCTCCCCATTGGCTTTCGTCTTTCACTCGCGGCGATTAATCGCCGTGTGTATCTAGGCCTTAATGAAAGGAGCTGTTCAAGGCTGTTAGTTGGACGTATTTGAATCAAAAGGAACTATAGCCATTCTGGATGAGCCCTGAAATCCATAAGAATACTTGCATTACAAGGCTCATGTCACAATGGACCACTCAAAGTACGAATTTCAGCATCTGATATGCTTCTTAACCAAAATTTCACGTACACGATGCACAACATTCTAATCAGCTCCGAAGTAATAATTCTTGATGTTTGAATTCAACACTCATGTCAATCTTAGTGATTTTTAAATTATCATGACAGCTACAATATGAAAATCTGGCAATCATGATTTGACTCAGTAGCAAATTGAATATTTGAACAACACAAAATGACATTGCTCGATTGAGATTGCTTTGCAATGCGCGATTTGATACATTAGTTTTTAAAATTTTAACCAGAAAGAGAAACGTTAGATTTCTGTCATTTCGTTGCACGAATCGTGCTTTGCAAAGTTAAGGATCATGTATCATCCAATGTACTCTAGTGGTCCATTGATATAGTTCCTTTTGATTTAAATGCGTTATATTATAAATACGACCAAGAATCTACGTGAAGGACGAGGCTCAAAGAGTCAAAGCGCCTCGCGTGAAGGCATCCACGGGGCTCAACGGTGAAGACTCACGAGGCGGGTTCCTGTTTATTGATTCAAAATTCGGACTCGGAGGAAAATGGCGGGCCGGAGGGGCGCGGGGACCCGGTGGGATCGGAGATCAAAATGCCCGGCGCAGGGGGTGCGATTACGGGATCGGGCAACGATAAGGGTGGCCGCCCCGGATCGCGATGGCTCCGAGGACGAGGAAATGTCATACATTTATGGATGCAGAGGGGCGCCGCGCCGCAACGCGAGGGTGGTGATTTTCCGGAAGCGAATAACCCGGCGCGGCGCGGAGGGAGGAGGGGGCGGGAGGCGCGAGGGGGTTGAAAGTTAGGAGCGATGAGTTGAAGGTGAAAAGCGCACGTAAAAAGGCCAAAACCCGGGATTAACGGAGTTTTCAACACATGTAAGGCCACTTGAGCCCCTTTGCCACCCCTCATTTTCTCTCGCGCTCCCCCGCGCTCCGCCGTAACCGGCCCTGTCCTCCAGTCATATATTGTTTTCCTTGCCGTGCTTTCGCTAATTACTCCGACTTTAAAGGCTCCGCCGCGCGTTCCTTTGAGTTCCTCTCGGTGGAGCGGAGAGAATTCATGTGCTAGAAAACGAAAAATAATTTAGGCAATTTCTTGTTTTTGCCCCCCCCCCCCCCCCCAAAATTTGGAAACCCGTAAATGCATTTGGTGTGCATAAAGAAAGTATGAATATGGTCCGCTGTGCTGACTTGGAGTGAATTCGAAAGGAAAAGGTTTTGAAATACTGATGTCCTCATGGGTACATTTTTCGAGATCGTGATGCTGCGCCGGACGGTCGGATATAAAAATTTTCAAGCTTGCTGATTTCTTCACTCCAGGTGCCCTGGAACGCCTTGAAATGGAGGAAATTCAAATCTTTTTATTCATTTTTTCTGCAAGATGACAATACTTCCTCTGCTCACAGGAAAACGAGGAAGTAAAATCGTCTCTAGATCTCGCACACTCAAATAACTTGGTTTTTCATTTTACTTCCACTTTGAAATGTTTGGCTTTGAAGGGCTAAACTTATGTACGAGATCAAGGTTTCTAAAGTTCAGGGATAAAACTCCTCCATTCATGTCTACAACAGCCCAATTTTTTGAAATTTTTCCCTGGTGGATTTTTATTATCGTTTGTCGCATGGCTGGACTGATTTTGCAGTCTGAAATCATCGTGAATCGCATTTCATTATATTTAACTTGACATTAAAGTGTCGTACGCAGAGTTAATGAGATTGATCCAAAAAAGACGGTAAGTATCACTACATTATTTCAAGTATACCTAACGATTTACAAGTCAACCATATTTTGATCCCGAATCGAGCTATAGGTGAAGATACATAGTGAAATTTGGCAACGTCCGCGAGCTCATACGGTGTTTTCCCTTAGGACAACGAACGGTGGATCGAGTCAATAGGAGAGGTCGGACAAAATTTGGAAACTTTAAACGCTTTTAACTTCGTTTATACAAAACTTTGAAGTTTTGAATGTGGTTCCATAGGTTTTCTCGTGACAGGATGCGTCCCATTAAGGAAGGTTTTATGGCCCTGGCCTAACTTTGATCGAAAATTAAAACAGCTTAGAATAATGTCATGTATGGTCCAATCGACTCTTTATCATCTACCCTGTGAGAGCTTGTCCTTATATTTGAGGTGATTTCGAAAGGGTTTTGCCTGATTTACCAGCGCAAAGTAGTGAAGTTTTGCAGTTTTCTTGAATAATTGCTCATTTTCGATCCTAAATTAGATTGTTTGTGTATGAGCACAAGCGACTACCACTTTTACTTTAAATATGTTAATCTTTAGTACCCCCATTACAACATTTTTAAAGTAGGAAGTGGTAGTCGCTTGTGCTCATACATAGACAATCTAATTTGGGACCGAAAATGAGCAATTATTTAAGAAAACTGCAAAACTTCACTACTTTGCGCTAGTAAATCAGGCAAAAACCTTTCAAAAACAGCTCAAATAAGGACAAGTTCTCTCAGGGTAGATGATTAAGAGTCGATTTGACCATACATGACATTATTCCAAGCTGTTTCAATTTTCGACAAAAGTCAGGAGGGCCAAAATACCCTCCTAAATGGGACACATCCTTTTAGCCAAAAATTTCATGTCCGACTTCTCTAATGGAGATGTTGCATGTGCGAGGGATTTGCGATTTGACCATTGATTCTTATTTAAAAGTTCGCGAAAAACACGATGGTGCCACTGGTTTTCTCTGAAATCAACTCCCAAGCTCAAAAAAGCTCTCAAGTTGAGGCCAAAATGGAGGGAGTATCCCACCCTACCCTGAGAGTCCACCTCTACATCAAAACAAACTCTCCATGCAAAGATAGGGAGCAAATACATTTACAGGGCTGCCACTTTGTTTGGGGACTCCAAAACTGAAAACACGGCAACCTTGCTAATGTATTTGCTCCCTATCTTTGCATGGAGAGTTTGTCTTGATGTAAAGGTGGACTCTCAGGATAGCGTGGGATATCCCCTCCACTTTGGCCTCAACTTGAGAGCTTTTTTGAGCTTGGGAGTTGATTTCAGAGAAAACCAGTGGCACCATCGTGTTTCTCGCGAACTTTTACATAAGAATGAACAGTCAAATCGCAAATTCCTCACACATGCATCATCTCCATTTGCAGTTAGAGTCGAAAATTTCGTGTCCGACATCTCTGATTGACTCGATCCACCGTGCGGCGGAGGGATGATCGTGGTCAAGTAGAGTGACAAGGACTCCGAAGCGTGAACGAGACGACTCCGGAGTGTGGCTCATCCGCGGCGGTGGCGGCGGGCCGGGCTGTTTTGGGAGTGACAGGAAAACAATAGCTCGTTACAGCCGGGGCTTGTGCCCCTTATCGGGCCGGCTCCATCTAATCGCGGATCGGAGGACCCCGACCGCCGGCGACCCACCCAGCAGCACCCCGCCTAGCATCGCCACCACCGTCATTGTCCGCCCGAGACCGCAACGTAACGCAACGCACTGACCGGCCACCGCGCGACACGGCCCGGGTCGCCGTTGCGTCACGCGCAGATCACAGTCCACACCCGCACCCTGGCACGATGAAGTCTTCCAGAGGTGCTCTGCGGCATTTCAATGGCACACGTGGACGTATTTCTGCCAAACGGAACTATGTGCATTAAGACATGAGCCCTGAAACACATAAGAATATGTGCATCACAGGGCTCACGTCTATATGCACACAGTTCCATTTGACAGAAATACGTCCAAGTGATATGTGCATGTCAAGGAGGATTATGGGCGAAGTTTTCGGCGATATGGAACCAAGACAATACATTTCAGAGGTCCGCCGTGATAGCGAAGAGAGCAGTAAGTATCAAATTTTCGAAATCGAGTTTCCTTCAAAATTCGTCTGAACTCTTTTAGGTGAAATCACTGAAATTTCCAAAACAGCAAAATTCATCTTAGTTAAGATGGTCTTTAGGATATAGAGATAAGAGATAAGAGATATGTATGGATAAGAGATTGATGTAACGATATTGTTCACATTTTAAAAAATCACGATTAATTTTAAACATCCCTATTATTTATTCCAGGGTAATTTTTCAGAATGATTTTCAATTGCATGCATTTATAATGATGATATCATGAACGGAACCACCCAAGCCAGAAAAAAAGAAAATCAAGAAAAGATGAAGTAAGGCAATCTTGTCCAAATGTATCCGATCATTCAATTGTTTGTTCAGGAGACCAGAGACCAAAGACCCGCCCAATGGCAAATGGGTTTTTAAAAGATGCAACCATTCGGCCTCCGAGACCCCGGAAGGAAGTATCTTTTCTCATTGAAGGGGTTTTTTCTAGTAGAAGAGATCTTCGAGGGAGCCACTAGGATTAGAGTGCAAAAAAACTCCCTTGACTTGGGAAGAAAGCCAATTTTCTCAGAGACATCACTATTTTGTAGAACTGTTGACAGTAGAACCTCGTTAAAGACATTTTTCAAGGAAACGAAGGAAAGTAGACTGTTTTTGTAGACATTATTGGTTTAGACTTACTGCCTGCATTCCACGAAAAGTTAGACCTTGTCCACACGAGCGTGGTTTGCGGAACTTAGTTCGGGGAACTTGTTCCCAGAACAAGTTTTAGCTGATTGTGAGCTAAAACTTATTCCTTCAAACCTCGAACACCGGAACTTCCCCCGTGTTCCCAGCTTCTATGTTTCTTTTGTTGTGAATTTGTTTGTTTTTGTTTTTTACGCCCTTTATGTCTTGCCGTTTGTTTTTGTTTCTCTCGTGGCCGCAGTTATCTATCATTTTGCAATAATTATATAGTTTTATTGAAGTTCCGGCTCCAGTTCGGGCGAACTCGTGTGGACAGCATGCCTCATTTTAAGGAACAAATTTCGGGAAACTGAGCAGTTCGTCTAATAAGCTCCTCGAACCACGCTCGTGTGGACAGGGCCTCAGAAGTAGATTCATAAACCAAACGGTTACTAAACGCGTGTACCTTTGACTAAGTTACATTTTGGAGTTTGCGGTGGTCCACGCACCCCAAAAGTTGTCCGTAAACGGCCTCTTAAACCTACTGGGAGAATCGTCGGGTCGTCGAACAAAGAGCGGAAGTCAAACTTCATACAAACCTGAAATTACATTGATACACGCACGTAGCGTAGCCAAAAAAGGAAACTCAGTTACACTCCTTCGTCAGATCAGCGACAGAATGCGGATGGCCTAGCTTAGGGAAATCCCTGGATAAAACCGCGAAACGTGTTATTTTTGCACGGAAGCGGAGATTCGGAAAAACATGGCTAAATCAAATTCGAAGCCCCCGCTTAATCCTTTTTATAATTGGGCCCGTCGCGTCGGGGCGGTGGCGCGGCGGCGCACAGTGGATCGAGTCAAAAGGAGAGGTCGGACAAAATTCGGAAACATCAAACGCTTATAACTTCGTTTATACAAACCTTTGAGGTTCTGAAAGTGGTTTCATTGGTTTACTCGTAAAATTGTAGTCAAGAAGCACCTCTAAAAGTTTAAAATATGACGAAATAAGCATACAAAGCAGTTTTAGTCCAAAATTTCGTGTCCGACCCCTCCAATGGACCACTAGACAAGTTACAAATTTCAGCATTCTGATGCATGTTCCTTAACCAAAATTTCACGTAAAATACGATACGCACAACGAAAATTACCGAAATCAACTCCTTACGAAGATATTTAATGATTCCTGATGCGTGAATTCAAACCATTCGCTCATTAAAACTCAATGCTCTGCGTGATTCACATCGCGTTCTAAACGTTATCCTGACAGTCTCTGCGAGGTAAAAATCTGGCAACCTCAATCTTGACGCTTTGGCTCAGCTGTAGCAAATTGCTTATAGTTTGAACAACACATGGTGAGAAATGAACATTGACCGATTGAGAAGATTGCTGAAACCGTTGTAGTGCGTGATTTGACTCACGTAGAGCTTTGAGTTTCTTGTGAGCGGGCAGTTCAAATTCCTCGTAACCAATGTGAAATAAAAACGTTAATATCTTCGTTAGGAGTTGGTTTCATTAGTTTTCGTTGTGCGAATCGTGTTCTACGTGAAATTCTGGTTAAGAAACATGTATCAGATTGCTTAAATTCATACCTTGTCTAGTGGTCCATTGACTCGATTCTCTGTGCGGCGGGAGCACGTAAATTCTGAACTAACAAGGGATTAAGCAAGAATTAAGAATGAATTTAGCGCGGTTTCTGGACGGGGCCCGGGCGGGCGCAGCGCTAGGCTATAGGTGCGACGAGATTAAATTAGCATCGGAATCGGTGCGCGGGTGTACTTGCAGAATATTCCGCGGCAGGGTCCTCACCCGAACCCGGACAGGGCCACGGCCGCCGATGCGATGTTGAGTGGGTAAACCAGAAGCGTGCAAAATACAAATTAAAGGGACTCCTGTTTTAATTAAATTCCGACACGGCACGTGAGTGGATCAAAATTATAATCTTCCCAGGGATTATAGCCTTAGACCCGGCACACAAGACTACCCGAGCCCAAACCCAGGTTCGGATCCTTCGCCATCAGGTGAAACTATCACACATCCCCCGACCCCATCGGTCGAGCCCCGCGGCAAAGGTGGAGGATCGACAGCGCTAATCCTGCGAAATTTAATTCCCGCGGGGAAACGAGGTCCCTGCCCCCTGTCCTGTCCCTCGCCCTGCGATGAAATCAAACGAGATTTGCCGGCCGCGGCCGAAATTTGTCCGGCTATTTACGCGACCCCGAAATTATAATGTACCTGGGCCGCGTCGCATGTGTTAATTAGTTTCCGTACAAATAATATTGACGGGGGGCGTTTGACGGGTGTTGGAGACATCGAGAGTTCGGCGGTTAATTTCGGGTCCTAATCTCGTTCCTAATTCATTTTGTTTGTTCAAATTTACTTTCGATAACTGTTTTGCTTGTTTGTTATCTATTCATTCCCCGTTCAATTCCTCGTTCTCCTGAGGGTCGATGCAATCCATAGTGATGACCAGGAGAGTCGTGAACGAACAATTTGATGGTGATTTCATTCAGCTCAATTGTTCTTATTTTTGCACGTTCGATTGAATGCACCCTCATTACCTGGCAATGTCTTCTACAAACATTTGTCGCAAATTGCAAATTTATATTCAGCCCACTGATTAACGCTGAAAGTAGGCTGGTCCAGGTACGTGGTTGATTGATTTGTCATTTAAAGCTATGGAAAAGGATCGATAGACAGGGTGTTCGCAACGAACACTTTAATAACACAGCCCTGCGTTTTTTTGGTCATGTCTTGTTGCATGGAATCACTTGATTGATTCCTATGTATTTTTTAGCGCTGAGTTCGGGAAAAATATCCAAAAAATTCCATCACGTCAGGATTTTCTGCAAATTCAAAATTTTGGTTTTTATGGGGCAAAAATTTCCAAAAATTGGAACTTTTATTTCTTTTTCAATTCAACCATTGATTTTGGTCTGTAGTATCTCTACTAAGTATAAAATAACCATTGCACGTCAAAAAGAAGCCTTAAAGAGTGATACTTGTCCGAATTTCGTCAATTTTTATGCATTTTTAGATGATTTTTATCCCCCTAAAAATCGTTTTCCGGTCAGAACTTTTAAAAATTCAACTCGAAAAAAATTTATTCCCCTAAAAGTCACTTCCATTGGTACCCACTAATCACCAGAAACAGTAAACACAAGTTTCTAAAACATTGGGAAGAGGGGGGCGGCGCCAAGGTGTCATGAGAGCTGCACGCGGCTCGTGGCTTCTTCCGGCCGCGCGCCGCCGCGTCGCAAGTTTCCTCAAAAATTCTGTATTATTACGTCGCTTATTTTGTACCATCGGCTCACCACTGATGTAACAAAACACATCTGGTGACTTTTCGCACTCTCTGGAAGCCATTTGGACAAAATTACGAATTTTTGGCTCAAAAATGAACCGAATCTCAAACAACGTACCGCTTTGTCTGACATTTTAGCACTAATAAGTCAGGATAAAAGCCCACTGAACTCGTGATAGAACAGTAGACAAGTTGAAACTTGTGAAAATGTGTCGAGGTATCAAAAAAGTGTGTGAAACTTAGATAACTTGGAACCTGCAACACGGTGTGGCGGTGCGGGGTGGGAAGAAGCCGCAAGCCGCGTGAAGCTCTCATGACATCTTGGCGCCGCCCCCCTCTTCCCAATCTTTTAGAAACTTGTGTTTACTTTTTCTGGTGATTAGTGGGTACCAATGGAAGTGAATTTTAGGGGAATAAATTGTTTTCGAGTTGTATCTTTTAAAGTTCTGACCGGAAAACGATTTTTTGGGTCATAAAAATCATCTAAAAATGCATAAAATTTGACGAAATTCGGACAAGTATCACTCTTTAAGGCTTCTTTTTGACGTGCAATGGTTATTTTATACTTAGTAGAGATACTACAGACCAAAATCAATGGTTGAATTGAAAAAGAAATAAAAGTTCAATTTTTTGGAAATTGTTGCCCCATAAAAACCAAAATTTTGAATTTGCAGAAAATCCTGACGTGATGGAATTTTTTGGATATTTTTCCCGAACTCAGCGCTAAAAAATACATAGGAATCAATCAAGTGATTCCATGCAACAAGACATGACCAAAAAAACGCAGGGCTGTGTAATCGATTCTTTACCATGGTTTCAAATGAGGGAATATCGGTAATCGATTATTTACGCTTAATACAACGCAGCAGCCTAGATTGGTGAGTAAATGCGATTGTTGGAAATCATTTTTGGATGATGAGTGACGACGCATGACAAACGCCTTCATTGAGAGAATTCACCTCCCAACGTGGCCTCGGAGGCCGAATAGTTGATCATTCCAAAACCCAAGCAGCATTGTAGTAGCTTAGATTCGTGAGTAAAAAAATGTGATTGCTTGATTCAGTTTTTTTTGACGATGAGTGACAACGCATGAAAAACGCCTTCATTGAGGAAAGATACTTCCCAGCGTGGCCTCGGAGGCCGAATAGTTGTATCATTCAAAAACCCAATCAACCACGTAGCAGTACGTGGATTAGCGAGTATAACGTGCACTGCGGTTTCGCGGGGGTCTAACGGGGGTTTCACGGGGGTTCACGGGGGTTTCACGGGGGTTTCACGGGGTTTCACGGGGGTTTCACGGGGGTTTCACGGGGTTTCACGTTTCACGGGGGTTTCACGGGGGTTTCACGGGGGTTTCACGGGGGTTCACGGGGGTTTCACGGGGTTTCACAGACGTTTCACAGGCTTTTCACGGGTGTTTCACGTGGATTTCACGGGGTTTCACGGGCATTTCACAGGAGTTTCACGGGGGTTTCAAGTGGATTTCACGGGGGTTTCACGGGGGTTTCACTTGTCGTTTCACGGGTGTGTCACACACACGGGATCACGAGCCCGTGTGTGTGAAAGAATAAAATATGGTCAAATACGGTGGCGAGTATTATAAGAGCAAGCCCGTAGCAATTTAAAACAAAACTCATCTATTGATTTGAAATAAAGGGGAGGGGGGCTGAAAAATTCAGAAAACCCATCGAAGGAACCTAGAAACTGTTGCGAATTAAAGGCGAAGCCATGCAACTAAGTCGTATTTCCATGTTTTTAAAACTTTTGTAGCAAAAAAAAATTTAAAAGTTCACATGAACGCCTTGGTTTGTTTATCCCCTGTAAAAAGAGCAAAACAATAATTAAAAATGAAAATGCTGTTGATCTAAGTAGCACTGACAGTTCTGCAATATCGCAGCTAAGTAATTCTCTCTCTGCACCTGACGCCTCAATTGCAAAATGAAGTTCCACTGGCAGCACGGTGGCATTATGTCCAGTCAGTTTAAGGGCCGTCAACATGATTGTTTCAGAGTGTCGAGGCATCAGTATTCTGCCGCGCTAAGAGAAAATTTCGTATGAGCATCCAGGTGTTGCCATATTTCCTTCTATGAAAACGAATTTACTGGAAAAATTCTGAATATTTGCCATTCAATTGTTCAGAGAACTTTGTTCTCAATTTAATCTAAAATATCTGAAAATTCCATGGAAAAATATGCTATACTCTCTTCAAAAATACTATTTTCATTTGGGGAAGGTAACTCTCGAAGGTTCATGCGGCGTTTTCCCTTAGCACGATTAGCACGATAGCAAGTATTATATAGCACGCGTAAACATCGCGTCGTATGCAATCCAAGAGCGGGTGTACTACACATGCGAAAATCCTTTGCGACGAAACGGCAAGACTAAAGGAGCGTTCCTGCTCTAAGAAAGACTTCATGATCATGTTCACGGTTTTACTCGCGGCGCGGTGTACTGCACTAGAAAGAATAAAATAAAAAAAAAAAAAAAAAAAAAAAAAAAAAAAAAAAAAAAAAAACATTGGATCTAGAGTCCAGACTCTTGAAAACATTGATAAGAAAAAATACCCTTGATTTAATCAGATTTTTGCTTAAATCAAAAGGAATCCGCTCAAATTAAGAGGCTTGGTTCTTGATTTAAGCAAAGATCCGATTGAATCAAGAGTATTTTTTCCTGTCGATGTTTTTAAGAGTCCAGACTCTAGATCCAATGTGTTTTTTTTCAGTGTGAGTAGATAGGTAGTACTAGAGGGACACTTCTGTAGTGTAACTGGAAATTATCATATTTCTACTTGTCGGTTCACCATTGAAATTACCAAAATCTTCCGTTCCACTGCCATGGCGTAGGTTCCCATTCAACCGTGCCTAATTGTAAAACCATCGTAAATTTCGACGGACGCACTAAAATTAGCAGAGGTTTTCTGGAAGCGTCCACACTTATTCAAATGAAGAACACGATCATATAACCAGAGCCTTACCACTATCGATACTCACTCTCGTCCTGGTCGCATCATGATGAATTTCATAGATCACTCAAAGAGCTCGCTCTCCACCTCTTTCGATGAAGCTTAATGATAACATAAAAAAGTGACAAAAGGAGCCGGTTTCCTCACGGATGACGATTTAACCGAGGAGGTCACGGGCGGGGGTGTAAGCCGAAAGTCGTCCAAGCCACATGACCTCATCCTCAACTGGACGTATTCCTGTCAAACGGAACCATGTGCATTATGACATGAGCCCTGTTATGCACGTACTCTTATGGGTGTTAGGGCTCATGTCTTAATGCACATAGTTCCGTTTGACAGAAATACGTCCAACTGAGCCTTGATATGAACTCATTCCAATGCAATCGAGGGCTCATCCTATGAGGGGGGACACGGTGATCGGGGGCAGTAATTGTGAGATGGGGAAAGGATAAACGCTGGGACGGCTCCTTAGCAATGACAATGGGCGAGTCGGACCCCCGCTGGGGTCCTCGCTACCGTCTCACAAATCACTGCGCGAGCTTCTCGCTATGGTCCGGGCGCAAGGCATAACACTCAAAAGTGTCACCTTTAGCGTCCGCGTCGCGTATCACCGTCAAAAATCGACCCCCCGCCCCCGCTCGTGTAGGACGTTTTGGACCTTTAAACGGTTACTTTCGGTCCACTTGACACCACGAATTTCCGAGTCGGTGCGCGTGAGGAGGTGCGTCGCGTCGCACAGTAGATCGAGTCCATTAGAGAGGTCGGGCATGACATTTTTGACTGAAAATGCAAATTTTGACGTTTATTTCGTCATATTTTAAATTTGAAGGGGTGCGATTGCAAGAAAATTTCACGAGGAAACCAATGGAACCACTTTCAAAAGCTCAAAGATTTATATAAACGGAGTTTTAATCGTTTAAAGTTTCCAAATTTTGTCCAACCTCTCTTATTGATTCGATCCACTGTGCGTCGTGTGAGATGGGCCTCCACAGTGTGGAGTCCACACTGCCGTGTTAAGGAGGAACGCCGTATGACCCTTCAGATTTTGCCAAATTTCCATTGATAAAATACGAATTTATTGGGAAAATTGTAAATATTTTTCCTCCAATTTTTTCAGACAATTCTGTTCGCAATATGATCTAAAATATCTAAAAATGTCTAGAAAATGTTTGCATGAACTTGATTCTAAAATAATTTTTATCAGGGGAAGTTTGGCAATATTTGAAGGCTCATACGGTGTTTTTCCATAGCACAGTGTCACTCATACGGGCGAATTTTGAGGGGAAAATCAAGATAAGTAAGGAGCAAATAAAGTTTTGTGACGGTGGACTCCACGTCAAATAGTTTACCAAACTTAGACTGCGGCAGAAGATCGTCTGACGTCACTTTTACTTGTAAAGTAAATGGAAGAAGCAAGATGGCGGATATCTGTAGTAGCCTAGAAGTGCGTGAACTTATTTGGCGTGGAATCCATACATTTGAGATGGGGATTTTTCATCGTCACAAAAATTTTATGGAAATAGGGCTGCTACCAACTTTGGCTCGAGCGAAAAGAGGAGTTGTCTCTCACATTTAAGATGGGGATTTGTCATCGTTACAAAAATTGTATGGACATGGGGTTGCTATCAACTTTGGCTGGAGCAAAAAGAAGAGTTGTCTCTTGGAAAGTGAATAAAAATCTCGCTGAGCAAAGCAGGGAAAGTCTGAAATTCAAATGAGAAGAAAGAGGAGTTTTGCAATAATGCAATACTGTTTTGCTGATCTGCCCTCTTTAAGACTCGTAAATTTTTTTGCCTGCTTCATGTAAGGGCATTCACGTATTCGGCTTTTCGGTTAATTAAAAAAGGAACTGAAAAGTGTGGCATTACTCATAAGAAAAACTAATTTTATGAACTTAAGCCGTTACGAATTCAAAGTAACCGCTCAGAAACCTAAATTATTCCGTCAAGACCTTGCGCATAATAAAGGTAAAACTTGCATACGAACAAAAAGTATAAAAACGTATAACAATGAAATTAAAAGAAAAATAATGAACATCTTAACCTAATGACCAATATGACGGGAGAAAAAAGGGTGTATCCGCTCCGTTCTCTTGTTTTAAAAATTTACTGTCAAAAACGCCCCTGAATTTGTCTTCAGAATAGTGGACGGGGGTCGCGGTGGGTTCAGGATGAATATCAGTTCCAAAGATTAATTGCTCTCATTTTCGCCAGACAAAGATGAGTCGGGGGCTAAAACCCCTCGATGGTTTGTGCTCTCGACCGTCGAAAACGGTTTATGGCACATTTCTGAGGTCCGTAAAAGAATTCACTCCGTATATACCTGTACTGTCTCTCACGTTTACATCCACGTTTATGCGTGTGTGCAACGTGCCCGTACACGGTTCACATTCATGTGCACCTTTCGACAGGCACATAATTCAACGTTCGTGGGTGTAAATGCTACAGGTAGGTGCACCTTCATCATTAGATTTCAGTTAGGGGGCGTGGCCGGACTACCCTTTAAGAACTGACCAGCCCGCTAACTCATTAACTTGACTGATGAAACCTACGCTGGCCCACCGTTTAATTGGTGGAACGCCCATATTTAAGGCGGAAAAGTTTAAAATATTCATGCGGTTTCGTCTCGCGTTTGGAGATTTGAAATTAATTAAAACAACCTCTCGTGGAGGCGTATGCGGTTACTCTGGGGATGAATCCATAAAGGGTTGCTGAGGACTCGGGAGTGTTAACTATATCCAGGAGGGTAAAATTATGACTAGGTATATTAACAAAAATTATGATTTAAAAAAATCCGGGCACCAGGAGAAGCGGGGCTGGTGGTATTTTCGAAAACAGATTACGTGGAGGTAAGATCGAAGGGTGTGCTTTTGGGAACCTTCATTAATAATTGTCTTAGTTTTACGCCAAACTCATATCGTTCTATATCAGTTAATTTATGAAAAATAGTTTCCTGTCATTATTCTTCGCTTCAAGCCATGCAGCTTGTGAAGCATGTCCCTGGGAATATTTTCCCTCTTTAGCTATTCTCTTCGATACGATATGATAGTAGGTATACCACCCATGACCCTTTGATCAGATGGTTACGGATCAACCCTTGAAATAATGTATTTTAATTGTGAGGAATATTTAAGGAAGAAAATCAACATATTCACACCTCAAGTCCACTTTAATTTACTCACGTGTAAAATTTTTCTGAAACATCAGTCTGTTTCTTTCTCAGAATCAGTGGGCAGCGTGCTTGCAATTCATGGTTCATGCTACAGGACTGTATAAACTATGTATAACCATGTTTAGGATTTTATTGCTCAGGTCAATCGATTGTTTTTGCTTAAAAACACATTTTTGTATCAACAGGTCTGCTCACAGGTAAGTTCATATAATTTGAGCTATCATTTGTCACCCAGAACATGGTAGCAATGAATTACCAGGTAAGCTCAATGCTTTACAAATTTCGCCGAGGGCAAAGAAAATGCCCATTCGTCGACAGGTCGAACATGACATTTTTGACTGAAACTGCAAATTTTGACGTTTATTTCGTCACATTTTAAATTTCGAAGGGTGCTCATGGAAGAAAATTTGACGAGAAAACCTATGAAACCTCAACATTTTGTGAGTTATGAGCGTTTAAAGGTTCCAAATTTTGTCCGACCTCTCCTATTGACTCGATCCGTCGTGGGGCTCCTTGTCTCTGGACGCAAAGATAATAATTCTACCTCGAATTACTTTGAAAGTCGTTTTCCCTTGAAAGTTCACGTCCTATTTCTTTGCACAAGCTGGATTCTAGTCCAGGTACTTGACCTTACGCAAAAACTTACGTCGTCAGTGAAGAGGAGTTGCTGAACGCATCGCGTGGCGTGAGAGACGTTGACGGAAAATCCGAGAGAGGACGGCGAGGTGCGATCGAGGCGTCTCGCGGCGTCGTCGCCATGGAAACGCGACCTTCTGCTCCTCCCGCCTCCCTCTCCACCGCCGCCGCCACCTTCTGTCGCCCGCCCACCCACCCTTACACCTGCTCAATGCTCATCTGCCGAGCTCCTGATAACAAAATGCCGAATGCGTCCCCGAATACATCGACAACGGCTCGGCATTGTCATGGAAGCATTTCTTCCTGAAATTAAAAATAGATCGTCTTCGATATCAAATAGGTGAGATTGTATCGATATCGATTGGTTCAACATGTAAACATAGCCTCTAAAGTCAATCGAGTAATCTGAGGAAACGGGGTTTTTCTGATAAATTTTTGATTTTTATGCGTACCAACTGGCATCGCAAGGTGAAATAGTTAAGAATTTTCTCATTTTCAGCATTTCCGACTGAAATCCTGAAAGTTTTGTTTGAGGTTATGTTCTATTGTTTTAAACCAAATTTTAACCAAACGATACATCAAACTACATCAAACCACTATCGAATACGGTCTATATTCGTAATGGTGCCTCAGATATGAAGTCGGAGGCATTGACATTTAACATTTTTTTTCGTTAGAACTTTAGAAGCACAAATGTGCTAAGCTCAGTTCGACTTCATTTTGTGATCGGGAACTTTTATTTCTGACGCATCCCTGGAAACACCTACTTGCATAGAAAAGCTTACTGACGGTGAAACTACCAGACCACCATCATCGGTTTGCGACGACGCAGACTTCCCCTATCACTTTATTTTTTAAATGGAAAACTGCTCAACGTCAATTTTTGAAAACTCTGTGATTTTTCTTCTCTTTGCGAAGAAAACTTTTTCGATGAAAACGTTCGACTTCTCCTAGTGGCTCATTACGTTCAAAACTGTTCTCAACGCATATTTTTAATATAATGCGCATTTTTGTATTAAACTCTGTCCGTATCTGAGCTGACCGAACGTTTAACTTTGAAAAATATTGGAATAATATCAGTCGCGAGGCAGAATGATCGATTATTGATATTTCCCCATTAGAAGCTGTAATACAGAATCGATTATTAAGATGGTCGTTGCTAACACCCTCCTGTTTATCGATACTTTTCCACGAGTTAAATGGCAGATCAATCGATATATCGCAAAGCACGCCACGCCATCCGAGCGACGCGATGACCGGCAACCACCGATTAAGTGTTTTAAGAGCGGAAAATTGAGAATTCATTGAAGGGGTAAAAGCTCGGTGAACAGGCTTCAGGTAGGTTGGATTAACAGCTCTTAAAGTCTTACCGCCCCGGTGATACTAATCCGTGCAAAGCTCATCAACAACATGCAGATTTAACCAGGCTCGCCTCATTCATCGCAATGTGATTCTTTTACACGAAATAAACGGATGAGTGGTTTGTAAAATGACACAACCTTTCTGACGCATCAACTTCCTTTTCAGAGCTCTTATATCCACGTTGAAAAAATTATTAAAATCTGACCGTCCAAAGGAAAATGGACTTTGGTCCGTGAAAACACTATTTTTAGCTGAGCGATCTTTTTTGAAGTGGGCGAAAAAAGTGAATATTTCTCTCAATACGTTCAATGTTCCTTTTCCTGTATAGATGGTCAAAATTACGAAAAACAAATTCAAGAACTTACAAGCCTAAGTTTTTGGCCTTTTCTCCATCTTCTGACCTGTGAACTCCGCGGAACGCTCTTCAGCATTCTAGCGTTATTCTAGAACTAGGGGGCTACGGCTACGGCTACGCGCTACGCCCCCTGGCCGCTACGCGACCCAACCCACTGAAGGCGCTCCGCGCCATCAATGGGCCGCTTCGCGGCCCTAATTTTACCCTCCTATCAGTGTTAGTTTTATTTTTCCCCTAAAAAAATACGATATGAGGTATACTTTAATTTTAAACTTTACTTAAAATTACTTTAAAATTAAAAGGACGCGTTTTGGAATGACTGCTTGATGAAATATTGCAGTAAAACAATGAACAATGATAGTCAGGTAATAATTAAGATTTCATAAGTCGGGGATCGAACTCACACTGTGATCAAAGTGGACGCATTTGACGTCTTTAGACGACTCGGCCACTGCTCGACATGATGTCGCAGGTGCGAATCTTGTGTAGATAAGTGTAGAGCTGATGCGCAGGCTACCCAGCTACTGCGCAACCTCCTCGACCATTGCGCATCCTCCCGCGCATAGCGGTAGCAGTACCGGAGCATTCTGTAAACTCACTCACTTTTATAACGTGATTTTAAAAAATCTGGGTCCTTTTTCCAAAATCTGATTGCAGCGGGCTCATCTAGGGCCTATTACCTGTCGATTTACGCAAAAATCATGGAAATCGGCCCGGTAGAAAAACGAACTATGACAAAAAGTATAAATTTACATTGTTTAAATGGGAGAATTCGCAACTTTACCACATAATATAAAAAAACCTGGGCCATATTTTGAAAATCTGAAAAGAGTTGGCTTATCTAGAGGCAATTGCCCGTCGATAGCCGCAAAAATCATGAAAATCGGCCCGGTAGAACGCTGGAACTAAGCGTTACCAGTTTCGCAAAATTAGGAGGTCTCGGAGCTTATAGTATAGATTCCAGAAGAACAGAAACTGGACAGCATTTAACAATTTTTTGCATTTTGCAACAGGAAGCTACTATTTCTGTCTCATTTTAAAAAAAAAAAAACATATCGACGGTGAAACCGCAAAAATGCGAATCTCAGTTGCGGTGTTTCGAAATCTCCGCTATTATTTTTTATTTAAAAAGAAGACCAAACCAACATCACGGCTTGAAGTTTCCATGGAATATTCTTTTGAAAAGGTGAAATGAAGGAGCTTTTACCACTTCTACCACTTTTACTACTTTTACTAGTATACTTTTGGTCGTCTCCCTTATCGTAGTTGTTACATATTTAATTCGATAAAAACTGGCGCAGGTCCATACTAACTGTTGTATATTAAGGATACATCATTTTACCTTTAAAATTTCTAAGAAACCATAATCTCTGGTTCATTTTTTGGAACCAGAAATAAAGACAATAAAAGAAAAAGAGTAAAAAGTCCTCGGGGATGTGATAAATTCCTGCCATTCCAAGAGTGTTCCCGGTATTCAAGGGTTCGACGCCGAGTTATGTACTTTCACTCAAAGCAGGAGCACGGCAGCGACAAAGACTTTTTTCGAAAGTTCCAACTCCAAGTTGTAAAGTGAAAAGTTGGAAGCCGCCAACTTTGAGTCCCCTCCAAAAGACAGGGCAAGGCTGGAGGTGGAGGGTTGCTAAGGAACGCGCTTTTTCAAATCTTATTGGACAACCATTGATTTCCACTTCTGCTTCCATGAACAATCCTCTCTTCATTTTCCTCCCTTTTCCTGCGTCGCTCACTTTTTTCTCGAGCCCGGGGTCTTTTTGTGCCGGAGTCGGAGCGAAAGGAAAGTCAAATTCCTTCAGGGTCCTCGAACGTAGCTCGAGTGCAAAACTTTATTAACCGCTGTATGCTTCTTGCGAACAAAACTACTCCCCATTCAGCATCTCCAACTTGTGATTTTCAGGAGGATGTTGTGGAGGAAACTTGAAGCAGGATTACTCCCTCTCCTGCGAGATCCCCCGGCAAACTTTCGGAGCGAAAAAACCCGACAGACTCTTCGCTCGGGAACTTTCCAGCATTTCGTTTTCTTTTCTCCGAACATTTTAGGTGAGAATAAGAGCTTTGTCTAGGAAACTTCACCGTGTCTTTGGAATAAAAACACCACACCGGTTTGTGCCTTTCCTCCCAAGATCGTTATTTCATTCCTGAAATATAAAATGAAATTTACTTTTTTGAAGTGGGTACGTCCAAAAATCACGATACACCCTCCAAGGAAGTCTGAAATGCACTCCTTAAATGGATTACATTTTGCAATAAAGAACCACTATCTCTGGCTCTCCCATAAAGCACATATCTGCATAGGGAAACCAATAATATGCATGTTGTTTCTAAAATGGGCTAGAAATAGTGGTTCCTTATTGCAGAATGCTGTCCAAATCCTTTATGGCATGAATTAATTTTGGATCTCAGATTCTGAGGGCACGAATCTATTTTGTAGCTTGCACAACGATCATCGAGTACCCAATATTTTTTCAAAATTTTAAATTTTTGGAAATCAGTTATTCAAAAAAAGAAGAACTAATGAAAATTTGCAAAATCATGCCACAGAAAAAACATATAGTTTTCAAAAAAAAACCCAAAAACGTTGTTACAAATTCGTAACACTATGCCATTGGAGGTTAACTCGCGATTTTGTGTGGTCCGTATCTTGCATTTCCAAATTCCTCTCGTCCGTGGGCAATTGTTTTTCATCGTTGGTAATCAGATTTGCCCGGAGAAAGATGTAAAAAAACTCACTCTAAATATGCAAACAAAACTGCAATCAATTTCCGATTCTCTTCATGTGTAATCTCAATTTTTTAAAAACATTTTTATATGCCTTCCATTTCTATCATAAAAGTAGAAAAAATAGGTTCAAAACGGTAGAAGTCTCACGTGAGAAGGATTGGGAACCATTTGCGACATTTTATAACTATTTATTATTTGTCTTGGGTTTCCTCACATATCTTTTCGGAAAACCTGGTTTTCGACATCAAAAGGAAAAGTGCCCGCAAACGCAGGAAAGAATAAGCGCGATAAAGAGTGCGGTCATGAGTGTTAGATAGTATTTTTCAGATTTTTGGTGTGCGTATCATTATTTTTCAGTGACTTTATCTCTGAAAAGTTTTCCCAATTTTTCTGCTTTCTTGCAAACGAAATAGACCCTCTATAGCTGAGGTAGACCTACTATCCACTTTGGATTCAGAGATCGCAAGGTCTGGATTTATAAGCCGTATCCTCGGTTGAAGCACCTGCTTCTGGAATTCGCGGCAAATACCCCTTAAACGAAGGGATGTCTAAAAGACTCAGAATTGCGACCCTCAGATCTTATGTTTTATTTTTCGCGGCAATGGAATAGAAGCCAAATAAACTGCAAAAATAATTGAATACAAAAATAGAAAATATAAATTTTTTGAGGTCACGAAAAAAGTGAGAGTAAGCCCGATTTTCCTTTTCTTAAAATGTATATTTGCTACTTTAATTCTTCAGAAAAAGAATACATTTTTCTTACAAAAATAACATCTGACTGAAGGAAGTTAGTTATGTGGTTATTATTGCTTAGAGACATTCAGCTACTGAGGCTATTATTTTCTTCACAGAATTTAGGAAAGTGTGAGTAAAATTAAGAAAATTTTAGATTTTTATCTTGATGGATGTTAAAAAAGTTCAAAATACATAATAAAGAAATAAATAAAGTTCAATGGATAATATGTATTTCAGTGCGGAATTGAGGACAGAAGGACTAAAATAATTTGACTCAATTACGGCGTAGACGGTTTGTGTTCACTGAAAAATCAATTCTGAATGTGCGGAGCAAACAATGTTAAAAAAATAAATTAATCGGTTCATTTAGTATAACGGCGTCAAACAATTTCATGTAGCTTTTCTCAGTTTCACGTTTTTCCATCCATCTGATCTCATACATAGTGCTCACTTCGGTCGATTTTATGATAAATTATGGGTTATATACTACTTTTTTTTATCACTGCAAACTTCATACAATTCATTCCTTGCTCAGATGTAGTTGCACATATTGATGATCTGAAGCTGTTGATACGGAGTTATGAATAATTGAAACAAAAGTTGAAGTTCCCGTGCTCACTGCGGGCTTTAATTTCAAAAGTTGAAATTGAGAAAAAATGGAAAAGGAGGAAAAATGAAGTGAAAAAAGAGGGAAGAGACGACCTGAGGGAGAAAAGCGGAAGATTACGGAGGACAAGAGGAGGAAATCAATTTCATGAGTTGGATAGCTTTAGAGCTTTAGCGGAGGGGTTGAAGTTGAACCTTACGACGGTGGAGGTGGCGGGCGGGGTCCGGGGTTGTTTTGCCGAAGCAAGGTGGGTTAGGTTGTTAACTAAAGTACTCAAACGCGAGGAAAGTAAGAAAAAGCTCGCTGCTTTCTCCGGTGCTCGGCTCTGTATCCGCATCGCTGAATTATTGGATTATACTCGAAGATATTGAAACAGCGAGAGGATAAATTCTGCAAAAATGGATTTCGTAAAATTCACGCTTCGCTCGAGTCACATAGTTCTCAACTCTCGAGCCACCACGCGTAATCCTTGACTTTTCTCAGCCGTGCAACGGAAATTTTACCTCGTGCGCGAAGCAAGAGCCAACGGTAAAATCAGAAAATGGGTTAAGTGCACATGCATTTTAAGAAAAAGTAAAAGAAAAATTGTGTCACTAAGGGAGGTAAGACATGGAGTGGGACAAGCTGTGCGTTAGATTTTTTGTGTTAGTTTTCCCTGTGTCAAATCAACCAAATATTTGGATTGTACTGGAAAAAAACACATTGGATCTAGAGTCCAGACTCTTGAAAACATTGACAAGAGAAATTACTCTTGATTCAATCGGATTTTTGCTTGAATCAAAACGAAATCCGCTCAAATGAAGAGGCTTGGTTCTTGATTTAAGCTAGATTCTGATTGAATCAAGAGTACTTTTTCTTGTCGATGTTTTTAAGAGTCTGGACTCTAGATCCAATGTGTTTTTTTCCAGTGTGAGGTGGCCAAAGTTTCGTGTTGAACATTTGTGACCTCGTGGAGAATTATATGCCAACCGTCAGAATCAAGCTTGGGTTGAACATCTATTTTAGATTTTAAGTTACATCATTGAGTCTGAAAGAGCAGAGAAAATGTTTAAAAATCATTATTTTTATATTTATAGAGAGTAGACAGTTGAAATTCCTATAGCATTTCTAATTTTATGCATTTTTATGCATTTTAACGAGCATTAAAATGCATAAAATTCGTAATAAAACTAGAAATGCTATAGGAATTTCAACTGTCTACTCTCTATAAATATAAAAATAATGGTTTTTAAACATTTTCTCTGCCCTTTCAAACTTAATGATATAACATAAAATCTGAAATAGTTATTCTAAGACGTCAATTCCCGCTTAAAAACTATTAAGCGGATGCAGATCTTGAAATTGCATAGTCGAGATACATTCTTCATGCAACAAGAGCGTAGCAAAAACACTTTAAGTTGAAGGTAACCCCTTGATGCAACTATTAGTGCTCGAGGGCTGTCCGCGTTGCATATTCGAAATATTGAAGGCGCTCTGGACTTTCCCGCACTCGCAGCAATAAGTGTTTTACCAAATTTGTAGGAACTTAGCGCACGTGGAACGTTATAAAGTTTTGTAAGTCTTCGTAGTACAAACAATTTTAAAGTTGTAAATCAGAGAATTTAAGTTAACGCTCATCTCAAACAGTGATCAACATCGAACAAAAAAAAATCAGAAAAATCATCATTAGAGCAGTAAACTGATTAAGTGAAGAAGTGAAATAGTCTCGGTGGAAGCGGTGGTCAAAGTTATTTGTGAGTTTAGTACAAATAAAAACATATTCTGGGTTCGCAGTTTTGCAAGGGAGGAGAAGCACCATCACAAAGTTGTGAGGGGCGGCAAGGGGGAGGGGTGGGGGCCGTGAAAATATTTAAAATAGGAAGTGGAACGTATGAAAGCAGGAGATTAAACCGGAAAAACGTCTCTTTGACTACCCGCCTCCCGCCTCCGCCCCGCCGCGCCTCACCCCCGCCTACCCCCCTCGCCCAGTACATCCCCTCACACCATCGTCATAAACATCGAGCAGTAGACTATGGCGCCTTCACCCCCTCCTCCCTCACCTCTCGATACCCCTTTATGCCGCGGATGGGTGGATCAGGAGCTCAATGTTTATGATAACTTGTTACGATTTCATAAACCTGCCTTCATTTCCTTTTTGCATGCGGGACGTGGCACCAAATCAAAATTCCCAACGTTGTAAAGCACTTTGCTTCCGTCTTAAAGTTGCTCCCGTGTTAAACTTTCAAAGATTGCTCCTCCAGATTGACAGCTATCAAACTGACCCGAGGCCTTCGTTTTAGTGTGCCTTTCGGAATTTATCAGTAGAGCAACCTGAAAAGCTGGGGGGAAAACAAAAAGAAATACTCTTCATTTCCGGAAAGACCATAAACCATTTGGAAACAAAGGCAAAAAACCAAACATTGGAACAGTTTATTATCTTTGCGTGGAGGCGGACAAGTATTGCGTCAAGTAAGATTAGTCGTAATAAAGAACTTTTACCTGTCATGATGAGGTATTTTTCGTTGACCGTGGGAGACAAAATTTTTCAAATGCAAAAACTTACCTCCTGTATCCAAATAATGTTGTCTTAATAAATTAGTGTCAAGGAAATATCCACCGAAAATCTCAATATTTCCGGTTGCATCAATAAATCGCCGGAAACACTCTTCTATTGTGCGCGAAAGTTACAGCGCCAAGAGATAATTTCCCGGGGAAAAAGTGAATTCCCGACGCTCTGCGGCAGAAATCCCCATCTCTGGTTAAGCCAAAGATGGAATTTGATATCAGGAAGAAAAATTCCATTACAATAATAAAACCGATTATTTTCCAAATCACGTAAGCGCCAAAATTGCGAATGCGAGAAAAATAAGAAAAACCGTTTTATTCACTTTGTTGACAATCTCCGAATTCCAAAAAATGTATGCTCTTGTAGAAGGCTATTTTAAAATCAGACATGATTGGTTATACCAGAGAGAACAAATTGGACACAACTTCTCTACCACCAAAATACAAATTTTGGCGCTCACGTATTTTGGAAAATAATCGGTTCAACTACTCTACCATCCCGATTCTGTACTAATTAAGATGTTTTTTCACTGTCGAGACTCTATTTTCCTGAGGATACATCTGACAACGAAGGCCCGGGCTGCTACCTTAGATTCATGCAGAGCAGGGGAGGAGACGACAGTCATCGATTACCGAATGCCGAAACGCTGGCTCTGACTGTTGAAACCATCAAACACATCAGGATCCCCCCGGCGCGGCGCCCAGTACCGGCGGCAGCGCTACGAGTTCACTTGCGCTCGTGCCCCGTGCCGCCAAAACCACGTATCTCAAGGGAATTTCGGTTTGAGTTCGGTGGTTTTCGCACCAAAGGGTAGCACGCGTCTCCGAGCCGCAGGGTGCGCCGCCAGCCGCGGGCCTCCACGCACTCCCGAACACGTGCCGGCACAACTCCTACCTCCCACCTCCGGACTCCACCTCCGGATCACTTTCAGTTTCCGAAAAATCCGGAGAAAAAAATAGAAAAGAAGAGAGGATGAAAAAAACTGTATCATATTCATAAAGGAGATTGATCTTTTTTTAGTCACTACGCCGTATAAAACGAGGCTTCAAGAGTGGGAACATGTATTGTTGTTGGGATCTTGTTTCCAAAACTGAATTAGTGAGAACGAAAACACACCAACTCGGTAAATCGAAAATGCTCAATTTTCATTAAAGACCAGGGCCGGATTAAGGGGGTGGCCACATGGGCCACGGCCCATGGCGGCAAATTTAGGGGGCGGCAAATTTTGCAATTTTTTTAAATGTAGGTATAAAAAAAATCGGATTCAGAAAAACAAAATAATCAATGAGAGAAGGGGACAAAATCTCTCTTTCCTGAGAGTATAGTAATTTCTAATTTTGTCGTTTTTCGGTGCTACAAGAGACAGCATCTTTAATTAGTCGAGGTAAGAGAGGAACTAAACACGCAATTTGGCCTGGAGCTCAGCGCAGAGAGGAATGATGACGAGGACTTGAGATGAAAAGGACAAGCCCTCAGCGCGGCGGTCGGCATGTAACACATATTAGCGCCTACAAGACTGCATGAATACTTCACGCATTGCGTCAAACACAGTGCGGTCAGCAGCGGTCGGCGAGAAACGCATAGCGCCTACAAGACTGCATGAATACTTCACGCATTGCACCAAACACAGTGCGGTCGGCGCGGCGGCGGAAGTTAAAATTATTAAACCACATTTATGTTTGTTCTTTCATAATTTTTTGGTTCATTTCTTATAGATGTAGGACTTTGTTCACATCGATGTAGGTTTACGGAACTTAACTTTCGCGCAAAGTTCCGTGAAATTTTGCTAGTAGTGTTGACAGGGCTTTCGCAAAAAATGTATCGAACATCGAGTAGGTAAACGCGTCTTATGCACCCCTCCCCCTCCGGCACGTTCACGTTCACTTGATGGTTTTTATTAATGTTTCAAAACGAATGAGTAGGGGGCGGCAAAATACAGGCGGCCCATAGGCGGCAAGTAGGTAAATCCGGCCCTGTTAAAGACAATCAATTTTAATGAAGACCATTGAAGCTAGAGCATCTGTTCAATCTCGGACCTTTGAAGTGTCCCTAAGTACTTGTCTTTTGACACCAAAAATCTTTTTCTTAGACTAAATTTTAAACTTACTGTGCAGTTTTGTGTGTGTCTTGATTTTTTTCATTTTTTCGAGTTGGGTGTGTTTTCGTTCTCACTGATTCAACTAGCAGCTTCAGTACAGAATAACAATTTTCAGTTTGTCGGCCTCCTTCGGAGTAGTGGTGGTCGGCTTCCTATGGTGTGATGGTTGTAGCACTTGCACTATGATCGGATAGCCGCGGGTTCGCTTCTCGGTCAGGTGACCTGAATTTGATGGTTTCAAACGGTTATATTGGTATGGCTTGATTTTTGTCGGAGTGGGGTTGGGACATGGGACATTAGGGACGGAAAAGCGCAAGATTATCCCTAATGGAATATTTAAAGTGTAAAAAGTAAGAAAAAAAAGAAGAAACGCATGAAATACCCATGTAGTCCAAAACTTACATTTACACTCGTGGTTTGCCTCTGTCATTGCGACGACTGATTGTGACAAACAGAAAGTTAGGTTCTATTGTTTTGATTAGCCGCAGGCAGGCAGCAATCGCCGGCAATTTGAAAACGACATGCGCGCTGCCTCATCACATAGCGCCTTCAATATCCCGTGATACTTCCGCATTCCATGGAGTTGGTTTAGTTGCCGAACATAACTAAGGTCACTGATTCCATTGCGCTGAATGTGTTAGCTGGCACCATGAATAATATTAGAGGAAGAAACGTCTTTTCCAATTCCAAGCATAATGATCATTTCTTTCCATCTTCTTCCTTTATTTCTAAATGTTTTACATTTTTCTATTCAACATACATAGATTGCAATTTTTGTAGTGATCCCTAATTGCCCTCAAAAGATATACATTAAAAAGTAAGAATTAGAAAAGAATAATACAAAGACAATTCAAAGCGGGCATAGTCGATTTCAAAATACTTATAATGCGACATAGCACTCTTTTGTGTAGCATAGGATTTAAATTGAGGTATGGAGACTATATAATACATTCATCATGACAGGAAAAATACAGAGCAAGACAAATTTCATTCCATCTTTTTCAAAGACTTGGAAAAGTTTTTTTGATACGCGTCTAATCATGATCGCAACGAGGAAAGTCATGGAAAGTAGACTGTTGGTACACGCTCAGGATAATCCCAGAATCCGTTTGAGGTAGATACAGGAAACTGAGTAAATTATGTTCTAGCAAGCGGTGGTATTTCATCAAATCGAATTTTTCTCCTAAGAGACATCGTGAAAATCCGTTTAGCCATTAGTTGACTTTCTATTCTCCCGGACGGAGCAAAGCATGGCGCTGGAACGCGGAAAACTTCGTTTGAATATGAGGATTGAAATGAAGCTGAGGATAAATAAAATGGGATTTTTGCTCCTCCGAACCAGGTTTCAAAGCTTGGCGCGGTGTTTTGCACAAAAAACAATGCTGATATACATTTCCAGTCCTATTTGGACAAGTTGCCCGCGAGAAATTTTATTGTGGAACTTACTTAAGAGACTTCATCTCGGATGTTTTTGATCGTACTCTAATTGCATTCTGACGACAATTGGAAGTGACGTGTATATCTGTGTTTTAACTGCACTCATCGAAAGTGGCGTCTCTGTTCAACGAGAATGGAAAAGAAAAGAAGAGAGAAGTCTTGGAAAGGATACTTTAATTCACAATAGGAATCTGTTCATTTTATTTTCTTTGTTAGGGATTCCTTTCAAAACTCAGGGCTATCATCAAACGATTGTGAGCTTTTTATAGAAATTGAAACATTGAAAGATATACTTATAACTTAATCTTCATTCACTAATTACAACACCGATGGGCTCAAATTCTAAGTAATGGTTTGCTCGTGATCAACTTTCCTGCAAACTTTTAACACAGCAAGAAAGATTAAGATGTATTGAGCGTCTATTTCGTTCCTTTGCTAGGTAAGGAAGGAAGGTGCCTAAGTCTAATATTCCACCTTGCGTTCAATGCTGATATGTGTTAAATAGAATGCTTAAATTTATCAAGTTAGAGAGGACAAGTTAGAAACGAGGATATTAAAGTCTCCGAAATAGCAGTCTTCAAAAGTTCAATCATCAAGTAGTGAGAAGCATGGGAAGTTATTTAATTATTTTTTCATGTTTTTCGATTATGTATTAAGTGCAAATGCAAACGAACAATAAAAGGTAAAAATGTGCCTTTAAAAGGATCCACACTCCTAGAATTTTGACTTTTAAAACGGGGAAAATTTAAATTTAGACGGCTGCCATTTTGACAATTTTGAAAGTGGAACCCTCTGCTCCCTCCTGTACCCATCCAACACTAGTACCAGGGCGTTATCAATGTCAAAGTTGATGGAGGTCCATGAAGTCTCAACCAGTGCTATGGTTGAACACTCAGCGTCACATCCACACACCCACTTACAAACATTGGTGGATGCAATTGGTGCTACTCCAGAGCAACAGTAACTACATAAAAAGAAACGAAGCCCAAGAGGGAGGAAGAATTCTGCACGATTTGCACATGTACGCCTCGAGGCGCTTGTCAGGGAGGAACACCTTTACGAGTTTACTGTCAAAGAATTTCAAAGTAAATTAAGAGGAAAACAAATTCATTCGGTTGTAAATAGCGCCGCTGCAATGTGGAGTGGGCTCAAGAAGAGCGCGAGACAAAAAACCGAGGAAGAGGAGAGCAGAGGGTCTCGAACAAAGGTGTGATAACATCCGAAGGACGAAGGAGAGATTGAGGGGGGTAAGACGGCGGTCGGAGGACTGTAAATGTGTGCGTCGAGGCGAGTGTGTGCGTGGAAAGGCTATTTAAATAAAAGAGGAAAACCCGACGCGACGCGAGATAAAAGAGAATTAAAAAATAATAATGGTAAAAAAGAGTTGATGAGTCTTGAGGCCGCGACTGACCGGCCATTCAGACCGACAAGGGAAGAAGAAGAAGAAGGAAGGTGGAAAAGAGGAGGAAGAAGAAGGAAAGCAAGAAGAATTTATTCGAGGCAGCGGCGAAACTGCTGATGCTCTCTCCCCGCGGTGCCGTTTTTGTTTTCCGCTCCCTAAGAGAAACCCCTCGACAACCCAGCGTGAACTTGTTCTGCCCCCCCCCCCTCCCCCACGGCGGCGGGGGAGGGGGAAGGGGTCAAAACCTCACCTCGAAATAAAAAATAAAAACTGCATTTGGTGTGATAAATTACATTAGACATCGGTTCCATAAATAACATTAATGACGTTCGGGTCAGCTTTTCAGCGGGTGGATCAAGAACCGATTCTGAAGTCGTGTCCAACTGTCGATCGCCGCTCGGGCCGTCACGTGGATGCGTTCCGATGTTTTTCGGACGAAAGGACGGAACCGCGTTTCAACGTTGCAAAATTTCCACTCGCTTTCTCTATTTTTACCGTGGAAATATTTACCATTTTGAACTGGAGATCTATCTGATTCCTCTATTGATTATATGCAATTATCTGCAAAATTTTGTATAGGAATTCAATATTCATTTAAAAATCCAGGGACAATATATTTCAGAGTCCTCGTATTACCAATGTAATCAAAGAGTTGAAGTGGGAGATTAACTTTTTTTTTTTGCCGGTGATGGATAATGAACAGCTTGTTGAGCCAAAAATCGAATGAAATTCTCCCATGACGGATGCCCTCGGAGTAAGCAGTTTGCCAGGAGAGTTTTCTCAAATTAGTTTAGGTGGACCAATATATCGTATTCGATACATCAAACAGGTGAGATTGTGTCGATATCGAATGGTTCAACATGTAAACATAGCCTCAAAAGTAATTTGAGTAATCCGAAGGAACAAGTTATTTGTGATAGATTTTTCATTTTCATGAATACTAAAACGCAATGAAAGGTGAATTTGTCAGGAATTTTCTCATTGTCAGCTTTTCCAACCTAAATACTGACATTTTTTATTGAGGTATCTATTGTTTTGAACCAAACGATACATCGAGCCACTATAGAATACGATCTATTGCTCGCCTCTTTGATCATTGTCTCATTAAGTCGACATATTTATGCTAAAAGGAACTATGTGCGTAGGGATTGCACGTAGCATAGGTCCATTTATAGCACAAATACGTCCAGGTGAATCAAAGTGTAGAGTGTAGACTTCTAAAAGTAACTTTTTCACCCCAAGGAAGATATCAGTGCGGGATTTTCAGAATATATATTCTCTGCACTGGAAAAAAAACACATTGGATCTAGAGTCCAGACTCTTGAAAACATTGACAAGAAAATGACTCTTGTTTCAATCAGATTTAAGCTTAAATGAAAAGGAAACCCGCTCAAATTAAGAGGCTTGGTTCTTGATTTAAGCTTAAATCTGATTGAATCAAGAGTATTTTTCTTGTCGATGTTTTTACGAGTCTGGACTCTAGATCCAATGTGTTTTTTTTTTTTTTTTTTTTTTCCAGTGCAGCATAGGTCCCTTTAGCATAAATACGTCAAGGTGAATCAAAGTTTAGACTTCTAAAAGTAACTTTTACACCCCAAGGAAGATATCAGTGCGGGATTTTCAGAATATATCGACGGTGTAAGTCGGCAATCACATAACTCGGTTTGTGACGGCTGTGACTTCCTGTCATACTTTATTTTTTAAATGGAAAATTTCTCAACGGCAATTCTTTAAGACTGCCGTGATTTTTCTTCTCTGTGCGAAGAAAATTCTGCAGAAACTTCTAGGAATGATGTCAATTTGTTTTCCTTTAAAAAAATAACATAGAGGCGGAAATTTTCAGACACCGCAAACGAGATGTGTGATTGCGGACTTACGCCGTCGATATATTCTCTGGGATAAATTTTGCAACTTTGGAATGGAGTTACGCTCCTTCATCGAGGGAGCGACGACGGATTGTGCGTGTGTCACGATCCGGAGTGTCGGAGGAGTGCCGCCAGAGAGAGCGCGCTTCGCCTCGCGCTCCCTCCCCGCAGCTTTATGGCGGATTGTCATTCGGGGTTGTGATTTATGGGGAGGCGCGAGATTTATGGGCGTTATCTTATGGAAGATAAATATGGCGCGTCATCGGATAAAACGCGCCCGGACCCCGATTTCGAGTCCCACAGCAGCTGCCGCGCCGAGTTATAGATGCCAAGGCAGCTTCCAGCTTTCAGCTTTCAGACGCGAAGCTCGGTTCGATTGTCGTCGGTGCCGTTTTAACGCCACCTCCTAGTGAACTAGTGAACTAAATCTTGTCAGAGATATCGGCCTCTTCCAGCTCTAGAACTTTTTAATGGGAAGCAAGTTAAGAGGGAAGTGCTGAGTAAATAGCGGAGATTCATTTATAAAGTCTCCTGAAGCATCATGCATAGACATAATGACTTAATTTTAACCTCCAATCTCTTTTGCAAGTGATCGCAATCTATACTACCGTGCTAAGGGAAAACGCTGTATCAACATTCGAATGTTGCCAAATTTCCCTCGATAAAATGTTTACTTTTGCACGGAAAAAATAGGGTAGTCGACACAACCAGCGGCTAGTTAAAAATACGCCAGCTACCGTATGCGGTAGTTACGGTATCGACCGCGGTGGGGGTCACAACTACTACACAGTAGCTGGCGCATTTTTAACTAGCCGCTGGTTGTGTCGACTACCCTATTTTTTTCCGTGTGCGGAAAGTTATGGATGTTTTTCATTGACATTTTCAGGCTTCATAGATCAAATTACGAACAAGATTATTTGAAAAATCGGAAGAGAAATCTTCGCAAATTTCCCTGAAATTTCGTGATTTTTCAATAGAAATTTGGCAACGCCTGATGGTTTATACGGCGTTTTTCCTTAGAACGGTAGTGTATAGCTTCATCTACTAGTCTCATATTTTGTAATATATACGTATTTACCTGCGGGCAAAAAAGTTCCCCATCAAGAAATCCTGAATGCTTTAGACCAATTGCCGTACTTTCTCATAAATTGAACCAACTTGCAAAATCAAAGGATCGTGAACCGTTATCCACGGATCTAGGTGTTTCCTTAGAAATGATTAAACCATCTCGCTAGGTATATGCGCACACATTGACGAAACAGAAGAAATGTAGAAATATATTAAGAGTTTTGAAATATTAAATTAATCGACAAAACAATGCGAGACAAGTTCAAATGGAGGCCATTTAGACTCAAATGAATTCGAAACGCGAGCATTTAGGTGTTTACGCCACCTTTATTTGTTCACGTGTATATAACGGGTCGATTCAAATTAAACCGAGGGCAGTTCGTCATTACAGAGATGGAAAGTAGCTGGCAGTATAGCTTCATTAAAAACTTGAAAAAAATCATTTTTGAAAGAGCTTTGATTTAACCCATGGCATGTGATATTAAAATGGTGAATTATCTAAAGATGATATTAAAATGGTGAATTATCTGAAGAACATTCGTATGGTACCCTGCTCTTTAGACTTGTTGATGAAGTCATTATATGAAGCTATGTAATATGCAGCGAAACGAAAATTATAGCATATACCAGTAGTGAGTTATGTATGATTTATGTTTGGCCTAATTGTTTAATTTTGTTGTGTTGTGTGAGAGGCATTCGATTTTAGGACACGAATGCTAATCGCATGCTCACATGCACGTCTTGCAAACTAAGTTGAGCCCGAGATGGAATCAACAACGATTGTACGGTTTAAGAACGAGACGGGTGACCTAGACGGATGTGAGGGATGAGGTAGGCGGGAAAGAGGCGGGAAAATATCAAAATCCGACTGCTCGTTCCACGTTGCCAATCATTTGCTACAGACTTCGCCTATTTGAACCAAGACTGAGATTCACGCAGTAAAACAATCATATTCGAGATGACTTTCGTCATTTTTTGCATGGTGCACATTGCAGCAAGCTCGAACAAAAGCTGGAATCAGGTTTTCGCCAAAGACTTTTTTCACTTATTGCTTAGATTTGAGAACCAATCGGAGAGACAAATTTCATTCGAAATTTCATTTTATTGAAAAGTGAAATGTCATTTTCCGTTGAGTTTCAACGATTTTTCAGGGGCTGCGTTTTCAGCCCACAACATTTGAAGCGCTTAGTGCAAAAAGGGCATTATTCTTGGTTGCGGTGTTTCAGGATCTCTGTTAGCGTTACATCCACTATAATTAAAGCAAATGAATAGAATTTGTTAAAACTTTTACGGAATTTTAATTATGATTTTATAATGCTGAAATCTAAAAATTTCAGAAAATTGGCCAAATAGTTTCCTCTCTAAAATATAAATTAGCAGAGGACATTCTGAAACATCGCAACTAAGAAATGTCCTTTCTACACCTAACGCCTCATTTTATCCGAGCATCGTGAAGAAACTTCGAAATTTGACTTCATGATATTTTTTCTCCAACATATCATAATTAGGATTATACTGTTTTTTGCGTTTCATGGCATACTGAGTCGATAGCAGAGGCTTTAAAAAATTTCATGAAATTTCACGAAATTTCATTTTAAAAAGTTCCATTAAATTTTGCATCTCCGTATTCACTATTCAATCATCAAAAGACAATGTCATGTCTTGCACAACTGAATGATTGAATGAAGGCAATGATTGATCCCGGTAAAATTGGGAGTATTTCTGCCAAACGGAACTATATGCGTTATGACGTGAGCCCTGTTATGCATATATTCTTATAGGTCTCAGGGCTCACACGTCTTAATGCACATAGTTCCGTTTGGCAGAAATACGTCCAGTTGTCTTTTAGTATTCTATCCTTTTCCATCCATAAGCTTTATGATGACGAGATGGCATCACTGCCTCCGACAATTAAAGTTTGAAACTGGTGCGTGTTTTGTCCGCCGATTTGTCGGAAGTTTCGCCGGGCCCGGCGCGCGGCGGTGCCTTCGCCAGGTAAGCGTGCGCCCCTTGACTGGAAGAAGCGCTGGCGTGCTTTCTCTGACAAGTATTGACGCTTGGAGCTGAGTTTCGAGAAGAAAACTCGGAGGGAGAGTCGTGAGAGGAACAAGAATCAAACGCGACACATCAACCGCTGACACGACCTTCAGACTTCAGCATAAAACTTGCCCCAAGCTGGACTCTGAAAGCATTTTTTAGAGTAGAGACCAGATTTTCTGCATTTTTTTTTTTTTGGAGTTGCATAGAAATTCGTTCATTTTTTTCAATAAATTTGAGCTCGATAGGAGCCATGAGCATAATTTTATTATGATCGATGGAGAGTTTGTGTTTACTCCGAAACTTTATTTGCAATTCTTTCATCTTTTTTTTTTTTTTTTTTTTTTTTTTTTTTTTTCAGGTGATTTAAAATGAAAATTTAAAACTGAGGCAAGTATTTGGTGCCTACGGATCACTTCAAACGGTAAAAAAAAGTCATTATTGATGACAAATTAAATTGTTTTCTCAAAAAAATCGTCCGAATCCTCCTTACGCTACCAACATTTCCGTAACAATGATAACAATCATTCATATCAAAGTAGCAGTGTTTTCTCTTTACAAAATGTCGTTTCATAGTAAATGTAACTGAAATGAAAATATACACGTAAACACGATCACATTCTTTCTTTTTCGAATGAAACAGTCATGACACAACGTAATTCAACTCAATATAATTCAATGGGTGCATCCTGAGGAGGACGGAAACTCTTGCACTCAATTTTCCTTCATTTCGCGAGATAGGCAAAATGCACTCTTCAGCGTTAAAATAGTGGTATCTGATGAACAGTGTAACTCGGATGTGGGTTCGCAGTTTATTGTGTCGCGTAATAAAAACTCACAAATACCTTTTTTCTCTTTTTGCATAGATTTGAGATGCAAATTGATTACCACAACCAAACATTGATATGATTTTGTCAGTGAATCTTTTCACTGACGTTCCGTGGATATGACGTTCTACGCATTTCTTTTCAATGAATTCAATTGTAATGCAATGCCATATTTCTTTTTTAGGTGATTGATGTTAGGTGCTTAGTCTTTTTGAGAGATTAGTTGCGTGAGGGCCTTTAGAATGTACCAGATGTAATTCGCTCGAGTGAAATTCAATATCTGAACTTCCGAAATTTGCGGACTTAAATTTTTATCCTTTCGATACTCATCCAACGCAAATTTATCTCAAAGGAACGCATAATTGATTGCGCCAAAATTGATCCATTTTTTCTTTCAACCTATCTCTCTTCGAACATTCGAAAAATTATTCTCCTTCTACTACGTACATGATGTGTTACCATCAAGTGGATGTTAAAACTTGGAGCATCCCACCGAGGCTGTTGCCACACAGGGTGGAAGTTGCCCGCGGGAATGTACGAACCCCTAGCCCCAGCTCAGCGGAGCTCGAGATCAAAAGCTACCTCATGCCCCACGCAACGCTCAACAACAAAACAAACAGGCAAACAAAGCTATCACAATAAGATGTTTACCAAATTAAAAGCTGATTCTCATTCGTTTCACAAACAAACAGACGAACGCGCACCGATAATACGTGGCGTCCGCCAAGTGCTGGAGAGGCAGTGGCGGGGGGCTCGCAAACCACAATCGCCACAATGCCATTAGCGATGCTTCGATACCTCGCAACATCTCCCTTCACACACGCGTAGTCGGTAGGCTCCAGGCCGCCCTTAGGCATGTTTGACATCCGATCCCTATGATGATGCCTCGATGGCGGTACTCGTGAATGCGGTACTTACTTGAAATAGTGGAGGAGATATAGGCAGACAATAATAAATTAGAGAGAATACTTCGAGGAAAATGTGAAGCTTCCTGTATCAGACAGTGCTCTTTCATGTCGGTGGTCATACCATTTGAGCTACATGGAAATTGAGAAAAATATCTAATTTATTTTGGACTATTAATGAATGGCTCGGCTTTGAAATTGATGACTCTCCTTGAAACGACCAAGTGTATCTTTTACAGTGCTCCTAACAATGTGCATGCTCAAATAAAATTCTGAAAAAAGGATAAAAAAAAGAAAAGAAAATTAGATCCTGTCTATAATATTCTCACGAGAATGTCTCATACCTCTGCTGAAATTTCCGTATCAAGTTATTTCATTCACAAATGTATTTCATTTGATGTGAAGCCTGCAAAAGAGACATTAGCATATCATTACTTGGTACATACTTGGTTCTTTAATAGAACGCTTCCCTTGTGCAGGAAGCGGTTATTATTCGACTTTGCAAATATTATACTGATTGTTTTACATAATTTTCTGTGAGGGGTTCTCTTTCCAGATGTTCCGAATTTTGTGACATTTCGATTCCGCAATATAATTGATTTTATTCATTTCGTAAAAATGAATTCTATCTACCCAGTGACGTCAGTGGATACGAATCATTAACTCACAATTATCTTCATGGAAAAAGAAAGTATCCCAATCCCAACTATACTCCTGTCTGATATTGGCGCCAGATATTAGAGTAGTTACAACAGCCAGAGGTACAATTGTGTCAGCTGGAAGTGTGGTTTGATCAACCATACCTCTTTCTGGTGTAACTACTCTTATAACTAGCGCCAAAATCAGCCAAGAGTATAATTGAGATTGTGATTCTTTTCTGTCAGTGTCACTTTCTTCTTCCTGCTTTCACCGTTGAAAGTCATACCTTTGGATACATTTTATAGTTCTGGGTGGACAGGATTAATGAGCGAGCTTCTTTTTAAGATCTTTTCTCCTTAAAAGTGTCAACAAGGCCTTCCGTGTTCCACTCTTAGCTCACGGTGGCTCCAGCGTGGCCTCTGTAAACAAATCAAAACCTAAGCAGACGGTGGATCGACCGATAAAACAAAACCCCAGCCAAGGCACCCATTACGCCGGGGTCAATTTCGGAAAATAACAGCTTCCGAAGAAGGAGGAAACCTCCGGACCCGCCGGCCGGAACCCACGAATTACAGACGTCTCGGAAACGTCACATGGCAAGGGCGCCACTCGCTCATCGTCAAATTACCTTTCAGCGAGTCGCAGCGGCTTTGAAGTGGTTACACTCAATCACGCGGTGGGAGTATGCTATGCATGCGGTTGAAATTACCCGTGATAATTTCAGAGTGATCAGAAAGTCTCGCAGGCTAACCGGAATTACTCTTGGACATGCAGACTTTTGCGAATGGAAAAGCTTGTGGTGATATGTTCGAACCGTCGTAAATACAGGAACACAAAAAGGCAACGCAAGAACGTCATTTAAGGTGATTCGATGGACGCCATATTTTGTGTCAGAACGGCATGCGATATATCGCATCAATTGGCTCCATTTTTTCAGCTACTCGTTATTTTCTCTCCAATTTTGAGATCGCAATTCTGTTGTCAGGAGACTAAAGCACTCACCTACCAATTTTAACAAAGAAATTCAACGTAATAAAGGCGTGGTTTTTTTAGAGAGAAGAACATCGCATTCGATGCAGTTTCGATATCGAACTGCACTCGAATGCGATGTTCTACTCTCTAGAAAAAACCACGCCTTTATTACGTTGAATTTCTTTGTTAGAATTGGTAAGTGAGTGCTTCAGTCTCCTGACAACAGAATTGCGATCTCAAAATTGGAGAAAAATGACGAGTAGCTGAAAAAATGGAACCAATTGATGCGATATATCGCATGCCGTTGTGACACAAAATATGGCGTCCATCGAATCACCTTAAAGGTGGTACAATGGCTCCCTCCCTTAGTTTCAAAAGTTATGATTTTTGGAGTCAATTTCGATTAATTTTAAGAAAGGTTGCAGTGATAACTTTGAAACCGACGTAAGAAAAACAGCACAAAAAAACCAAGCAAGAGCGTCATTCGGAAAGGACAGGAAGAAACTGAGTCGCATTTGCACCTTCCAATTTTGAAAGTAGGAACCGCAATTGAGTTAATTTACAAGTTTTAGGGGAACTTATAGGGCATTGTGGGAGACTTTGTAATATTTTGCCCACTTTCGCCCCGAGGAAATTTTCCTTGCTGAGGGAAAATTTCTATCTCCTTCAGGAATGACTGAAATGACGAGGCCGTATAGCTATAAAAGTTTTAAAATGCTTCCACGCTTTATACATTATCTATGCCATTTCGGTGTGATCTAGCAGCACGAAAGTTGGAAAATTCTTCGATTGGGAGGGCGTTTTTCAACTCGTGATCGTTTACACGGGACGAGGACTTTTTTGGTGTTTAAAGAATTTATTTTATTAAGTCGATTAAAAAACAGTTATTTGACACCAATGGTATCAAATAGAACGCATCTTGAGGGTTTACTTCCAGGGCCGGATTTTCCTACTTGCCACCCATGCGCCGCCTGTATTTTGCCGCCCCCTTCTCATTAGTTTTAAAACATCAATAGGAACCATCAAGTGAACGTGCCAGCGGGGGAGGGGGTGCATAAGACGCGTTTACTCGTGTTGAACACATTTTTTGGGAAAGCCCTGTCAACACTACTAGCAAAAGGTCACGGAACTCGGGGCCAAAGTCAAGTTTCGTAAACCTATCTCTAATGGACAAGGCCTTCCATTCATAAGAAATGAACAAAAAAATTATGAAAGAACAAACACAAAATTTGGTTTAATCATTTTAACTTCCGCCGCCGCGCCGCGCCGACCGCACCGTGTTTGGCGCAATGCGTGAAGTATTCACGCAGTCTTGTAGGCGCTATGCGTTTCACGCTGACCGCACTGTGTTTGGCGCAATGCGTGAAGTATTCATGCATTCTTGTAGGCGCTATCTGTTTCACGCTGACCACAATAACCGCACTGTGTTTGATGCAATGCGTAAAGTATTCGTGCAGTCTTGTAGGCGCTAATATGTGCTACATGCCGCTTTTCGCGCCAAGGGCTTCTCCTTTTCATCTCAAGTCCTCGTCATCATTTGTCCCTAAGTCGCGCCGTTCCAGGCCAAATTTGTGTTTGGTTTCTCTCTTAACTCGACTAATTAAAGGTGCTGTCTCTTGTACCACTGAAAGACGACAAAATTAGAAATTACTATACTCTCAGGAAATGAGAGATTTTGTAGCTTTTTCTCGTTTGTAATTTTGTTTTCTAAATCCGATTTTTTTGTTATACCTACGTTTAAAAATATTGCAAAATTTGCCGCCCCCTAGATTTGCCGCCATGGGCCGCGGCCCATGTGGCCAGCCCCTTAATCCGGCCCTGTTTACTTCTTTTTTGTACGAATAGACTGCAGAAAATTAGTTTCAAGTTAGACAATTTTAAACCCCAAGTTAGAAGACAAACGTTGTTGTAAACCTTTCTTGATCAACGTCATTCAAATTGGGTGCAAATGGCGATTGATTATCAAATTTTTGGGTTTTTTTTGTGTGCGTAAATGCTCGAAAAAAGACCCCTCTAGATAGTGCTGTAATGCGGCATCCCTTTTCCGGGAGTTATGTGTTGCTGGCTGCCTATCAGACATTTTCAAGGCGCTAGTGTCGCATATAATTGACATAATGTAAAATGACTGCATGCATGTAATGTATAAACTGTTTATGTATAATCGCATATTTCTCACATTCGACGGATTCAATTCATCTAAATCATTCGTGTATGCATGTACAATGATGAAAAAGTTTTACTGCAACAGGAGTGCATGGGTCGCTGAAAGTTCGAAAACGTGAAATCCGAGGTTTGCAACGTGCATGGTCGTTTTTTGACAAATTTAATTTTTCAATGAATAAATATGGAATCAACATTTTTTTTTTTTTTGAGTTTACCTCCTATTATTATCATTCCCTTGCAAAAATTTTAAAAAAGAGAAGAGAAGAAAAATAACCGATTTGTTCTTTTTTTAAAAAAAGAAATGGAGGAGCGTAAATGGTAAAATATGCAGATTTTGAGATACTTGTTAACATCGATGAAACTAAAACAAAATGGCGGTAGATTTAAAGCAATTCATTGTAAGTTCTACTTATAATTAACATAATTATTATAAGCAAGCTCATTAGACGTTTTATTTTCATCCACGGTGCGATTCATGAAATTACTCTAATATCCTTAAGAGGGAGAGAGAGAATGAGATTGGCACCAATTAAAAGAACCATGATGATTTTGCCTTTAGAAGAGTTTTCCTCTGTGTACAGGCAGAGCGTTAAATAAATAATTCACTTGAGAATTTCAATTGTGGCATACTCATTACATTCAATTAATCATTAGTGCCTTCATGCGCTTATCAGGATGCGACGATATCTTCTGACTGGCGGGCTTGGGAATTAATGGTCTGAAGCCTAGGAAATAAGTAAAGTATACGTGTCTGGGAACTATAACTACAATGATGTTTTTATGTTTTTGTGTATTCCTCGTATGTAATTGGCGTGAACTAGCTCACGTACGTTTCAAATTAGCGTTAATGAGTGCGGCTGAACAGACCATTAAGCAAAACAAAACTTTACGTGGATGTGCTGATGTGTGACATGAGGCCAATAAGACGTGATGATAAAAGAAGGATAAGGATCGCTATAGCTAATTAATAGGTAAACAAACAATTATAAGCTATTAAAAGCTCACTTCAAGCTGAAAAATCAGAAAAAAATCTTAGAATGAATCCGTTCATTTTTCGCTACCATGTCAATGAATCACGTGGATCACCAATAACAAACTTGACGATGTAATTTAGTTCTCACAATTGTGGTGGTTTGGCGACTGAATCGACCAATGTTGAGTAAAATTTTGCAAACATTCAAAAAACCCGTTTTCTTTAGATACACGGACTTTATGTCCACTTTTTTTACGTCCACAGACTTTTCGTCCACAATTTTTACGTCCGCAGTTCTAAAGCCCACACTATTGTTAAGTCCATCACTTAAACGTCCACTAAGTAAAGTCCACAAATGTAAAGTCCACTAAAACCAAATTCAAACGTCATATTTTAGTCCGTGTGTAAAATTATATTGACAATATCGAAATGAGAAAATTAAGAGATAATGAGGTGTTGTTATCGTAACTCATATTTTAAATGAAATGTTAATTTCTTTTTTTGATTCATCTTTTCAAATTGTCAAATTTTTTGTTTTTAACTTATTTGTACATCGACTTCTTGAGTCAAATACGTCCAATTTTGAGCGTTTAGTTGCGCTCACACCACGCTGCAGCACAGTCAAAGCCCAAAACATAAAAGAATCAATTTGAATGCTTTGGAAATCATTAAAATTGACACGAACGACTATTATATTTACAAAAAACACATTATATTTTCCAATAGTACATATTTCTTTTTCATCAGTTTAAAAGGGAATAATCAATGCAGAGAGTGCAAACATTTCAAAATCATGAGTTGAAAAACGCTGACTCCTCGAGTTTAAATATTAGAGCCTAACACAGAGCGGAGCGGCTTGTTAGCAGCGCAGAACGGCGACTTGACGCCTACAAACCCTAACGGGATACCTCACACATTGCGCAACGCGTGAAGTATCCCGTTAGGTTTGTAGGCGCCTATGCGCGTTCTGCGCTGGTTGCCTGCCGCGCCGCAACGCTTTAAGCAACTATTCCGCGTCAGAGGCGTTGCACAGTATCCTACAAGATTGAAGGCGCACGAAATAACTAGTTAAAGAGGACTTTCAGTTTTGACTGCATCTGTTACTGAAAAATGTTTAATTTGGCATTGGAGCGTTTCCTAGGCTCCCGCTTTGGTTTTCATCTTATCATATCCGTACAGTGTACACATGAACATATGCTTTCATCTGCTTTCAGAGTCTGTTCTCTTTCTTGACTTGATTCATGAATGAAATGTTTTTAAGAATGAAGGAACTCTTCATCTCTCTTAATTTAAAAATCTAAATTTTCGTATATACTCCCATTTTCAAAATTCTCTGTAAAGACGTCAATAGCCTGTGGCGTTGAACGTCTTAAAATATACTAACTAACTAACTAGTAATAGTATGCATTTATTTTTGAGGTGGTTCCTGTCATTTAAATGAGAAGAAAAAAATGTGGACATAACATGTCCACAATTTAGACAATTTTGGACATATTCATGGTTGGACATTAAATCATGTGGACTTAATAGAGACTGGACTTAACGTTTAGTGGACATAAATAGCGGTAGACATTTATTTAATGGACGAAAGATAGGTGGACATAAAGTCCTGGAAGCTTTTCTTATTTGTATCTGGTTTCCTTGTAATTCAAGTTATACCTTGAAGTTTTATCCAATAGATAGGTTCCCTGATTTCTGATATTTTTCATGATCTGTTATGATCGTGATATACAAGAGTCAGTGTTAAAGAGAAAAATAGCTCTTTTTCAGGGATGATCGAAGAATCTCTTACGTTTAAGAGCGCACGCGCCAGGCGTGTGTTTCACCCCTTGTTACTTTTTCCCGGCTTTTCATGAAATTATGTAGTATCTCTGCGGGAAATACGTGATTCAAAAGAAAAACCGGGGACCTGAGGAATATTTTCATATACCTACTCCTCGGAAAATTAAAAAAGTTCTGCCTCCTTAAACTTCGGAAGAAAAACTTGAAGAAAGTGGGAACTGAAAATGATTTCATCTGAGCCTCTCCTCTTCTTCTGCGCCGCACGTTTCCCTGACGTCAGATCGCGGGAGAAATACATGTTTCGTCGGGACAATGGTAACGAACGTTAAAAGTTTTTCCCGGAAATCTGGAAGCTTAGCCTCGCCCGGGGAAATGAAAAGCTGAGATTAGGAAGCTGAAATCCGCGACGGTTGATAAAACGGGGAAAAATGAAATTTGAGTCAGGCGAGGCGACCTGAACCAGTAAAATAATGCGGAGAAATCATGGATGGCTAGTCAAGGGGAATTTCCAGCTTAGGGGCGAGCCCGAGGGATCGGTGTCGAGGAAGGGAGGGGGCGGGGGGAGGCATCCCTCACTCCCGACTCAACTCGTAATCCCAGCCACCTCGAACGGGAATTAGGAGGGTGTCAAGAAAGACATCCCAAGGAATTTTTATTATCTTGTGCTCACTGTCTCGAGCTTAATTTTTTTATGAATTGTTTTAACGATTCGTTACGAGCGCCAACTTTCGCCCGCGAGATTTTCATCCCTTATTTTTTGGGGGTGGCGCTGGATTTTGAATCTCAAGAAGCCTCTGCACGTGAGCGGTTTGCTCTCCGGATTTGGAAATAAGTCTGCGTTTGGTTTGAAACGTTGAAGTTCAATCTGAACAGCGAGCTCAGTTTCAGTGCAGGCTTCCAGATTAACTCAAGAATTTCCCTCGGGTGGATTCCTGGTTTTCAAATCCAGAATAATTAAAGGGTGAATCTTTCAGTGCGCGTGCATTTTCTTTGCTTATAATGTTGATTCGGAAAATATGTCGCTTGAACCGAGCGAACTTTTTGGTGGTCATTGATATTTAAAAACGGCAACCAAAGAGGCCAACACATGTATCATATTTCAAGTACTTAGAAACCTCCGGCAGTGGACACTCTTAAAAAAATCTTTGGATTTTCAAGGTTTCCTTATTCTACAAAAAGCTGAAAAGTGAATGATATTGCTTATCTTGTGTTTTTCCTTTCTTCTTTTATCAGTAAAGACAATATATTATAAAAACCCCGCTTTAACAATCGGAGCGATGTAATGGAGTGAGACAAAATCTAAATTCTAAGGCTAACAATAATTTTCTCCTGATGATGATTCATCAGCAAATTTTCGAGCAAAAAGTCAAATAAAATTCGCCTAATAATGACTGGTGTAAGTCGTAGAGAGCACTTTGCCAGGCGAATTTCTGCGTTTACGTTATTCGGTAAACCATTAGCTTAACTCTTTAGTCATCAGTCACCAGCAGGGAAATCTAAATGTTGACCTCCAAAAATACCTTATACACCATAAGGAAAAAAGCAGTGCATGGTCTGTAAAGTATACTGTCTCTGTTTATCAAGTATACCTGGACTGTAACCGCAATGATGTTACATCTGAAAAATTTTCAATTGGAAATCATAATTTTGAGGTGTGCCTATTTTTATTTATCTTGTATTAGTGTAATCACAGATACGTACCTGTCTGCTCTGAATTATAGTAAACATTTCTAATTTTTAAAATTACACGGTGCTGATAAGTTATACGCGGTGGACGGGGAAAGGTGAGGAAGGAGTATGAGCGCGGAAAAAAGCACACGGCGGAGGGTGGTGGGAGGGGAAATACATAAAAATACAAGAATAACATTAAGGACTACAAGAAATGGGAGTTGCTCATGGGAGGAGCCTTTAATATTGGCAGCGAGAAAGCTGGGCATATCTCCCAGTATTCATCTTTGGCTCATAATTATAGGCTGCAAAGCGGAGTGGTCGGGACCGTTTGGCACCCGCCAGACGTTGCGACAGGTCGGCTGCGAGGGTCACTCTGGCCGGGAGCCCGGATCGATGTTGTTTTAACTTGCTCATTTATCTACGATTCTTGTGCATTTAATGGCTCTGGTAGCCATGGTGCTAATCAGTAGCAACGTCTGTATTTCTGGCACCGGTCTCGGCTCCGTCCATTTTTCAGGTATGCGGGCGCCTGCCACTTATACGACCTGCTCAACATTTTCGAATTTCTGCCCATAAATTACTCCGTGTTGGGTGGGAGTAGCCCGTGCTCCGGTCCCGCCTTGCCAAGAGTTAACGCCACGCCGAGGCACGACGACGCATGGAGGCGAGCTGCTCGCACTTTGTTCGCTTGTTCGTACATGCGACGGAAGATCGTTGTTCGAGCATTCGAATACTGCCAATTTTTTCCAACAAAACACTTTTCTCAGAGAAGAGTTCATATTTTCTCTTAATAATTATAAGGGTAAGTAATTGATTAAATGTAACAAGGTGGAGAAATGGTGCTGGGTCCACACTATTCCGCGGGGAAATCAAATCCAATTGTTACCTACAGTATTCAGGCCACTTCTTAGTGTTTTTTCTCTCTCATTTGTACACAGTAACTGATTAAATTGGGAAGAAAATTTTCTAAAAATTCAGGAAACAAATATTCAAAAAATTCCCTATGCACTGAGTGATTTGGCAGCACGTGAGTGCTCATATACGGCGTTCCTTTTTAGCAGAGCGGTATTGTGCACACTTACAGAAATAAATAACTCAAAGTATAAATAATGAGTAAGTTTGATAATGATGAAATATGTACCTTCTGAAAAAATCAAATTTGAGAGAGCATTCTCAAAAGACGCAGTGAAGATACCTAAACGTGTTTTTAGGTCGATATACTTATAGGTGTATCTGTATAGGTCCTCTCTCCCGGATCATTTCCATTGTTGCCGAATAACAGACTTGGTCCAGAGGTACCGGACTTGGACTGCCATCCATGGTACGTGTTTATTTTATGATTACCCAGAAAAAGGACATTCAAAATTCAACACATTCGCAAAATTCTACAATTCAAAATTGCAAAATTTTGCAAAAATTGCTCTGTCATATTTTAATAAAAATTGAATTGTTTGAGTCAATTTTGTAGCATTTAAATAGATCTGCGTTTTTTCATCTGATAGACAACAATCCACGCAAAGTTCAATCGGCTCCAGTACCTACATCTGCATCTATTACTTCTCTTCTCTTCATTACCTTTATTGCTGCAGCGGATCATTCCGAAATGCGAAGTGTCGCACCGGAGTCCCTCTACTCAGTGCTCAGTGCTCTGCTCAGCCGATCCTAAGCCGCAACTTGCGGGAGCTGAATAAACAAAAGGGTGCGATCAGCGGGCATGTGAATGACATAATGTGTGGAAAAGCATTTCTTGACCCATAAACCGTAAAAGGGGGTTTCATTGGCATTCGCGGAGGGTGGGAACCGCTCACGTGAAACTAATCTGGGAGATGAGAATTCGGGCTCCAGGAGGGGGACCAATGATACCCGACTTAATCCGCGCCTAATGTTGGTTCGTCATCTGACCAATATCTTCTGCTCCTTGTCACTGATACTGTATAATCCAATCTGGCTCCAAAAGCTCGTCTCTTTTTAAAGTTCCCCCTTTTTCGGCCCCTTTCCCCTCTTCACCCCCGTTTCCCCATTTTTTCATGCGAAAAACTTACGCAGCTAAGATAAAAATGGAGTCCCTTTTCATCATTAGGATGATATTCACCAACATTCACATATTTGAGTTTAAAACGCTTAATTTCAGCTGCATGTTGCACATCTCACCTTATACTTTTCTTCTTGTTCCATCTCTTCTTTCCACCCTTGTTCCCCTCACCGAAAAAAAAGAAACTGATTTAACATTCTGAACGTAAAAGAAGTAAGCAAAAACTAATAAAATGATGAATTACCCTCCTCAGCAGTTTGTTTTACATCTTGGCATTGCTAAAGTAACTACAGTAATGGGTAATTCAGCATTTTTTAAATTCTCGCACTTTTTTTTTACATCAAGTATGTTGAATTAACTGCATTTTTTCAGTGCTCTTCTTTTACTTATTGGTAGAGATCCAATCTATCTGAACGCTGCAATGAAAAACTGGCGTCGGAAGCACGGTGAATGAAGTAACTCCATGCGCTCATTTTGCAAGAATCGAATGAACGTGCTCAAACTGGTACGAGCAACTATTAATGCTCCGAAGATGCTCATATTACGTCTCAAATTTTTAGAGGCAAAATGATGAGAGTAACATATCCATTCAACCAAAAAAATTCATGTGGGTTCTTTTAATTTCATTCTTTTACTTACTAATTCATACTAAAAAAAAAAAAGAAGAAAGTTCTCAAGAAGTTGAGTCGGTTTACAAATAGTTTGAATTTTGTCGACCAAATTGGATAGTTTGAACAGCTGGTCAGAAACACTTCAGCCGCATTGAACGAAACGAAAATTATATCACGAATTCAGTGCCCCTCAGCAAAGGGCGATAAAACGCATGAGTGAACAATTCACACTCAGCTGTGGATGAACAATAATTGTCCAGTTCTTGCCTCTCATGTTCAAATGTTCATCAATCAACGAGTTCCTGCATCCAGATCTCCATTGAAAAGTTAAATACAGTTTGTCCAACCGAGATAAGCAGCAGCAAGATCGTTTTGGTGCAGATGAAAAATTATTAACACAATGCTGTAGACGATTTGTCATCAATTTAAATCTGATATTTTTAATAGAAACTGTGAAAATTTCAAGCCATGATTCTGGTTTGGTCTTTTTTAAGAGAGAAAATAAGCTGAGATTTTAAAACACAGCAGCTGAGATGCGAATGTTTCCAGTTTTACTTTGAAACGAAGTTATCCCTACATGCATATATTAACACTTGGTAAAATTGACAATGGATCGTATTCGATAGTGATTCGATGTATCGTCTGTTAAAAACAATAGAACATCACCTCAAACAATAATTTTAGGATTTAAGTTAAGAAAGCTGAAAATGAGAAAAGTCCCACCAATTTCACTTTTCATTGCCATTTTGTACTCGTAAGAATAAAAAATCTATCACAAAAAATCCGATCCCTCAGATCACACCACTGACTTTCGAGGCAATGCTTACATGTCAAACCAATCGATATCGATACAATCCCACTTGTTTGATGTATCAAATACGATTCATACGTCTCTCAAATTTCAGAGTCCAGACTCTTGAAAACATTGATAAGAAAAAATACTCTTGATTCAATCAGATTTAAGCTTAGATCAAAAGGAAATCCGCTCAAACTAAGAGGCTGGTTCTTGAATTAAGCTTAATTCTGATTGAATCAAAAGTATTTTTTCTTGTCGATGTTCTTAAGAGTCTGGACTCTAGATCCAATGCGTTTTTTTTTCCCCAGTGAACTCTCTTCCGTATAAAATGTTGTGTTCATTTGAAAGTAAGACAACGGCACAATTCCATCATCCGTGACGAGAGCTACGAGACAGGTAGACGAGGAATCGGTAAACACAAGAGGGCGATGTTACTACATTATTGCACGGCACTAAAACTGCAGCACTTATTAGTCACTCTGCTTGCAGTTCGGAATCATTAAAGCGAGCTGTCGTGGCCGGTGATTGGTCAAGCCGTGATTACCTCTTCAACAATGGCATTGGTCCGTAGGTCGCTCGATGCAACCATCAGCCACTTCGACACACGTATAATCCTCGTCGCGACTACCCCCCCCCCCCCCCGAACTTCTTACGCCGCGTTCCTTCTTCTTCTTTCTTTTCTTCTTCATCCTCGTCTTTTCCAGCAGCATTCGCCTCGACGGGCTTTGCACAACCGAGTTCTGCTTTGCAAAAGTCACGCACTAACTGAAATCCTTGAGAAACCAATTTATGAATAATTATTGGAATACTGCAGGAATCACATGATCCGATGATGAGGCCACATTGAAAGGACCACGCTGGCGTGGTAACAGTGTGGGTATTCTTTTCAAGGACTATTCCGTGTCATCAACAATCTTATTTTGAAGGTGACAAACAGTGTTCGAAATTCACCTTTGAGTTTCAGGAGCCATGCGGCGCATCAAGCTCGATTTTTAGGGGCCATTGTAGATTTTTTAGGGGCAAAATTCACTTTTTGCCTGTACATCACGGTGGATTTAGTGAAAAGTTCAAAAAAAAATATTCAATTCAAAATTGTATTGTTTAGGTGAAACTCTATAAATCTAAATTTCCTCTATGCTTTAATCACCCAAACAATAATTAGGATACTTTTGGGTGATAACAGACTTTTCAACGTAGAACGGAGGATTCGCTCAATAACATTTTCCGCTCGGACGCTGAGCTTCATCTTTGCACTTACGACTCCGTCCGAGTAACACGGCAAAGTTGAAGTTGGTACTCTGTAAACTTGCGGTGTTTTTGCTTCCGATTGCCCCAGCCTAATGATTCGCTTCTTGAGGGGGCAAAAACTCTCGGGACTCCCCCGTGGCGAAGCGTGAACGATCGATTATCGATTTTCCCCCTTTTGAAGCTATGGTGAAGAATCGATTCTTAAGAAGTCCGTTGCAAAAACCCTGTTTACCGATCCTTTTCCATAGATTTAAATGGCAGATCAATCGATAAATCGCGAAGCACGCCACGCCATTGGATTTCTGGCTGCGGATCCCGTCAAAAGTGGAAGTTCACGGGATTCATCGGAGTGAAACCACCTTGGGTAATCTAAACGTATAGCTCGGTCAAACAAACTCCATTAGGTGGGAGCGCGCACCCGCACCGCCGCACGATGGGTCGAGTCAATAAGAGCGATCGAACATGGAATTTCTGACTAAAACTGCAAATTTGGATGTTTATTTTGTCACATTTTAAATTTCAAGACGTGCTTGTGGTAGGAAAATTTCACCAAGAAATCAATGGAGCCACTTTTCGAACCTCAAAGTTTTGTATAAACGGAGTTATAAGCGTTTGAAGCATTGCTCCCATTCATGTCCGTCAAAGGTTCCGGAATTCGGAACTGTCAATTTCAATTTTTCCCATTCCATAACCGTCAAAAGTTCCGGGGATTCTGTTCAAATTGTTTCAAAAATTCCGAGAAAGTTCCGGAAAATGCCAAAGATCCGGAACCTTTCGGGAATTTCAAAAGTTCCGGTATAGTAGAAGCCACAAAACTCCCCAAAAAAAGTTCCGGAAATGATTCAGGAAAATCTCAAAAGTTCCGGAAATAATTCCGGAAAATCTCAAAAGTTCTGGCATTCGGAATGTTCCGGGAGATGGGAGCACTGGTTTGAAGTTTCCAAATTTTGTGCGACCTCCCCGTTGACTGGTCCACTGTGCGCGGGGAGGACGAGGAGCACGTAACGCAAATTGGGAAAACTAAATCGCCCAGAAAGGAGGAAAAGCGATGGGAGGCGAATTCTTGAGGAGCCCTCCTCGACGCCGCGCCCGCGGATTTCGACCGCTGCGGTCATCGTCGTCCCCGGAGTCGGACCTCCGCCCTCGACAGTCGACCCCGGGGAAATGACCTGGAGCCGGACACAGGAAGCTCCCAGGAAATTGATTTGCAGCCGTCTCTGTCTTCCAGCGCCAGGTCAAAACTACTCGAATCGGGGAAGTGTGGAATAGGTTGAGGTGATGAAATGGCAAAGTAGCTTCGGGTCAACTTCAAAATGTGTCTTTGGATTTTCCCTCATATACTCGAGTCGAATCCGAATTTGAATCCACCGCTATTTTAACCTTTAGATGTTCCAACCGGGTCAAATTGACCCAATTTGCTAAGAATATGTGTCCCGCGGGTCGTCCGGGACCGGTACCTACATACGGGTTTTCGATATAAGTTTACAAATGCACCCGAAAAGAAAATCAAACATCAAAATGGAAAAGAAAAAAAAAAAAATCCAAGACCAACACAGCCGAAGATAGAGGAGACTTTCTCGAGCCTCGTTTTTTAACTCCTCTCCCGAGTTTGAGTGACATCTCATTGGCAGCGTAGAGCGAGGCGCAGCGAGCTCAGGTCTCCCACCGTCGCGCCTTCAATTTTGCAGATGCAACACGGACATCCATCAAGCACGAATAGTTGTATCTCTGCGCCGTCATCGAGCGCTACTTTCCATTGCTCTATTTCCATGTTGCGTAGGTTCCGTTTGTCTTATTTATAATTGTGTTTTAAGGGCTACGTGAGCCACACAGCCAAAGATAGGAAAGATGATATCAGGTTTCGTTTTTTAACTTTTCGCCGAACCTGAACGACTCCTCACCAGCAGTATAGAGCGGATCAACGGGAGCTCACGCCTCAAGTCATCGCGCCTTCAATTTTGTAGATACAACACGGACATCCATCAAGCACGAATAGTTGTATCTCTGCGCCGTCATCAACGCACATCCTTGCTCTATTTCAATAAATTCTTAATTGTGTTTGTTTCCGTTTGTCTTATTTGTCGAGGGGCATCGAGGGCTACGTGAGCAATCCAATCAAATATAGGAGACACGAAATAGTCGTTCGTTCGCCTCGTTTTTTAAATTGTATCCTGAATTTGAGCTAAACCTATTTGGTCAGCAAACAGCGGAGTATTATTGCGAGTTCACACCTCGCGCAATCGCACCTTCAATTTTGTAGATGCAACACGGACATTCATCAAGCACGAGTAGCTGTAACTTTGCATCTTCATCACCGCGCGTTGAGGCGTTTCTTATTATTTTTTTTTTTTTTTTAAATTTGAAAAAAGTTAAATATTTCTCTTCCACATATTTTCGGTTTTATGATGGACCCTAGTCAATAAAAATTTGGTTCGTGATTCTTTTCTGGCAATCTTGTCATCTACAACTCTTTGATATGAAGGCTCGTATTTATGTGACTTTGAAATGGAAATAAAATCTGATTTGAGTGTTAAAACTGTGGGATGTGTAATGTGCAAAAACGAGATATTTTTAGTCAGCTGAACAGGTCCTCCGAAGAAATTTATTTAGAAATTAGATAACCCTGAAATGCAATTTTCAGTAGTTTTCGGGGTAAATGTCACCTTTTTCATGTAAAAAAAAAATCCTTAGGACATTGGGAGGGGGTGGCGTGGCCGCACCCTCAACCCATACCCGCGACGTAACTCCAATACAATTCCTAGTATTACGAATCTAATTCACGGTAAAAAAGGGCAGGGTTTCGTAAAATTATAGCTTTGCAAACCACTCACGACATTTGTTTTCCCCTGCACGTTTGGTGAAGTTTCAGACTTGCACCTCATGTTATGTCTTCAGGGCAGGGATCTTCACTCAAAGATAGAGTGAGCTTTGATTAAAACTCATATGCACAGCAGAATACGGCTAGCGGAATGGATAAGCGCGAGCCTTGTTTAGAGATGCTTCAGGAGGAAGGAGGGGGAATTTAAATTATTTTCTGATCTTGGTTAATTTGACAGCTTAACCCATTGTTTCAAATCAGTTGTGATGTGCTCACGTGATGTCTGCCCACGTCAGTGCAACATTTTCCAGCCCTGACGCGTGACACGCATAATGACAATAAGACACCAACATGGAAATGGAAAACCCCTATTCCGAGAAGCATCACCTCGGACGCAAGAACACTCGTACCCAAGCAGAAAAAAGCTGTTAATAGGAGGTGAAGGTGCCTGGGGCGCTCCTGGTGAGAGACTCAAACGAAAAGACAGCCCGACCCGTGTCAGCTGTCTTTACGTCAGTTCATCCCGTCGGTTTCAGCCCAGAAATATTATTTTCTATAAATATGAATAAATATGCGCATGGTATTTTTTTGGAATTGTACTTGAATAATTTCTCCACTTCTCCTCGTTCTTTTCCTCTTTTTACCCGCTGTTCATATTCAAATGATCTTTTTGTTCGACTCAGTTTTGTTTTTTTCTGACTTATTCGATCGTGCATCGCAGATACAGGTGGCACCCATCAATGAGACTGAACGCAATTAACTTTTTCACGTTTTTAAGTTCAAAATCAAGTAAAAAATGCGCAGTAAAAGCCTTCATCTCTCTTGATTTCTTTTTCGTTTACCACTGCCGTTTGAAAATCTTCCTCTATTATTTTAGCATTCGTCGCTCTATCACCCAAAAGGACACAGTAATGCCTAATTGGGAGTTAATCATTTTATTCGGCGAAAAGCGTTATTTTGGTAAATATTTCAAAAGCTATAAAACACCTTTGTCCCCTTCGTCTCCTCTCAGGAGGAACCCAATCAAGCATCTTCTTCGGCAGCCTTTCGGTCAGTGAAAGGGCGGCGACAGAGGGTTTTAGAAGAAATGAGGGTGTGCCAACTCCCTGAAGGGCTTTGGGAAGATAGGGGACTTCGTGGCCGGGCGTCGCAGAGCGCCGAGAGCGCTATAAAAGCGGCTTAATATGTATGTAGATAACACTTTTGTTTTTAATTGAAATAATGGACCACTAGACGAGGTACGAATTTCAGCATTCTGATTCATGTTTCTCAACCAAAATTTCACAGTAGAACACGATGCGCACAACGAAAATTACGAAATCAACTCCTTACGAAGATATTTAATGATTCTTGATGCGTAAATTCAAACACCGCTCATGAAAACTCAATGTCTACGTGATTCACATCGCGCGCTAAACGTTATCATGACAGTCTCTGCGATATAAAAATCTGCAACCTCAATCTTGACGCTTTGGCTCAGCTATAGCAAATTGCTTATAGTTTGAACAACACATGGTGAGAAATTGAACATTGCTTCGATTGAGAAGCTTGATGAAACCGTTGCAGTGCGCGATTTGACTCACGTAGAACTTTGAGTTTCTTGTGAGCGGGCAGTTCAAATTCCTCGTACCCAGTGTGAAATAAAAACGTTGATATCTTCGTTAGGAGTTAGTTTCAGCAATATTCGTTGCGCTAATCGTGTTCTACGTAAAATTCTGGTTATGAAACATGTAACAGATTGCTTAAATTTGTACCTTGTCTAGTGGTCCATTTGGAACGTTCAGGTTTTTACCAAATGAGCATTATCTTTCAGCAAGGGGAAGAGTCTAGGCCGTCTTCAGCTTTCAAAATTTCAAAATCTTATAACGCCGTTTTGTGCTTTTTAGAACGTGTGCCTTAGGTAAAAGAGCCCTTTGAATTCAGTTCTTTTAATTTTCAATTCATCTGATTACACTTCCCAGAGAGCATCCACTGAAAAAATCCACGCATCCTAGAAAATTTCAAAATTGCTGTGAAACTAACCATAAAAAAATTGCATTGTTGCGCAGCTAGCTGCCTACGCGTATACCGACTTTCTCCATGGATGACCCGTCCCGTGCGCTCGAACTTTTTCCTAGTGAAATGGTGGCTGATGATGACATGGGCGAGATTGCGGAGGGAAGATCCCACTCCAGCACGGGCGTCAGCCCCATCCGCTCCGCCCGCTCAATGACTGTCACCGTCCGAACACTCGCGGGCGCCGCGACGCCTAATCAATGCCTTTGCGAGGACTGACGTCACATCCAACGTGAGCTTTTAAAAAGCGTCAAGCTCCGAGTGACGGGGCACCTGTTCCCTCCCGGGCGGACCTCAGAGCCGGCCGCATCACTATTATTTTTACGATTATTATCTCCGTCTTCATTACGAGCATCATTATAGCCCCCCAGCGCTCCCCCCTCCCGGGTCGTGGATGCCCCCTCGATCCCCGATGCCCCCTGTCCCGGTCTCACTCAACACTCAACAGTCCGTCTGGAAGACAAATCGATTTCCTAAGGATCCCTACCGAATCCCATTGTCCTGCCTATCAACAATGGGTGCAGTTAGGTGTTGCTCTTCGTTTTGGTTTTTTCACCCCTCCTTCTTCTTCTTCGCCTCACTTTTGTTCTCTTTTTTATTCCTTTGACATTGGCTATTCAAATCAATCAAATCCAGGAGGAAGAAGAATGGAGTCCGTGCACTTGACACAGCAGTTGTTCACGCGGCGCCAAGAGGAGTCGGTGGCGCGGCGTGCTTTGCGATATATCGATTGATCGGTCATTTAAACCTATGGAAAAGTATCGATAAACAGGGTGTTCGCAGCGAGCACCTTGATAATCGATTATTTACCACAGCTTCAAATGGGGAAATATCGATAGATCGCAAAGCACACCACGCCACTGAGAGGAGTGTGTATGCCTCTCTTTCTTTCTGTTTTTCCATCTGATTCAGGCATATCATGTTTCACTTTTCTCCCATTTTGTTACGCCCTATAATAATTCCACGTTATTTTGGAAAGGAAAACTTTTTTTTGGTGTGCTGAACTTTCCTACAGCCCGTTTCAGATAACTTTGTACTTTTCGCTGTAAATGCTCGGTATATGGAATTCCTTGTTCCGCGCATACAGCAAAAGAGGCAAAGTAATCTAAAACGGGCCCTAAAAAGTTACTAAATTGGTTTTTTTGAAGAGAAGGAAATACGTTATAAAACCCAACTAAAATCATATGCCGAGAATATGTTTTGAATGTTATCGATTTCACCAATAAGTTCATTTTGTTCTCTTCGTGGGTGGTAATTTTGAAGAGAATAATTTAAATGAGCTCTTTAAACGATTTTTTCTCACTTTTGAGTTGATTTTGGTAACTCCCAATAGGTTTATGTTCTGAAAGAATCACAAATTATTCCACTTGCACTTTGATTTCTAAAGTGTCTAATAATAATCTATTCAGAGGATCGGTTTGATCTACTATGAGTAAAAACGTGTATTTTATCAAGATATGACTGTTTAGATAAATAATCTAGCATACCTATGTATTTATTATATTTTGTTGTATTTTATTTTATTTTTCTACATTTTTCTTATCGAAATTGTAACAAATGCTTATAATCCTTCATGAAAAAATTTAAATATTGCACATTTTATAAATGGCAACCTGTTGAAACGAAACATACATTTTTACACGCGACCTCTGAGTTGATGAAAACTGTTGATAGGTGTGGATATGACGTGTTCATTCTCATTTCTAATTCATACCGACTCCACGGCTTTTTAATCCTTTGAATTCGAGGCGCCACTATCTCCCCACGGCAAACTGACTTGATGAAATGAAACATGATGGCGATTTATGCGGTGAGCAAACTGTCCACAACCTGTTCGGGCTTTGGCAGGTGACCGGGAATGTAACCCCAAACAGGTACAGGTTCCTGGAAAAAATTTGATTGGTGCATTCTTTTTACTTTCTTCCTCTTGCTCGACGGAGAAGACGTCAAAATGCTCACCACTCCTTGTCAAAGTTCCGTCAAAAACGCAAGAGACACAGTCGAACGCGGAGTGCACCCGCCTTTCATTTATTATTCATTCCGTCTGTTTGATCTCATCAATTATTCATGAGATCTCATAGGCAAATCAAGACTAGAAGAAATGGATGATTTTTAGACATTTCTCTGAGATTTTCACATCTAATTATAGGACCTGTTTATTTTAGAATTTTACTTGATCGGTCCGTTGCGTTTGCGATGGAGCTTTCTACGTAAATAATCTCGGTATAGCATGCCGCGAAGCAACACTATGTGGACGTATTACTGCCAAACAGAACTATGTGCATTGAGACATGAGCCCTGAAACCCACAAGAATGTATACATAACAGGGCTCACGTCATAATGCACTTAGGTCCGTTTAGCAGAGATACGTCCGTGTGTAATTAATAAAAGTTTTATATTCTGTTTCAGATGTGACTTTGAAAATATTGCAGCATGAAAATGATTGCATCGTGTAAACTGACTTGGATTCAAACACAGGGCACGTAGTTTTGATCTTGGGCATACAAGAAAGTCAATCAGAAAATTTCATAAATTCTGGGAACATTTTTGCGATTGTCTTTACGGATAGTTTCTTCTAAATTGATGTAAAAATAGTTACAGTGTAATCATTTAAAATCTTAAGTATTCTATTATCGTATACCTATTCTTTCGGTGAATTGGACATCGTACCAATTTGACGGCAGCTGGGTGCCAACATATATTTTACCAATGCGGCATCATTGAGATCAGTAAGTTATCATAATGAAATCAACATAGTAACATGCTAGTTTTTCACTAATATCTCTTTCAACCGAGTTGATGTGACTGATTGCTACCATGTTGACAACATACTGACATCAATTACATGATTCGGTACCATTTTGGTAATAATACGACCAGACAAACAAAAAAGAGAGTATGTCAAAAAACAAATGTTGCTGGTGATTTCCAGATCCTGGGTTGACTGCCAATGCAGTTAATTTTACATCCTGGGAATGCAAATACAACTGCGCGAACAGTCAACCCAGCATCTCCAGACGCATTTTTTCGCCTAGGTCGCCATTAAAGCATTCTATTTTTTTCTGCGTATCAGGGCCGGATTTACCTACTTGCCGCACATGGGCCGCCTGTATTTTGCCGCTCCATTCTCATTCATGTTGAAACATCAATAAAAACCATCAAATAAACGTGCCAGCAGGGAGGGGTGCATAAGACGTGTTTACTCGTGTTGAACACATTTTTTGGGAAAGCCATGTCAACGCTACTAGCAAAAGTTCACGGGACTTTGCGCGAAAGTTAAGTCTCGTAAACCTATCTCTATGTGGACAAGGTCTTCTATTCATAAGAAATGAACGAAAAGATTATGAAAGAACAAACATAAATGTGGATTAATGATTTTAACCTCTGCCGCCGCGCCGCACAGACCGCACCCTGTTTGGCGCAATGCGTGAAGTATATTGACAGTCTTGTAGGCGCTATGCGTTTCCCGCTGATCGCACTGTGTTTGCCGCAATGCGTGAAGTATCCATGCATTCTTGTAGGCGCTATCCGTTTCACGCTGACCGCAATGACCGCACTGTGTTTGATGCAATGCGTGAAGTATTCGTGCAGTCTTGTAGGCGCTAATATGTGTTACATGCCGATCGCCGCGCCGAGGGCTTCTCCTTTTCATCTCAAGTCCTCATCATCATTTCTCTCTAAGTCGCGCCGTTCCAAACCAAATTGCGTGTTTGGTTTCTCTCTTAACGTGACTAATTAAAGGTGCTGTCTCTTTTATCACTGAAAGACGACAAAATTCGAAATTACTATACGCTCAGGAAATGAGAGATTTTGATGCCTTTTCTCGTTTGTAATTTTTTTTTCTAAATTCGCTTTTGTTTATGCCTACATTTAAAACAATATCAAAATTTTTCCGCCCCTATAGATTTGCCGCCATGGGCCGCGGCCCATGTGGCCACCCCCTTAATCCGGCCCTGCTGCGTATCACACGGAGAACAACAACTTCGTGCGCGAGATCAAAGTTGAGGTCATATGGATCTCTGAAATTTTCGGATCACGCATACGAACTCTTGAGACCCAGTTGCCGAACTGGAACCCGCACTGGAAAAAAAAAAAAAAAAAAACCATTGGAGAGTCCAGGCTCTCGAAAACATCGACAAGAAAAAGTACTCCTGATTCAATCAGAATCTAGCTTAAATCAAGAACCAAGCGATAATAATTATTCTAAAGATGATGAGGTGCGGCCTTTAAATTGGAAGAATCGCCGCTGATCGAAGACAACGAGAGAACTTGTATCAATTCTTTTCTTCAATTTTCCATTATATTCTCAGTACACAGAGGGGCGAAAAACACTGACTAAACTGAAAATGTCATTCAAGGGACTGTTAACTTGTAAATTTTCTCGTGAGTGCTCTCCTAGGTCCCTTTTTAACTTCAGGGTGTCCCTGAAATTTCTCCCCACAAAACGCCTAAATCGATCTTGCCTGTCTTGCCTACACTGGAAAAAAACACATTGGATCTAGAGTCCAGACTCTTAAAAACATCGTCAAGAACAAATACTCTTATTTCAATCAGATTTAAGCTTAAATCAAGAACCAAGCCTCTTAATTTAAGCGGATTTCGTTTTGATCAAGCAAAAATCCGATTGAATCAAGAGTATTTTTTCTTGTCAATGTTTTCAAGAGTCCGGGCTCTAGATCCGGCGTGTCTTTTTTCCAATGCGAACTTCGGCAGCTGGACCTTAAGCTTTCAGATATGCGATCTAAAAACTTCAAAGATCCATTAGACCTCACCTTCGGGTCCCGCACGCACGACGTTTTTTCTCCATGACCATCGTTGTTTTTAGCAGAAAACTAAATTCTAAAATTTTATGTATTAAGGCCTTCTCTTCCGGGTTATTCGCATTTTTGCAATGGAGATGTTGCATGTGTGAGGAATTTGCGATTTGACTGTTGATTCTTTTGTAAAAGTTTGCGAGAAACACGATGGTGCCACTGGTTTTCCCTGAAATCAACTCCCAAGCTCAAAAAAAGCTCTCAAGTTAGGCCTAAATGGAGAGGATATCCCACCCTACCCTGAGAGTCCACGTCTACATCAAGACAAACTCTCCATGCAAAGCCAGGGAGCAAATACATTGACAGGGCTGCCACTTTATTTAGGGACTCCAAAACTGAAATCACCGCAACCCTGTCAATGTATTTGCTCCCTATCAATGCTCATGGAGAGTTTGTCTTGATGTAGAGGTGGACTCTCAGGGTAGGGTGGGATATCCCCTCCATTTTGGCCTCAACTTGAGAGCTTTTTTTGAGCTTGGGAGTTGATTTCAGAGAAAACCAGTGGCACCATCGTGTTTCTCGCGAACTTTTACATAAGAATCAACAGTCAAATCGCAAATTCCTCACACATGCAACATCTCCATTTCATCATCGACGCGCGAGCAAAATGCAACCCGGGCCCACCAAAACGCAAAAAATACCCAGGTGGGGAGACCATGCAGGGAGCCAAGTGAGAGTCGAGCTAATCCGTTCTCGAAACGAGATTAACCCGATCGATTACCAGCGCGTCGCGGAAGACAAACACGAAATTAGAAAGAGAGCCAAACAACAAACATCGGAAAGGAAGAGTGGGCCTTTGTGGGGGCCCTCACACTCGAGTGGGCCCTTTGTCGTCGTTGACACTCGTCATAAGCCGAGCGCACTCTTACCAGTGGCGATCCGCTCGCTGGACATCGGCCGCGGTTCTTCTTGGGTGGTCGTCCGTTCTTCCGCAAAACCGCGTATCTACATGCAATTCTGGGTGGAGTTAGGTGGTATTTGCTCGATTTGGGGCGTGGTGTGGGTTCTGGCTCTTGCATAGCTGCTCGCGTTGAAGGGGTCTCCTCCGTTTTCGTCCTTGTCATTTGCGGAAATCGTACAATGCCCGGAATCCGTCTTTGCATCAGATCCCCGTCCGGGACAATGGGTCGTGTCACGCGGGATCACCGTGTGTTTTTTGGACACTTTGCGCAGGTGAACTATGAACTATGGCAAGAGATGAAACGTTTTCGGGGCTTTGCACTGACGGACCATCCTCTGGGCTGTGCAAACGGGTAAGGTAAAATTCGCTTTAGAGGGCTCATTTTATTCCATTTTTTTATTCCTTTGATTTTTTTTCAGTGGTAAAACTCTTCCTGTCCAAAAGCAATGCCTGATGACTGTCAAATGGCGGTATCCCTACTGGAAGAACGATGTTTGATATTATTCATCGCTACAGAGCATAAATTGGACGTATTTCTACCAAACGGAACTATGTGCATCAAGACATGAGCCCTGAGACCCATAAAAATATATGTATAACAGGGCTCGCGTCATAATGCACGTAGTTCCGTTTGATAGAAATACGTCCAATTGGTTTCTCATACCTTGAATGCATCACAAGTTTTCACTTTTTGCTTGATGGGAAGCTGGAAGCACTCATAAAACCAAGGTAGACAAAAGACACGCACTACTATGGCAAAAGACGTCATATATTTGTACGTACAGTTTAGTGACCGATATCTCAGCCAGTGTTATTTGCAAGCAGAAAGATAACCTTCGCCCTCATTCATGTTTTGCTGCTTGAAATAGGATAGAAAAAGCGCGTAAAGCGTGTGTAAGCACCTGCTTAAATGCAAAAATCTGAATGCATTATCATTTTCATGCATGCATCATTTTCATCAAAATTATGTAATTCTTTCAGGGGAAAAATTGCCAGGTTAAAACCTGGGCGGATGTTAAAAATGTGCGCGAAAACTCTGGAATTTTGATGCGATTGCTCTGTCTGTTAACGTAACATCCTCGCATGCGTTGAATTAACAACCGGCGCGATCACCTAATATCCCACAGTTTTCGCGCTGATTTTTAACCTCCCCATCGTTCGTTCAGTATTTTTTCTATGACTTGAGAAATAATGTAAAAAAATGCGCTCGGAGAAGTTTATAGCGATACCTGCAGCATTGTACTCTGTTCAACCCGCTAACATTATTGTCGGCGCGCGGGAAGGTGAAATAATGCCACTGCATCTTAAAATGCTAAAATCGCATTTTAGGTGTCTCGGTCGCCCGCAGAAAGCAAAACGATCGCCGACACTCTTCTATCTCCAGCCTACACTCATACCGTACATCATCGATGAAAGTTACCGCGACGGGGCCTCTAAAGCGGGGCCCGAACGCCACCAATCATCGATGGACCGAGCGCTTAATGAGGTTCCGTTTACAAGGACACGGCGCGCACTGCTTTGTCTTTGACCAAAGGTATACTAGTGAGTTGGGAAGGTATACTAGTATACTAGGTGGCATCGTGCCTCGCGGAGGAAGGCGAGCCACTGACTTATTTATTAATATGAGAATTGTCTTCCGTTCAAAATCTGAATACGGCCTACTAAGATAAAACGCCTTCAGTACATTCGAACGTTGCCAAATTTCTCCTTATAAAATCCCAATTTTCTGAAAATTTTATCGGCATTCTCCGTAGAATTTTTCACGGATTTTTATTCGCGCCATAATCTAACGTACCCGCAAATTTCAAGGAGAAATATTCATATATTTTCTCAAAAATAGATGTTTTATCCGGGTAAATTTAGCAATGTCCGACGGTTCATGCGTTGTTTTTCCTTGACGCGGCTTCTGCTCTTCGCCTCAGGAGCTCGGGTTCTGGTCAGTCGGAGCCGTTAATACTTCGGCGGTTCCTGCACCACAAACGGAGCTCTTAAATTAGAGGAGCTCCCTTCCTCTTAAATTTACTCCAACCTCTTCGAAGCCTCGAAAGCTGGAGAAAAAACCGTGCTTACGAGAGGCCATTCATAGATAATCGCCGACCGAAAAAAATATATCAAGATTCCACCTCGAGCGGTTTTGTGGCGTTTCGGAGGAAACGTACATTGACCAAAGAGTTTGTTGTGGTTTTGGAGTTCAGAAGGAATCCAGAGTCTGAAATGTGTGCTGAAATTATGTTTTTTTTCCTGATCCATTTCGCGGAACCTTAACCTTCTCAACAGAATAAGCGTAGTTAATTAGTCTCTCATGTCAGAGAATATTAATTTTTTTAAATAGTTGATCTTCTTCACGGACAGTGCAGCATTTAGGATTTTTTTAACATTAGGCAAGACAGGCAAGATCAATTTAGGCGTTTTGTGGGGGGAAATTTCAGGGACACCCTGAAGTTAAAAAGGGACCTAGGGGAGCACCCAACAGAAAATTTACAAGTTAACAGTCCCATGAATGACATTTGCGGTTTAGTCAGTGTTTTTCGCCCCTCTGTGTACTGAAAATGTAATGGAAAATTGAAGAAAAGAGTTCAGAGAAGTTCCCTCGTTGTCTTCGGTCAGCGGTGATTCTTCCAATTTAAAGGCCGCAACTTATCATCTTTGGAATAATTATTGTCACTTCAAAGTGTCCAAAATAGTAATCATTGTTCTTGGTACCAATGATCGAACCAATTAGATCATAAGAGTATATCCGCTCAATATAAGAAATACAAATAAAGTAAAAACTACCGAATCAACTTTTAAAATTCGTAATTTACCCAAGCGGATACTTTTCCAATTGCAATTTTGTTAGTTTGAGCGATTAAATAATCGCAAATTCAGAAGAACTTCAAGATAAACGCATGATCTCGGAGAAAAGGGAATAAGTAAGTCATAACATCGAAGACGACACCTACCGTGGGTTCACAACATCGTTTAGTGCTTCAATCGAAGCTTATGGAGCTGTATGAATGTGCTTTTTTCGACGCGATAACTATTCGCGCTTCCCGGTATGTTTTTTGCCTATGCGGGGAATCGAAGGCGAACCTAAATGGACAATATCTATCAATAGGTTTGTTCGTCAAAGTTTTTGGAGCAAGAATAATGTGTCTTTTTTGAATAGATAGCTATTCGTGTTCTGCGGCATGTTTGTTATACCTATGCAGCAAAATTGAAGGTAAACCTCTAGAAATCGCGTTTGGTTCAATGAAAGCTATAAAGCGATATCAATGTGTGTATTTCCAATTAACAACTGTCAATGAGAGTCTTTCAGAACAAATTAATCTAGATACTGAACTAATTAAAGGCTTGGACCTTTCACGCGTGCAGAGTTCCCGTAAAGGTAGAATAAGTCATAGCTGAGTTATAACCTGGTCCGTCTGCGCACAGAAAATGGGCGAAAAATGATGCGCAGCTAAAACATCCGCGAACTTGTTCTGGCAAAGTCCCGCAAACTAATTCTGGCAAAGTTCTGAAAACTAGTTCCGGCAAAGTTCCGTGAGCCATTACCAGTGTGTACAAGACCTCATACTGGGGAAAAAAAAAACACATTGGATCTAGAGTCCAGACTTTTAAAAACATCGACAAGAAAAAGTACTCTTGATTCAATCAGAATCTAGCTTAAATATCAAGAACCAAGCCTCTTAATTTAAGCGGATTTCGTTTTGATTCAAGCAAAAATCCAATTGAATCAAGAGTATTTTTTCTTGTCAATGTTTTCAAGAGTCTGGACTCTAGATCCAATAAGTTTTTTTTCCAGTGTAGCTGAGTTATAACCTGGTCCGTCTGCGCACAGAAAATGGGCGAAAAATGATGCGCAGCTGAAAAATCCGCGAACTTGTTCTGGCAAAGTCCCGAAAACTAATTCCGGTAAAGTTACGAAAACGAATTCCGGCAAAGTTCCGTGAACCATTACCAGTGTGTACAAGACCTCAGAGAGACAAATTAATGAGCTCCGCGCATGTCCGTGCAGCATGTCATCATCGAATTCCATTTTTCCGGCCATGACCCCACAATGACAACAGACTTTCAGTTCGTAGCTGTGGATCCTGTGCATAGGCGAAGTATTAGCACGCGGGGGGTGATTATTTTTACAAAACTGCACAGTGCACTAACTAGGACGGCCGAGAGGGACGATAACCGAGTTAATACCTTCCCGGAGACCGTGTCCCGATGTGCTTCCCCGAAGAGGGGCAGCCCTGTTTGGGGTCCTCGGGCTCGGGGCGAGGGACAAATTGACGCGAAGGCAGGCAGGGCCCGGGCATGGGATCCCACCTCGGAAATATGATTAGATTACGCGCGAGATGATAAGGCGCTCCAAGGTGCCGGGCCGCCGCACACTGGACCGACGCAAAAGGAAAAGCCGGACAAAATCCAGAAACTTTGAAAACTTACATTTTCGAAAATACGAAACAAAACTGGATGAGGGAGGTTTCATACACGAGAGACCCTCCACTACGGGCCGATTATTGAAATTGATAGACGAAGCTATAGACAAAGAAGACGAAAGAGATCTGGACTGATTGTTGAAATCGGTAGAAAAGGCAATAGACAAAGAAGGCAACAGGGATATGGAGGGATTCCATCATTGGTGGAAACGGGTGGTTGCAATCACTGGAAAAAGAAAAAAAAACACATTGGATCTAGAGAGTCCAGACTCTTGAAAATATTGACAAGAAAAAATATTCTTGATTCAATCAGATTTTTGCTTAAATCAAAAGGAAATCAACTCAAATTAGTAAGAGGCTTGGTTCTTGATTTAAGCAAAAATCCGATTGAATCAAGAGTATTTTTTCTTGCCGATGTTTTTAAGAGTCTGGACTCCATATCCAATGTTTTTTTTTCCAGTGATGGACGAACGAGGTAGGTAATAGACTAACTAACGGCAACCCACGAGAGACTCGACAGTTAGTCCATCATTTTTTCCCTTAGTCTACAGGAACCACCCATTACAACCAATAGGACAGCTCCATACTCCCTACGTCTCCTTTGTCTTTTGCTTTGTCTATCAATTTCAATTATCAGCCCGCAGGCCTATTGGCGACAGGTGGAAGCTTTTACTTTCGGGTGATTACGTGTCAATCCCCCGCAGATTATTGCCCCATGAAACAAACTGGAATTTCATTGCTCCGCAAGATGCGGGGCATTGCAATAAAACTTATGGTGCGGGGCAATGAAACAAAATTTTTGCAATCCCCCGCAGGAATGAAATAAAATTGTTTCAAAGCCCCGCACCAAGAATTGTAGAATTTTATTCCCCCGCAGATTATGTCATTGACTTTTGATAACCTCACCTGGTAAAAAAAACATCAGTCAGCGAAAAATTCCTAATGCCATTTTTATCACTTAACTAGTTACATTTGAAGCCCTCCCTCTTATTATTGGTTGATATCTCATCAGTATATTTTGCAAGAAAATAATATCCATTCAGCAGTCCAGTCCATTTATTTGCAAATATATGAGTGGACGGCAAAACTTGCATGCAACAAAGGAAAAGTATGAGAAAACTCACCACCGAATGCATCGAGCTCTCCAACAAAGGTAAGATCTTTAAATTTCAATCATCCGATATTGTAAAACACTTAAAGTACCGGAATTCACAAAATTCTCAACACTTCCAATGTCCTCCCTTCTTATTCATAAAGGAGTCAATATACTCATTGAAAATTTTAAACTAGCCTTTTTACTTTTTGAAAGTAAAGAGATAAAAATCTTAGACAGCGCTTCTGCTGTTTCAAGCATTTTTAAGGATCTTTTATCAAGATCTCGATGATGGGATTCTGCTGCTAAATCTCTGTTAATGACTGATCATATAAAAAAAAACAGTCAAATCACAGAGTGCTAGTAGCTTTCATTTTACCAGGTTGGACTCCAGGAAAGCAGGCGCAGGGTGGATGAATTCTAAAAAAAAATAATACATAACAGGCATTAATGACTTTGTTCTCGTTGAACAAAAAATTTCAAGAACTGACAAAAGACCCTCCATAGTTTGGTATGTCGAACATGTTAGATGTAGATTTTAGTGAGTCCGGAAAGAAGGAGACTTGTGGGTGGGCATGAGCCGAAAAGTGTTTTAGTGGCTTTCTGGAGGTTTGTCTGAATTTAAAAAAAAAAAAAAAAACTAAGTTTTTTGTCTTCATTGTGATGAATTTCAATTATTCCTGGAAGTTTCTTCGCCTCTTTTCTTTTAGTTTTTTTTTCTTTCTTACTTCAAAACTTTTCATCTTTTTTTCAAAATGAAAATCCGGTTTCAGATTTCCTACTTAAGATAAATTAAAATCTAGTGTTTAACTATTATCCAATATTTTACACTGTGTTCAAAATTGGTAAACATCGAGCAATTTAAGAGCCAGAATCTCATCTTTCAAAATTGGGTCAATTTTTTTCTCTCTCTCTCTTTCTTTTAAGTTTTCAAATCACATACTGACTAAAGGCAGAACTAACATCTCACTTGGAAGGAGCCTGCAGCCCAGCTTAGCTATCAAAACTACATGCCAAATTGCATTGGTTAAGTAATCCCTTTAAGAGAAATTTTATTGATCCCTAGGACTATTTTTGCCCTTTTGACAGATTTTGAAGGTGCTGTGGCTGATTATGTGACTTGAAAAATCCAAGGGGAAAGTAAATTGATGATATAAACCTACTCAGGAAGGAATCAGTGTAGTTTGAGGTTTCTACCATTTCCAAGCTACATGCCAAATTACCTTTAATAAGCCCTTTGAGAGATATATTTTATTTACCGCTAGGAGTATTCTTTCCCTTTTGACAGATTTTAAAGGAGTTCCTGTAGCAGTTGATAGTATGTGACTTGAAAAACGGGGACAAAATATTTTAGGTCTCTATTAGTTAGCCCAGAAGAACACCTATTCAAAGTATCAGCAATTTCTGAGTGGGTCATGCATAACCTCTCGCTGCTTTCGCATGGAATGAACCTTACAAACTGAGAGTTTTAACTTATATGGGGCGATGGTGTAATCAGTAATTTGTAGATCTGCGACCAAACTAATCCAAGAGGAAGGGGCAAAAGATCGTAATAGTCAACGTCATCCATCAATGGCAATCATGATGATAGATTTGATATCTGGTTCACAAGAAATGGAAAACCTTAAGCTACACGGATTTGTTCTTTCTGAGTATAGGTTTCCAGCAACACTCACCTTACTTTCCTCTTGGCTGTTCAGTAATGCATCAAACAGTTCAAGGCCTGACAAAGACATTTTTAGCTGAAGGGTCCAACAATGGCTCATCTTGTTGTTCACCAGCCAGTGAAATGTTCCCATGGTTTAGCTGTGAAGCCCCTAGAGTGAAAGTCTCAACCTGGACCTGTTATCCAAAGGCTATAAGTATTAGGGCCTTTGAAGGGTTTCAATTTTTTTGGCTAATACATGCAAATATGTCCTATCCATGTCGAACAATAGAAGGGAAGTATCAAAGTTTAGAGATACAAGATATCCAAAGAAAACTCAAAACAATGAGATGATGAATCGAAGAGGAAGACAACCAAATATATCACTGATTTGTGGGGGGCAGAGCAATATTATTTACGCTGTAAGAGCGACTGAGCGACTAAAGAGCTTACCATTCAATCATTGCAGGGTGGCAAAAACACATGCTTGCATTTATTAAGAACTTCACCTTACTGACTTCGCCGAATATGACGAAAATAATTTTCTGATTTTACAAACAATTTTGAAGACTTGAAACCAATTTCAGCCGAGAAAAAGTAGGAGAAAATACTTTCAGAATTAGAAATTAGACGAGAAGTGAAATGAAATAACCTAAAATTAATAACAGGATTGATTTGTAAACATCTGCTGCAGCGAGGCTGCCAAGTTGATGAGAAGAGTTTCTAGATTTCACCGATAGAGGCGCTAGACACGCTTAACGAGATCGTGAAAGCACTTATCTACAAAGGGAAACTGATACCACATAGGTTGTTCTCATGTTCGAATGAGCCAAGGAAGTTATAATTGTTTGTCTAGTAGTACAGTCCAATTATTGAAGGCTGACCTGTATTTGCCTTTTCGTCCTAGCCTTTAAAGTGATTTGTCAAGCTCTCTGACGTGGTCGAACTGGCATGCGATCATGCGATACATCGCATCGATTAAGTCCAAAATCTCTGTAACAGAGGCGTGCGGAGGGGGGCCGCCCCCCCCCCCCAGAATTTGAAATAGTCTCATTTGCCCCCCCCCCCCAGAAATTCTGGATGGTGTAAAAACACCTTCTTTGATGCACGAATAACTTGTTAAATGCAACAATTTGAAAGTATTTTAACCTGTAAATGCATAAAATTGGGTAACTTGGTGTAAAAATTGTAGGAAGATTAGCGCCACGGATACCTATAGAGATGCGCTCAAATAGAGTTAAAATTTCAAAAATATTCCCCCTTCCGATGGGGGGGGGGATAGCGAGTAGTGCGGGAAATGATCGATATTTATCCCCCCCCCCTCAAAAAAATAAAAATAATTTCAAAGATCCCGGAAATTCTCATACTAAACTTAATAAATTGAGAATGTCTGTCCTTGAAACTGGATAGTTTCAAAACTTTAATCGGCCGCCATTTTGAAATGATGTTAGACAGATTTGATCTTCCAGTATGCGCAATAAGCCCCTTTTATGCCGATTCTAACCATATGGACCGAAAAAACGATATTTGAAAATGCTGACCCCCCCCCCCCCCCCCCAGCACCGTGACTCATTTTTCTTCAATAAGAATTCTCCCTTAGTGCAATGAACTATACGGAAGTACACTGTATTTGGGTTTTTTCTTTAATGTTAACCCCCCCCCCCCACCCCCTCCAAAAAAAACACGTGCACCAAAAAATAAAAATCCGCATCACCAAATAAGTGCTGAATAAGAACTAAAGAAAGCAAGCTGTGTTTAGATGCGTAAATTTTTTGCGCCCGGCTTGTTTTTTCTTCCTTACTAATGATTTATCGCCTTTAAAGGTGTTTTTTTCCGATTCCTCGTGAAAAATAGTGCACATTCGTCGACCCGGATGGGCTTTTAAACAATTAAAACACCCCCGTTCGTCAGATAAAATTGAAAATGTTAATTGCGAGAATTTAAGTATCAGAGGATTTCCCGCTAAGAAAATCCCCGCGATCTCAGTGTAGCCAACCTCATTAAAATATTACATCCATTGAATCTCTTAATTTTCACTTTATCTACGACTAAGGGCTTACTAAGATCGACTTTTATTAATAAACTGAAGATTTTTGGCATAAACTTGTTGTTTCTTTGTAGAATTAAGTGATGAGCTGATGAGCTCGGCAAATCGTATGGTGCACATCTGATTTGGAAGGTTGGGAAAGCAAAAATAACAGTGGAGCCAAATTGGAGGTAATGGGCTACAGATAGATTTTGTAATTTCAACACAAATGGCATGTACTTACTGCGATTACAGTGAGACATGTCAGTAATAAAGTTAAATTTACATTAGTTATGTCTAAAGTTGACTTATTACCTCTCAAAGAGCATTCAAAGGAATTACCATATGGCAACAGCGAAACGAGAAAACATCAACATAACCTAAAACTCTCTGCGTTACTCCATTGGTTACTCGTAGCATACTAACTTCATGCTGGCTGGCCCGAAACTCAGTGTTTATAATTATCTGGGCATTACTTTTTTGTTGTGATGATTTAAAATCAATTTTTCAACTCTTCCTCGTTTATGGTCCTTATTTTATACCCACTTTGAAGGAAATCTAAGCCTCTTCATTCTTATGAAAGAATCGATAAGTGCACTTAGAAACTGCAACTAGTTTCGCAACGACAATTCGAAATTCTTCTGAAAAGACGGGCATTTCATGCAGTTTCTGATGGTAAGCAAGTATTCCTTTTAATCAAGTATCTCAAGTTCAACATGAACATAATAATAGGAATCTGATGTTTTGCACATTGTAAGTAGATACTCCCTCTGGCAGTAGGCGAAGTACCTATGCGCAGTGCAAAGACCATGATCCCCACTAGATGATACAGTATTCTGATTCTGTAACTTATTGCAAGCCCTGGAATTGTACAGGCTATGGTGCAATGTGGCATACATCTTGATGCCACAATAGTCCTCAACAGAAATCCAAAAAGAATGCCTGTGGCTGCACCAACGCATGCTCAAACGCTTTTTTGCAAGCTTGAAACTGCGTAATGGCTGGTACAACCTGCTTAGAAGTCCAACCTAAAGTTGACCATGCATTGATTTTTAAGTTTAGATGGTAGTTATTTTTATAACAGTTAAAAATCAGTTGGCAGTAAACATAAAGTAGTACTTTAACCAGCCTGTGGCAGATTCAAAGACATAAAGACGGAGTGCTCGTATCTAAAAGCACGGGAAAAAAGTGAAGCCTGGTTTGGCGCTGGGTGCTTGTGTGAGTGTGTAAATGAGCGCGGGAATCCATGGCGGCAAACGGAAATTTGATTTGAACTTGTCCTCTTGATTTTTCCTTATTTCTTCTTCTAAACGTGTTTTAAATGCCTAAAACGATTATATTAAGAAAGTTCGGTCTGCGTCCTAATATAGTACACCTACTTTTGCTCAGTAACAGGCAGTAATCTCAGATAAAGTTAGTTTTTCTTCTGCTCATGGTGGTTCTGCAGGTTCAAACAGGCCGTTTCAGTGCTAGATGGCCGTTACTCCCAAATGAAATGAATCGGTCGACGACAGACCAAAACTAACCTAAAGTTAAAAAAATATGAGTGGGTAAGTGAATTTGGGCAAAAATCAACCTAGAATACTTTTTTTCCGCAATTTTATTTAGTTCCCGCCCTACATTTGAATTTCAAACTTGTCCCGATTTCCCCGCCAATCCTCTAGCCAATAGTAGAGGTGGTTGAAAAGAAGCTTCATTTTTTGCTTTTAGCCCTCCGTCTTTATGTCTTTGGGCAGATTTCACCTAGATGAAAGAGACTTGAAATTTGTGATCATACCTGGTGCATGGTGCACACACTGTAGTGCATTTTCCAGATTACTATGGTGATCTTGAGCGTGATGCGCAGATCTGTGGCACATCGCACCATAGCCTGGTGATTTATCAATTTTGTCAAACGTTCAGCCTCAAATGATTATGAATATTGTGTGGAAAATGCCCATCTGCGAATTTTGGGTTCAATTATAGATTATCTGGAGTGAATTTCCTGAACCCTCACTCCCTAACTCTCTCTACTGCTACGCTTATGCCCTACCCCTCCTCCAATCAATGAATCTCTCATTAAGTTCCTGAAAATGCTCAGTAGCGCAAATCGACGGTATAAGTCCGCAATCACATATCTTGTTTGCGGTGTCTGGAAATCTCCGGCTCTATGATATTTTTTGAAAGGAGAACAAATGGACATCATTCCTTGAAGTTTATGCTGAATTTTCTTCTCACTGAGAAGAAAAATCTCGGCAATTTTAAAGAATTGACTTTGACTAGTGTTCTTTTTAAAAAATAAAGTATGACAGGAAGTCTGCGATGTCGCAAACCGAGTTATGTGATTGCCGACTCACACTGTCAAAATACTTCGAGTGTGATCGAGTAAATGTAGGTTTACATGAATCCAATTGTAGTAGATACAATGAGATTTTCCTGACAATAAATTACATGGTTTAAATATTGACTAAGTCACAGATAAGATCTTAAAAAGCTGAAGGGATTGCTCCTAGAAGCTGAGGTTGGGCTCTCAATTTTCACTATGCTTACCAGTGGTACTCATCAGTCAATTGTCAAACATTAGGTTTCAATTATTTTAAGTAGGAAATCTCTGTGACGGGACTTTCATTTAGGAAAATGAATTGAATATTAAAAATAGAAACGCAAGAAAAAATTCAAAAACAGAAATTTACCTATCATACTTAACAACAAATTTATTCTTTATTTAGCATGACTTAAAAATCCAGCAGTCACTTATTTTTGCCTCATGTATGCCCTCTATCTGTAGTTCTCAATGTTATGGATGTAATTTTTTTTGGTCACTCACTTCATTCTGTATCCAACATGCCAAGGTGTAAACATTTCAAACGATGGAAGCTATTTTGCAATTTCTTAAAATTATTTGTTCAATGAGGAAATAATCACTAATGCCTGTTTTTTTATTCTTTTTTTCTAGAACTTCTTTACGAAGTGCTTGGTTTGCTGGGATCCTCATGGAAAAATGAAAGCTACTAGCACTCTGTAATTCAACTGATTTTTCCGCATTAGATCAGTTATTAACAGAGATTTAGCAGCAAAATCACATCATCAAGTTCTTGAAAATCTACCTTAAAATTTATTGGAAGATTGACAGAAAATCATAAAAGTGCAATCTCCTGGAAGGCATTTGTTTCAAAGAAATTTAGCATGTAGGATTTTTTTTTATTATTATTACTTTCTTCCAAAAGTACAAAGACCAGTAATAACTTTGAATGAGCTTATTAACTTTCCTATGAATTGAAAGGGAAGAAATTGGAAGTGTTGGGAATCCTGTGAAGTGCGATTCTGTAAGTGTTTTTAAAATATAGGACGATTGGAATTGAAATATCTTACCTCTTCAGGAGAACTAGACACAGTGAATGGTGAGTTGCTGCAAACTGCTTTTTTCTTGCATGAAGTTTTTAGAAGAAATAGACCAGGCTGTTGAGTAGAAACTCCAAGGAATGGAAAATGTCGTTCAGAATTTTATGATGACTTTGAAAGAATCTAACTTTATGAAAAATCAGCAATTTAATTTGCGGGGGAATGAAACTCTAAATTTTTTGGTGCGGGGCTGTGAAACAATTTTATTTCATTCCTGCGGGGGATTGCAAAAATTTGGTTTCATTGCCCCGCACTAATTTTTTAGTTGCATTTCCCCGCGCAACAGCAACAGGCTGAGTTTCACGGGGCAATAAACTGCGGGGCATTGCTGTGATACCCTTTCGGGTTTCAACACCTCCTTGCGGAAAATAATACGAGGGAGCAACGGTCATCACTCTTTCTTACCTGCTTGGTGGGTGATGCTGATGAGCTTCGGGTGCCGTCATGAGCAAAACAAGTTTCCCAAACTGCGGTAAGTTTGCAAAACGAAACTGCCAACATCTTGTTAACCATCAACCGAGTAGGATGGTCAACACTTGAACGTTGAGGTCCCGAAAGTAAAAGCTTCCACCATTGCGAAGACACTAGTGGAGGGTCTCTTGCCTCTGGGGTGGTTCCATTGTTTTTTTCGTAGAATTTCCTCTCGTAAACACTCTATAAAGTTGAATTTGAGGAAATAAACATACACATTTGAAATTTAAGCCAAAAATTTCATGTCCGACCTGTTCTCTGCCGTGCTAGGCAAGAACGCCGTAAATCCATCAAGATTTTCCCTCGTTATTCGAAACTTAACTAACACTTTATAACATAAAAACTGTTTTACCTATGAACCGCAAATTTTCAAGTTATGTTCTCGATAGTGTTAGCAAAAGAGTTGTGCAAAAACATTGTTCCATGGTACACAAGCTTTTCCGTTACGATACGTTGTTTCCAAAAAATGTAAAATGGCGTTTACGGCGTTTTTGCGTTGCACGGCAGTTCTGGTAGTTCGTTCCACTGTGGGCCGCCGGGACGGGCGGGCGAAACGGCGGAAGAAAAGCGATATTGGCGATGATGACGTTAACAAGCCCCGCGGGCTCGGCGGAGCGGGGCGGGGGTCTCAAACTGCCGGGATGAAAAGTTGTCAAATTTATTGAGAACAATAATTATTATAAAATAACAGATTTGTGTCGGGGGGTGAGGGGCTCGCGGCTCTGGCTGCGACCCCCCGGCGCGCGCTCCTCTCGACGCCCCGCTGGGCCGGCACCGGTACACACAAACATTACACATGTTGATATCCCACCTTCTCCCCGCCCCCTCGCCAGCCGGCCCCCACCCCCTCCCCGCCGGGGGTTCTAACCCTGTCACCGCCGGCCCGCCGCGCGCCCTCCCGTGACCACTGGCCAAAGCTCTTCCTTGACAACGCTGTCAGTGGCGTGGCGTGAGTAATCGATTATCGATATCTCCCCATTTGAAACTATGGTAAAGAATCGATTATATAGGAACACCCTGATAATCGATCTTTTTTCATAGGTTTAAATGGCACAACAATCGATACATCGCAATTCACGCCACGCCACTGAACGCTGTGAAACATGGTTTATGCCGGCTTCGGGCCGATTCCGCTCGCCCCGTAAACTGGGCATTAAATGCTAATAACAGCTTTTTATTGATTCTCGGCTCGCTCAGTTTTTCCCGCGCGCCTTCGTGTCTCTATCGCTCGCTTTCCCACCCGAGTACCTGTCCGTCTTCTAGGTTTTATCTCCTTCCTCCACCTCCTCCTCCTACTCTCGTTTTTCCTTCGCTTTTCGGATTCCTCGCCGTCAAATAATTTTAAGGAGCCGGTAATTATTGCGAAGCAATGGACCAGTAGACGAGGTACGAATTAAAGGATTCTGATTCATCTTTCTTAACCAAAATTTCACGCAAAACACGATTCGTGCAACGGAAATGACTGAAACCAACTCCTAACGAAGATATTGGCGTTTTTATTTCACTTTGGTTACAAGGAATTTGAACTGCCCGCTCACAAGAAACTCAAAGCTCTACGTGAGTCAAATCGCGCACTACAATGGTTTCAGCAATCTTCTCAATCAAGCTCATGTTCATTTTTCACCATGTGCTGTTCAAACTCTAAGTAATTTGCTATAGCTGAGCCAAAGCGTCATGATTGAGGTTGCAAGATTTTTATATTGCAGAGACTGTCATGATACGTCATGATAAACGTCTAGCGCGCGATGTGAATCACGTAGACCATTGAGTTTTCATGAGCTGGAGATTTGAATTTACGCATCTAGAAAAATTAAATATCTTGGTTAGGAATTAATGTCAGTAATTTTTGTTGTGCCTACGTGAAATTTTGGTTAAGAAGCATGTATCAGAATGCTGAAATTCGTACATCGTCTAGTGGTCCATTATGTAAATGCTTTGAAGAGCGAATAAATGTGAAGTAACAACACTTTCAACTAAGGTCCTTTCGTGAATTTAAGTATGGTGCATGGATTTCGGTTTGCGTTAGAGACAATGAGAGTGACAATTAGTGACATGAGGAATTAATATATGATTTTAAATGCACATTTCACACATGCAACATCTCCATTGTTCTCCGTTTCCCTTGGCTGCAACCGATTGATGCGCGAAAGGAGACAAAGTTCAGCACTGCACCTGGATGCAACTATTCGTCCTCAGTGGATGCGCGTGTTGCATGAAAAAAATTGAAGGCGCCTTGGTTTCTCTTTCGCGTAATGCGCGTGTTGCGCCGTGCGCCATGCCGGTGCTTATTATTATGTATGTATATGTAAGTTCTGCTTGTCACCAAATTGTACTTTCTTAATTGAACCCTTCAAGAGATTATGATGCTCTAAATCAAAAGTCAGACATCTAATTCTCACGATAACGATGCGAAGAAAACGTCATTTAAAGAAATCAGTGGATGACACCTCTCTCTTGTTTTTTAAAGGATATTGCAGTAAAAACTCGATTATAAGACACGCGCAACTAACTAACTTTAGCGGCAGAATAGTATACATCCTCGGGAATTTTAGTCTGTTCAAGATCCATTGTATAGGGTTAGCTTTTAAAAGCTACCATGACTTTTCATTGTCTTTTCCAAAACGAATGAACGTAAGTCTATCATAAAATGGATACACAATTTTAAATATTTTTCAAGAATGTTGGTTGTGCAATGGTCATTCAAAATGTTACTGATTTTTGCATGTAATTAGACGAAAATTCAGTGAAATTTTCAGGTACGCATTTTTGGGCCGGATTTAGCTACTTGCCGCCCATGGGCCGCCTGTATTTATCCGCCTCCTTCTCATTCGTATTGAAACATAGGTAAATACAAACCATAAAGTGAACGTGCTAGCGGGAGAGGGGTGCACAAGACAAGTTTACTCGTTCTGAACTCATTTTTTGGGGATGCCCTGTCAACACTACTAGCAAAAGTTAAGTTTTGTAAACCTATCTCTGTGTGGACAAGGCCTTCCATCCATAAGAAATGAACGAAAAAATTATGAAAGAACAAACATGAATGTGGTTTAATGATTTTAACTTCCGCCGCCGCGCCGCGCAGACCGTACCGTGTTTGGCGCAATGCGTGAAGTATTCACGCAGTCTTGTAGGCGCCATGCGTTTCACGCTGACCGCAATGACTGCACTGTGTTTGATGCAATGCGTGAAGTATTCGTGCAGTCTTGCAGGCGCTGATGTATGTTACATGCCGATCGCCGCGCCGATGGCTTCTCCTTTTCATCTCAAGTCCTCGTTATCATTTCTCTCTGCGCCGCGCCGTTCCAGGCCAAATTGCGTGTTTGGTTTCTCTCTTAACTCGACTAATTAAAGGTGCTGTCTCTTGTATCACTGAAAGGCGACAAAATTAAAAATTATTATACTCTCAGGAAATGAGAGATTTTGTCGCCTTTTCTCGTTTGTAATTTTTTTTCTAAATCCGATATTTTTTTATACCTACATTTAAAAAAAATTGCAAAATTCGCCGCCATGGGCCGCGGCCCGTGTGGCCACCCCCTTAATCCGGTCCTGACGCATTTCCAAAGGTCCTCGTGTGAAAAATCAATTTACGAGTGAGTATTTTGTAACGTTGAAATAAAGTTACAGACTTCTTCGTTTAGGAAACGACGCTAAGCTGTCCCAAATTTTAACACACTCACACTACGACCAGCAGACAGCATCACATACAACATGTTTTGTTTCCCCCGGCAAAATCCACTCAAAAATCGAATAAAACAAAACAAGGAAGGCGCAAAAATAATGTAGGTGCCACGCATAAAATGACTTATGAGTCCGGTGTAAAAATATTGCAATTTAATACCCGAGTTTTTGAGAGGGACATCACGAGGAAATAGGTAGACTCGAATACTCGATGAAGGAAAGAGGAGGGAGTATACTTCTACCGTCTTAAGGAAGAGCGTCGTATGAGCCACCAGGCGTTGCCAAATCTCCCTCGACAAGTCACGAATTTTCAGGAAAATTTGTGAATATTTCTCATCCGATTCCTCGGAGTATTTTGTTCGTAATTTCATTTAAAAAATCTGAAAATTTCAAGTGAAAATATTCATAACTTTTCTCAAAAATGAACCCTCTTTGAGCGGCGATTTGGCAACATTTGAGTACCTGAGCGGCGTTTTTACTTAGCACGGCGGACTTGGGAGAACAGAGACGGAGCATGGCTGCAAGTCAACTTGTTCTCATGTAGCCTTGTCTTCGAAAGTCCTGACAAATGTGAATGAGGGGCGAATCAACATGTTTTACGATGAAAACGCGCTGCATGCGACGCGCGCTCGCAGACACTAATGTATTCAAATTAATTATGATTTATGCCCCGCGCGGAGGAGCGCAAAATTCATGCGCGCGCCAGGCGCAAATCCGTGGTCCCGTGTTCGTCCGGCGCGGCGCGGCACAGTGCGTCGAGACAATCAGAGAAGTAAAACATAAAATTCTCAACTAGAACTGCAAATTTTGATGATTAATTCGTCACATTTGACACTATAAGGGGTGGTTCCGAACGAAAATTTTACGAGGAAACCAATGAAACCACTTATGTTTTGTATGAATGGAGTTATGAGCTTTTAAAGTTTCTAAATTTTGTCCGAATTCTCCGATTGACTTGGTCCAGTGTGCGGCGTGGTATGGCCTCTCGCGGATTCCCAGTCAAACCGACGAGCAACCACTCAATCAATTAGCGCAATAAATTATCGCCCTTAAAAAATTTACTACGCGCGCGAGTTATGACCGCGCCAAAGGGTACCCACCACTAAATTCGGCCCGTCCGAACCACTTCGTCGTTAAATTTTACCTTCTTCCAGTGCTTCGCCGATCCATCCTTGTATTTCATTTTTCTCGCGGGAAAATTATGAAAAACATGCGGTGTGGACGTTACAATCGATTTTTTCTTAGATTCTGAGGAATATTCTTTGGAAACTTCCTGCAAAAATTTCCGGTAATATTCTCCTAAAAATAAAGAAAAAGCACGGATTCTTGAAACACATGGACGTATTTCTGCCAAACGGAACACTGGGAAAAATGTCGATTGGATCTAGAGTCCAGACTCCTAAAAACATTGACAAGATAAGAAAATTTTGATTTAATCGGACTTTTTGCTCGAATCAAAAGGAAATCTGCCTCAAGAGGATCGGCTCTTCGATTCAAGGAAAAGTCGGATTGAATCAGGAGTATTTTTTCTTGTCAATGTTATTAAAAGCCTGGACTCTAGATCCAAGCGACTCTTTTTTCCAGTGAACTATGTGCATTCACAAATTCCTCACACATGAAACATCTCCATTGCCAGTTTTCAGATAGGCAGTACTGCTCCTATATATTGCTCCTATATATTGCTCCTTATAAGCTTTCAATATTATATTTCCGCCAGCGATTTGTATTCTCGTGGCTTTGCCGTCGACACTTTTTCCTTTTAAGTATTTTCTTGTCTAGTCTTTTCTTATAATACCATTCATATCGAGTTAAAATAGATTTTCCACCCATTTAAGACCCTTAATCCGAGTCGGCACATTTACCGCGTAACTCTTACCTATCCTCCCAAATTTCAAGGGTAGTTGTTAGTAACAGTCGACTTGACATTGATCTATCACTTAATTGACCGGTAACAACGGCGGTAATTGAACAGAGGTTTGGCGAAAATGTGATAAACACACATGATCCTCTCCGTCACCACTGGCGCACACACCAGAACCACAGGTAAGACCGCAGGTCACAGGCGCTAGATAACAGCCGGGACACGGCTCCGAAAAAATAAGAGGCACCGGCATCCGGTATCCCGCACCCTTTTATGTCTTCCTGCCATTAAAATAAATTGATCAATTTTACACCGATTGGGATCCGTTAAACCGTTTTAATCTTAATTTTAGGGTAGGGCCCGGCAGCACCAAGGGGTAAAGTCAACAAATTTCAACCCGATACTGCCGTGCTGAGGAAAAACGCCGTATGAACATTCGAGGCTTGCCAAATTTCCTCCGGTAAAATATTTATTTAGGAGGAAAGTTGTGAATATTTTTCCTTGAAATTTCCACGAACTTTTGATGAAATTATGAACAAAATTACCTGAAAAATTGGAAGGAGAACATACTTACGTTTACCGGGAAATTCTTGTTTTATAAAAGGAAATTTTACAACGCCTGAAGGTTCATACGGCGTTTTTCCTTAACACGGCAGGATACCTCTTAGGACACAAAATCACCCCACGCTCTGCCAAGAGTACACCCAAAAACTCGAATTTTTCACGGAATTAAACCATTTCCTTTTCGTCAAGCGTTATGTTCGAGCGAGAAAACAGCTGACCTTTTTCATCTCTCGCTCTGCAGAGGTGCAAATGACGGCGATCAATTTAAAACAAATCAGGCAGCGGAGGGTAGGTATAGGACTATGAGATGGTTAGAGCGGTCAAAGCTGTGCTAATTATAGGTTCAGATCGGTAAATGATTGCTTCCGAGGAGAATTGTGGCGCTAAGTACGGTACTGTCCTTTGATAAATTAGATCGTTGAAGAGGAGCCTTTTAATAAAATGGAAATCACTGAAAACCGTGATTTAATTATGAAGATGGTCTATTCTTAAGACCGAGCACGTGGCGCTATTGAGCGAGAATTAAATCCGCTCCTGCGGGTTGTAGCAGGCATCGCCTAAACTCGGACCAAAAATATAGGTAAAGGAGCTGGGTACACGTATTTTTTCGCGAGAGCGCAGGTAACTTGTTTTGTCTCTCTATTGGATTCACAAGAAAATTGGATTCCTCCGATTCGTATTTTAATGTTTTTTATTTGTAATAGAATTTGTAGTTTGAACTTTTCAGAGTTTTTAAAATTTGCTTTACATGAACTTATGCCTTAAAAACGTTCCGAAAGCCAGATATCCAAATTGATGAGTCGAAACTGTACGTACATTTCTTTTTAATAAATGAAGGGGGAGGTTATAACACGGCCACATTATTTGACTAAGTTACCAAAGAAGACGATGAAATCAAGCCTATTCCAGAGTTTTTGAACTTATCCGTCAAAAGTCAAAAGTATTAGTCGTGTCCTATAAGAGCGTATATTTCTTGCTTTGACTGATGTAGTTACAACTTTGTTTTATAACATGTTTGATGAACCATCGTCACCCAAAACATAGGGACTGTTTTGATACTGTCAGAATTTACAGTCAGTACTGTTAGTGTTGTGGCATTGCCTTTTCATGACGATTTATCAAATGAACTACACATTAAAAAAAAATTAAAAAAAACTCGTGTGCATAGGTAATTTAATGGTACATACTTTGTTTCAAAACTGAGCAAGATATTATAGTTCCAAATCGCAAAATGCAGTCCAAATATAGTCATGAAATCAGTCCATATCTGGACTCCATTTTGCAATTGGGAACTGTCTCATCCTTAAAAAACTTACTTGCACGGGGAAACTAACGGTCCACACGCTGTTTTTACGCTGAGCCAGAAATGGTAGTTCCCAATTGCAAAATAAAGCCAACAGATAAATTAAAAATAGTTGCGACACTCATACTATACTGTTTAACAAAATAACTCCAAATCCACACAATATATAGCTTTGATCTAAATTTTCAACGTGAAATAAGAAGGCCAAGAAAATGAAGAAAAAAATTACATTTCAGCGTGTATTACCTGAGAAAATAAACTCGACAGAGCTTTACTTAAGAAAAGACATAAAGTAATTTTAATGGGACGAAAAAGTTCCCCCGCCAAAGGGTCATATAAGTCGTGGCTTTATGGTCGGTTGGCACCACAATACCGAATGGCCAACACGCGAAAGGACTTTTGTTCCTGGCATTACGGCTGAAGGAGTGCAGTATTCACTAACAGTTATTGCAACCAATAAATCATAGTCCTTTCACTCAAGATTTAGTCCATGTTCGACATGCTCGTAGCTTCATTTTTATACTGCACCTTTGGCTGATAGTCTCGGGCATTTTCAAAATGACGGATACAGGTGCCGCAGAGAGAATTGAAGCCTTGGTGTGCTTACCTATGCTGTCGTGCTGAGGAAAAACGCAGTATGAACATTCGAGAGTTGCCAAATTTCCTTCGATAAAATGTTTATTTTTGAGAAAAATCGTGACTTTTTTCCCTTGAAGTTTTCAGGAACTTTAGATCAAAATACAAACAAAATTCTCTGAAAAATTGAAAGAAAAATATTCATATGTTTACCAGGGAATTCGTATTTTATCAAAGACGACTTGGCAACGCCTGAAGGGTCATATGACGTTTTTCCTTAGCACGGCAGTATGAGTTTCAAGTCTTTCGTTAATAGGTATACTTCCTCGGGCTCTGATGACCGTCTTGCAAGAGAAACGCACATAGGTGCTGGAAATAAGTTTCAAATGTTTACGTTTTTGGCGCGTATACGTAGTATACCGCCTTTGCGATCGTTTCGAACCCTGCTCGATACAATAACCGAGTCCCTTAGTTCCTTACCGAAAAGTGACTACCGCGAACTTCTCAGATTTTCCAAAGCGTGTAAAAAGTTTATTTATCCGTCAATAATTATGATTTAAAGTTGTTTCTCATTCTGGGGGTCTCTAGTTTATGTGCAGTGAATACCAAGAGTCTACGTTACTTGGTTTTTTTAAAAAAAGCCTAAGAATGCGACGCGCTGATTTAAAATATGCATATATAAGCAGAATCAAGCGAACTGATTCGAGGATGGTTGAGCAGGTCGGCACTCTCGGAATGAGAATTTAACTCCTCCGTTTTGTTCAAAACGTTGCTTTGACAGATCTGTAACCTCGGTTATACTTTGCAAAAGTTGGTACCCGTGCTCTGATAGTGCTGTTCATCTGACAACATTGTCAGTGTCAGCTGATAAAATGTATATTTTCACATAAGAGGTTAATAAAAGTTTTCAGTCAGTCTTTGACATCTATTGATAATTGTTTTGGTATTTATTTATAATTACTACGTAATTATATATTTTTCTTAGTTTTTAATAAGAAAAATATATAATTACGTAGTAAGTAGGTAAGTAAATAGTAGTAGGTTTGTAAATTACGAGGAGAGGCGGGCATTCTGTTCAGCATATCGATACATAAGTATTTTCATACGTAGAATTTAATTTTCACGTCAGGGAGTCGACATATTTTGATTTTTTCGATTTTATACGGAAAATTTATGGTTTTTCGTGATTGAAATTACTTACAATTGTTTCATGAAAAATGAATGCACCCAAAATGACTATAGCATTTTGACTTTCACAAACGTGCACTCACTAAATTGATTGGTAAATTCAAAGAGTGGGTACATCGACCTGGTATATCAAGTTTCTGCGATTTTTTACGGCAAATCGGTAGATTTTCGGGATGTGGATTGCTTACTTTCAATTCATGAATGAATAAAGCATGGACATGGTTGAGCTTCTTTGCATGAAAAGACGTTTAAAATAACAAAATCAAGAGATATTTAATACAATTGCATTTATATCGAGTCAATTTCTTTTCAATAATATAACGGGATTTATAATACCGGTGATTTGGGTATTTTAGCCCCAAAATACCTTTAAATCGACTTTATCTTTTAGGAGTTCGACAGAATTTTTCCTTTCTTCGCTTAAATTTTTCCGTAGCACTTTTCTTCAAGAATCTGATAAGATTTTGCTTGAGGCAGATCAAAAAACTTAAATTTGTTCGAATAGCTTTCTAGATTCACAATACACGGTCTCGTCAAGGTGCGTCGTTGACCTTGCAGTGTTGGATCGTGAATTCTCTTGTTGTGCTGCTTGCCTTTTTTGAAATCTCTGTAAATGAAACCTAAAGGGGTTGATATGTGCGAGTTAATGACGCGCCTCATCAACACATTGTGTTGGAGCTCACTGCTTGTTTTGCTTCGTTATTGACATATAAGGGGGAAGGTATTTGAGACTGGTAAAACAGTACATTATTTTCACCGAAAATCATCTTTAAAAGTCTGCATATCGAAGGTAAAACTGCAAAATTACGTATCTCGGTTGCAGTGTTTCAAAATCTCCGCTCACTTTTTATTTTTTAAAAGGAGATCGAACCAACTACATGGCCTGAAGTTTTCACAGAATATATCTTTTGAACAGAGATGAAAAATCACTGAAATTTTCGGAAAATGACGTTTAGTGGTTTTCCATCTAGAGAATGAAGTATGACTGCAACGCTGCGAACCAAGATACGCATTTCTGCAGTTGCACCATCGATAAGTTGGCGTTTACACGTATTTTTGTAAGAGCGTGACACTTATATTTAGTATGTAAAAATCCGATCTCCTTTTAGATATTAGGAAATTTAAGCAATCTGCCTGACGGTTTATTCTGTTAAAACTGTTTTATGGTGAATGGTCAATATGGTCACCCCCGCCTGTAACAAAATGGTAATATATTAAGTATATCAATTTAATCCCACCATGTTCTTTTAATGAAGTCAGTGTTGATCGAGGTGACCACATACCATCAACTACTCATGTTTCAAATTATATATTCGCCGCAGTGTACTTTTTGAAGCGAGGAACTAGCAAAAAAGAAGAAAAAATAGGGAAAAAGATATACGCAATTTTTCATTTAATTTGTGAGGTGAGAAGTAAATTATAGAATCGTCACTTCAGCTACAGTTCCGAAGGAACAAATTCTTGTCTACGCTCTTGCTGAAGATTGCAACAGACTCGTTGTCGATTCCTCAGCAGTAAAGGCTTCCACACAGAGAAAAAAACTTCGTGCGTGGGACCCGAAGTTCAGGTCATATGGATCTCTGAAGTTTTCGGATTGAGCATCTGAACACTTTAGGTCTAGCTGTCGAGGTTCGGATCACACATCTGAAACTTCAGTTCTTATATCTGAAGTACTTCAGATGTGAGAACTGAAGTTTCAGATGTGTGATCCAAACCTCAGCAGCTGGACCTAAAGTGTTCAGATGCTCAATCCGAAAATTTCAGAGATCCATATGACCTAAACTTCGGGTCCCACGCACGAAGTTTTTTTTCTCCGTGCACTAATCCCGGGTAACTAGATAATGCGTCGTTCTTGTGTCTTTGCTCTCGCCTACCTACTTGAAACTCCTCCTACTGCCACCGTTGGGTTGACAGTTTACACTGGATCCGAACCCACCGGACGGATGCAAAGTCGGGCGGCGTGCGGATTGGTCTTCGACCGACCGGGAGCGAGTGCGTACGAGGCCAATTAAAGGCCGCGTCCGACGTCGGGCAGGCCGGTCGGTCGTTCGGCGTCCGGGCTCCCATACTGCCGCGCGTCGCGAGTAGGAGCCAGTGCACGGTTTAATAGGTGTAATTTTCGGAATTGTCCGTCTCTCAATGATATGCCGGCCCGCGGTAGCTTATGATTTGGTGAGGGAAACGTGGTTAGCCCGGAATCCGGGTGCTCTATGCCCGGCAATTACTAATTGTAAGTGTACCGCGGATCCTCGTAATGGAAACGTGATCGTGCCGGCCCTGTGCCGTGCCGCGCCGCCGCCGTCCGACCGCCGCGGAACCCGCGGTTTCGGGGATTCTCCGCGAGATCTGGCGCCGTTTCGCGACTCCTATCCCAGATCCCTCGGTTCGACAGATCCCAAGGCCTCCGAGCTTCGGGCCCAAGTCCGCGGGGTCGGCCGAGGGCGAACCTGCAGCTCTCTTGCGGCTCCGCCACCGCGCTGCTTATCGTCTTAGGCCGCACTCCTCCCGGGGTTACCAAATTGGCAAAGCTTTGAAGTCCGTATTCACAATGGACCAGGAGGTAATGCTTAGCCGGAGCGAACCAACTTTTCCAAAGCTCTTTTCCACGTTAAAGCTGGAGGCTCATCGTCGCCTTTTCCAGCCCTCTCATTGGCTAGCAAGGTAGGGAAATTGATGAGCCTCTTTGAAAACTCCAGTTTGTACGACAGCCTTCAAAAAAAAAGGACAGCAGCCTGATTGTTAAAATTGTGTGTTTGTCGCACGGACGAGACAAGACTGAGGACGAGTGGAGTTACATGAATGGTCAGGTAGACACAATGATAAGCTGAAGCCACTTCTTGAGTTGCCGATACCCTGTCGTTAAATCAACCCGAACAAGACTAGACAAAGCTGACCAACGGGCTGATTATTGAAACTGACAGACAAAGCAATTGACAAAAAAGACATAGGTGTATGGAGCGATCCTATTGGTCGAAATGGGTGGTCCACCAATAGGATTCCTCCATATCTCCCTTGTCTTTTTCGTCTATTGCTTTGTCGATCAATTCCAATAATCAACCCGTGTAGTCTCATAACTCATAACTCTATTTCTCCTTATTCTCGCCTTGTCCGGTCAACAAAAACAAAATACAACAATCAAGCTAAAGTTGATGGGTTTTTGCAAAGTTTTGCTGAAGTGGAAAGAAATTTTTTTGTGCAAATCGGAAGATTGTCAGATTAGTAATGAATGTCACACTTCCTCGCTATGCTCATCGTGATTTTGGACCCTATTCCTGTTCAAAGCATTCTTTCTTTTTGCTTTAGCAACCCCACTAAAGACGACAATGTAAACGAGTGAAATCTGGTACCGCGTTGACGCCAACATGGTCTCAACACGATACCAACATCGGACCCATGTTGAGACCAAGTTGGTGCCATGTTAGTACTATGTTTTGCGTCAACATGTTACCATGTTTCACTTATCAACACGGTCGTTTATTGGTAAAATGATGATATCATACGATACCAACACGGTCTGAACTGAAACCGACTATGCTGGCACCAGTATGATCATTTTCATCAGGGAAAAGTTAGCAACGCATTCTATCGTAATAAATTCTGAGCTCAATATGACATCAATGTCCCTGGGGTGACCTGGAGCTGTCGGCGATTTCCTTCGTCGATGCTGCTACCCTGTAACCAGTGCCGGACTCAGTGCTCATAGTCATATCTGCTGCCCAATCACGGCGCAACCACGCCGCGCTGGAGCCGAGGCTTATTCCTCTGCCTTAACATGTTTTAAATCACATAATTATTTGCGTGTGACTTCTGCTCCTGCCAGCTCCAGCTCCAACTTGAGCACGGGCTCTATTTGTAGTCGTACGTGCTTCGTGCTCTATTCCAACCCGGCTTCTGTCTCTCCGCACCGACTCCACAGTCCGCCACTCCGGGAGCCCCCTTCTCCACCATAACCCTGTCGCACTACGAAGGAGGACCTTTGAAGAACAATCCCTTTATGAAATGTATCGATTTATAACCATTCCCCTGAGCCGCTGAATCGATTTCATTGAAAAAGTATTGCATAACCTGCTAGCAAAGAAACGAGGCTTGTTTCCACGAGGGGAAAATTGAAAAAAGATACAGCGATTCGATAAAAAAGTTTGACTGATTTACGGCCGTGCTAAGGAAAAACGTCGTATAAACACCGGAGAGTTGCCAAATTTCTCGAAGGAATACATGTGTTTTTGAGGAAAGATATTCATATATCTCCTTGAAATTTTCAGATATTTTAGATCAAATTGCGAAAAATATTATCTGAAAACTTTGAAGATAAATGTTGGCAAACCAAGAAAATTCGGTTCTTATCAAAGTAAATCTGGCAACATCTAAAGAATCTTCCGGCGTTTTTCCTCAGCACGGCAACATATCCCTGCAATGTAGTTGAAAAAAGTCTCGCATTCAAAATTTGCGACCTCTTACAACTTGTGAATTCGCAGAACTTTGTCAAAAAGGAGGAGGAACGCCCTGGCTTGGCGGGCTAGGGGGCGATTGTCCCCTTAAGATGTCGTCACCTTCCGGTCAAAGTATCACAAGCGCCATGCGACGTTTTAAAATTTCCACCGTCATTTTATTTTTTTACAGAGAAATTTTTCTACGAAGCTGTCAGAAAATTTCACTGAATTTTCTTTGCACTGCCGATAAAATTCAGTAAAATTTTCAAATAGATCCAATCAAAAATTTCTCTGTAAAAAAATAAAATCGCGGCGGAAATTTTGAAACGCCGCATAGCGCTTGTGATACTTTGGCCGGGAGGTGACGATGTGGGCAAAAGAGTCCGGCAGGGGCCCTTTTCTGCAAATTTCAGGGGGAGGGGCTGATTCGGATAACTTTGCCGATATTTCAGAGAGCCACTCTGGGCCTCTTTTTGACCTTCCCCCTTTTTCTGGGGATTATATGAAAGAAATTGAGAATTTCAGAAATTTAAAATATTTGTAAGATTATTTTTCAAATTCATATTCACCTGAAAAATTCAAAAAAGGATAGCGGTATCGTAATATGTAAAGAATGTTAAAAAATTATTTCGCAATGAGTGTCCGGCAGCCCCTTTAGAGCGTTAAATAAGGATGTACTTTCCAGATTCAACTTCCACCTGGGATTTGAGAAAATCTTGGACATACAAGAGAACACTTGGTTCGGTTCTCAGGAGATCGGAAACACGCAACTATATAGATGGAGGACACCACACGGCTCCTCGGTATGCTGGGCGCCTTGTCGCTACGGGACGCAATCCACCCTACACCCTACATAACCACCACTTCACCAGCGACTACTCTCGTGTTGTTTTCACTCATTGATTATTAATCATCCAATCGACACCATCGAAAAGAGTCTAATTTACCTTTAGCTCTCACAGTGTATCTGTTTATAGCTCTCAACTGAGCTTTCATACATCGCGGTCAAAGCAGGTGGCACCGACTCTGAAGCTGCAAAAGTAACGTATACATAGCCCATTTGGACGTTTTTGTGCTAAAAGGAACTATATGCATAGGGTTTGCGTGTAGCATAGTTCCTTTTAGCATAAATTTGTCCATTTCAATGAAGACGTAGCTTGGCTGGCATAAGGACGTAACTACACTACGTAATGAACCCTGTCGTCCGTATGGCTCAATGGTTTTCACGGCTCATCTCGCTTTCACGGAAAAAAAAATTAAATTGCTGATTCAACAATTCAATTGCTAAAAACAGTGAGTGCAATGTTTCAATATAGATTTTACAACAAAAAAATGCTACTTTAACCACCCCCGTGGTTAAATTAGTTTACAATGTGGTTAGAGTAGCATTTTTTTGTTGTAAAATCTATACGTTGAAACATTGCTCTGACTGTTTTTAGCAATTGAATTGTTGAATCAGCAATTTATTTTTTTTCCGTGTTGCAGTTACGCCCTCATGTCAACCGGGCGACGAACTTAAATACATGACCTCAAGATTTTGGTAATTTTACGCAAAAGATCGACCTAAAATATTGACTGTCGGTAAAGAATAACTTACGGCATGTACATTTGGGGGGCTTGGAGGACAAGGTGCATAAGTGCAGTTTTTACCAAACTGAGAAATACGTGTTTGGAGTATCGAAATTACATGGATCCTTATGGCGGAGAGAAAGTTCAAACTGGCTTTTTGAAACTTAAAAGTTGGAATTTGGGAGCGAATAATAACGTACGTACGTACGTACGTATAATATTCAGTAAGACTAGTTTTAATTGAAATCATTATCTTTATTTTTCAAAAACTGCATTTATGCGGCTTTTCTTCCAAGCCCCTCATTTAATTTTTCCAAAAGTGAGTATTGATCCTTTGTTAATAGACTAATAGATAATATCCACAGGGGAAGAGGACCTTCCACCCTTCCGTAGTTTGCCACCGAACGTCTCATTCAAGGGTATATTCTGACGATGTAATTACACGGATACACCCCGGACATAAGTGGTGCTAATGAGTACCTTTTTTATTGAACGAAAGAGACAATGTTTTGATTTAGGGGTTATTAAATTCCGTGCAGAAACACTTGACTTATTTTGTTTCACCACCTATGATTATCACCAACTGGATGATCGACACCTATTAATTATCGGTGTTTGACACGATACGGTCGATGGGCTCTTTGAAATTCCTCATGATGTATCGGTAAGGTTGTTATTGTATTGAATAGTGAGTATGTGTAGTTTTAAGAGAAGTGATTCTCCCAGGATTTAATTTTATTGCTTTTCTATTTGCTTTATTTAAACGGACCAAGTTCATCAGAAAGGAACCAACCCACATTAAGTTGAAATTGAGAAAAAAATGTTTGAAGTTTTATTCCTGCATAAGGCTTATAATAAGGTTGAAAATAAACTTAAACCCCTCTTTTTACAAACTAATTTCTGTTTTTCGACTTTTAGTTTTTGCCAGGAGAAAATATACAGCTAGCGCAAATCAAAAACATTCTGTATTCAATTTTTTTTCTAAATTGTGGGTTGGTTCCTTTCTGATAAACTCGGCCCAAATGAGTTTAAGCAAAATCACAAATATTTATTGGGGCGCAGCACTGACCAACGTATAAAAGGAAATGTCTTCAGAACTTGGGAGTCAATCACTTTTCTTGGTTTTTGCCTTCACACCCCCGGAAAAACACCCCTCCTGCCACACAACAGTTGACAAGTACAAAAATGTATACTCCGTCGTCCACAATGCTTGTCGGCCAAGAAATTGTGTCCGATTTTGACAAATCATCCAAGTCCCCACTACTTTTATGCTCAGCCTGTTTTGAATTTTGTAAAGTTTGCCAAAAATTGAAAATGAAATAGAATAATTTTTCAATCTCAATTTTTTTATCCGAGGAAAGAAATATAAATCACGGGTAACGTAGGATCGACCTTCTTTCTGGTAAAGTCTGAAAAATTTTCTGACTTTTGACAAACGGCTTAGAGTTGATGTTTACGCATCAAGAAAAAGTATTTGTAGTTGTTTTTACATTACGCAGTGTAAAATTTAAGAAGAAAAAAATAAATGTTTTCACCGTTCAAAAAACCTTTATGACTGTGAATTTTTAGGGTTTTCAGCATAGTTTTTATATTTACGTCGTTTCAATTTTTTGCTGGCCGAGAAGAAGTATTGTTCAGCCACCGTACAAAAAATATGGAAAAATACCAGACAGTATTGAAGGAGTTATCTTGATGCGTAAAATATCTGAACAAGTGAGTCATTGCAATGCTAAAATATGGATCATTAAACCCAAGAGACTTGAACGCTTATCTGAAAAAACAACCAAATTGACTCAATTTTCCATTTAAGAATTGCACAATACCTGGTTCAGATCAGTGACAAAGTATGTACCATTAGTTTTTCTATGTACGCACGTGTTTTCACAGATGAGCCAGAAATAATTTGAACAGTATTGTGAAATTTTTCGACGGTCTAAGTCGGCAATCACATGACTCGGTTTGCGACGTCGCAGACTTCCTGTCGTACTTTATTTTTTAAACGGAAAACTACTCAACGGCAAATATTTAAAACTGTCATAATTTCTCTTCTCTGTGCGAGGAAAATTCTGCAAAAACTTCCAGGAATGATGCCAATTTGTTCTCCTTTTAAAAAATAACATAGAGGCGGAGATTTTCAGACAACGCAAACGAGATATGTGATTGCGGACTTACGCCGTCGATTTGATAGTTAGAAATCATTTAAAGTGTAACTTTGTACTTTCTAATGAGATTTTCTGGCTCGGAATATCACCAACAAATAAAGTTTAACTTGACAGTGCAGTATCGACAAATAATCATATCGATAAATAAGGCAATATGAAAGAAATCGTACAAAAAAATATACTGGTTTTAATTTTCTTAGCATCAGGCGCGATTCTGTAAATGTATCCTATGAGGTTTACCTTTACTGTAAAACTCTGTCATGCTAAGGAAGAACGCCGTATGAACATTCGAGAGTTGCCAAATTTCCTTTGATGAAGCTTTCATTTTTGAGGAAATTAATGTATATTTTTCTTTGAAATTTTTAGGAACTTTAAGTGAAATTGCGAACAAAATTATCTGAAAAATTAGAAGAAAAATATCCACAAGTTTACCAGGAGATTCGTGTTTTGTCAATGGTAATTTGGCAACGCGTGAAGGTTCATTCGGCGTTCTTCCTTAGCACGGCAGTATACTGTAAACCGTATCATAAGAGAGGTGTGCCTGACAGCCCATAGCAAGCGCAAAATTATTTCGTGCCCGCAGTAATTTTGTCGCGCAAACGGAGTAGCCGTCACGCCGCCTCAAGATAGCTCAGGGCAAGGGCGTATTTCTATTTCCACGTGAGCCTTGATCTCCGTATAACTTCATACTTTCCGGAGCTCATGTGTAAATACAAATACGGAGCAACGATGATAGCTCAGGGCAAGGGCGAAGGAGATGAGCGGCAATTTGCAAGGACGGTGCAGCCACGTACCGCTTTTCTACAATCTTATGCAGAGTAGCAGCTTCGCCAAAGTTTATTTTCTTCCCCGCCTAAACTCATGTCCAAAACCTACATATTATCCAAAAAGCAAGCTCTTTTGAGTATTTTCGGAGGGGTTGAGCGCAGGATGATACCTCAGCGAATCCAGTTAAAAATTTCCGTGTACACTGAGGAAAAATAACCAAAATCTTGTGTTGATATAGGAAGTAATACACGAAGTAACACAAAGCAGTTAATTGATTTTTTGTGTTAGTTTTTCCGGTGTCAGATCGATTAAATCTTTGTGTTGAAAATCCGTGACCTCGTTAAAAATTCAGTGCTGACATTTCCCAGAATCAATTCCGGAATTCGGAACTTTTCCTGTTTTCCTCCCCACACTCAAAGGCTGCGACTTACGAATGACCAGAGAGTGCATTGGGTTGGGATTCAGATTCAATCCCGGTGGCTGGTGCCAAATTTTTAACAAGGCCACAGATTTTCAACACCAAGATTCGGTCACCTCAGCCCATTCGACAATGGAAAAACTAACACACAAAAAACAAACCAACAGGTTGTGTTACCTCGTGCTTTACTTCCCTCATTAATACAAACTTTGTGTTACTTTTTTAACTGTGTAGTTGTTATTGATTAGTCGATGTCTCTCCTGCCTTATATTCACTTCAGTTTGAAGATAATCAACGGGTTTTTTTTTCCTTTTCTTACTATAGTAAAAAAATAAGCCCTTTTTTGTGTGTACGTCCGTGTCATTTTGCATTCTCATTGGTCCTTTCATTGACCAATCAGAAAACATCATTGAAAATCCCCTCCGTAAATCATTCGATATCTTTAAAAAAAAAAAAAAAAAAAAAAAAAAAAAAATTACAGGTAAGCAGCTCCTACTCACCCAATGTGGGAATCTACCAACGCAAGCACGACATATACACTAGAAAGCGGGCTCATGACTTAATCTTGATGTTCCTGAACCGAGACCGAATTCCGCTCTCCGAAAGTTGAAGAAAGGAACAAGATCCGCGTGGCGATGAGAGCGAGGCGTCAATATCGGCGCGCGGTCAGGTTCTGAGTCGAGATTCGCCGGAGACGAGGAACGAACGGTAACTCGGTAAGTGGTAAACGCTTAGCGATGGCAGTTGGTAATCCTGACAAACTGTTACGCCGCCGTGCACATTTCACGATGCTCATGCTCGCCCCTCCGAGAGGCGCGCCGCGCGGCGTGGCGCCAACATGCTCAGCCGTCCTCTGAACACACTACACGGCTCAGCACGGAGCTGTCATTACACCTCAGTATCTTACCAACATACTTAATTTTGAATCTCTCTACGTTCCCCTCCCCCCAAAATGAAATAAATAATTGAGAACATGCATCGCACTTTTACGTATTAGCACATAGTTCTGAAATGCACTTTTGCAATACGGGATCGTCCACAAAGTACGTAAAGCTCTAAGTGGGAGGGGATCAGAGCCTGCATTACAGTTACGTTACGGGGAGGGAGTAGGAAGTCTGCGGGCCGATAATTGAAATTGATAGACAAAGCTATGGACAAAGAGGACAAAAGAGATATGGAGGATTGGAGAGGTCGTATTGGTGGAAGCGAATGGTTGCAATGGACAAAGAAGGTAGGTAATAGACTAAGTAACGGCAATCCACGAGGGACCCGATAGTTAGTCCATCATTTTCTCCCTCAGTCTGTAGGAACCACCCATTTCAACCAATAGGATAACTCCACACTCCCGATGTCTTCTTTGTCTATAGCTTTGTCTATCAATTCCAATAATCGGCCCGCTGGGGTCACTTTACGTAGCGCTGTTATCGGCACCTAGTGCCGATTTTACTAAAATCGAAGATGATAAATTAACGCGAGTTGCCGCAATTTTCTATTCAAAATTCATCAAAAATCCCTGTTTAAGGGAGGTTGGACTAACAGTACATTAATGTTTTCAATGAAAATGTTGAACTGGATTAAGGAACGTTAAAGAGGGAGAGAGGGAGTCAAAAAATCGGACTTACAGAGATTGTTTTATGAACAGCCTCTAAGCACTTTTTTACCGGCACATTTTCAATGCCAAAAAAACCCCTGATAATTACGGACTAAGTTTCAGCAAAAGGAACCAAATCACACATTTTAGAAAAAAGTGAGTTTGGAGTACTTTTGAGCTTAGTTAGAGCGCATTGTCTCCAGAGAAAACTTCAAAGTCAATGAAAAATTTTTAAACATTGAGTCTCTTGGAGAAACAAGACTTTAAACCTCTTTCTCTGGGTTCGATCTTGACGTGTCTTGCTTGCTGTCGGTTAGTTAGTTTCAAATGAGTTGCGGTCCGTTCATGATTGAACTTCGAATGGACCCTTATGACCCCTCCCCATAAAGAAGAGAGTCTAATCGTCGTTTAATTTCGACCAATTTTTTTATACCATGAAATTGATATTCACGGAAACTTCATTGATGTCAATCAACGAGTCCGTCATATAAATGCTGATTGAAAAGCAGTAGATAAATCGGACGTGCACGGAAACGGATACAGATAAAAAAATATCGGAAGCACAATACAGCCTGGTGATCGCAAACGTTTTGAAGTCGAACCGGGGGTAAATACCCACAAGCTGCACTCTAAACGATCCTCCGCCTGGTTAGCCCGGGCTCGATAAATAAATGATCTGACAAAAATGAGAGTATAAAAGGGATTTGACGGGGTGACTGAAGGGTCAAGCCCTCGGGGTCCTCCAAGATTAAGCTCGCTGATACATCACTCACCGTCAACAGCTAGGAGCTTGAATATTTTCGCCCTCGTATCCTCTTCACCGACCGCGGTCAGGGCAGCCGCCCACCCCCTTCCCCCTCCACCCCCTCCTGGCAAATATCTCATCCACCGCGGAAACAATTCAATCCCAGAAGTGTTCCGAGCTTCGTTCCCTTTTATTTATTTTTCATTATTTTCGTAAGTGCGGCAATGATAGGCTAATAGACTTATTGACGCTAATTCATCATTTGGACGTATTTCTGTCAAACGGAACTATGTGCTTTATTGCGTGAGCTCTGTTGTGCATGTATGCTTATGGGTCTCAGGGCTCATGTCTTAATGCACATAGTTCCGTTTGATAGAAATGCGTCCATTTAATCGTGTCACGCAAGAGGCCCCGGCGAGGAAATGAGAGGCTGCCAGCGTGAAGGCGGTCACGCTGCAGAGTAGGTTCTGCCGTGCTAAGGAAGAACGCCGTATGATCATTCGGGAGTTGCCAAATTTCCCTCGATAAAACATGTATTTTTGGCGACATTCATGCATGTTTGTCCTTGAAATTTTCAGATATTTTAGATTAAATTGCGTACAAAATTGTCTGAAAATTTTGGAAAATAATATTCGCAATTTTCCCAGTAAATTCGGTTTTTATCGGAGGAAACTTGGCAACGTCTGAAGGTTCATACGGCGTTCTTCCGTAGCACGGCAGTCGGTTCCCGGTGGTTTACGGTGCGATTCGGTGGCTCGGACAAAGGGTCCGCATATTAATTATTTATCGGCCCACTTGAGAGTGGAAAGTAAATAGATCGGTCCGCGGAGTGCAAATTAAAAAGTCAAATTATGGAATGTGTTCCAAGGCGTGCGCGTCCACATCATCGCACGTCCGTCCGTCGTCGGTCAACCTCCCTTGTCACGTCACTTTGCTGACGAAAGGACGTAACTCCACTCTTGGGCGAGCTCTGGAAATCGTTGAGTTCTACGGGCGATAGGATTTAACTTGAGGTGTAGTTATGCTGTTACGTTGACGGATGACGATTTGTACTCGACTATTTGCTTAGCGAGATTGCTTCCTTAGTGGCCTGTCATTTTTTCACGACCTGTGAATGCGATAAAAAAAAACTAAAATTCCTGACCCGATCCCTTTTTCATTCGTGTGCACTGAAAAAGAAGTTACGCGCTATATAGATATACCGCCCGTTCCGGGCTTCGAGGCCGAAACTTCTGGGTGATGGAGCCGAAGCTTTGATCGCTACGTGTACTACGCCCGGAACTTTCGGCCTCTGAGCCCAAAACGAGGACGGTATGTCTAATAGTCCGTAAGTGCGGCTTCCACGGCCGGAGTTTTTTTTTTCAGTGTGTGTAAAAAAACTAACCTTATTACACATGACGTGCAATTCGGGTTTTGCGTGTGCTATATTCGACTAACAACTTATCCAAATGACTTTGAGGCTAACTAAAGGGAACTTGCATTTTTTTCTCAGGTTAAGCGGTGTAACGAACAGAGGAAAGTTCAGTATCGAGCTCCAAACGTATATACATCCTACTTTTTAGGATTCAGCATATTTTCACATGAACATCATCTTAATTTGACTGTCAACAGGGCCGGATTTATCTACTTGCCGTCCATGGGCCGCCTGCATTTTGCCGCCCCCTTCTCATTCGTTTTGAAACATCAATAAAAACCATCAAATGAACGTGCCAGCGGAGGAGGGGTGCATAAAGCGCGTTTTCTTGTGTTGAACACATTATTTGGAAAAGTCCCGTCAACAATACTAGCAAAAGTTCAAGGAACTTTGCGCAAAAGTTAAGTTTCGTAAACCTATCTCTGTGCAGACAAGGCCTTCTTTTCATAAGAAATGAACGAAAAAATTATGAAAGAATAAACATAAATGTGGATTAATGATTTTAACTTCCACCGCCGCGCCGCGCAGACTGCACCGTGTTTGGCGCAATGCGTGAAGTATATTGACAGTCTTGTATGCGTTTCCCGCTGATCGCACTGTGTTTGCCGCAATGCGTGAATTATTCATGCATTTTTGTAGGCGCTATCCGTTTCACGCTGACCGCAATGATCGCACTGTGTTTGATGCAATGCGTGAAGTATTTGTGCAGTCTTGTAGGCGCTAATATGTGTTACATGCCGATCGCCGCGCTGAGGGCTTCTCCTTTTCATCTCAAGGCCTCGTCATCATTTCTCTCTAAGTCTCCCTAAGTACCAGGCCAAATTGCGTGTTTGGTTTCCCTCTTAACTCGACTAATTAAAGGTGCTCTCTCTTGTATCACTGAAAGACGATGGAATTAGAAATGACTAGACTCTCAGGAAATGAGAGATTTTGTCGCCTTCTCTCGTTTATAATTTTTTTTCAAAATCCGATTTTTTTTTATACCTACATTTAAAAAAAAGCGCGAAATTTGCCGCCCCTTATAGATTTGCCGCCATGGGCCGTGGCCCATGTGGGCACCCCCTTAATCCGGCCCTGGCTGTCAAAGCAGTGGCAGTTTTCAGGTGATGCCTATTTCTATTGAATTACTTTTTTTGTTGGTTATTGAATCAGTATCTTTGATGGAATTTTTAAAATGCCCTCTAACCAAACACCTAGTGTGACTTACATAAATAGTAGCAATCAATTGGGGTCCTTAAAAAATTACTCCGAAAAAAAAAAAAGTGAAGTTGATTTAACATTCTGGAATTCTGGATGTAAAAAAAGTATGCGAGAACTTATAAAATGCCTAATCATCCGCAACAGGAGTTACTTTAGCAATGCCAAGATGTAAAATTAACTGCTGTGGCAGGTAATTCAGCATTTAATAAGTCCTCGCACACTTTTTTTTAAGCTAGAATGTCAAATCAACTTCACTTTTTTTTCAGTGCATTGAAAGGCAAGTGGAGAAAACAGCATCATCCAAGCTGTTTTTCCCTCCCTTTTTAAAAATAACCCACACCGTAAGCAGTATTCGTTGAGTGATTAGAAAGGCAAGTCTCTTCGGCACGATCCGCATCCTGTTGGCGCGGTGCGAGACTTAGGGTAGCGGGAAAAGTGCATCATGTCCGAAGATTGGATCAAATGGCCCAATTTGATATAATCGTCCAAGGTCAATGAGGAGAGCACCCCAGCTACGGCTCCTTGGCTACGACCTGGATGCCTGATAAGCAGGGATCCCGTAGGTAGCTGGGAGGGCGCCACGCTCCCATAAAAAACCACGTATCCGTCCCCGCTCTCCCCGAGCAAGTTAAGCGGTTTTTGCTTCGGGGGGCAGAGGGGCGATATGCGGCTGCATTTCGGCATACCTCGGCGTGCGCATCGGTAATTACGTTGTAAACAGTCGCCAATTTAAGGAGCGATCGAGCGGAGACGGCGGCGGTGACTGGCGGACGGCGCGGCGCGATGACCAGCCCGAGCCCGGGACCGAGAGGCAGACCAGGTGAAATGCGGGCAATTTGGGCGATTAAGTCCATCGCCGCGCCGCGCGCCCTCCGACAACAAGCAAATGAGCGAATGACGCTGACGAGCATCTTCAGTGGTGTACATCGGTTACAATTACACAGTGTTGTCGTGTGTCGATATCCAAGACGCCAGCCTTAGCCAAGAATAATAACCATTCAGATCAAATCACACCATGTATGTATATAAACAAAATATTGATTGAGTCTTGCCCGGTCATTGGCGACAATGCGAGAGTTAGTCGGATATCGCCGTCATTGACCGGGCAAAGACTGTCTATGCCCCAAATCTGTACGTTGCCCATAACATGGTTCTAATGTAAATAGATTCATGATCTTGTTGCCTTTACGCCAGCAGAGTCGTCAGGTGCGTCTCTACTCTATGTGTCATACGATCGAAATTGTCTTCTTTTGAGGGGTCATAGGTAAGTTGATTTATGACTTTAAATTTCAAATGCGTAAAGAACTAGTACAATTGATATATCAGACATAGATTGTAGCATTGAGGTCTCGCATCAATATATCTTTCGGTTAAGCATCTTACACATGACGCAAATGTCGTGAATGTGACGGAGCCTGGGAAATGTGAGAGACCACGCGTGCATTTAGGTAGAAATTAATTTTTTTCAGTGCAGCGATAAAACTGGGTTTACAGCGATCAAAAATATTGATAGTGTTTTCCATGTCAAGTGTTTTTCAATACACCCACGGAAATTGGGTCAAATTTCAAGCCATAAGTTGCACCCTATTCATTACGTAATGTTACAAACGGTTGAATTGAATCATTTTTAAGACTGGCCACAAGCGCCGACAAACTTTATCTGCAAGTTCAGAGAATTCCCCGTGGTATGTCCCCAAAGCTTTGTGTTCCTGAAAAGGTTAAAAATTTGACTTTTTCGACAACTGATCCCCCCCCCCCCCTTAGAGTAACCCCTCTTGGCTGTGGTTTAGTTGTCTCATTTTTTTCATCCCTTGGGAAATATTTTCCCTGGTTTCGTCCCAAATCAGTCCATGATGACGATGTCCTTTTCGGCAACGTCTGGATGCGGCCGGACTGTCCCAGTCGCGTTTTTCCAGCGTGGCGTCGCGTCCGGAGGAGCGATTTGAATAATTCGAGCAATCATGAGCGCGGCGGTCGTTGTGTTGTGCGCCAGCGCCTGTTATTTACCTGTGCCACGCTGCCACCAGCCATAGGTAAACGCCGCCGTAATTGCCGTCGTCTCACTCCCTAACCGTGGTCGCCTGTCGCGCTAGGCAAAAACCGCGCATCGGAACGGATTCGCCATTGGATTTAGGCGGTTCTTCATTGGTGCCCGTCGCCCGAGTGCATTACCTAAACCGGGCACGTAGTCACCATTAAACTGATGCTGAGTCGCGTCTGCACCCGCACCGCGTCGCACAGTAGATCGGGTCAATTAGAGAGGTCGGACACGAATAATTTTTCACAAAAACTGCAAATTTTATTGTTTAATTCATCACATTTCAAATGTCAACAGGTGCTTTAAACAGAAAATTTTACGAGGAAACCAATGGAACCACTTCCAGAACCTTAAAGTTTTGTATGAACGGAGTTATAAGCGTTTAAAGTTTCCAAATTTTGTCCGATCTCTCTCATTGACTCGATCCACTGTGCGTCGCGCTGATCCGCCACGCACTTGCCATCACTTCATTCCGCACTGCCCTCACCTGTTCCCACCGTCCGATTCACGCCAAAAATTGACGCGAGGCATATTTTGGCGGGTTCGTTCCTGGTATGGTTCACTCTTGGATTAAATATGACCTACATTTTGTAATGAGGGACAAAAAATTGGACAATATTTTGCAACGAGAAACTGCTATTCCTGACTCATCGATGAAAGCATCTTTCTACATAAGGAGCCGAATGGAACATATTGACGGTATGAAGCTGCATAAATCTCGGTTCGCGGCGTTACAGACTTTTTGCCGATCTTTATTTTCTACGTGGAAAACTACTAAACGTTATTTCTTGGGTGATTTTCTTTCGCTAAGTGAAGACTATTCTGTGAAAATTTCAAGCCATAATGTTGGTTGGGTCTCCTTTAAGAATTAAAGAAGGTAAGAGCGAAGATTTCGATAAATTGCAACCGAAACACGTATGCATTTTTGCAGTTTTACCGTCGATTTGTTGCTTCTAAAAATGAGCCAGGAATGACATAGCTCGTAATCGCAAAATTTAGTCCACTGCGAAAACAACATATCGATGGTTAAAGTGCGAGAACACGTATCGTGGTTTGCGACGGTGCAGACTTCCGGTCATACTTTATTTTTTTCTCAGAAAACTGGTCAACGTAATTTCTTGAAAACTTTCTTGTTTTTTCCCTCCGTGTTAGCAGAATATTCTGTGTAAATCTCAAGCTAAAAAGTTGGTTTGTTTCACCTGGAAAAATAAAAATATGAGCAGAAATTTTGAAATGCTGCAATTACTGAGATACGTGTCTTCGCACTTTGGTCATCGATATAGACTTGACTGCTCGTAAGTAGCGTCGGTGCATACGGCTCCGACCAGTGGCGTGGCGTGAATTGCGATTTATCGATTGTTATGCCGTTTAAACCTATGGTAAAGTATCGATTATTAAGATGTTCGCTGCGAACACCCTGTTTATCGATCCTTTTCCATAGGTTTAAATGGCATAACAATCGATTTATCGCAAAGCACGGCACGCCACTGGTTCCGAAGATACTGCTACGTCAACGTGCGCAATGAAGACAGTACGGAGCCGACGGGAAGAGTACAGTGCAGAGTTGAAGAAGCCCGAAAGGAGGCGACCCGTTTTGGCACACCTTGTTCCTATTACTTTGTAGTTGGCACTGGCTGTCATTTTAAGCGAAGTTTACGAGCTGCGGCAGGGAATTTACGATTGGGAGCATCGGATCGATACCCGACTATAAACCTCGAGTTTAACTCTGAGACGAATTTTATTGATCGCGTTCCTCACGTTTCGCAGATCTCGCTGCACTCGCTGTGCAAACTCGCGCTCCGAGTAGTGAGAGCTATGTATGCAAGAATTCAGAAAATGTTACTCGCAAAAATGACAGTGTTGGATACAGAAAGAAGCACGATCCTATTGTCTAGCCCTCCAGCCATAAATAAATTTGAATAAATGAATAGATATAAGAGAGAAGGGAGGAGAGAGAGGCAATGTGAGAGAAGATGGATTTAAGGGGGAGCAAATAGTGGGAACCCTTGCATGGATGTTAAAAAGATACTAACGATGGTATAACTCCAATAGTTTTAGCACGAGATCAGTAGATCACTGTTTGAAGCAGAACAATGTTGTATGTTGCCAAAAAACACTCTTTTCAGTTGATTTAGTACTGCTGTCGATTACTTGAGGATGGAAGCAAGAAAATACATCGAGCCTGGCGCGGAGCGGTGACTTTGCCTCAGTGTCAGTTTGCCTTCAGTTTTCAGGATAGGCAACCCGAGCTCCCAAGTGGCCGAATAGTGGTATCACACTCAGACGTCACGATTGCTCGAGGAGGAAAGGTAGAAAATTCACTAAGCGTCCTACCAGGACGTTAGAACAGGATGCGGTGACTTAAACTCGTATTTTTGATTTTTTGCGAGATATTTTGTCGTTTATCCCTTTGAAAGAATAAATACAAACAACAAATTTAAACTAATTATAATAATTTCCTCTCTACGTTTTTATTACGCCTGGACACAGTATTTGATGACAAGATGAGCTTCCGCAAATATACCGATCCAGAAGCTCTGAAATAATTGTTTGAATGCAGTATTTTTTTGTTTCGTCTCTTGATCAAAAACTCGTAAAACATAGAATAACGGACTTGACATGAAGTAATTCTTCTCCGTCAACGCACCGAAAAAAAAATGAAGTTGATTTAACATTCTAGATGTAAAAAAAGTGTGCGAGAACTTATAAAATGACAAATTACCAGCCATAGCAGTTACTTTAGCAATGACAAGATGTAAAATTAACTGCTGTGGCAGGTAATTCAGCATTTGATGAGCTCTCGCACACCTTTTTTACATCTAGGATGTTGAATCAACTTCACTTTTTTTTTCGGTGCGCTCCTGACCTGATATTTCTGCCATAAAATCTAAACTTGCCGAACACACCAGCACCGCATCGGTTTTCTCGATCCGATTGGCTACTCGACTGGCGCTGATAATAATCTACGCCCGGCTCGCACCTTTCGAATGCTGTTTATTGAGTTATTGAGAGCGTTTGACCGCTCCTGATCCAAGAGTCCGATCTAACTCGTTACGCCTGCCGCGCCGCACAGTGGATCGAGTCAATTAGAGAGGTCGGACATGAAATTTATAACTAAAACTGCAAATTTGTATGTTTATTTCGTCTTATTTTAAACTTTAAGGGGTGCTTCTAGAAGAAAATTTAACGGAAAACCCAATGGAACCACTTTCAGAGCCTCAAAATTGTGTATAAAAGTAGTTATAAGCGTTCAAAGTTTCCAGATTTTGTCCGACCTCTCCTATTGACTCGATCCACTGTGCGCCGCTATGTCACGACCGGGCCAACCCGTAAACGCCCACCTTAAAAGCAATGACCAATCGCTGGTGAAGATCGAAACATTTTTTACTTCGATTGTCTGCATCGCTGATTTCTTCTCTCACTTCATATTTTATTTTATTTTTTGCTCTTTTTTTTCTGGTAAAAAGATAACAAATATTATGTTTTGAAATCTGCGTTGATTGCCCTTAATTCTATATGAAACAAGCAAATGAAATAGCAAGAAATATCACTCATTGCATGACATTAAAAATAAAATCAATCCAAATGCATGTGGATTTTTGTTATCTCTGTCAGTGCTGTTTGGATAGGTAGAGAGATAGGATGTTTTGTCTCGAAAGATGGATTTTTAAATCGCATTAAATTCCTGTAAGTATTTCATCTAAAAAGGTCGTTAATAAAAATACACTGATAAATAAAGGAGAGAAAAATAGTTTATTATTCTTTGCTGTTCTTACATTGAGAGAAACACAAAATTAATGAAAAATGCGCGCACAACATTTTAAATCCTTTAAAATCCTGTTATTTTAAGATGCTTGAGTATAAATTTTGCAATCATGCTGAAAAATTGTGTAATAAAATGAGAATAAAACAACAAAACTGTATGCCGAGTAAACATACGAGAGAGAAAGTTATGAATTGCATCAATATCACACAAAATACAGGCACTACCAAAAATATGGTGCTGAAGTCCATCTCACCATTCTGGTCAATCTGTAAAACCTCAACGTAGACTGTATTACTGATTTCCTACTGTGTAGATCATGCTTAGCGTAACATTTTGAAGAAGAAATGTGTAACAGAGCACCTCTCCTTATACTTTTTAATGCCTTCTCTTACTCCCCCAAATCACAACTATGAAAAAATTCATCTTAAAAATTCCTCGAAAAATTTCATGAAAACCCTCGCCGTAAATAATCTTAATCTCATATGAGGCCTATGTAACAATGGCGGATGTGAAAAATTACCTTTTCGAAACACGCTTAAAAAACTGTTTTGTTCACACAAAAATGTAAAATGTTTGGCTCTGGCATAATGGACAGATCTCGAAGATCACATCTCAAGTATTTTCTCAATATGTTCTCGATGCCAAAACAGTTTTTTGAATGTGTTTCGAAAATGTAATTTTTCAAATCCGCCATTGTTACAGATAAGTCCTCGTATAGTTTCCTTCTCTTGTTAGCAGGGAAGGGGCTGTACATTGCTTCGAGATATTCGATCGGCGATGTGAAAACGAGGGCAGGTCTAGGAGCAGGTCACGAACGGAGGCGGCGAAGGAGGGGAGTTGCCATCGCATCGGGGCGAAAGAGACGGAATTTTTAATTGTAAGCGAAATGCCGACGGTGGAGGTGGGAGCCGGGACCCCGGAAAAGAGTATAAATTTATAATGCGAGAACAAGATATTTCTCGGCGAGGGAAGCGGCGAATATAAATTTATAATGCTCCAAGAAAGTTGTAGAGTCGCGAGATGGAGGCCGGAGACCGAACCCGGCGAAGGTTGTCATTGCATAAACAAATTGTTGATTCACGTCAAGTGCGTTTGATGCCCCAAGATTGAAGAGATCGCGGCGGATCCTCGCGCAACCGCACCGAGCGGGGTCGGGGGGAGGAAGGCGAGACAGCGACGCTCTCGTATCCTGGGGGCGACCGTTTCATCCCTTAACGGAGGGGTAGCGAAACGTGAAATTAAGTTGCAGTTTAGAGGCTTGTGCGCGCGGTTTCGCCCTCCGCTCGACTGTCGAGGGGGCGGGGTGGGAGGGGTCGCGGAGGGATTGGGCTTTGCCGAGCAAAAAAAAAGGAAGGAGTCGACGGGGCAGGAAGAGGCGATGCTAATACGGCCACATGTTACGTTTTGTAACCAAGCGTAAGGCCGCTCGGGGGATGAAGTTGCTGGGGAGGGGGAGGGGGTGGCTCGGATCCCTTCCGCGGCTCGACGGCTCCGGCTCGACTTTGAAAGATTATCTCGTCGGAGCTATTATTCATATTTTCCCAATCATTAATTATTTGATCAGATTCAATTGCCTATTAATGGTTTTTAACAATATTTTGTTTTCCCGTTTCATCGTCTCGCGCGGCCCGGGCAATTTTTCACCGGGAGTTCGAGCTCGGAATCCTTTTCGGCGGGTGCCGCCCTCCCTCCCCCGGGCCGGGTCGGGTGGGGTCCGCTATCAATTGCAGTTTTGTACATGCCCTAATGGACCCTGCACAGTCACTCGGCGGAGACGATAAATAATGATGCTTAAAAAGTGACAAGTAAAAATGCGGAACGGCCTACTTGCCGAACAAGGTGCCGGGATCAGGTGCACCATAAACAGAGCTTTATTCTTTTTATTGCACTTTTAAGGGTTGCTCTGATTTAGGGGTGCTTTGAAGTCCCGTCGTTCCGGGTTCTTAGGTTCGTGCTCCGAGTTTTCTTCGCTCAAGAGGCCAAAAGGACCTTTGTTTTGCATCTCTGCATTTCGTCTCGAGGCTGAAATTTGATTCATAAATCAATTTTTCGGCTTTTGTCCCTTTAAATTTGAACCTCCCCATAGAGGTAGAGAGGAGGGTGGTCATTTTCAGTCAAGAAGTGTCTTTAGGGCTCCTCTTGGACAAATTTTGAATTTGAACCCACCCTAGAAGCAACATTTGATATATTTTAGCAGATTTTATGAAGGAAAAATTGAAAAGAGTTCATCTAACAGATTTGACTTAAAAGCTATGATAAACAAGATAAAATAACATGACCGAAAAGAAAAGAAAAATTTCATGTTGAAGGAGAAGAGAGGGAAAAAAACTTCGTGATGCCAGCTTCTATAGGATACTATGCTACATGGTAAAATCACGTCCTGGTCCGTGGCGCGAAAATTTCAAAAATGATCATTGTAATTGCTACATGCACGTTATAAATGCAAACGCTTCTCAGACGACAACGAAACAACGGCATCATTCTTCTATGACTAGTACTGCCGTGCTAAGGAAAAACGCCGTATGAACATTCGAGAGTTGCCAAATTTCCTCCGATAAAATGTTTATTTTGGAGGTAAGCTATGAATATTTTTCCTTGAAATTTTCAGGAGCTTCAGTTGAAATTGCGAACCAAATTATCTGAAAATTTGGAGGGAAAATATTCACAAATTTCCCCAAAAGTTCGTGATTTACCGAAGGAAATTTTGCAACGCCTAAAAGTTCGTACGGCGTTTTTTCTTAGCACGGCAGAGTAGAAGGGAAAGGGAAACAAACGTCAGTCAAGCTTATCATAGCCTCTCGTCTCTCTTCTTCTTAGCGTAGTAAAAATCCGAGGGCACTAAAAATGACCAGTCGGCCGACCGATCATAAACGCGTAAACCTCGACTCTTCCGTGCGACTGGGACTGTCTACCGTTCATATTGTAGCGAAAAGTGGAGGAAGAGGGATCATTGGAACGTATTTCTGCCAAACGGAACTATGTGCATTATGACGTGAGCTCTGTTATGCATATGTTTTTATGGGCCCCAGGGCTCATGTTTTAATGCACATAGTTCCGTTTGACAGAAATACGTCCATTGAGTCCGAGGATCCCCTGAGTCCTGACGCAGCACGCCTCGCCGACAAAGGTTGCAGTAGAAAATTCTTTCGGTTTTCGGCTCGCAGTCCGCGGTGCCGGAGAAGATTAAAATGGATTTTTATGACGATTCACATCTTAATTTTCGTCACGGGCGCAACGGAATTCTTTTGCAATTGTCTCCGCTCGGTTGCCAGCTTTTCGTCGCATAAAGAGGTCACTTGCCTGAAAACTATGTCAGGTCATAGATACACATTTTTATAGACATTCCGTAATTTTCTCAGAAGAAAAAATATTACTTATTTAATATCAGTAATTTTTATTAGAGAGGTCGGACATGAAATTTTGTTTAAATGATGTTTTCACGATGTTGAAATCGTCACATTTTAAATTGTAAGTTATACTCTAGATGAAAATTTCACAATGAAATCAATGAAACCTCTTTTAGAACCTCAAAGTTTTGTATAAATTGAGTTATGAGCTCTTAAAGTTTCCAAATTTTGTCCGACTTCTCTCATTGACTCGATCTACCGTGCGCCGCGCCACTGCACGGCGTGCTTTGCGATTTATCGATTTATCTGCCATTTCAACCTATGGAAAAGAATCGATGAAAAGGGTGTTAGCAACGAACACCTTAATAATCGATTCTTTACCATAGCTTCAAATGGGGAAATATCGATAATCGATCCTTCGCGAATCGCCACTGAATAGGTAGTGTGGATAAGGGTGCTCAAATTGAAAATGCAGACGAAACATCGAAAAGACGGCGGTAAGGGAGTTGAAATTCGCCCGCAATTTTTGAGGTAAGCAGGAAAATATATTCTGTATGGCAATGGTTGTTCATTCAAGGGCTCATAACATTATTTTGATGATGAATCTTGCTTTGCACTAAAGTATGTAAATTTCAACCCGAAAATTCTGAAGATAGCTCAGTTTCTTTTTTTGTTTTTAAAACTTTATGATTAATTAGAAATAAGTAAGATAACAATACTAAATCATTCCCTACTGGATCAGTGCCTCCAGGGTGCTTATGTAGGGAACGCCACAGGTTTGGTCTAAAACTAACAGAAACGGGTCAAGTGTTTGGATAAGACAGAAGCACTGCAATCATGATTCTTGGATTTATTTTCAATGACTAATTAAAGAATATAGCAGGTCTTCTGTCACACTTAGAAATTCGTAAATTCATTTGGCATTATGACTTTTTTGCAAAGTTATATGTATATGGTTGAAGTTCATTAATGACAGAGGAAGAGAAAAACCAGTGGCTAAGTAGTCAAACACAATGCATATTTCCAATAATAAAGGAAATATATCTCTTTAAAAAAATATTAATTGATCATATCACTAATTTAATGCCAGATTATCACTTCCTGATCACAGATCAGCTTGCATACGAAGAGACGAAAAATTGACAACAGAGCCACATACATATTCTTTAGCGCGAGTTTGACTGCATCACTTGGTCGTTTATTTTCGCAGCTGTATCGATTGTGCATGCGTAACTCGAATGCCAGTCAGGGTTGATAATTCAAGCGTTGAATGCGTTTTTAAAGCGGCTGAAACAATGCCCATCGCAGATAAAATTTGCACGGCGCATTAGGCAGCCTCGTAAATAATAAATGGGAAAAGCACTTACACACGCTGAGTCGAGGATCGTGAAATTGTCCTTGATTTAAGCGACCCTATAGAAAGCGTAGACGAGGATTAAAGATTGAGGTAAATGTGCTCTATGCCTATTACACGTTGTCAACCGCGTCAATCGATGAAATTGGCGTTATTAACCGTATCGATCGTCAAACTCGTAGTTAAAAAGTATGCTAAAAATACAAGTATACCCATAATGAAAATAAAGTAGCAGAAGAAAAAGATAAATTAAACAGTTGTTGCCGAAAGCATGAAGAAAATTAGAGGTTTTATTAAGAGCATTGATGCTCTTAGATCCGCAAACTGGATTTGTATTTTTTTTGAAAAACCAATTTTATTTTACTTTATTCTTTTTTTTTAAAAAAAATGTATTTTTACTGCATAAATGAAAAAAGGTCATTCGATTTTTCAAATGATATTTTTGAGTTTTTTTCGGTCATTGTCTATTTATAGATACTGGTTTTAAGTGATATTTTTTGATACTCTACCTAGCAACGTTTATCCTCCTGTAAAAACAGCGAAGAAACATATTAAAATCCATCCATTGTACACCGATTTTCTTTAATAAGAAGGAAGAGGAAATTTCACCAATGGTGGTATAAGTGGCACTGTTAGTAAAAATTACTTTGATTTTTTAGAGAAGTGACAATTCAAAATTTCGGAATTTTCCCATCCCCCAAAATTACTACACTTTTATCACGGGAATAAATGTTTCTGTTTTCCCTTACTTAGGACAATTTTTTCCCGATGAACAGGCATGAATTAATCGGATAAATGTAAAAAACAAGATAATAAGGATATCACAGCTCTCCGATGAAAACACGCTTCGATTAACGTCCAAGTAAAAAATAATAAATGGATGCACACATCTTGTTCCATGGAGGTATCCATTTGTTAGTTCAGGGGGCTTCAAAGATACCTTTGTTTTTATTTGGAATCCAGTGGTTCTGTGAAGAGTGCGGAGGGGTGTCAGTGGATGATAATTAGATCCGAGGCGGGCACAAATTATCCATTTCTCATTAGATGCGTGTGAACTGCAAGACTGGTGTTGAAATATTAATGGCTACAAAACACTGTCGTAAGGCCGGGATGAGACGGCCAGACGCGGTTAGGACCACGCGGGTCGCGGAGACCTAACTGACCTCGACCCTGACCCGGCCAGACGGGGAGGACCATCGGGTAATTGATGACCAGCGACCATGATGCTCAACCGATGAACCCTCCTTGAGAGACAATGCAACGTAAAGGAGTCTGGTGTCATCCTTACGATAGCCAAAATCGTAAGGAGGGTTGTGATAATTACTGCCGTGATAGCGAAGAGAGTGGAAGTGCAAAAATGAAGTTTTGAGAAAACAGGCTCAGAAGCTTCTGACCGGAAAATTTTATTGAAGAAAGCCTCCGTTCTTTGTCAAATTGCCACTAAATGTCTGGAAGACTCGTAGAAATCGGTTTGGATTATTGAAAATTGACTGATTTTATTTCAATCACATAAAAAAGACATTTTTCATTTTCATGCTTTGTTATTGTTAGGCAAGATAGCCGTAAGTGCTATCTTCTGCATGCTTTCATGGTTGCGTTTTGAACATACAACAAACGCATTTTCAAGTTAGAAATTGTCAGAAAAGGGCGGCACTTTACTTGAAAGCACTGTTTTCATTGGCTCTCTGGAGAAACAGTGTCACTTGCTGCTATCTTGCCTAAAACTACGTCATTTTTTGCCCACTTTTTCATATGTCTCGTTTTGATATAATTAAGATGAATTTCGCTGTTTTAGCAATTTCAGTGATTTCATCTAAAAGAATTAAGACGAATTTTGAAAGAAACTCGATTTCGAAAATGTGACACTTACTGCTCTCCTCACTATCACGGCAGATTAGGTTGTGAGCTTTAAGATTTGTTTCAGGAGGTGAAAATCAAAATTTTTTTTCACCGAAAAAAAGGTCAGTCGTATATGCCAAATGGACGTATTTTTACTGGAAGGAAGTACGTCGCAACTCACGGAAACCCTATGCACATAATTTCTTTTTGGCATACGTACGTCCAATAAATATTCGGTGTTCCATATAATTCAAACTTTCAGGTCGTCAAACCGAACTTCGACGTCAAAGTGAACTGACGAATAAATTTCGGTCACATGAACCGAACGTTCAGCTACACGAACCAAAAGTTCGGCACTAAATAATTGGAATGATGTGGAACACAGAGTGTTTGGTTCTAGTAAATTCAGGAATCAGGGCCGGATTTACCCACTTGCCGCCCATGGGCCGCCTGTATTTTGCCGCCCCCTTCTCATTCGTTTTGAAACATCGATGCAAACCGTCACGTGAATAACGTGCCGGAGGAGGAGGGATGCATAAGACACGTTTACTCTTGTTGGGCACATTTTTTGTGAAAGCCCTGTCAACACTAGCAAAAGTTCCCGGAACTTTGCGCAAAAGTTACGTTTCGTAAACCTATCTCTGTGTGGACAAGGCCTTTCGTTAATAAGAAGTGAACGAAAAAATTATAAAAGAATAAACATGAGTGTGGTTTAATAATTTTTCACACCGACCGCTGCTAACCGCACTGTTTTTGACGCAATGCGTGAAGTATTCATGCAGTCTTGTAGGCACTGTGAGTTTCACGCCAACCGCTGCTGACCGCACTACGTTTGACGCAATGCGTGTCGCGTGAAGTATTCGTGGAGTCTTGCAGGCGCTAATATGTGTTTCATGCTGACTGGCGCGCTGAGGACTTCTTTTTTTCATCTCAAGTCCTCGTCATCATTGCTCTCTGCGCCGTTTCGCTCCAGGCCAAAGTGCGTGTTTGGTCTCTCTCTCTCTCGACTAGACAAATGAAAGGCGCTGTCTCTTGTATCACCGAAAGACGAACAAATTAGAAATTACTATACTTTGACTCTCACGAAATGAGAGGTTTTGTCGCCTATTCTCATTTGTAATTTTTTTCCTGAATCCGATTTTTTTTGTTGATACCTACATTTGAAAAAACTGCAACATTTGCCGCCATGGGCCGCGGCCCATGTGGCCACCCCCTAAATCCGGCCCTGTCAGGAATGCAAGATAATTCGGCAATATTAATGAAATTATTGAAAAAGTCGAGAGACATGCCGGGATTTTAAGAATAAATGCAAGGTGGCTAAGATGGACTGAGTTCAACGAAAACGCAACCAAGGCCAGTGACGTGGTGTGCTTTGTGATATATCGATTGATCTTCCATTTAAACCTATGGAAAAGGATCGGAAAATAGGGTGCTCGCAACGAACCCTCGAATAATCGATTCTTTACATCAGCTTTGAATGGAGAAATATTGATCATCGATCATTCACGCCTCGCTTCTGACCAAGGCGCATTTTGGGGGAAAATGAGTTGGAATGGTCTAGAATGTAACCAGTCATACATAGTTTCTTGTCAAAAGTTCAAAGTCAAAAAGGAATATTTTGAACGTTAAAATGGGCGTTAAACTGCGATGCGACTTTCGCCGCGTTTTTATTGAACTCAGTCTAGATAGTTTGAAGAGTTGGAGGGGAGGAAATCTGGACTTAGGGTTCTAACAAAAATGAATGCAGTGTTTGATAGTTTGTATTAAAAGAGATGCAACTTAATGGCCTTTTTCGGTTTTCAACATCATTTCAGTTTGAATCATTTTATTTGGTTTGATGAGATAAGAAAGATGAAGATAATTCTATGTTAGCACTGTATGAAAAAGCTTAAAGTTAGGATAAAACATTCTATACGTGTTACTTGGTTAGTCATGCGATTCAAACGCAAAGCTCACTCAATTATTTGCCTTGCACAACAAACTAAGCCTTTCCGGAGCAAGATCCATTTGGATAAATGCATTCGCATCAAGATACGTGGGCTGTCATTTCACAGTTGTAGTGATTGATTACTGTTTTAATTACCTCAGATACTTTTATAACTAGTCTACATAGATGTTTTGGCGTAAGTTCAATGTTCAAGTAGGTAATACAGAATGAATCTTAGTTTAAACGTAGATCACAAAATGTTAACACGTTTTGTGCACCGTAAAAGTACCAGCGTTGCAGTTGTTACACACCCTAAAAACTAGGATTAATCAATGTTAAAAGTTGGTTTATCCAAAATTACGGCAAGTGTATTGACCTATATTGAGACAATTTTAATAACTTGAAAAATTACTACTCACTTTATCGGAATAAAATATGCGATTCATCGAACCAATATTCCAACCTAAAGAGGGTTGTAACGGTGCAAAAAATAAATAAAAAGATTTGCATTCATCGTAACTTGTAAGTTCAAAGAAAATAAATAAGTAAAATACAGACTGAATGAAAAAATTCAAGACTGTTTTTATGTGGCTGCACAATGAGGGACCGGAGAATGGAAAATTATTCAGAAAACGCCAGGACCTGAGAAAATCGTATAATCTTTTGGATTTTCCGCAAGCTCTTAGACGGGGGAACCGCCGCGCCGCGCCGTGACTACTTAAGATGCACGTCGCCTCTCGAATCTCTTCTTTTTCTTTGCCTTTCCCTCCGCTATTCTTATTCTTCTTCTTCCCCTCTTTTTCATTCCCCCACCGAGATGATACACCTCAAGGAAAAAGGACTGGCCGCGAGGTGCCGCAACTTTCACGGAGAACTAACGGAGAGAAAACTTAATCGATGAATCCTGGAGAGAGAGAGAGAAAAAAAGATTTTTCCCGATTCAAGACAATGATTATACACTAGAGTTCATACTTCCTAAGTCAGAATAGATCTTAACGACGAGCCTTTAGCTAATACTTCAGGAAAGTGCCTCAATGCAATTATTAGATTAAGTATTCTTAGTTTTGTCTGTGGCTGAATTCACCTTCCACTGAGAGTAATCACCAATCCCAAAAAAGGTTCCGAAGATGTTTTGGCAAAAACTGCTCGGAGTTGAATTTCCAGTGTGGTTTTTTTTTTTAAATAATCGGGAATGAGGATAATGGTGCAAAATTCACTCTCACTCTTCTTTCATTTTGCTCCAAAAAAGTAGGAAAGGCAGAGCATCTACTCAATAAAAAAGTGGTATTTTTTAAAAGCATGACATTTTTCTTTTTTTCTGATAAAATGCTATTTACAAAAATCAAGAAACTAAAAGTTAAAAGTTTTTTAGGAAACGTTGATGACAATTGACTCGGCGGAAGTTATCATCATGATTTTTTGTAAAATACTAAAAAACACAGATGAAATCGATGATCTTGAATCAGCAAATCTTAACAAAGACCTGAGAGGAAAGGTCCCATGAACTGAGATTGGATTTCCACGTTGTGGAATACTTACTGATGATGCAACTATTTTTACAACGGGATGGTGTTTTAGCCGACTTGATAAATTGAAGGCGCATCAATCTCCGTCCAATCTGCTTCTTATCTTTTATATGATTTTCATCTTGATTTTCGATGGACACTGCTTTTTTACGTTAAAATACTTATTTTCATTTAAAAAAAAAAAAAAAAAAAAAAAAAAAAAAAAAAAAACGTTGATGAGGAAAATTTAAGGAAAATTGCGGAAAAATTTAAGGAAAATCAATATTATTAAGATAATAGGGATAGGATTTTGTCCCCCTTTTTTGTTGCAGAGGTGCGAAAGATGAGGCGGTACATCGAGTGGAAGAAAATAAGATTTCTTCGAGGAGAGCTTTGTGCGCCGTAGGAGAAAATGAGAGCTAGTGAAGAGTGAGCGGAAAAACCCGAGAGGGAAAAAGGAAAAATGGGGAATATACTTCGGCAGCAACGTTAAGAGGCTCCTAGTCCCAGTTTTCTGGAAGTTTGGCTATAAAATTAGATTAGGGTGCCAAACAACTCGTCAGCGTCTTCCAGCAAAGCCGCAACATTGTTGTCAGCGTGAGCAGTCTGCTGAAAAGTCAAAGTTTTCACAAAAATCAACGCAGAGTTGTAAAGCACATCAGCATGATGTGGGCCGCGCTAAGCAGAAAGGAACCAAGCCACATCAGCTATTGCCAAATTTAATTGGGTAATTTAATTTTTTGCATGAAAACGGTTGTGCGGATTTCAATGAATTTTCTGTATAGTACGAAGACAACTCATTAATATTTCCGAAGGCATTCGCTTAAATGTTCTCTCGTAAAAAATTCAATTGCTCAGCTAAATTTGGCAATGGCTGATGTGGCTTGGTTCCTTTCTGCTAAACGTACATATAATGCCGAGTTAGTATTATATTATGCTGTTTCTATATGGTATCAGTATGATAACATGCTCTCAGGGAAAATTAGTATGATATCATTAGGATATTTTGACATAATAAAAGAGAATCTACCATTATTCAAATCATGATATCATGCTGATTGACTTTACCAAGGGAGGATTTACAATTTAGGAAGTTTTTGAGGTCAATCCAACGCGGTTTTTTTCCTTTCTTTTTTTACCTTCCCCAATGAAAATTCCGGTTGATTGTAGTCTATAGTTTTGGAGGTCCTTGAAAAATACTCTCGACAAGAAAATTTTGCTCTTATTATTTTCCTGTCATCCCCCAAATTCGGTTTAAATAGCGCCCTGGATCTGGATGTGGGATTGTGGGGTGTATTTGTTTCTCCCTAAGACCGTATCGAGTATAATACACTAATTCGAGGGCGGTGTTTACACGAAAATTTGCAAAGCAAAACTTTGAGCTTCAGTTAGAGTAAGAAGTCTATGAATAAAATTTTCCACAAATTTTACTTTGAAATCGTTATCTATAATCCTCTAGACGATAACTCAAAAAAGAACGGACAACATTACTAAACCTAGGACCAATAGAGTTGCGATCAAAGGGCAAATTCCTTTGAAAATTGAATGAATATTTTGGTGAACCAAGAACTGACGAATAAATAATAGGGTCTTTACTTAATTCGCATCAGACAATCGCAGTACATTGACCGACGAATCGCTGTAAGAAATTGTCAATCCCGAAATAAAAGAACTTTCCCGGAATTGTTCTCCAGAAAGTTCCCAGTAGCTTTCCCAGAAATCCTTGCTCCCGCTTCCTAGTAGCTCTCAACTTTTAACTTTCTCAGAAAATCCGATCTCGAATTCCAGGCAGCTTAATCTCTTCAGACGTACAACTAGACTGAGTGAATGAGACGACTGGATCTTTCTTCCTAACTAAACGTCCTATTCGCAGATGCTCTGGCGCTTAGACTTAGACATCGGCGTTCAGAATGATTGACCGCACCGACCAGCTGATCTCCTGGTCAGACCGATTGAAACAAATCATTAATCACATGTTTGACCGTGGCACTGTCGGCCGAAGACGAGCCTCAAAGAAAGTTCGACTCGGGGATCATTCATTGACGGTCAAGACTGCCGTACTGAGGAAAAACGCCGTAAGAACATTCGAGAGTTGCCAAATCTCCATCGATAAAATGTTTATTTTCTAGGAAAGCCTTGCATATTTTTCCTTGAAATTTTCAGGAACTCTCGGTGGAATTGCGAACAAAATTATCAAAAAAATTGAAAGAAAAATATTAAAAAATTTTCCCGTAAATTCGTGATTTACTAAAAGAAATTCGGCAACGCCTAAAGGTTCATACGGCGTTTTTCCTCAGCACGGTAGAGGACGACGGTGGTACAATTGGACCGCGTTAAACAGAAAGGAACCAAGCCACAACAGCTATTGCCAAATTTAATCGGGCAATTTAATTTTTTACATGAAAACGGTTGTGCGGTTTTCGGTGCAAATTTCCGTGGATTTTTTCCACAGTGCGAAGCAAATTTCTGAAATTTTTTAAAGAAATCCGCACTAACGTTCTCTCGTAAAAAATAAAATGTCACTGTTAAATTCGGCAACAGCTGATGTGGCTTGGTTCCTTTCTGTTTAACGCGGTCCAATTGGTGCATAGCGCGGTGAAGCTGCAGTAAGAAACGCACTAAACCCGGCCGAGGGCGAGGGCGTAAATGACGCTAAATCAGTGCATTCGCCTTCGACGCTCCTCATAATTTCATTCTTAAAAATTCTACAACCGAGGTGGTAGGGCATGAGGACGAACTGGACAACGTTGAATGACACAACTATCCGCCGACCGGACTGAGCTTTTGACCGTATTGGAGTGGATCATAACCAGGGTTCGTACTTTAAAGTGGATGGATTTACTAGTCCGAGCAAGGTATGACCCGAGTGGGACTGCTGCCCATTCATGGACCTAATAACGGGTGGCAGCGGGCTCCGGAGGCTGGATCTATTATTAGAGGTCGTCGGCGACTGACCTTGGGCCGGCCTATCGCAATTATTATGGCTTATTACTCCGTTTTGGGCCGTTTAAAATAATTACCCGCTGCGATGCGGCGGCGGCCGGTGAAGGGTTGCGCACGGAATCGCTCCGTTTCCGCTCGGCAAAGGACCTTTATTACCGATTCCATTCACATTTCCTGTTTCAGTGGAAAAATCATCGCGCCGACCGGGGCCGAACCGCGGCCGCAGAAATTGGGCTCCGCGCCCCGCGTCGCCGCACAGCGGATCCAGTCCATTAGAGAGGTCGGACATGAAATTTTTGACTAAAACCGCACATTTTGATGTTAATTTCGTCACATTGTAAATTTTAAGGGGTGGTCCTGGAAGAAAATTTTACGGAAAAGCCAATGAAACCACTTCTCGAACCTCAAACTTATGTATCAACGGAGTTAACAGCTTTTAAAAATTCCAATCTATGTCCGACTCTCCTATTGACTCGATCCACTGTGCGCCGCACAGCGGATCGAGTCAATGCAAAAGGTCGGACAAGATTTGGAAACTTTAAAAGCTTATAACTTCGTTTATACGAAAGTTTGAGGTTCTAAAAGTGGTTCCATTGATTTTCTCGGGAAATTGTCTTCAAGAAATACCCCTTACAATTTAAAATGTGGCGATATAGACATAGAAATTTGCAGTTTTAGTAAAACATTTCATGTCCGACCCCTTTAGATTGACTCGATCCACTGTGCGCCGTAGCTCGGTATCAGTGGCGTGCTTTGCGATATATCGATTGTTATGCTATTTAAGCCTATGGGAAAGGATCGATAAACAGGGTGTTCGCAACGAACACCTCAATAATCGATTCTTTACCATAGGTTTAAATGGCATACCGATCGATAAATCGCAAAGCACGCCACGTCACTGCTCGGTATCGGAGGCCCGCGCCGGCTTCGATTGAGAGTCGCAAAGCGGTAGCTCACTCTTGAGGCTGATCCTACAGGGTGTCCAGTTAATACTTTGGGTTTGTACTTAGGAGATAGATTTTTAGGCTCAATGATACCTTTTCGTTTCGGAAATTTCTCTGAAAGTGATTTTTTTCTGCGATTACAGAGACCTTTCGGCTTTTGGCATCCAAAATACGGAGAAAAAAACCTCGTGCGTGGGACCCGAAGTTTACGTCATATGGATCTCTGAAGTTTTCAGATTGAGCATCTGAACACTTTAAGTTTAGCTGTCGAGGTTCGGAACACACATTTGAAGCTTAGTTCTTCTTCAGATGTAAGAACCGAAGTTTTTCGGATGTGAGAACTGAAGTTTTTCGGATGTGAAAACCAAAGTACTTCAGATGTAAGAACTGAAGTTTCAGATGTGTGATCCAAACCTCAGCAGCTGGACCTTAAGAGTTCAGATGCTAAATCTGAAAACTTCAGAGATCCACACGACCTAAACTTCGGGTCCCACGCACGAAGATTTTTTCTCCATGATAGACCTATCCTGCCGTGCTAAGGAAAAACGCCGTATGAACCTTCAGACTTTTCCAAACTTCCTGCGATAAAACATTATTTTTCGGGTACGTATGAGGTTTACAGGTGCCTACAGCCATTATATAAAGTGGAAAAAATAGGAGAAAAAAGGTAGAAATGGTACATAAATGAAATTGAGAAACTAGGTATTGCTTCCCGCCACCAAAAATGGTGCCGATTCCCAGAAAGCAGTGCGGGCCTTTACCAATGGATACATTAGTAACATACCAGATGCAAAACGACGGGAAAGAGCATACACTACTAACGTGGTGAACGCTCAATACACGTTCAAGTATATCTAACCAAAATTGTAGCTACCGGAGCCGTTATCTGGAAAGAAAACCTAAATGGTCTTCCGTGTGAGCCATTTTTGCTCCAGTAATGGAAAATTTATTCCTCGAGAGAGGACGTAGTACAATTTGGATAGCTTCTCACGAGTAAGATTTAAATGTTATACTCACCATATAAGTTCGGTGACAAAAAAGTGTTTTCTAAAAGTTTTAAAAATAATTTCGTTACTCTAAATGGGCAGACAATGCATTTCTAATCCTCCTATACTTCATTCCTTTATTTCGAGCTCAGCTTGTTAGCTGCAACGCAGTATAGGTACCGTTTTTCGTCGTAAATGAATTTCGTTTTTCAAACATTCATTCGTTCAAACCCGTGAAATAAACCTATGTTCGGCCTAAGCTTCTTATTACCACGAAGGACAGCGTCTGAAAAAATTGGTAAAACGCAAGACTACAAAATTCAGCCCGAAAAAAATAAAATAAAAAAATGAACAGACAGGACGCTTCAACTTTTCAAGCCGCATGAGGCTCATTTTTAGCTGCAAAGTACAAAAAGTCCCCAGTTTTTATCACGAAACTGCTCCCTGGAATTCAGTAAAACAGAGAATTCCAAGGACTCGTCTGCTGAATTCCAATGGTTGCGTGATAATAAGGGGGGGGGGGTCACGTTGCCCTTCGATTTTTTATTTACTTTTTTGTGATTGGCTGCTAGAATGAGCTTGCTACACCTCGGGACATTCTACCTCTGATGTTTTTTATATTTCCAGCCTTGTTTTACCAATTTTTTTGTTATTGCACTTTTTAGGGACTCTATTTTTGAGCAATATAATTTGTAACTATTTCTCCTTACACACCTTAGTAGCCAAGCCAATTTTTCATTTCTAAAAAAACATAGATAGAATATAATAATCGTCGCAACATTTCTGAAATTGTTGTTAAATTTACACATTAAAAATATGCACCATTTGTTAGTGTAAAATAAATCCATACTTCACAAGTGACTCTTAAAATGTCAAAACATTATAAAACTTGGACAAAAATATAGATTAGAGGCGAAGTGTGAGCAACTATTGTTCACACAAGCCCATTATTAGAGGCCTATCAGGTCTGTAAACAAGTTACCATGCGCAAGAGGATCTGTTTTCACTCCAAAATTTCTCGCCAAATTACACATTTGGAAGTTTGAAAATCAACTACTCATTAATATGTACATGTTTACGATTAGCGTTGTTCTAATGGCAAAAATACAAATAAAATAATTTCTTTAATTTGACTTCCGTTTGATTTGTGTTAAAAATACTTGTTATTATCTCTTCAGGAGTTAATTTTTGAACTGTCAGTCGTATGAATCGTTTTAAAACTTGGATTTTGAAGAAAAAACATCGACATTTTTAGCTAGTTCTGACATTTTCTATGTCTAATGGCGCATGAAGAAAAAAACTAAGTTTCAAATGCAAGTTCCATAATTTTCACAAAACGATTTTCGGTTAAATAAAAAACGTTCAGTTTCAATACCTTATAGTTTACGACTGTTATAAGTGTATAAAATTTAAATTTTATTCATAAAGTTTGGAATTTTCTCATGTGTAAGTTCCGTTAAGGCTCAAATGCGAGTTAAGTCACGCCAATACATGAGTTGTAGCCTTTGCATATCCGTCTTCCTAAGAAAGAGCAAAAGTTACTTTCAGAAGTTTACGTCAAATGATAACTGTTGACCAAAGAGATGAGCCAGCGATTTAGAAACCCTTACCGTATTTGCAAAAACTTGCTCATTAAAGTTTTCACCCCGACATTCATCAGTTATCATTAAGCAACTTTTATTTTTTGCTCAATGAAGTTCTCATCAATCACAATAGGCGAAAATTATGGCTCACAGGCAACTAACACACACGGGTGAAACAGTATATTTCGGAGGCCCTGCACTAACAATTCAATCAGAGTAATACGCCAAGATGATTCAACATCTGAAAGGTTATATGAGTTGGGGAAACATGCAATATATCGCTTTAAGTATTTTGGAATTGAAATTTGGCTCCGTACATATTTTTTTTTATCACGAAACTAAAGAATTTCCCTACCGAATTTGATATCTAAGTTCAGTGTAATACAGGCATGTAGAGGAAAAGTATCGCACTCGGCTACGATTTCAATACCCAGTATCAAATAAAATATTTTTCCTCCAAAAATATACCTTGCCTCTATTACACTGAATTTATAAATCAAATTTGGCGAAGTCTCGTGCGACAACAGAAATACAATCTCACATTCCAACTTCTGAAAACTTTGGGCTAGTCCATGCGATATACAGTATGCCATTCTCACACATAGCCATTGGGCCATCGAATCACCTCAGCTTTTGCCTCATCCAATTACATTGCTCAGATTATGAGTACGGGATCTCTAAGATACACTGTCTTCGGTTGGTAAGCTGGCGACGCACAATGGATCGAGGCAATGGGAAAATTCGGACACAATTTGGAAACTTAAAAAGCTGATAACACCGTCATTACAAGATGTCGAGGTCTTAAAAATGGTCCCACTGATTATCTCGTAAAAATTCCTTCAAGAAGCACCCTTCAAATTTTAAAATTTGACGAAAGAAACGTGGAAATCTGCGGTTGTATTTCAAAAATGCTTAGTAATTAAAAGTATCGTGCTCTGTGGTAGTGAAGTGTGACCTTTGACGAAAAGAACACAAGAAATGTTGAGGGCAACTCAAATGGATTTTTGGCGGCGATCTGCCGGCATTTCAAGACGGGACCGTGTCCGTAATGAGAGAATTCGCCAGGTGATGAAGATTGAAAAATATATTGTGCACGACGTCATGTCCAGGCAGTTATGCTGGTATGGACATGTGCAAGGGATGTCGGAGGAGAGGTTGCCCAATCAAGTTTTGGATTGGGTACCACCTGCACGGAGAAAAAAACTTCGTGCATGGGACCTGAAGTTGAGGTCATATGGATCTCTGAAGTTTTCGGATCACGTAACTAAAAACTTGAGGTCGAGCTGCCGAAGTTCGGGTCAGACATCGAGGCACTTCTGTATGTACCGGAGTACTTCAGATGTGTGACTCGAACCCCTCGGTATATATCGAAGTACTTCAGATGTCTGACCCAAACTTCGGCAGCTGGACCTCAAGTTTTTAGATACGTGATCCGAAAACTTCAGAGATCCATATGACCTCAACTTCGGGTCCCACGCATGAAGCTTTTTTCACCGTGTGGGAAGAGACGGCGGGGACGTCCCGTAAAGGGGTGGCGGCAGGGCGTTGACGAAGAGATGTTGCGGTGTCAGTTGCCCGATAACCTCTGGGTAGACAGGCATATCGACGGTGTAAGTCCGCAAGCACGTATCTCGGTTTGCGACGTCGTAGACTTCCTGTCATACTTTATTTTTAAACGGAAAACTGCCCAGCAGAAATTCTTTAAAACTGCCGTGATTTTTCTTCTCTGTGCGAAGAAAATTCTTCAAAAACAAGTGATGTCAATTTGTTCTCCTTTAAAAAAATAACATGGAGGTGGAGATTTTCAGACACCGCAAACGAGTTGTGTGATTGCCGACTTACACCGTCGATATGGGGCGTTTGGGTGTCGCAGAACGCCAGAGTGCGTTGTGGGGCGACTTTATACATAGTTCAAAAATGCATGTCCGACTTCGCTCTCAAATTCGCTCCAATGTGCGAAGCTCCAAGTCGGAGCGAGAAAATGGCGAGGGATAAAAAGACTCAGGGCGGAGAGTGAGAGCTTAACCCTGGAAACAAACAGAGGAGCGTCTCGCATTCGAATGCAAAGATCACGGGTGAAGTTAAGGGTTCACACGATGAAAACAGTCCACCCACTCGGACTACCTTAGAAGCCGGGAACTGGAAGTGGGCCGGTGGTCCGCGGAGGGGGGGAGGGGGCATGGAGTGGGGGCGGGGGGAGGAGCAGGAGGTAAGGGCGTAATGATACCCCGGGCTAAGTAATTTATGAACTTGGTTGTAGCCAAGCCGCGACAGCATCCCATCCGTGACGTCGAATCACGCCCCTTCGGACCCCCCCGGACCCCCTCCCCCTCCCGCCACCAACTTTCCTCCGCGCTCGCCCCGCCGCGGCCCCGCGAGTTTTTGACATTTCTTCAAATCAAGTTTTCATGATATTTTATGAGTTTTAAATTATTAATGAAAAAATGAAGAGGGGAATTTGCAAGTGCCATACTGCCATCTTAATGACAGAAGGCCTCATGAACATTCGAGATTTGCCAGATTTCCCCGGATAAAACGTGTATTTTTGAGGAGAATTATGCATATATTGCCTTGAAATTTTCAAATATTTTGGATTAAATTGCGAACAAAATTATCTGAAAAAAATGGAAGAAAAATACTCCCAACTTTCCCAGTAAATTCTTATTTTTTCAAAGAAAATTTGGCAACGTCTGAAGGTCCATACGACGTTCTTACTGGCAACACACCTCGGTGGAATTGAAGCGATTTTAATTTGCATTGTTCAGAAGCGGAGCAGACGTTCGACTCAGTCGGTAGATTAAATACGAATAAATCTACATTAAAACTTAACTTGTCCGTTTTCTGATGAGCCTCGAGTGTCATAAGAGATGCTACACCGTATGGTTCATTTGATTATGGACAAGTGCGGTTTCAACATCGAACGACTCAAATGAAATCAAAGCCGGAGCCGATTCGTCCTGATTTTATTCACACTCGCGGACGTTGCGCATTTGAAATGTCAGACTTCTTGGTTACTGTTCCAATTATTGGCCTTACGAGTTCATAAATAACGAATTATGTTTTCAACCATAATAAAACCTCCAACGTAGATGGAACGGTGGATAAAGTTTTTACCTGCTGACTGAAGTTAGTTGCCACACGAACGTAACATTCAAGAATTCAAATTGTCCTGCACTGATGAAAAGCTAGAATTCAAAGTCCCATTTGAGTGGTGTTCCAAACGTTGTGTCAATTATTAGTAGCCGAAAACAAGAATCACGGTATCCCTATCGTTAAAAGAAAATTGCACCACTGTTTTGGTTCACTATTCGTGGCCACTATTTTATTAACGATTTATTCGTGACACCGCAAAATGGTAATTTTTTAAAAAATAATATTTAAAAAAATATACACTATATGGAAGAAAATTTGGCAATTCTAGAATGTTTCATGCGCAGTGTTCGAAACTCACAACTCACAGGCGCCAACGCGCCAAATGCGCCTAAAAAATCGGCCATGGCGCCTAAAAAGTGAAGGCTCTGCACCAACGTGGCCCCTAAAAAATTGCCCCCTAAAAATCTGAATTTTCTTATTAGGTAATTATTCAAAATTTTCAGCACTACAAGTGGAAGCTTTTTCTATTCTCCACGATTTCATCCTTAGTGCTTTTGTCTTCCCCAAGTTACAGCTACTTACAAGTTCTGTTACTAAAACATCTTACGTCTGACTTTTCACCAAATGCGCCGTAATATATAGGCAATAAGTCAATTTGGCCCCTAAAAAATATTCAATGGGGCCTAAAAATCGGGCTTGATGCGTCACATGGCTCCTAAAACTCAGAGGTGAGTTTCGAACGCTGTTCATACGGCGTTTTTCCTCAGCAAGACTGCAAAGCCATGCCTTCCTCATGTATCTTCAGCTCCCTCTAAAATTCCAGTCAGTAACCGCGAGAAGGAGCCCAAGAAAAAATGGAAGGAAGAATCGAACAAAATTAGGATGGGAGGAAGGAAGAGCGGAAGGAAGGAAGGAAGGAAAGGAAAAATAGCGGAAAAGTGGAAATCACACGGAAAAACTCCGAGAAAACGGAGCGACGACGACGGTGATAATATCGAGGTCCGGGCTGTTACAGCGTCCCTGACGGAGTGTCGTGCTCGTAAATCGTGAATCTCGACTCATCCCTGTCGATCACCCGGCAATCACTGGTAGCCAGGCACCTCGACGTGATATCGAAATTATGCGATTCTCTGTAATGAAGAAAAAAATCATATGATTAGGAAGCTCGAGAACTCCCGCTCGGGATGGGAGCGAGGAGAGGTAAAATTGGTTAATTTGTAAGCATTAGCTGGGACGAGTCATGATTAACCATTCGCGATATTGCAAGCTTGCCCGAGAAAATGGTCCGTCGATGGACGTGTATTTGATTTGATTCGAGCTGTTTATATCATTTTTTCTGTTTTGCATGAGGTATGACGGTGTAATAACTTACACGAAGTATTATTATTCTGACACGTGGAGGAAAAATGTGGAATCCTTTTGAATGACCATACGAAGCCCTCGGGTCGCAACTAAGATGCACTGGGAAAAAAAACACATTGGATCTAGAGTCCAGACTCTTAAAAACATCGACAGAAAAAGTACTCTTGATTCAATGAGATTTAAGCTTAAATCAAGAACCAAACCTCTTAATTTGAGCGTATTTCCTTTTGATTTCAGCTTAAATCTGATTGAATCAAGAGTCTTTTTTCTTGTTTATGTTTTCAAGAGTCTGGACTCTAGATCCAATGTGTTTTTTTTTCCAGTGTAAGATGTCTAGCTCTGTGTAGGTTTTACATGGCATCCCAAAAAAATATATCTCAGACTTTTCACTGAAAGTTTTGCAAAAATATAGAAAAAAAGGTTCCAGGTACGGCAATTCGCTTTTTGGAGTGTGGCGTATCAGTGCGCACAGTCCTTGTAAACATTTTTAGTCAAGAGGCACCAGACCAGCTTATGGTATAGACAACATATCAATGACATTCCATGCACAAGCACATATAGGTTTTTAATTAAGAGTATCGCCTTCCCACCTTCGGGATTTTCTCTAAATTATCTTAATTTGTCCGGTATACAACTTTACTTCAGGTGGTCTTACTCGTATCAGAGGACCACTGGATAGGGTGAGAACCTTGCCATGTATGCTCCCTTTAATCCCTGCAAAATACACCATACTGTCTTCGTGCAAAAGTAACTTTTGAACTTAAACGCTCAGCTTCGCCCTAAATATGATGACTGGACTGATGACCAAAGAGTTGAGAAATTAGTTCAAGAAAAACTCGCCTACCATGTAGTGCTTGCCCAGATATATTCATCAGTCATTATCTAGCGAATTTTCTGCTCAACAAGTTGCTCAACAAGTTGCTCAACAAGTTGCTCATCAACCATCATCAGGTGAAAAATAATATTGCCTTCCGAGTTTTAATTTTGCCTGGCTCGATTGCGTTGGTTGGATTGTTACTACAGGGTCTCTAAAATACACTGGGAAAAAAAACACATTGGATCTAGAGTCCAGACTCTTGAAAACATGCTTAAATCCGCTTAAATTAAGAGGCTTGGTTCTTGATTTCAGCTAGATTCTGATTGAATCAAGAGTACTTTTTCTTGTCAATGATTTTGAGAGTCTGGACTCTAGATCCAATGTGTTTTTTTTTTTTTCAAGTGTATAATGTCTTCGAGTGATCCATTCTGATTATGTTAGATTTCCACTCAAAAAACGTCACTTTTTGATATCATAATGTCTGGCAACAACGTCTAACAGGAGGCAAAGTGGACATAATGGTGGCTCGGCGCGGCACTGCCCGAGGAAAAGGACGGCGAGGGGCGATGGCGAGTCCTGGGGCCCGGGCATTCCTTTCAATATATCGATTGATCTGCCATTTAAACCCATGGAAAAGAGTCGACGAAGAGGGAGTTCCATAATAATCGATTCTCTACCGCAGCTTCAAATCGGGAAATATCGACAATCGAACATTGACGCTTGGCCACCGGGCCCGGGGCCGGATCGGGGATCCTGGATTCCTCCTCGGGAAACATCCATGAGATATCAATCGCCGAGGGGATATAATGATGAACCGGAGGGATCAAAGTTCACATCGTGGTCGGCTCCCAGAGTCGCAGGTGCTGCCCGCCGCCCGCCGCCCGCCGCCCGCCCGCTTAAGCAGTTACGAGCGTTTCGCGGCCTCGGAGCGTGATCGGGGATCCGCCATGGCCGATGGCTCCAGCTTGCATCCGAGACGGCCTCCTGGTCCTCGCCCCGGGCCCCGGGGCTTTTCTGCTTCCCCGCGGGGTCGCCGACCTCCGCTTTTCACCACTCAACGCCGCTGGACCCGGATATGGAGTCTGCCGGACTTCGCGCAAAGCGGTAGCCAATAGGCCTCGATAGACGATCAAATTCCCGAACCAATTCCGATCAAAGTAGCATCAAAGTGTCGGGAGTAATCAGTCTTAAACTCATTAATATGCTTCATTTTAAAATGAAAACTTGGCAGAAATGTTCCCTGTGGCAGGAAATGATGAATGGTGGCACTCCGGTCTGATCTTACTTTGAACAAAAAAGTGCGGCCCGTCAAAATTTGATGGTAGATGGTGACCACCAGTCATCAGCATGTCTACTTTGAGCGGAATTTGATCGTCTATGCAGGGCTGAAATGACAAAAAAAAATTACATATCATCCGAGTTTCTGAACTGTTACAATGAGGATACATATTGTCCCTTTAATTATGGTAAAAACTGGAGCAGAAAGTCAAGAATGGTAACACGCAGTCCTACATCATCCCTGCAATCTTGCAAGGCGCTAATATGCGTTGCACGCTAATTGACCGACTGCGCTGCGTTTGATGCAATGCGAGAAGTATTCATTCAGTCTTGTAGGCGCTAATATGGGCTTTACGCCGACCGCACCGTTTGGTGCAATGCGCGAAGTATTCTTGAAGTCTTGCAGGCGCTGATATACGTTTATCGCCGGCCACACTTATGTGTTGGGCGCGATTATTCGAACTCGCGTTAGAATGATCGCATCAAACAATAAGCCCATATTGTGTTTCGACGCCATATGAGCATTCGTTCCAGCGTTCTACAAAGCCGATTTTTATGATTTTTGCGGCTATCGACGGGCAATTGTCTCTAGATAAGCCAACTCTTTTCAGATTTTCAAAATATGGCCTAGGTTTTTTTATATTAAGTGGTAAAGTTGCGAATTCTCCCATTTAAACAATGTAAATTTATATTTTTTGTCATAGTTCGTTTGAGCGTTCTACCGGGCCGATTTCCAAGTTTTTTGCGGTAATCGACGGGTAATTGGCCCTAGATGAGCCCGCTCTATTCAGATTTTGGAAATAGGACCCAGGTTTTTTTACAATCACGTTATAAAAGTGAGTGAATTTTCAGAATGCTCCGAGACTGCTACCGCTATGCGCGGGAGGATGCGCAGTGGTCGAGGAGGTTGCGCAGTAGCTGGGTAGCCTGCGCATCAGCTCTTCACTTATCTATACTCAAGATTCGCCCCTGCTTCCTCAAGACGAGCGGTAGCCGAGTCGTCAAAGACGTCGGAAGCGTCCACGTAAAATATGGTGTGGGTTCGATCCCCGTTACCCGAAACTCTTAATTATTACCTAATTATCAATGTTCGTTGTTTTATTGCAATATTTCATCAAGTAGTCATTCCAAAACGCGTCCTTTAGACTTCAAAAAAAAAAAAATTTGTTTCTTTATTCATCAAAACCAAATATTATTTCATTCTAAAAGTAAAGTATACCTCATTTCGTAATTTTTTAGGGGAAAAATAAAACTAACACCGATAGGAGGGTAAAAATAGGGCCGCGAAGCAGCCCATTGATGGCGCGGAGCGCCTTCAGGGGGTTGGGCCGCGTAGCGGCCAGGGGGCGTAGCCCCCTAGTAAGCCCATATTGTGTTTCGACGCCGTATGAGCATTCCAACGTTGAAAAAAATATTAAATATTAAAATGAAATTCCGAATAAATATTTTTCACGATCAATCAATCTTTTCACTTCATTTATCATCAAAAGGTAAGACATCGGTGACTTGTCAACAAACTAACCTAAACTAGCGTCACCATAAAAATGCGTTTATTTGCGTATATTATGCGTTTCCTGTATTGTCCAATTTCTACCTTAAATTAACTTCATTTCAAATTCGCGCATTCCTGTAGCAGATGTTAAGGTCCCTATTCGCGCAATCTTCATACTCATATCTCATCTCAAAATCCGCCGTACTAAATGAGTCAGTTGTTTTCAAAGGGAACAGGCCCATTCCTCGATGAGTCTCAGTTAGCATGTCCTTTTATGCACTTCAAGGCTCATGCAGAAATAGACTTGTTCCCTTTTCAGACAACTGATTCAAATTTGAATTGATGAGTCTTAGTTAGCATGTCCTTTTATGCACTTCAAGGCTCATGCAAGAATGGACTTGTTCCCTTTTCAGACAACTGATTCAAATTTGAATTGATGAGTCTTAGTTAGCATGTCCTTTTATGCACTTCAAGGCTCATGCAGGAATGGACTTGTTCCCTTTTCAGACAACTGATTCAAATTTGAATTGATGAGTCTTAGTTAGCATGTCCTTTTATGCACTTCAAGGCTCATGCATAAATGGACTTGTTCCCTTTTCAGACGACTGATTCAAATTTGAATTGATAGAATATGCCCGCAAACTTTTGGATCTGTGCACCCGTTTCTATGGGTCGCGTTTCTGTTATTTTCTCTTTTGTTCCCATCCGGGCCTCAACGGCCGTAATTTTTCCCGGCCAAGGCAGAGGTGATCAGTGATCAGTGGCCGGTGGAGGAGTTGAAGGAGTCGGGAACGGTTGAAATATGATGAGCTGGGAGGGAAAATCTGAGCCGAGCCGGGGACCGGGGGAACCAGGGAGGCTGGGGAGGCTGGCTGTCAGTCATAACTCATCGGGAATCGAACGGAAGGCCTCCTCGAAAAAAGCGCAGAACTCCCGAGGGCTTGCACACATGGACGTATTTCTGCCCAACGGAACTATGTGCATTATGACGTGAGCCCTGTTACGCATATATTCTTATGGGTCTCAGGGTTCATGTCTTAATGCACATAGTTCCATTTGGCAGAAACAGTCCACATGTTAATGCGCGGTCATTATTTCGGTTTTCATGATGGATTGTTTATGTTGGTCGTCCCGGGTCGGGCACCAGGCGTCGGGCACCAATCGATGGATGGTGACGGCCGACTCGGACTCCTCCACCGTCCATCGCCGCCGCCGCTCCCGGCCATCCTCCAAATGAACAGTAGCAACCGAGTTAATTTAAAAACGACTTAGATCTATTGCGTCTCGAATGCTTACATGCATTATGCATATTACCCACATAATCGACTTAAAATTACCCGGGGAAAATCGGCTCAGTTGTGCCAGCGCTAAGTGTCCAGGCGCCAGCTTGCCTATGAAAAGCTCTGCCGTGGTGAGGAAGAACACCGTATGCGCCTTCAGACGTTGCAAAGTTTCCTTCGCTAAAAACTTAATTCACTGGGAAAATTGTGAATACTTTTTTCCCAAAATTTTCAGGCAATTTTTTACACAATTTAATCTAAAATATCTGAAAGTTTCTAAGAATAATGTGCCTGAATGTCGTGATAAATACATATTTTATCAAGGGAAATTTGACAACTTTCGAATGTTCATACGGCGTTCTTCCTTAACGCAGCAGAGCTGCGCCCCGAGTTGGGGAATTTCGCTTTTTTTAAGTTCGGTTGGCAGCAGCGGCGCGGTCCGTCAGCGGACCCATCAATATATCAGAGCCCCGATACATCAATCCCAATACCCAGAATGCATTGTCAACGGGCGGCGCGCCGCTCTGCCACCGCGGCACTTGCCTCTAATTGCGCCGGTCGCCGCGCTAACGCCGCGTAACGCCGAGTAACGCAGCGACTCGCACCCGCGGCCAGGCTACTGATTTTTCATTAGCTCGAAAACAGGAGGAAAAAACTAGCCACTGGTTACCGGCCTCTTATTATGCGCCTACGCACGGTTACCAACTTATACTTATGCTCCAGTTTGCCCCTCCTCCCCCGTTCGCGCCCGCCTACGCTCCCTGTTCCCGCACGGATCAGTAGTGCCGATTTCAAGCTTTTTACCCACCCGTACCAACTGAGCGCGACTGAAAAATTTACATCCTCAATCATTCGCGGCGCGGTGGTGAGAGCCCATCGCGCCTCTGACGCGCTCATCCAGCCTTTTTCCTCTCCGACGAGATCCCACGATATTTTGCTGCCGGAGATACGGGAGCTTTCGATAATGATCCCAGCTTGGAGTGAGTGGAGTGCATGTTCCGGACAGGATGAAACGAGAAGGTCATCTATGCGTTCTACATCGACTGATGCTCTTGACACCGAGCCGCTACTTTCTGTTCCAATTTTCTTTTGACCGAGTTTTGTGTTTAGACTTATGCACCAAACTAGAGGATGCCTTCCTGGCCGCTACGCGGCCCAACCCTCTGAGGCATCTATATGCAGCTCACTGAGGGATTATATCTTCAAGATTGCTGAAATATCATGGAAATCGGCCCCACGGAAAGAATGGATTGCTGATTTAAACAATTAAATTGTTAAAAAATACGTCCGGCATGTTTCGAATGTACATTTTACAATCTTCAAACCTAATTTTATCACGGGGTGGTTAAGTTAGCATTTACCTAGTGTAAAATCATACATTGAAACATGTCGGGTACTTTTTAAAACTTAAATTTACAAAATTGTTAAATCAGCAATATCATTTTTTTCCGTGCCGGATGATCTTCAGAACGATCTGTGGCAGGAAATTAAAATTTTCTTGTAATTCTTGTTAATATCTTAGCTAAGAGTTGATTTTGGTGATTTTCGTCGCTCGAATGTTGTGTCGTCGTGTTCAACATGAAATTATGGTCAGGACACACAGGTCAGAATGCTTAAAACGCCTTGTTTAGTGGTAAATGTAAACTATTAAGCTTTGGAGCTTATTGAGATTTCGACTCACCTATGTCATGAAGTAAGAAAACTTGGAGTTATTGAGGTAAAGATGAAACAAAACAAATTATGGTTATCAAGACAAATCTTCCAGATACCGCTGTTTGGCTCGTCCTCGAAAGGAAACGGGGGATGTCTTCGAGTGATGAAATGTTTGACTGTTTTTTTTCTCTCTCTCTCTCTCTCTTTTCATATTTGCATTAATTTCAACCCACATTAGTATGTGCTAATCCCCATTTTTGGACAGTACTTTTAAGAGTGTTGTTCTCGAGCCATTGCGTCCTATGTATTTCCAAAGCGTTGATGTATGTTAGCTTGCGTTAAGAGAGGAAAATCAGTCGTTTCAAGAAAGTTTCGCATCTCCTGCCTCTCATACCTGAGTGCGCAAGTCATCAATTTTTTGCAAGTAATGCTTCGACCGATTTTCTCTTGCTTCTCGTGTGAAAGTCTAAGTTTATGACTCGAGCTATTTTCCGTGAAATGACCAACTCCGTCAAATTTCTCTCAAAAATTATTGCAGGAATAACGTTAAAAATTGCATATATTGCACGCATCTCTCAATTGAGAATAAGCGAACACTAAGTCAGGACGCATTGACGAGAGAATAAAGTTTCAAACGAGAAATTACTTCTGATTGTCTTTTATGATATGTGAATTGATGAAACTAAGGGCATACTAAAAAATCCTTGCTTTCATCCATTTTTTATTTATCTCTTTAACTTGAAAAATCTGTGTCCCAAGTCTATAAAAATAAAAAACATAAGCTTAAACTAAGATTCCTCAGATTCTCTTTCTACGCCGACATTAAATTCATTATACTAGTTCCTGTAAACCTCACAATCGCGTAAATTCGTTGGTGTCTACGTTGAATGCAGTCTTGAAATATCTTACAATCTTTACTTAGATTCATATTACTTGTAAAAAAAAGTATTGTATGTTACAGACTAAAATATAAATGTTGATAAGGCTATAGAGTGCACCTTGCAATAATAAAAGAAAAAAATATTCTGATGAGACACAATGGAATCAGATAGGCAAATTCTGACTCTTGAAGAGCGATGATAAAATAAATTAGAACAAGTATAAAAATTAGCGGCAATTAAAAAAGTTGAGTTAAGGATCAGCAGTTTAACGAAGTCTTGTTCTCAAGACTACTAATCTAACATCTAAGGATGACGCCGTAAAGTTACTCTGTTATCCCGGTGGTCCAATATACCTATTAAAACTTTGATTAAACTTGGGTGCACGGGAGGAATCAGGGTAGTAGATAGTGCCGAACTAATTTTTGAAGCCAAAACAGAGCACGGATTTTCTACGCATTACTCTCATTTTCTTTATACGCTGCGTTTTAATTGGATGCACCGAACTCGAGTACTGGCATAAATCGGGCATTTAATTGCTACTTTGGGAGAACCGTGACAGGTTACAAAATACATAATATAAAGATAAATAAAAATTTACGGGGCCCCGTCCCGAAGCGCGTTAATGGGAACTAATTTATTTGTACAGATTTGGGAGGGGCGGAAAACGTAAAAAAGGGTTAGTTGAGGTTGAGAAAAAAGCTTGGCCGAGGAGGAAGAAGAAGAAAAACAATTGGTAGCAAGAAGGAGCAAAGAGATAATGAAATACAGTGGGCAGAGAAGTTAGCCCGCGGACTCGGCGCGGGGCGGCGGCGGTGCCCATTCCCAAGAAAGTGGGCGGGTAGCGCGGTGATGAGTTTACTACAATGCATGCGTAAGCGTATAGTCTGTACACTGGTAGGTGCATGGGAAATTCAAATCTTAATTTTTCGAAGAGAAAAACTTTAATTACAGAGGTACTCATTAAACCTCGAGCTGATTGGGACTCGCCGAACGTCCGAATGGAGCGCTGCGGTGCGGTCAGGCCGGTGGGGAGGTGTTGTTGTGCTCCTCGCAGTCTCAGAGAAGGGGGTAATGGCTCTGGAGCAACAATTAAAAACAACAGGAGAACTAACCGAGCTCCGGGTTGCCTAATTTAAGGCGAATGTAGTCAGAGACGATCTCCGCGCAGGTGGCGCCACTAATGCGCTGAGCTTTGAACTTTGTGAATACACAATATTATGATTGGACGCCTACGAGAGAGGAAGATGCCTTAGGGTGGTCCAAAAATGGCTGCTTTCGGCGTTTTTTTAAACTGTCACGATATTCTCCGCTAAAAAGGTTTAAAATGGTTCAACAAGAGATTGCCAAAAATTTTCGTTCATTTGAAGAAATTTTAGAGAGTGCGCACCACCCTTAAAATTTTGGAAAAAAGTAATTTTTTACTCCTGACTGGAATGTCTTGCATTCAAAATGAAAGAGTTGTGATGGGTGATTACATCCCCTGGATCGATCGTGTGCCCCTTTCATGAGACCCTTGCAAAATTTTAGACAAATTTAGTGGAGATGAAAATATCATTTTCATATTTTGAGAACTCTTCAAGCCCTAAAAACTAAAGTCAGGAAGCACATACGCGAGTGGTGTTACTGTAAATTACAATACTTCGTAAGAGATTCGTATACATTTTGATAACTGAGATAACAATTGACATACTTCGCAAAATGAAGGCGCAGTGCAAGCATTAACTTGTGACATCGTAAAGAGTTTTATTTTGGATCCGTACTAGCTTCATCTGCTGATTGGCAAGCATGGAATTTACCAATTTTACTCCTCCGTCTTAATTGAAGATCTCCTCATATTTCATCCGTGTTAACATTATTTCAATATATGTTAAATCATCCTTAGGTAACCAAGCCTGGTCAAAGTAACTCGAAACTTCCTGAAATCGCGTGATACGCCGTTTGTATGGGCCTGCAGCTTTAGATATAGATCTACAAAATACCTGTAAAACAAAATCAGACGCCATAGCCAAATAGAGAGATGTATTCGGGCCTCGTTTTTTTACTTTTCTCTAAAATCTGAGCGACACTTCATTTGTAGCATACAGCGGGGCATCATTGTAAGTTCACGCCGCAAGCCATCGCGCCTTCAATTTTTGCAGATGCAGCACGGACATCCATCAAGTACGAATAGTTGTATCTCTGCGCCGTCATCAACGCGCAACTTTCCATTGCTCTATTTCCATTATGAGTTGGTTCTGTTTGTCTTAATTGTAGTGGTGCCTCAAAGGGCTACGTGAGCAACTCAGCTGAAGATAGGAAATATGTAATCTGGTTTCATTTCTTAACTTTTCCTCCGAGTCTGAGAGACGCCTCTCTAGCAGCATAGAGCGGAGCATTGCAAGATCACGCCTAGCGCCACCGCGCCTTCAATTTTGCAGATGCAACACGCACATCCATCAAGTACGAATAGTTGTATCTCTGCGCCGTCATCAAAGCGCATTGAAGTGTCTCTAAAGTTCAAAATTAGAGACAAGTTAAGGTTCAGTTTCCTCAGAATATGCCTTGCTCTTTCTAAATCAATAATCATTTTGAAAAAAGAAAAGAGAGAAGAACAAAAAAGGTATCAATGGCCTCTGAGCGCCTTGAAGGACGCACGTCTAAAAATTGGTACTTAAGCGAGAGTTGTGTTGGTGTCGTCAGGGAATTTTTTTGTTTACACGACCACCCCTGGATTCATGGATATTCCAACGGGGTCAAATTGACCTGACTATCTCTTCCAGGGGAGTCAAATATGGCGGATGAGAGGAAGAGGGATGAAAACTCAGTATTTTACCCAAAATGTAGAAATTTCTCCAAAAAAAGTATCTCTTACCTCCAGAAACATAGCTAATTCTTTAAAAGTTATCAAAATCAATGTATTTAAAGTTTGGAACTTTGCGTATGAAAAAAGTATTTTGCAGCCTTGGGTTACGAAAAAAAAATTGGGAACATTCCAGTGGAAACAACTGTCAGAAATAATTTTCCACACAAAGCACATACAAAATTTCCCAGCTTTTCCAGGGCTTAGACCATTTTACCCCGTATTTAAATATGGGAAATCACAATGAGAGGATAAGGTGAGGCTACATGAAGAGAGCAAAAAGCAAGCTCAATCTTGCGGTGCAGTCGGAAAATGGGTTGAATAAAATCGGTGCACGCTTGGTGGAGCACAGCTCGCACCTTACATAAGTCTCGTTCACTTTTTCCTCTCGATGAAGCGTGGATGACGGTTTAATAGTTCTCTTTTTTATGTGCGCGCCACCATAAATTTTGGTTTTTATGGTCTCAAATGTCAAAAATAAGGTTGCAGGTGACCTCAAAGAGTTACGTTCTACACTCAAGTATTGCACATCAGGTACCGCTCACACTTCGTCGAAGTGCAAGCAAAAGTTTGGATGCTCAATGAACTTCCCCTACCAATGTACAACAAAGAATGAAGAATGAAGTGAAGTTCAAAGGAATTTGGCGCGCAACTTTTTTTTTGGAGTCCAAGAGCCACTAAAATGGTGATATGAATTTCACCCTTTTAGGCACTGAAGTGTACATTCTAGAGTCCAAAAACAAAATTCTTTAAGCACAAGACTTTTTTCTTCTTTCACTAAAATTGATGGTCTAAAAATTTGGATAAGTATGGCATTTTGTATGCTAATGTAGGAAATATGACTTTAAATGAATTCGAAAAGAATTCAAGATTGTTAGGTTTTGATGGAAATTTCGAAATTTTACAATAAAAATTGCGAGAGGATAAACAATACAGAAATTTTTGCAGCGTATGCCTAAATCATATATTTTTTCAAAAGCTTTTGGGTTTAGCCTTGAAATCAGCTACTAAATCTTGCATCCACAGATTTCGAAGTGTTCAAAGAATTAAAGATACATAAATAATCATTACGGTCAGCCAACTACGTGACATTAAAAAAAAGAAAAAAAGAGAGATACCGGCGATTTTGAAATAAGTTTGTATCACAGGAAGTATTTAAAAGTGGATCCTTCTTAGATACTTATTCACGCAATGAATGCGTCGATGTGCATCGGTGCATCGGTGGAAATGATGACTGCTAACCCTCAAAAAGCAGGAGACCCATGACTTTTGCGACAAACAACTCCGAGTGCAAATATCATCAAATTAGGTATTTCCTCTCATCCCGGAATATTTTCTAGGAATCCTCCTGAAAAACACAAGAATGAATAACAGTTGACCGTTGAGTACCGACCACTTCGACGCTCTACTCTAATCGTGTAAAAATCGCTTCCTCCAAGCAACTGAAGAGCAGACCTGTTGTTCCCTAAAAATTTCGGTTCCTTCCTGTTACACTCGATCCAGATGATCATCAAATATTTGGTCTAACTTGGAGCCCTTTCCGCGGCGCCACGAGAAAGTGAACTTTTCACGGTGGAAACTTTAATTGAGGCAAGGCCTCTCTCGTATTGAGACCGAGCTGATGTGCGATGTGACCTTGATCGCGTGACCACGGCATCGAGACATCGCATCGTATCGAGTCATGAAAAGAGTGGCACAATTCTCCCGCCCGGCGAACAATACTCGTTCGAACGCTTTACGGCATCGAGAGGAGTTCACGGGATGGGCAGCCCTGAAACTTCTTGCGACCAAACATAAAACCGAGGCCTTAACACAGTTGGAAAATAGTCCAACTCAGCACCCAAGTTTGAGAAATCAAACCAAAGACGAATGTGATGGAGGCATGGGAGGAACTTGGGACTTTATGGGGAGGCAGGAGGGGGGAAGTAAGAAGGGCAGGCCATTGGGTCATCAAGGGGGCTTGGGAGGGGGGGGCACTGAACGACACCCCACCATGGGAACCTCAAGTTCCAAAGGGAGGATCGATGGGTAGATTTTGGGGGTTGGGTTAAATGTAAAAATTTAGGTCGTCTCAGGAGCAATTTTAAGCAGTTCTTGCCAAAATATCGATCTAACTAATACAATTTTAATTATGATGAAAAACTGTTACGCACTAATTAAATACAATTTTACTCACTCAATAGGAGGGTTCAAGTAGATTTCGATGGAGGAATAGTACTTAGGGCACGTCCCCCAGTGCCCTGCCTTGTTCCACCCATGGATAAAGTTAGGTAGAATGCTCCGTGAGGTAGTAGTAAAAGAAAACGTGATACCACACCTCAGCCTAGAGGAGTTAAGTCTATTCGACATAAAGAAATCCCAAAATTTAGCCGATTTTGGGAATTAACAATATGCTGGGGTACCGCAAGAGACGTGTCCCTTCACTACAAATGGTACTACGGATAAAGTATAGTTATGTGCCATTTTTGTGTTTTCAATGAAAAACAACTTTGAAAATTAGAACAATTCATGAAAACTTATGCCGCAAGTAATTCCAAACCTTGATGCGAAAAAATAAGTTCTGACAGTAAATTGTTTTACAGAGTTCACTCCTGGACGAGTGCTACTTGGCACAACTGATAATTCGTATTTTTAAAGGGAATTTCACCAAACATTTTATTAATGACATCCTCTTCAAGAAATCAAAGCTCGTGGTAGAATCCTTTTATGTACTCTTGTTTTACTTGATCTAATACTATTGGTACGTATGTTTAATGTAAAAAGTATTTTCTTTTTGACACGAGAAACAACAATTTTGAGGGAACTGACGAGACCATGGATTATCGTAAAAATATAATCGTTAAGTTGAATGTTTGAATCCGGCATATTTATTTTATGAAGTATAGGAGCACATGCCCCAAAATTCGATTGATTTATCTTACAACCGTGATTTTTGAAGTAAAATTACAAGTATTAGCATGCACGTGCGCCAGTGATTTATGATGAATCGAGGCATACTCAACTACCAGACAAGGATGATGCGTCAGAGAGATCATTTATTAGGGACGTTTCTTTGAAATAGTTCGGAGCGCCCCGCAAAATACTGTATTACTCAGAGGAAAACTCCGCACTAATTGTTTCTAATCGGTGATCGATGGTAGCATCATTTTAATAAAATCACCTTCTGGTTTTTACCTTCACTTTAATTCTTTGAACACTTACTCAAAAATCCGGCGAGCCGAAGTTTAAAGCGTCCCCCGGAGCTTTGTCTAGCGCCAGGCACCGCAGTTGTCCTAAATTTTGTCTTTGGGCGCTTTTTGGGCAGACAATTGGTGTCCAATCAAAGTAATTGGGTTTAATATCAGGCTCAAAAAGTGCGCGCCCGCGCCAGAGCGGTCGTCGACAATTTTCCGTTCAAACACAGGGGAGAGACCCATAAATAATCGACGTTTAGGACCCGATGCGATTTCTGCCGCGCTGAGGAAGAACGACGTATGAGCCTCAGGCGTTGCCAAGTTTCCTTCGATAAAATGCGAATTTATCGGGAAAGTTATGAACATTTGTCTTCCAATTTTTCGGACAATATTGTTTGCAGTCTGATACAAAGTATCTGAAAATTTCAAGGATAATATGCATGACTTTCTTCCAAAATAAACATTTTATCGGAGGAAATGTGGCAACACTTGAATGTTCATACGGCGTTTTTCCTCAGGGCAGCAGATTTGACCGTTGGCTAAAATAGAAAACCAGGGGGAGGGGGAGGGGTCATACGGAGCGTAAGTGTGGATACGCAATTTAGATTTTGAGTACCGACAATTTACTTGTGGTCTCCCTTTCGGCTTCGGTAAGTGAGGGTTAGATTTTCATTCGACGAAAACCGCTACCACACGGATTTCGGGCGTTGGTCGCGAGATGCTTTCGTTACAGTTTTTTAAACTTGTGACCATAAATAACGAGTTTGACTGACAGGGGCCCGCTTTTATGTCGAATTAAGGCTGCTCCGAAGTTTGCCATCTATCAAAGCTGTCAGCCGAACCTGTTATTAGGTGTAGGCATGCCTGCCCGGTGCCCTTCCTGTTGTCCGCTGTAACCGCCGTGAATTCGGCTACTTTTTCCACAGCTTCGTGATCAAATTGATTCCGGGACAAGTAGCGCTACCTCCTTTTTTCGAAGAAATGAACTTATCATGCACGCCTGTAGCGACGTCGTTCGTTGTCTCCGGACATAGCATATTTAAATCGCTCTCTTTGCTATAATTTTCAATTCAAAATGGGGTGGATAAAATAGAAAAACACCACGGGCATAAACCGAGAAATATTCTTGAGGTTGTGAAAATTAGTTTAATGTAATTCGCGGAAAATTATTTTGGACCATGAAGGTCAGAACCAGACATTTCTACAGCTTTACGTAACTCATACTCTACCTTCTACCTCCACTCACCCTTATACAGACATTTTACTCCTCAAGGGCATGAACAGTGATCCACCTTGAATTTAGGGAATTTATTTTATCCGTTCTATTTTCATACTACGAGTGACACCCCAACACTATTTGATGTCGTTTTTGGGTTTTCAGATATTTTTTTCTGTGACTGTCAAAAAATACCGGAAAAAGAAGAAAAAATACCCTCACTCAGAGATATTATTTGGATTACATTTTGCAATAAGGAACCACTATTCCTGCTCCATTTTAGAAACAACATACATGTCATTGGTTTCCCTATGCAGATATCTGATTTTATGGGAAAGCCATAGATAGTGATTCCTTATTGCAAGATGTAATCAATTCACTGGAAAAAACCACATTGGATCTATAGAGTCTAGACTCTTAAAAACATCGACAAGAAAAAATACTCTTGATTCAATCAGATTTAAGCTTAAATCAAGAACCAAATAGCCTCTTAATTTGAGCGGATTTTCTTTTGATTTAAGCTTAAATCTGCTTGAATCAAGAGTCCTTTTTCTTGTCAACGTTTTCAAGAGTCTGGACTCTAGATGCAATGTGTTTTTTTTCCAGTGTTTGGTTTTGCACCGACAGGATCACCCGACAGGAATTTCAGCATTTTGCTGGACTCTTCAATCCCCTTGAACTCTTTCAGTTCATCTCTTCATTTTTTCCTCTCCTTCCTCTGAATTTCCGCCTCTCTCCTGTTTTTCCTCTTTGATATCTCCCCGCGCATGGGAGGGTCGATTGCGCTTTATCGTCAGAATCTACAGAAGATCGTCGAAACATTGAATCAGCAGAGGAAGAGGTGAAAGTTGAAAAAAAGGCTCGCATATAATTTTCTGCGGTGCTCACAGCGCGGAAGGATATTTCCGAGGATAAAAGGGTTTGCCGCGCCTTTGCGTCGGATAAAAAATGGTTAAATTATCCGCAAATCGGATTCGGCGACCCCTCCCTCCTGCGCGGCGCGTACCCTTAAAAGGTAGGATAAATCGCCAGAAGATACCGATGAGTGTTTCCGAGACGGAATTCCCCGCTCTCCCGACATAAAGACCTAACTATATTATTAGATGAGCCCTAACTTCCACTAGAACCCATACTATCCAGGGCTCACTTGAAAACGCAGTTAAGTCTCAACGACCCACTTTCCTCATCTAACGTAAAGATGTAACTACAAAACAAGATGAACCCTATTATCTGTGTGAGTCCATACTATGCAGGGCTCACGTGAGAAAGTGGTTAAGTACCGACGTTTACAGGATTGTGTTATACCAACAGAGCTCCATAATGAGATGAGCCCCATCGTCAGTATGATTCAATGTTATTCAGGGCTCACGCGAGAAAATGGTTGAGTACCGACGTTTACAGGATTGTGTTATACCAACAGAGCTCCATAATGAGATGAGCCCCATCGTCAGTATGATTCAATGTTATTCAGGGCTCACGCGAGAAAATGGTTGAGTACCGACGTTTACAGGATTGTGTTATACCAATAGAGCTCCATAATGAGATGAGCCCTATCATCAGTATGATTCAATGCTATTCAGGGCTCACCTGAGAAAGTGGTTAGGTTCCGACGTTTACAGGATTGTGTTGTAGCAACAGAGCTCTCAAGATCCAATATGTTGCGAGCATTTGGCGCGGTAATCCACTTAAACGTGAATTTAAAGGCCCCGTGAAATTTCGTTTTCAATCAGCGGGGGTGAAACCCGATTAGGCGGGGAAAGAGTTGCACCCTGGGCCCGGCGCCCGGAGCAGAGGCGGAAGGGTGAGTCACGGCGATGCCCTCAAAACTGCACAAAATGATTCGCCACATGAGGTCCACTTTCAACCACTCCTGGCCCGTCCGCCCTCGACCCCCGCCTCCAACTCAAGGGTATGTAACTTTTATGCTCTCGATGGCCGGACAAGTGAGAGGATCTAAAAAACTATGTTCCGTTGGGAATCCGTGGTGCATATGCCTTCCTTTTGCTGTTATGATTTGGCTTTAGATATTGAAAATGCATGCGAGCTACACAGTTTAAAAAATGGACAATTTAGCCTAGCCCCCCCCCCCCCAAATTTTAGCGTACCCCAAAATCGTTTGACGTGCATTTTGAGACCATAGAAATGGTGTTCTGTGAAAATTTTGAATTCAATCGAACAGATAGATTCTGAGATATCGCTGTAGACAGATTTTGGGGACGCCGGACGGACGGACACACATTTTTTCAAGTATGGTTATTTTGACTCCTGGGCCCTTAAAACGTCTAGAAATGATGAAATTTCAACTTTTTTTTTTTTTTTCTTGCAGGATGACAATACTTCCTCTCTACCGTAGAGGAGCGAGAAAGTAAAAATTGTGTTTGGTGTTACTCTGTGTTACTTTGTGTTATTGCATATGTGTTAGGTCAGCCCAAAAGACTGGGTTCCTCAACACAATTTTGTGTTAAATCGACCCAAATCATAGGTTATTCTAAGCCATCGGATCATGAGAAAAGTGTCCTGCTTCCAAACTTATATGGACTAATTTTCCTCCCCTGACTCAGAGGTCGCGCGACTTGCGCGTGGCTAGCGCATTGGATTATCACCGAAGTAATCCAGGTTCGACCCTGGCGGGTGGCGACCAATTTTTATGGAAGTCGCATATTTTCAACACTAATTGTAAGGTTTCATCACCTCAACTCAATGATATGGTCGATTTGACACTGGAAAAACCAACACAAAAATCCAACCAACAGATTGTGTCACTAAATATGTGTTTCATTTTCCATATTAACACAAGATTTTGGTTACTTTTTTCTACTGTGTATCTGTAGTGAGAGATAGAGATAAAGAGAGATAAGTGCCTAGTAGTGGCGACTGCTAAACAGTCGGGCGTCTATGGAAACTTAGTAGCCTGTATTATGCCTCTAGTATGTTGAAAATTTACTCATAGGTTATGGTTGCCAACCTTGAGCTTCTGGGAACGGCTAACACAATTTTCTGGGAAGCGTACATCACGATAGTTTAGTGGATCTTTTTCCTTGGGAGTTTTCGGTCCAAATTAGACGTGGACGTGCAGTGCATGCCGAAGAACATTGTGATGAACTTCATTTTGCGGTTCAGAAGAACAAACGATCAAAATTAATACTTACGGACGTCATTTACATTAAAAACTTTTTTCCTGAAACTGCAGAGCAATTTTGTACGGAAATTGCAGAGCGTAATGATACTTAACTCTTGCAACCACCAAAACTCGAAGTTTAAAGGTGGGAAGATAAGAAAAATGAAAGCTCGAGAAAAAATACGAAGATGGCATTAAGTTAAAAAAATGGAAGAGGGAAAATTAATAAGACGGAATAGCTTCTTAAAATTGGGTAGAGGAAGAGGGTTCTTAAATATGGAGTTGAAAACAAAAACGCTCCAGGCTTGTTATGAGGAGAGAGCGGAGTAACATAAAATAAGGGAGGGAGTAATAGGGGAAGTGAAGGAGGGAGAAAAACGCAAATTGAAGAAGGAAGAACTGGATTAGTATTCCTTAGAAAATGCCAAGGCACTCTTCAATGAGGGTAAATTTTTGGAAAAATTTATTTGTGGACCTAAAGGACCCAAAATATAAATGTTGTGTATGTTTTTTTTTTCCATCAAAATTTCACTCAAAAAATGACACATGTATTGGAAATTTCCGGCTCTGACTCTCAGATTAGCAATCAGCATTTCCTGTGATTGACAGTCTCAACTTCTCGCTTGCTAAATTTTTTTTTATTTCCATCCAGTCAAGTTTGACTCTGGATCAATTGTCAATGTGCTGCACAATGAAAAACATCCACCGGGACAAATTTTTAAGGTAACCAAGTATCAAAAGGGTGATGACATATTTGTGTAAGTAATTTGTAATTGTACTTTCTCATCTAATTTTTCTGTGTGTTCGTAATTTTCACGTCCCAAGTGTACAAGTTTGTTTTAGGCAACTGATTATACTTGAATTGATTTTTACTTTTCTTTCAGAAGGGGTAATTTGAAATTTGCTGATTTTATTGTCAATTTTGAATAATAGTTTCTCATTTTAAAGTTCATCTTGCACATATAACTTTTGAGCACATTCAGCTCGTTCAATCTATCATGCTAGGAATAATTATATTTTAGATAAGTATAATTAATACATTAAAAAAAGAAATTATTAATGAAAATCATACCAATATGCACTTGAAATTGTTAAATAACACACAACCATATAAGACCCTCAGTCATTTTTTAGTGCCAACAAGTACTACCGTCACTAAAAGTGAATGCACCTAATTCTGTGATAATGTATGTAATTATAACGTATCGTAGTTTAATGCTGAACCTATCTAGTCTTCCAAGTCCTCTCATAGAGGTAAGTTCGTTGTATATTGTGGCTCTTCATTTCATTATCTTTTTGCCGTTTAAGCCCGTCTGCCTCCCCCCCGCCCAAAAAAAAAAGTTGATGTCCGGATACCAGGACTGAGAAGTTATAATAATTGCAGGTTCAACGTGCGAGACTAGAAATGCGAGCTGTCCGCGGGAAAAGTGAAGCCAAAGCAAGTGAGATTTTTAAGAACCCCTAATCAATCAGAGACGAACGGAGGGTAGTAATTTGACAAGAAAATGTGAGACTTGTGCGATTACGATTCACAAACCGGCGGGAGGGGCGGGGGCGAAAGGTTGATCATTGAGCGCGCCGCTCAACTACCCCAAAACACGCACAGAAGCTCATTGGGGTTGACATGTTTCAACACGCGAACCATCTTGCCCTTACCGTACCTCATTCCTAACTACATGGACTAGCGGCGGGGGTGTAGGTGGTGAAACTCTCCACTGTCGCCGTTGGCAGGTGGGGGCAAAAAACCAAAACAAAGTAAACAATTTTCATCGAGGTGGTGATATTCAGTGGGCCATCGCAACCACGATGCATACTAGTTTTTCGGCGATTCTTCATCCCTCTTCTTTTAAACCACTCAAGAAGCTACATTTCACGAGAAATTTACATAGGATGTAAGCCTGAGTGAGGGTAAGGGGGGTAAAAGGGGTTCAAGGGGGTATGCTGTAGGTAATTTGCAATCAGCATAAGGGAGGGATTTCATCCGCATAATTTCATTGATATACTTGGCTGAGACGTAGATAAGTCCCCCCCCCTCCCACCTCAACCCGCAAAGAAAATTTATTTTTTTACAAAAATAGTGTATGAGATAAACAACCGGGAAAATTTCATCGCAACTGTTAAACTTGCGTTGCCTCGACTAAAATTTTACTTTATCTGATACGCTGCTTCCTTCACTCAGATTATACAAAAAGAATCATCTGTATTTTTGCTATTTCACCAACGTTAATTGGGCATTCCAATTTTTTTAAAAGTTCATTTCCAGACTTCCCGTTGTGTGATCCATAAAGCATCATTTCCTCGTAAACTTTCTAGGCAAAAAAAATGTCGCATAATGTTTCAATACTATGATTCACCAAGAGATCTATTGGACTGAACATTACGGTCTTAAAACTGAGTTTTGTAGGTCAACTTTTATTTTTCCGTGATTCATTTTGAAGCAACATCTTCTTCAGAATAATCAATTTTCCAAAAACATCACCTTTTTCTTTCATCCAATAAAGGCATCCATCCTCATTGACAAGACTACAGTATGTCATCATTCAAAAAGATCAACCTCGCGCTTGCATTTAAAGTGTGAAAGATGAGCTTGAACCCCCACGTGACCGGATTCACAAACTGGAAGCATTGATTTTCGAACGGGAGAGGCAACAATGCCCGTGACGCTCTTTGGAAACATGTTGATTAAACAATATGAAAAGACAAATTACGGTCTCTTCCTCAAATATTTATGAACAATTACACACCGAACCGCGCCGGTCGCGCAACGAAGATCACCTTTGCGGAGACGCGCGAGGGGAGGGGGGGGACGGGGGACGATGGGTGGGTCAGGGAGGGGGTGGCGGAGGGGGTCATCATTTTCAAGAGCATCGATCCGTGTCCTCATCTGTCCTTCTTTGCGTTGCTCTATCCTGTCCTGATTGACGTCAGGCTAACTTTGTGGAAAAGTAGACTCTCTTCGTTCACGGAGGAAACTCGGTAGCCCCTTGGCTGCTACGCGATTCAAACTTCGAGGTCGCTTCGCGCTCTCTGAGGTCCACTTCAGCACTTCATGAGCTTGGTCTGCTTTCATTGATCTGGATTGAGCGAGATTCGATAACTGCAAAAATCATATAAATTGACCCGGTAGATCTTTAAAACAAACAGGGACAAAAATTGGCATTCATAATGTTAAAACGGAGAATGCACCTCATTACGTGATATAAAAAACATGGGACAAATCTACAAAATATGAATAGATCGGGATTATCTAGGGACTATATGGATGTATTTTTGCCAAACGTAACTATGTGCATTATTGCGTGATCCCTGTCATGCATAAATTCTTATGGGTCTTAGGGCTCATGTTTAAAATGCACATAGTTCCGTTTGGTAGAGAATAGAAATAAGTCCATTCCATCTGCCGATGATCTGATCTGATGAATCTGATTGACACCTCATTGGCAGCGTTGAGTAGAGGATTGCAAGTTCACGCCTCACGTCAACGCGCCTTCAATTTTGGAGATACAACACGGGCATCCATCAAGTGCGAATAGTTGTATCTCTGCGCCGTCATCGAGCGCGACTTTTCCATTGCTCTGTTTCCATGCTGCGTTGGTTCCGTTTGTCTCATTTGTAATTGTGCTTTGAGGACTACGTGAGCCACACAGCCGAAGATAAGTAAGATGTCATCCGGCATCGTTTTTTAACTTTCCTCGGAACCTAATCGACTCCTCACCAGCAGTATAGAGCGGATCAACGGGAGTTCATGCCTCAAGTCATCGCGCCTTCAATTTTTCAGATACGACACGGACATCCATCAAGTACGAATAGTTGTATCTCTGCGCCGTCAACGAGCGCATCTTTTCCTTTTATCTATTTCCATGTTGCGTTGGTTCCGTTTGTCGTATTTGTAATTTTGTTTTTAAGGGCTACGTGAGCCACACAGCCGAAGATAAGTAAGATGTCATCGGGCCTCGTTTTTTAACTTTCCTCCCGAATCTGAACGACACCTCAGCAGCAGTATAGTAGAGCGGATCGATGGAGTTCACGCCTTGCGCCATCGCGCCTTCAATTTTGCAGATACGACATGGACATCCATCAAGTACGAATAGTTGTATCACTGCGCCGTCAACGAGCGCATCCTTTCCTTTGCCCTATATCCATGTTGTGTTGGTACCGTTTGGACAAACCGTTTCTCTGATTTGTGTTGATACTTGAAGGACTACGTCAGCAACACTGCTGAAGATAGGAAAAATGTAATTGGGCCTCGTTTTTTATCTTTTCTCCCGAATCTAAGGACTTCGCGTTTAAAAAAACTTTTGGGCACCTGAGGGTTAAAGTCCTTTTACTTCAAATGGAGCCTAATGTCATACAACTTTTTAATTAGTAGGGCATTTACAGAACTAGGCCAAAATTGCCATAATAGGAAATAAGCATACCTATCACTCATGAAAAAACGAACCTTTAATGTTAATGCAGAGCTATTAAAGTCAATGAACGCCACACGTAAATGATCACCTTGCTGGGTACAATCGTGTCAAATAAATTTGTAACAGTAAGTTCAACTTTAATGTAGCTTAAAGAGCATACTCTGCGAGATAAAGGAAAACTTACTTATCCACCAATTTTTCCCTAGGACAGATTTTAGGTTTACTTTTCCACTTTTTGAAATATCAGGCACCATTTTTCAGTATAGGGGTTACTCATATGTTTTCCAAAATATTTCTCGTACATTTAGGGCCACGCGACAGGCCAAAAGTAAACCGGGCCTAGTTTTGATAAAATGTTTTATTTATTTCCTCTTTCTTCGTTTTGTTTTCAACTTCAACTACTCACATATCGTATAATGATACTGCGTCATGCGATCCGTCTACTACGGACAGTTACAAAATTCAAAAAGATCAATTTTTTTATTGAGTTTTCAAACAGTCTCGCAAAAAACAGGATATATCTTACTCTCGCCGCTAGCGTCTCCAACCAACTCATTGAACTCAAGACGGAAAGAGATTTTGTAAAAATTGAAGCTTTCAACTGTCAACAACATTTCGGCATCCGCCGCGTTTCAAAGATGTCCGCATTCACACTGACGACAGAGCGAGCAATGGTGCGCTATCACGGCACACGAGGGCGGCGGGGCGGAGGGGCAGGGGAACCCGGGCCGGGAAATCGACAACAACGGGTCCGCGGTACCCTATTATTTCCCTCCTCCCGGCCCACCCGCCAAGTGGTGGGGGAAAACCGGCGGGCTCCCCTGAATTTCAGCGCCGGGCGCCCGGGTTTTCCGTCCCGACTTAGCAACGATGACCCGACTACTCCACGATAAAAATCCATTTTAATTGTCTCTCTCGACTCGTCCTCAACTTGTAGAGTCGGTATTTGTCAACTCCGCAGGGAGCAGATGGCGCTTCTAGGTTAAGAAATGGCGTCTCTCTCGACCCGAATGCTCCGAGAGTAAGCTCGCCCAACCACCCCCCCCCCGCCTCGCCACCCCCTCCCCCCTTTTTCCACCCCCCTCGATGCCTCGGTCACCCGGCTCCTCGCCGCACCTCACTCGGTGAAATCTGAAATGAAATATAAACACATCGCTCATGTCTGAAAAGGAGGAAAACTCATTTCAGCTCCGCCACCCTCTTTTTCACACTTCGCCCCCCCCCCATCGGCTCCCCCGCCTCGCGTCCCGGCGCCGACCCCGCTGAACCTCCGGGACTCCACACAGCTGAAATGAGATCTTTCCATCATACTGACTACTGAAATTCCGTTCTAAAATCGCTTCGTCTCCTTGAAATATGAGCTTCCTTTTTTTACGCCCTCCCTCTTCCTTTTCCTCTCAATATTCATTTTCCGTATTTTTGTACTTTTCCCCACTTCTTTTTTTCGTTTTAATCCGGCTCTTCCTACGCCAGAGCTTGAGTTTGTGAGTGTATTTTACAGAGGCGGAATCATTCCTGGCAAAATCCTGATTTTCATTTTTTGTGGTTTGAATTTTTCCCGCCTTTAAAGTGATTTAAAAAAGAGGATAAAACATATCAACCTCTCATCATGCGTATCTACTACCGAGAGATCCAACAGGTTGATCTTCTGCTATCAGTCAAACTTTTGCTGATTATCCTTTTCTTCACTAAATTAATAACGTTCCTCTAAAATTTGATTGGAACAAATATATGCTTCATCTAAACTAACTTACAATCAAATGCACAACAATTGATGTCAATATTGTGACAACTGCTCTAGAATTAAAGTTCGGCTGAAATTATTCTGGTTCAAAGTTCTTAAAAAAAAAACCTTGAAATCAGGAATGTTTCAAATTAGAAAAATAAAGTCTATGCAAGATGGAGGATTTTAAACGCAATCAGATATCAGAAATGTCATCTGCACAGCAAGTGGAGCAGTTTGTTCAGTAGGAACATGTAAAAAATGAACCATCTGATCCCCTTTTTCACTTTACTCTTCCTAATAACATTTGTGAATGATACTCAAAATCTCCTCGGTGGGAAATTTTCTGAAAATTACGTGAAGATATCACTGTGAAAAATGGAGGAAAACATTTCGACGCAAATAGTTTGAAGGTGTTTCGCAAGTTGACAAAGACCAAGAATAAGCCTTAATATTACTGATCTCGGACAAAAAAATGTATTTGCTCCATATAAAAAGACTCCATAAGGTGCATTCTACATAATCTGTCGCAATTTGGCTCTAGTGTGAGAGATTGGACGAAAATTAGTTCTTAAAGGCAAAAGTGATCCCAACAATTTGAGAGGATTTGATAGTGACCATTTAGTGCTTCCTGTACTTATCCTAGCTCGTAAAGAATCGAATACTATCAGTGTTCAACGCATTCTCAGAAGTTTGTAGTTGATTTAACAAAACTTAAAATTCTTAATTTATCGCACTTTCAAACAAAAAAAAGTTCCCAAAAAGTTTGATTGGAACCAAGAATGGATGTAACACCAGAAAAAAACATACTTACAAAGTGTGCTCGTCATGTGGAGTCCCTCGTTCTCCCATCTCCTCACTTAATTTTTGTACGATTATCCTCCGAACAAACCGTCGTCCTTCTGACACAAGGACGTAACTACACTTCAGGATGAACCGTGGTTGTCCATTAGCTCAATGCTTTCCCGAGCTCATCTCTAAGTGTACTTACGCCTTATGTCAGCAAAGCGACGAAACAGTGCACTGAAACCAAGGCAGTTTCGAGGGCATCGCGACTGTGCATCGCAGTGGATAAACCCGTGGCTGAAATAATTGCGAGAGTTGATACGATGACAATTGTCACGGTCTTGTCTCGCTATTATCTCTAGGATGCGATTCCCATCCGAAGCACTTCACCCAGCGCAGCGCCCATCGCAGCGAAAACGCACGCATGGAACCGAGACGGACCTGGGACCTCGCTAGGCGCCGGCGCGAGGTTTCCCCGTCTTTTTCGAAAATCCGTGCGAGGTTTTGCGGTTGGGACCGCTGCGCTGCCGTGCTAAGGAAGAACCCCGTATGAACATCCGAAAGTTGCCAAATTTCCTCTCACAAAACAGTTATTTTTGAAGAACGTTATCAATATTTTTCCTTGAAATTTTCAGGAACTTAAGGTGAAATTGCCAACAAAATTCTCTGAAAAATTGGAAGAAAAATATTCATAAGTTTACCGGGGAATTCATGTTTTATCGAAGACAATTTGGCAACGCCTGAAGGTTCATACGGCGTTTTTCCTTAGCACGGCAGTAAGGGGCTCCGGGGCGGCACGTTCCAAGAGCTGCGGTGTGCCGTACCGCGCCGCGCGCCGTGCTGCTCTGCGGTTTGCGTGCATTCATTAATCGAATTACTCATCAGCTACTCCAGCGGCGGGCCTGTCATTATGCACAATCTCTCGGAAAGCCAGCCCGAATAATCATCACTCCCCACCCCCGCCCCCCCCCCCCGGCGGAAGAAAAAATTTCCCAGCCCCCTTTTTCAGCGCCCTCGAAAGCTCCGATGGTAATCTACCGCGCTGAGGAGAAACGCCGTATAGGCATTTGGACGTTGTCAAATTTTTTCTAATAAAATGTGAACTTTCTGGAATTTTGTGAATTTTTGTATTGAGTTTTTAAGACTTTTGATCTAACCTTTGGGGAACTTCGACAAAATACTTAACACTGAAAATCGGATTTTTGGACCCCTCTCCCGCTAGTAACGCACCCGTTACGCGGGTCTGCACTTCCTTGAAAAATCACTAAGCGCTCCTCTGTTCGACCTCTTCACATGTACATTGAGTCAATCGAAGCGGCCGGACATAATTTTTTCGACTGAGACCGCAAATTTAGATGTTTATCTCTTCAAATTTTAAAGTTTGAGGGGTGATTTTTGATAGAAATTTTACGAGGAAATCAATGAGGTCATTTTCAGACCTCATCATTTTGTAATAATGGAGATATGAGCTTTCAAAGTTTTAAAATTTTGTCCGAGTACCATCTCGCGTCGATTTTTCATCTTAAATGTTCGAGAGATCAGCATTACTTTGAAACAGAGCCTTGGACTACCCCTTCTTCCTGAAACGTACTCGTAAAGCAGACTTTAACTCCCTTGCCCACATTATTTGAACGGGTTCTCAACCTCTTTCACCAGAAAATTTCGAGGGAAGGGGGATTCTACATTTTCCCTGAAATAAGTATTTATCAGTGGAAGATTTAGCAACAGTCGGACACTCATACGGCGTTCTTCCATAGCACCGCAGTAATGGTAATAAATATTGCGGTTTGGCGGGAATTTAAATAGAAATCTTGTCATTGTTTACAGTGCCACTCCGCATTTGCCGAATTTCACACCACGCTGGCTGATACCTCGAGAGTTTTTCAGATTTTTCGACGAAGTTAGCCAACGCTGCGACCTTTTTACCCCGTGCGTCATGGTTTCCTCTGTGATCGCGACGGTTCCGCGCCTAATACCGACAATAACCATAGGTTTGGCGCGGAATAACCATCATAATGGTGCCAGTCACTATCATCATGTTTGCAGAAACAATTAAGCGTACAGAGCAAGACTGGTATGGATCTAGTTGGAGGTGGCTGCTGTCTGGGCCTCTGATGGCGCGAACCCCGTTTCCCTATTCCACCGTCTTTTTACCTCGCAGATTGCCCCCCCCCCCCCGTCCTTTCCAGGGGGGCTGTGAATCCAATTTCAGTTTGCGATTATTCTAACTTTGAGCTTCCTGGAGTTAGGTACCGTTATCTGCGGTTACCAACCACTTCTATTGTTCACGATCACTATTCGACACCAGAAACTGAGGAAAAATATGGTAATTTAGTCTCGAAAAAAGTTCTTTAGATTCAAGGTTGGGGCAGCCATGTGAGTGTGCTACATTTTGAAAATGAGTCCTGTGAAAGTTCCACGTTTGCGATATTCGACTACGGGTTGAAAACTGAGAGTTATCAACGTTTTTGTGGTTTGATAGGTTTTTCAATATTAAAGAATGAAAGATTGAAATTAATCGTATGTGCATGGAATTTCTTCCTAGAGTGTTCGGAAGAACCCAGGATCAACGGGAGATTGTCAATTTTTTTATTCAGTTACTTATTCACTGATTCGAAAAAATCGACTATCATTCAGTGCATTACTGCTTTGTATTTTTATAACACAAAAAATGTGTGTTTTGAAGATTTTAGTAAGAAAGAATAAACTTAATTTAAAGGAGCGAGCAAATCTAGCGAGAAACGGGTTTGTGCTTTTGTTGACTCATAATTCTTTGTTACTTTCTTGTATTTAAATCGTTCGAATGTAAAGTTGATATAACATTCTAGATGTAAAAAAAAGTGTGCGAGAACTTATAAAATGCTAAATTACCCGCCGCAACAATTAATTTTACGTCTTAGTGGCATTGCTAAAGTAACTGCTGTAGCGGGTAATTTAGCATTTTATAAGTTCTCGCACACTTTTTTACATCTAGAATGTCAAATTCGCCTCACTTTTTTTCGGTGAATGTATTTTTGAATAGTTAGATGTGAGATAATTCTTCACCTGAATGTTTATTTTTTAAAAGATGGACTTTTCTTCTTTCCCACTCGTGGCTAACGCGTTAACGCTGCTCCTATCTCAAGATCTTGGATTTGACATTTACGCTTCATGATTTCCAGATCCTATCATTCTCTCAACCATTCGGAGACTTTTGAAATGAAAAGAAGACGTGACATACTTCAAAAATTCTTCAGTCTCGAAAAATACTACATATTTAAAAAAGGTGGTTAGGGCTAGGTGGTTAGGTGGTAGGTAAACCTATTTTTTATGAAGTTCTCGCTAGTATGGGAAAATCCATACAAAAAATATTAGTGACCGATACCTCGTAAAAGACTGCATTTTAAAAAAGGATGTAGGTATTAAAGTAAAGTAGAAAATATCTACCATAATTTTTCTTTTATTTTTCCGTGTATTTCCTATCTTACCACGTATGGTTGTAGCCACGAGTTTAGATATTGTTAATCTTAGTTTCAGACCCAATTCAGGGACTTGGAAAATACACGATTTTTTTTTTTTTTTTTTTTTTTTTAACAGTAAAGATGATACTTTAAGGAGGTGTTCCAAACAGGAGGTGAAAATAATAATACTTCATTTTTTCATTTATTTATGTTTATTCTTTATTATTACATAATGCAACAAAAATTGAAACATTCAAAATTGGATGAATCTCTTAATTCCTGTACAAGTCATCACATGATGAAACTAACTCAAGAGCACCAGGTACACACATCGGACAACATAACAGATTGCGCTTATTTTTGTTTGTTGCACAACCACCCAGAGTGCGTAGCCAAACAAATTTAAAATATTAGTTTAAACAAATGGAATCAGAGGAGTTGATTAAGAGAATTACACGCACAATGATCTCTCTTCAATTTCGAGCACTCTGAATTCAATTAAACGAACCAAGCTATTTTCCTGTCTTAGGCTCTTCAGGTTGTATCAGAGTGTCGCCTTTTTTCACCAGACCTAGGTCATATACATTTATGCTCGTCAAGAGCTTTGAGAGATCAAATTACGCCAAATTTCAATTATTCTTCGTGGATCAAAGATTTCAATTTCGTACCAAATTTGTCTTCTTGATGAAACATGATATCAGGAGCGGATATTTGTTCAACAAATACAATAGTCTACAATTTATTTTACAAAAAATGCGAAAATAAATTACTGTATAATAAGACATCTTGAAGATTACTATACGTGATTTGATAGTCAACCTACACCACATAAAATAATTTTGAGGAGGGAGAAATAATACAAACGAAATAAACATTTGGCAAGGTACAAAAAAAATAATAAATAAATAAATTCACCGATTCACGTGAATAAAATTACAGCGCCCCAATAGGTAAGAAAAATTGCATTGAGAGGAAAAAATATAAAAAATAATGAAATAAATGAATAAAAATCATAGCTATTGTACCTGAAAATACGAATCTATGGATATTTATTTATTTACAAATACAGCTTCATCCCAACTCTAAACACATTATCGCATAACTATCAGCATAGAAGCCATGAACTATACTTCTTTTACTTTATTCTTTTTCATAAAGATACAACAAAAGAGAGAGAACAACAAGATGATCTCATTAATATACTTTCGCTTCATGCTTTCATAATCTTATGGGATTATTCGGGGATTTATAATATTGTGATGTTATATTCATAAAAGAACTGTGGTCAAAAAAAATTAAGTGTGCCCCAGAGCACATTTCAAGAACTAAGGATTGGTGAAACTCGCCTTAACTTATTACAAAGAAGTTCAGTATGATTGGGATTTGGTTTTTTTTTGTAAAAGAAAGAATAAAAGGAAATATTTTCGGCTATCGATCTCCACAAAAATGGAAAATTGACTGTACTTTGGTAAAATCATTGGCATTCTGGAATTGAACAAAATTTGGTTCTTTTTTGAGTGCGTAATATCCATGACACTATTCTTTACGGGCATACTTAGTAAATATTTATCTTTCTGAGCACACACGGGGAAGTCCAGTGCTTTCGGCTTTTAACCTTCCACGATCTTAACTTTCAGTCAAGACATTCCAGCTCGGCCGTGTCAAATCTTGAACAAACTTTAAGTGAGAACAAAAAGAAACTGCAAAAGTCTTAGAGTTGAACTTTGTGCTTTGTTTTAAATGTAAGATTCATTTACAAATTGCAATTTATTACAGAACATTCAAATTATTCACAAATTTTACGCTACTTTACATTTTCAACAACATCATTTTCACAATTATCATACTTTTGCGTGTCCGTTCGTGAGAAACTCTCCTTTACAGAGAAATTATGCTGTACACGGCGCTTATGCATTATATACACACTTTTAATTCTGTACATACTTTATTCTTAGATTTATTTTGGAATTTTCTTATTCCTTGATGGACGCAATACCATGTGCATGCTAAACAATAGGTTTCGGGCAGTCAGTCTTTATCACCTCTTGTCCACTTTCAGAATCTTATATTTTAAAAAAAGTTTTCCTTGGGAACAAATTGCTTGATGGACGGAGTGGACTTTTTAAAAAAAGGCAACTTCACAAAAGAAAAGATATTTTAGAGTGTAATATGCATGCTTATTCCTGCTTTCAAACTCTGATTGATCTATTCTGTTGTCTTTCTGGGAACAACACATTTAAGGGACTTAGGAACTCACATAAAAGCATGCGTAATTCGAAAACTATTCCTGAATAAAGATGAATATATTTAGCATATTTATTCTGTTAAACAGAAATGTAGTGATTATGAGCCTTTGAACCTGTGCCTTTGATATGATCATGGATCTTAGGGCTTAATAAACATCATGGTACTCACGTCCATCATATCACTTCATTGTCGATTTAAAATTAAAAAGTCATGATAAGAGAAACAAAATTATGTGGGCATAAATCCCCTCAATGACCACCGGTCAAATTTTTTTATCAATTGTTTGACACCAAAGCCGTTTGAGAAGACGGTTTCAAACTATACTCTGAGCTAAGAGTACTTTAATGTCTTTGCATCATTTGATCTTAAAAGAGAGAAGACTATGAGACTTAAGAGCATTACAATTATTTTCTCTGTCTTTATTTCTTCCTTTTGCGACTCAAATAGATACAGATTTTTATCCAGGAATTGCTAAGTGATGTAAAAAGACAAACGCAAAGGCTTTTTGACAACATAACTTTGGTGACAGAGCAATGTGAGTGGGTAATTAGGAGAAACTCTTCAGAGGTATTCCAATCTCGCTCGGTGTGAAGTGATGAGAGGAATAAAAATTAGGATAAACCATCCAGCAGAATCACTCCTTCGCAGGAAATATTGCAAACTTAACAAAGAATGATACAAAATAATACATTAAGCTACAGACATAAGCCCGTGTCACACGAGCGATCTCGATATTTGGACGTATTTCTGTCAAACGGAACTATGTGTATTATGACATGAGCCGTGTTATGCATGTATTTTTATGGGTCTCAGGGCTCATGTTTTAATGCACATAGTTCCCTTTAACAGAAATAAGTCCATTTATAAATTGATACCGAGAGCGATCGCACGACATTGGCTGTGCGGCTCACGTGGCGCGGTAAAATTTCAACGCAACTTCTGCGCACGCGCTGTGGCACGAGATACCCTGATAACAGAGCTGCCGATTTGCAAAAATTTTGATGTTTACCAGTGAAAATAGGCAAAATTTTACGCGAAAAACGGCAACACTGCTTGATGAGGACTGGGAGTCCTGTCGCTGGCCTCAAGAGAACAACGGCGTATGGCACTTGGAGTGGAGTCCCTGTCACTATCACCAAACGAGGCCTTCATTTTGTAACTGTTGAGAATCCGGAAATGCACCATTGCCCCCTGCGAACAAAGACGGAATAAAATGATAAGACAAGCGAACACATATTACACTCTTTTCCTGATGTTCATTTTTAAAGCATTTTAGACAACTCATAACGAAAATCATAGAATCATGTGAGATGGGCTCAGAGAAAATGTGCCTTCGGTGGATATTCAATGGTCCGGTGGAGGAAAAGAAAAGAAAGAAAAAGAAAAAATAAATACCCCGATTTGAGGTCAAAAATTCTGATGGGATTGCATGGGCGGATCCAAGGAGAGGGGGCGTAGGGGATGTACGCCCTTACTCCCGTTCGCCCGCAAAAAAAACTAGGAAGAAAAAGGGAAGGAAGAAAGAAGGAAGGAAGCTTATATTTAGTAATTATTCATGACGAAATCGACTCAACCTGCATATCGGAGGCTTTAAAATTTCGAAAATTTTCTGGGAAAAGCCTGCCAGGGGGACCTTCCTACCCCCCCCCCCCCCCCCGTTCGAAAAGTCTGGATCCGCCGATGGATTAAGGATGCATAAATAACCCGCCAAGCTGCGGTATAGTTGTCTCAATTTTTTTCCCACCGTAAGGCCTATTTTGTACGAATCCATCTAATATGTTACATCATTTTCCTTATGCTCATTTCCGAAGCCTTTCTGACAAGTGAGCTTGAAGATCAGGAGCTATCAATGCGGTTTGGTCATGACACCACGTGGAAATTTTAGATAGATGGGGGGGGGGGTGGATCGATCGTCAGGGAAAATTGACCCATGAGGGACAGGAAGGCCGTCAAAGACCGGTATGTGAGGTAAGGGGGGGGGGGGTAAAGTGAGATGGGACCGGGGGATGGGGGGCTGCAGGGGGTGGGGGTGCGGAGGGACTCCGAACAACTCGATGAAGACCGGGGCATAGAACGCGAGAATAAAATTAGCATGATTACATCATAACTCATAATCAAGGACCATGAGTGAAACACTAATGTTGGGAACCCCTGGCATGGATCATAAAGTTATCAAATGTATTGAATTCGAATCGTGACATTTGCATGTAAATTTACGAGGAATTCACGACGGATGCTGTGCTGCCGTGCTAAGGAAGAACGCCGTATGAGCCTTCAGGCGTTGCCAAATTTCCTTCAATAAAACCTTAATTAACTGGGGAAATCGTGAATTTTTTTATTCAATTTTTTCAGATAATTTTGTCCGCAATTTAGTAGAAAATATCTGAAAATTTCAAGGAAAAATACGCATAATCGTTCTCAAAAATACATGTTTTATCTGGGGAGATTTGGCAACGCCTGAAGGCTCATATGGCGTTCTTCCTTAGGACGGCAGCGCTGTGCAACAGGTTCTGGTGGTAATATTTGGCAGGAGGCCAGCCGAACTGGAGTTGATCAGTGTGAGAACTCCTGGCCAATGACAGAAATCTCGTAATATCAGTTAATCGGCCTAGAACTTATGGCTCAGGCTCCAGATATTGTAATGAATGCCCTCTGCCACCGGTGAGCAGTGGCCCGGCTTCTTGTCCTCTCACCCGCTACACCGGAAATCCTCAACGGATTAACGAAACAAGTAGCCCGCACCCCCTCTTCATACTCGCGGAAAAAATTATCCATTTCCATCTCATCGTAGTCCGCACTCGCATGCACCCCGCCAGTCTTGCTGAGAGCCCTACTTTTATTTTTGAGAATTATTGCAGTTTTAGATATAACATCTCTTGCAAAAAATCTTCAGGCTAATTCGTCTACAGAGAATGCAAAAAAGTCTAATGCTGATTCCGATTTTCATGCCAATTGAAACTTTTTCTTCCTTTAAAAAAAATTGAGCCAATTTATCTAGAGGTACATTTTGACCGCCTTATTGGAGAAATAACTAATGAATAAAAACAAGTTTTTTTGATGCCCCTAAATTAAAGGCAAAACTACCTCCAAGTAGAAATCGCTGCTTATTAAAACAACCGTTGAAGATCTGTCGTTTTATACGCTGAAGACTAAAAAACTTGAATGTGTTTTATAAAAATTTGACTTTGAAATTGATGTCCAAAAATCCAAATTTTTGCTAATTTTTACGTGTAGTTAGAGGAAACATCAGCAAAATTTTCGATAAGACACGTGACAGTTTCCTGGTAAAAACACAATTTGGGGATATATAAGTATTGCATCATTGAAGAGTATGAGTTAGTCGTCTGAAGGACTCAGTTGTTGCGCTCAAGTTTTGGCAAACTTTATTTGGCTCCAAATTTCTTCTTTTTCTTCTTCTTTGCAATATTGATACCTCCACCACTTTGTTGTTGGAGTTATGATAGGAGAAAAACATCGAAAAAACGATAAACTGTACGTGCTGATTGATGGATTAAAACGATGACTTACCATGAGAGTTAATGAATTCAGGACTAGCTCGATGGGACAGCATCTGCGTCTCGCTCGTGGGGGGTTGTTGGGGGAGAAATCCAGGGGCCGGCTCTGGAGTCATACCGCCGAACTCGCTAGGAATCGGACCTCCCATATTATTAGGGTCCATCGGACCACCTGGGCAACAGGAAAAAAAACAATGCTTTAATTAATCCTTGCTTTTTTTCATCGCACCGGTTAAGTTCAGAAGGAAAACCGTCGGGGAGACAGGCGCAGACACATCATTAATTTTTATGGCACCACTTCAGGACTGCCGAGCCACCATCGACAACCATGAGATGAATCTATATCAAGGCAGGTATTTTTTTCATATTTTTTGGCCTCTAATATCATCGTAAAGGGAGATCATATTTTTTTTCAAACCTGCTTCTGGATTGGCTGTCCATTCGCGGCGCTAACTCCTAAGACTCTCCTTTTCAAAATTAGCTGTAAAATATTCAATTCCATGGCAAATGAAAATAATTTTCTTCGCTCCTTTTTGGACTTTCAGTTCAAGGCGCTTTTGATTTGCGATGTCATGTTCTTCGTCGGTATGAGTGGTGTTTCAGCGCGGATATCGAAAAGGTTTTCATTGAATTCAACTTAAGCATCTTAATTTTTTTAGTTAGTACGGAAACAAATAGTACGTGCGAAATAGTCGCTGAAAAAATATGGATGCCCCGAATTTTTTTCTCGGCATAGTGCGAGTATTATCGCACATCATCAGTTCTTCTCTGGGATGTTCCACATGAAATCAAAAATATTTACATATATTTTTTTTATAAATGATTTTTTACCCTCAAATAATTTAAAGAAGACAAAGGAGGCATTAAAAATTATAAAATTCACGATTTGAAAAATGCAACCACGAAATTACTGCGTACCTCACCTCTAGGGTAAAAATAAATATGTATGTTATCAGACAGAGAAAATAATTATTATTGTGTTCTATTGTTACCTCCGGTTAATATAGGGAAAAAGCATAAATCAAGACATGATTTTGGTACAATTCGTTGAATTTAGCCAAGGAAACGATAGAATAACTGAGAAACCTTAGAATCAACCAAAAGCTTGTGTTTTTTTGTGTCCCTCTCCCTGTATCGACCGAGTTTTATGTTTTGTTTCCTGACGATGCTTGCACACACAGGCTGTAGGCCACAACTAAGATATGAGATGTAGATGGAAAATGGAGTCTCACCTTGAGGACTAAAAGGTAGAGGTGGGTTGCCAGGCGGCCCATGGGGATGACCCGGAAAGAAATCCGGATGAAAGCCTGGACCACCGTATCCTCCGAAATCGAATTTCCCATCGCCAGATGCGAAATATGAGAAACCTGGAGGGGGCTCATCTCCCAAGCCCCCGGAGCCCAAAGGCATGGGAAAGCCCTTGAGTCTTCGAGACCCCGAGTAAAACGGGCCCCTCCCCATGACGGTCAGCTGCTTCAGTCGCCTTTCTTTACTCCTTTTGTTTTGGAACCAGACCTAAAACAAAAAGCAGAAAAAACCCGGAAAATTAATACACAATTATAACACAAATACTATAAAGAACACCATTAAAATAAAAATATATAGTTCCCATATTGAGAGAAGGTCGAGTCAATTGACTCGGAGATTGAGTGAATAATGAAACTCCACCTGAACTACACTTTGCAACTTGGAACTACAATTTTTGGCTCAGGTTAGAAACAGCGCATGTATCATTCGTTTCCCTATGCCCATAAGTGATTTTATGGATGAGCCAGAGATTATGGTTCCTAATTGCAAAATTGCATTCAATTCATCGTCGATTTAAGTAATATAGAGTCACTTCAGAGTCAGAGTCAAATTATCAAATTTTGAGCGGGGGAATTTCCGGTCACGCGGATCTGCGGATCATCAGTGGTGATCTATATCTTCCCATTTGAAGCTGTGGTGCAGAATCGATTATTAAAGTGTTTGCAAACACCCTATTTATCGATACTTTACTGTAGGTTTGAATGATAGATCAATCGATACATCGCAAAGCTTGCCACGCCTCTGCAAATCAACTTTATCATAGAGATACGGAGACGCGAGAGCAGAAAAAAATCCGGAAGAGTAAACGATGCGAAGAATTTTTCAATCAACACCAGCCATATGATCAGTTTATTTTCGTGTTTACTAAAATTGTAAGTGACTTTAGACACTGAAAAAAATTCTCGGCGTTTTTACCAAGGTCCGTTGGTACCTTTACCATCTCACTTTTTTACCAATTATTGGTAATTTTACCAAGACAGACTGGTAAACTTACCTAAAAACCGGTATTTTTACTGTTTTTGTCAAGTAAGAATACCACTTTTATTGGTAATCAATTCCCGGTAACTTTGCCATTTTATCTCGGTAATTCTACCACAGTCGATAAAAAATATTGGCGTTTTTACCAAGGTCCATGTAAAATTCACCGAGAAAGTTCAACCAATGTTACCAGAGATTTCTCGGTAAAATTACCAATTCCATAAATAGGTAATTTTACCAAGGAAAAAACTGGGATCAAATAGAACCCTGAATTCTTGGTAATTTTACCCTTTTCTTAGTAAATACACCGAGATTTTTTTTCCAGTGTATGATCATGTTTATTTTCGTGTTTACTAAAATTGTAAGGACTTTAACGCTACTATTTATCCAGAAAAAAACGAAGACGCGAGGGCAGAAAAAACTCCGGAAGAACGAACTATGCAATTAAAGAATTTTATCCGCAGAATTGTTCTAGGCGAGGAACCATTAATTTAGGTTCCGGTGGAGTCCCCTCTGTTCCTCGGAGCCGGAGCGGTAGACCGCGGCCACCACAATGAAAATACGCGTCGCCGGCCGCTCAAATTTATGAAAGTTATGAAACGCGGTGACGTGTGCTTGATGTATTTATACCTCCATTTCTCTTCCTCTCCATTCGTCTCAACGCCCGCTCCTCTCCCCCCTCGATCCTCGGTGATTTACGATTGAGGATCACTGCGTGGACCCATCTTCATCTACGGTAACTGACGACCGGGCTATTGAACTGGTTCTCGGGAACATACGTATCAGCGCGCGAAAAAAACATTACTGATACGCTTTAACCGAGAGCATGGGAAGTACTCCAGCTGAGATGAGCTGGGCAACTTTTAGTGAAAAGAAACCAAGGGATAAGTTTGAGTAAAAGTGAGTGAATAGTGGTTTTGAGCTTGCCCAGAAGCGTAAATATCCCTGCGATAAAGCTCTAAAGTTCGCAGAAATATTAAGAACACTGAAGAGAGAGCATAGTAAATTTTACTAAAGGTCTACTTGATTTATGAAACAGTGGTATTAATGGGAGAAAATAACCAGATTCCTGCCAGCATTCACCATAGTTATGATAAATACTACCAAATGCTGATGTATGCTACCATGTAGTATCTTGTCGATTATACCAAAAATTCAAATTGACCTTCAGTTTCAGTGCAGATGTAAAAACCTAAGTTGAAGTCAGGTCTCTTTTTACGTTGAACTCAACGGAAGAATAACTCTTCAAACTAGTTTTCTTGAGACATTGAGATAAGTCACAAGAATTAGAATATCGCACCGCTCTTGCGTTAACGTCTGAATAACTTACAGGAACGAAAATCAAGTTCGCCTTCAACTTGATGGATACAATTTGAGCGGCTCAGGAGTTGAAATAGTTGTATCACGCATTTTGGTTTCGCGTAATGAAAGCTATATTCGAAAGGCAAGTGACTTAAGCTGATGACTTGTCAGCAGCAGGTCATGGAATAATATAATGTGATTTGGCAATTGCAAATATGTAATTTGTCAAATTGTAAATTTTAGGTTGGTTATGTATAATATGAATTTTACTCTTGGCTTTGTATAAAACGCTTACTAAAATAACACCAATCACGAAAGATATGCTAAACAACCGAAAGGCAGGATTTTTAAAAGAGAACTTCAAATACGCTAATTTAACAAGCTTAGGAATTACATCCAGCGAGGCTACCATCCGAGGCACGTTTAGTCTCTCTCGCCCTCTTGAAAAAGAGAAGACATTTTATCACCACGTCTGACCTTTTTTGCAACAGTAGCATCCCTATAACGGTAAAAGAGAAACAAGCGAGGGAAAGTAGCCGTCTGAACGGAACACGAGACCCGATAAATAATGAGCGTCTGGAAAATGAGAGCAAAAAAAGAGAGAAGAAAAAACCTAAATCGCTATTTACTGGGAAAAAGGGAGCGTAATAAATTTGATTGTGGCTCTCGTCATCGCATTGTTCTCAGGCCTGGAGCAGCGTTGGACTTCTAAAGGCCTCTTGTCCCGTTGTCCCGTTGACGGATGTGGGAGAAACTCCCCTTACTATGCGATCTCGATTCGAGAATCGATACACCCTATTCGTTTCCTCGGAAAAACTCGATTCAGGGATTGCGATATCGATTGGTCGACGGACGCAGAGTGTTGTTTGCGACACAAACTCGGGAATCGATACACCCTATTCAATCCCTCGGAAAAACTCGATTCAGGGATTGCAATATCGATTGATCGACGGGTGTAATGAGCTCGATTCGGGAATCGATATGACCTATTCATACCCTTTAAAAAACTCGATTTTGAGGGTGGGGAGTATCGATATTTCGGCGGATTGCACAAGTGTCCCTGGGTGCCGGCGGCGATCCAGGAAGGGAGCAACATGTCAGCGAGGCTCGATTAATAAAGGCTCCCCGCGGTTCGGGATCTGGGTGCGATGACCAGGACCCAGTCTCCCAGGAGCCTGCGAATTAGTGCAAAACTGACTTGTGAGAGAAAAATGGGCTCCGAAGACGGGAGAGAAAGGCCGGGGAAAATCGGCAGAAAGAATAGCCGCCCTCTCAGCTCGGGATCAAGGGTTGATAAATGGTTTTTCGATGCACTTGCTCAACAGATGAAGTCAAGTGATTCTGTTGTTCCTTTGATGCGCCGCCCGTGTTAGCGCCCTTGTCCTCGTCCACCCACGCATCATCTCACGCTTGTCGCCTGGTTGTTTACATTTTATCGGGATGACGCAACTTGGAGCTACCGTCTTACGTAGTTCGGGGTATACGTTTTTCTTCGACTGTTTGTAACTATCCACAAAAAGACTTCGGTGCTGGGCAACGAGTGAAATTTCAAAGATTTTTCAGAGGCTGCGCATATGAAGCCGCAACAAGTATTCTAGAGTTCGAAAAGAAACTTCAAAATTTGACTTAATTCTTTCTCTTTTCCAATTTCCATACGTTTGATGGATTCATGCATAAGTCAATTGCAGAAGTTTTAGAAAATTTAATGGAATTTTAAAGTAAAATTTGATGAAATTTCAGCAAATTTTGCATTTCTGCTACCGGGAAACTCAAAACTGAGTTATTTTTATAACTAGGTACCCGTTGTTTTTGAAATTTTTCGCACATGCGCCAAACTTTTCGAGCATAAGCAGAGCTATAATGGTATGAGATTTTCACTTCAGAAACGTGATTTTAAAGAAAAGCTTACTTTAAAAAATGGACAAACAAACTCTCGAAAAAAATCGGAGCTCTAAATCGTCTTTCACCGTCTTCAAATCACCACTATACGCCTGGTAATGGCATGGATTTTCATGCAGTTCTAAAGCTTTGTACAGTCTGTACGGCTGTTAAGGGTCACATAATATTTACTTTGCTGCCACGAAATTTAACCTAACCTAGTTTCTTTTTTAAATAATTGTTTATATTTTCATCTCCTCCGAAATGAACTTAATCTCTTTTATAATTACAAAATACTATATGAGTGCGAACTATTTTGGCTAGTTGCACCTTTGACTCAACAAAACATAAAACATTGATAGTACATTTGAACATTAAAGTTCTAGGACGTTCGCAGAGCCAAACCACGGAGCAAATGAGTTGAAAATAAAATTCAGACGTTACTGTCGATGGGAACCGAACTTTTTCTCAGGATCCGCTCCCTGCCGTGCACGAGCTCGGAGAGGCGGGGCCGGGGAAAATCCGTCGGGAAAGAGAAAAAGTGAAAACATCAGAAGGAACCAGGCGACTGACATGTTCACCTGACATGAAAATTAACTCGTGACGTGCAGCAGGGGGTTTCGGAAGAGGGGTAGAGCGTGGCGAGCGGGCGGCGGCGGGGGGGAGGAGGGGGTTCGGGGGGCGGAGTGGAGGACAGCGAACCCTCGGAGGCCAAGCGCCGGCGTCCTGAGTTGCCGGCAGCGATATTCGCAGCCACTGCCACACGGAGCATGACAAAATTTTCATATCCGGGCACACAGACGACCACCCCCCGCGCCGTGCTCAAACCACGCAACTCCCCGTGGAACTCCATGTCGCATAGGTGGTTTTTACGAGCTCGACGGCTGTCATTTGCAATCAACAGTCGACGCTTGTCACTGTCTTGACAGCGTCGAATTCCGCGCCGCGACGCCGATGCTGACGCCAGGGAGCGCCTCCCCCGCCCCCCTTCCGTGCCGGTGCCCCCTATGCCCTATTTCACCGATGCGCTCCATCGCCTGGGCTCCGTTTGTTTTTGTTCCCACCCAGCGTCTGTTTTTAAATTTGTTTTTCCTCCATTCCGGGCTCGCCAGCGTCGGGCATCGCCGGCCTGAACAATAGCTTCGAAAAGCTTCCGAGGCGCATTCGTACATGCGGACTTGTTTGCCGTCGCCAGTGAATGTAGAGCAGGAGGATTATGCATGTGCAATTAATGTTCAAAATTTGTCCGATTTTTGTACGAGATTTGACGGAAATCGGCGAAATTCTCAGGTCAAAATATCCATTAATCTCCTGGTAGAAATGCAATTTGCGATGAGAAATTTGGCAACATTGAAATGTGGAACTTTTGAACATTCAAACTTTCATTTGTCCGGGAAACGATAAATAATGCGGGTGATGGAGTTGCGCTTCTTTCGGAATTGTGTCTTGATGGCCGAATCTTAGTGATATACAAGCTAAAGGTAAAACTATGAGACAGTACCAAACGCCAAGTTTCTGCAGTGGGAAACAGCGGAGATATCAACATTTAAAAAAGTCAGGGTAGTTTTTTACTGCGATTATGTAATGATTCCTACAATTAGGTTCTTTATCAGGGATATGAGACTTACATCGACGATTCAATTTTTGAAATTGTATCACAGTGCGGCGAGACATTGAAAGACGATAGTTTATAATTGAAGTTGGAATACGAAGTTGGAAAAACAGGCCAAAAACTTCAATGGTACTTATAATCCTGTTTTGACCACGTTTCCATTCATATTGATCCCTGTGCATGGTACAGATACAGTGGGATTTGTCTTGCCGTACCGACAGAGTTCCAATAATCGACCTGCAAATGCGTAACGCACATCATTCGTGTAAGGAAGGTGGAGGACACTAAATTACACACTTTGACCCGGCGAAATAAGACATCATCCACCCTAATTGACGCAAGACGAGAATAAAATGTTAGACTTGTAATCTTCGTACTCAGAAGGGAGTCATCACATTTTTTGCTAATCCACGGGTTAATGTAGATTTAGTTATTTTCTCACGATGCGTTGCTTCAATTCGAAACAGAAAAGTCATTTAACGGCCGACCAGCGAGTCATTAGCGACGGCCAGAGTCGCGTCGGTAAACAAACTCCAAAGTACGAGTAGTTTCGCATTAATTTTTTCCCGCAACCGTTTGAAACTTTTGAGTTATCGCTCCGAGTCGGCCCACTGTAAATTCATAATTTTTATTTATGGGCTCGCCATATAAGCAAAAGCGATTTGATGCGTGTTGGTCCGATGGCCGGTGTGCATGTAAACCGGCGTGTGTGTGAGTGCGGGTTGATGTGTGTGCAGGCTGGACGTGAAGTTGCATGCTCTCGAGGAGGAAGGGGGCGTGGCCACTAGTCGCTGCTCCGACATCGCGCGGACCGAGCTTCGGGTGCTCATGGAAGTTAAGAACTGAATCCGTCGATTCTGAAACCTATCAAGTCCAATTCTTAATGAGCCCTGATATGTATGTAGTCTTATGGGATGTGTGGTTCTTTCAGAAGTGGACTTGCGAGGTTTTGACACGGATGGATTCAAGTAGGCAGAGAGCATCCGAGGCACTGGGCAAGGCTAATGGAGGAATGGACCGATCGGCAGTAATTAACGTGCAACCACGAGAGAGATTCGATCTCAGAACCTCCGAGTCGGGAATGTGGATCACAATTTTTCCATATCAGTCCGACTGATTCTGAGCCCTATCGCGGCGGAGGGACAGCCCCCCAGCCCCCCTGGATGCGCGCCCTCCTCCACGCCGAAGCAGACAAATGGGCGGACTGGAGCCACCGCGAGATAAAATGAATTTCGAAATTTATACGCTTTGCTTCGCGCATTATGTACGTTCCCATGAATAATTAATGAATTAAAAAAAAAGGCAAAAGAAAAGGAGAGAAAAGGAGACGAAATACATGGATACATAATTTCTGTAGCATGTATTTTTTTTATATTCACGGTCGTCCCCGCCCTTCGGCGAGGGGCGCCGTGAATTTGATGCGGGCCCCCGATAAACTCCCCGTGCTCGATCCACGGTTCCACAGACGGCGCGCGACGCGGCGAGGTTACTGCGCGATCGGGTCCGATGATTTTAAACCTGTTCGTTGTCATTGAAGGCCTCGCCAATGTCTCGTGCAAGGGGCAGATTTAAATCATTGCTCGGTCGCGCGGTTCCCGTCGCGTCTTGCTTGTGGAAGGGCGGCTTAATGAAGGAGCCGTTGGCGCGATTCGCTGGGCAACGCGGGGTATGTTTTTGGCACTCGATTCGCGGGGCCCCTGCTCTTTTTCCCGGCTCCCGGCGACAGCTTTCAAAGTTCTCCGCTCTACGCGAATAAATTGGGGAGCGCTCCGCACCGTTTCTGGCTCCCGTTTCTGCTTTCCTATGGAATCGACCGTTAAACACGCCTCCATTTTTTCTCCTTTCTTCCCTGTTTCTCAGTTTTTTACGTTACAGGCAAACTACTTTTGACCTGTAATATCTTGTGGTCCAAAAGGGGAAGAGAAGAGAATTAGACGTTTACAGTTGGTGGTGACAGCGTATTTTAGACGAAAATCGTGGTTTTCAACTTCGTGCTTTTTAAAGACACACGATTGAAGTGGCAGAATTTCGAGTGTTTTTGACGGATTTGAGACTGCGCAATTAGGGTTTTTTTTTCGGGCAAAAGGGGCGAGAGGTCTATATGAACACTTGAAAAAAAAAACACATTGGATCTAGAGTCCAGACTCTTGAAAACATTGACAAGGAAAAGGACTCTTGATTCATTCAGAGTTAAGCTTAAATCAAAAGAAAATCCGCTCAAATTAAGAGGCTTGGTTCTTAATTTAAGCTTAAATCTGATTGAATCAAGAGTATTTTTTCTTGTCGATATTTTTAAGAGTCTGGACTCTAGATCCAATGTGTTTTTTTTTCCAGTGAAGCTTGATTTTTTCTGCTTTTAATGTAACTGTTTTCTTCGACTAAACTTTCTGATGAAGTTCGTAGCGTTTGAAGCGTAGCAAGGAAGGCAAGGCATCTAGAAGATCTCGAATTTGTAGCTTTTTGTACCTCAAAAAGCTTTCTAAAGGGGCTATTTTCCCAGATTTTGGGGATTTTTAGCCGTTTAATCCCCCCATCACCTCAAACCTCACCGGATAAGACTTTTTTCCCACATTAATTCACCTCCATTAAAAATATCCAAGCATGGCAATAGTTTCCCACCCCCTCACACACCCACTCACCCACTGACCATTCACATCATTTGAATATGTTTTAGTTCTTGCATCCTGTACACCAGAATCCCAAACCCCCTTCCCGCCTACGACATAAGATGATGGATCAAGGTGAGCCCTACTCCCGCCTTCTACGATTCGTCGATGAGTTTTCAAGACCGAGAGTCAAGTCAGACTCGAGCAGACGCCATGTTGATGAGCTTGACAACCGACGCAGCCAGATGCGCTGAATAAAGTTTGGCCATTTACTTTCAAGCTCACGAATAAAAGGTGGATTTAATCGTAATCTGACAACGTCATAGGAGCAGAGCTTCGCATGAACAATGATGCCTATTGTCTTGTATCACGTGTGATCGAAGGACGAACACCTTTTAATGCGTCTGGTCCTCTGGAGCCGATCAATACAATACATCCTTTATAAAAGTATAATGTCCATGAGGTCAGCTGGAGTACTCACTGGTGCATCTCCGCTCGGCCAAGTTTACGGCCCGTCCGAGGAGGAAAACAAAAAGCTCGCGGGTACACACTACCGCCGCTGTGTAGGAAATCTGACCCCGTAATCTTGGGTCGATCTTATTAATTAATAACATGAAACAGCATATTTGCTTACGACAAAGTCGTTTATTGTTCCAGAAATCAAACGGCGCTAAAATTTCTAACTTGAAACAATAATTCGACGAGGCACTCTCATATATCTCTCTCGAATCCTTCCTCATTTTAATCGGTCGATTTCAGTAGAATCTCCCATTTCTTATCATAACTGAGGGATTTTTCGGAAAAACTGCATCCGTGCCGCAAAAGAGTTTTACCGAAGAAAAAAATATTTGAATGCTCCACGATCTCATTTCGATGTTTTGTGTGGTAATCTTCTCACTTCCTTCTTCCTTCCCCCAAAAAAATGTAACTAAGAGGCAGAAACAAGGAAGACACATTCTGAGGCAGTCTACACGAATGAAAAACACCTAGTCTTAAAAAACTAAAGGAGGGAATGGAACTTCGCCGATTGAATCGACTCATGTATAAAATTGATATTTTTTACAATTTTTTTTGAGCTCATGTAGGCAACACAACCGGCTCAGGTCTGTGAAACGTATTTAGAATCGGAGAGTTCAAAGTTCCTCAACCCTTTAAATGTTCATTTTTTAAAACTCAGAGTCACGTTATAAGATATTTTAACAAAGAGCTCCTTAAAAATTTGAAAGTTGAAATGAAATTTAATCTGGTATTTATTGTTAACAACGCTTGAAGACTTTTGAACCGACTGCGAAGGATTTTCCTTTTCAAATCTCTGAAACGTAGCATACTTACGTGCTAGAAAAAGCTGTTCACGAAGAAAGGAAACTTTTTCATCGGAGCATACTTTAAAAATTCTTCCAAACGACTTCGACAAACTCGCTGCGAACCAGTGACCTATTTAACGCTAAGGTCACCTCGGAGACCGGGGAACCGATTAAATGGAAGTCCCATCAAAAAGCGATTAACGCAAGTGATTGATTTTCAAAACAGTAAAACGGGAGCCGAGATCGAGCCGGCAAGGCACGCGGGTCGGAAAGTATAAAAGCACTTGTAAACCACAGACCATTTGATCCGTTAATTGTATGCGCGTGAAAAAAAAGACAAAGAGCCCGAGCCAATCTGTCATTCTTTTTTATGCGCGGTTGTACGACAGAAGCGTGTCGGAGGTGGAGGCGGGGATGGCGGGGGTGGCGGACGAAAAAGAGAAAAAAAAGGCGCCGAAAGTGGCAGGATCCCGAAAGGTGTTCGGGTGGGAGGAGGAATTAAACAGTTATTAAGCTCGGCAAATCTAATATACCTAGTATGAAAATGTTATGAGCGTGAAAGAGCCGGCTGGAGCGTTGCGTTTCGGTTTCAAAAACACCGAGAGCGTCCGTGCGGAAAAAAGTAACACTCAAGCAAAATTAAACGGGGCGCAAAATAAAAGAGGAACGAAGGAGGGAAAAAAATGGAGGGGTAGATGCTAACTGCAGGAACTGCACGGCTTTCTCGTTGCTCCTCTCATATTTTGCCGTTTTGTTTTAGCTCCGGTGCCGGTCTGGGTGTGAGTGAGCTCGAGCCGTGGTGCATATGACTCAGCGAACGTTCTACTTGAATAATTCACATTTATCATTCGGAATCCCATTTCTCCCTTGGGCTTTGGCAGAATCCTTTAAATTGCTAATAATCCTGGGAAAAAGAGATCCTTTGTTGCATACTGAAGCTCTCGTGCAAGTTAAGCGTTTTTTGTTTAAAGCAGTCAATTCCAGCTCTGCGCGCTGCACCTCGACGCAACTGATCTGTAAGACGACGCGACGGGCCGGAGTGAAACTCCTTCAAACTACGAGATATGCACAACGCATCGCTCTGGAGTTAAAATAGTTGCTTGTGTCTCCGTGACGAGTTCTACGATTAGGAAGTGCGGGATTTCTATTCTACAAGTAATCACTCGGTAAACCCCTGGGACCGGTCTACATACGTTGACACGAACAAGTGGAAAAATCAATACGTAAGTCAGCGGGCTGATTATAGACATTGTTAGGCCAAGCGATAGACAAAGAAGACAAAGATAAAATGAAGCGATCCTATTGGTGGAAGCGGGTGGTTGCAATATACAAAGAAGGTAAGTTATGGATTAACTTAAGGCAACCCGCATGAGGGATCCTTTAGTAAGTCCAATCATCTCCCTCTCAATCTATAACAACAATCCGTTCCAACCGATAGCTTTGTGTATTAATTGGACATATTTCTATTAACGGAACTAAGCGCCAATTTGAGTTCCTTTTGAGGAATTTAGAATCCGAAAGCGCGTTCTGTCAAACGGACCTGGCGCCATGGAAAAGCATTGCGAGTAGAGGACGGAGGAAGCCGGACGCATTCGCCGCATCAGCCCCTCTACTTCTCACCTATGGCGCTTAGGTCCGTTTGATAGAAGTACGTCCAATTAGTATATAGCTTTGTCTTTAGCTTCGTCTATTGATTTGTCTATCGATTTTTCTGTTGGTCTATTGAATTGTCTATTGATTTGTCTACTGACTTGTCTATTTGTCTATTGATTTGTCCATTGATTTGGAGCTACTGATTCGACTATTGATTGTCTATTGATTTGTCTATGCTTTGTCTATTGCTTTGTCTATCAGATTTCAATAATCAGCAACCATCAGGCAGTTTCGGGACTGATCCAGGAACGAACCCCGAGACATCCAACGGGGTGCTGGCGACGAGAATGCGTGACAGAGCTCGGGAGTCGTGAGAGGAGAAGAGCGCGGTTGGCAACACGCAATTTCGAAGCGGAGCGCGCGGCAGGATGAAAAGGGGACGAGACAAATTGATCCATTTGGTACACTACAGGTGTTGCGCCTCCCCGGTCCCCGACTGGAGACGGACCCGGGATCGGGGATCCGAGATCGCGTCGGGATCCGATCTTCGGTCGGGTCATTGTGTGCGATGATAGTATTAAGACAATGCTCGGCGGCACGGCAAGGCTCCGCTCCTAGGATAGAAACGCCTATGTCCTGTGGGAGTGGGTGTGGATGAGTGGTTTTTGGCGAGAGCGGCAGAAGGCAAGTGGCGACCCTGCCGCCAAGCCCGGCCGTCCGGGGAGTCCGGGTCCACCTAGACGCCCGCCGTCCCGACTTGTCAGATTTGGCGGGAAATCTACCAAAGCAAAAATTATCGGCAGCTTTCGATCGTTTTATCAAATTTTTACTGAGAAAAATGAGGTTGTTGGAAAAGTGGTAACTTTATGGGAAATTAACGGTACTTATTGTTCAGGAAAAGGTCGTCATTGTAACGACTGTTTTTAAAGTGAGGAAAAGAGAAACAACCTTTATAATTTAAGGGGGACATCAAAGTTTGCAGAAAAATTTATTTACGTTTTTCTTTAATTGCCGAAGAAAACCAAGATTATAATGTATTCGGTGGATTTTGTGAAATCCGATAGAATTTTTTTTCTTTTGATGGATTTATATCAGTCTCCGTCAATTTTAGGGCAATAAGAAAACGTTGACAAGGTTTGTCATTTTTGTCAAAGTTTGATAAAAATTGCATCAAAATTTGGGACTTTGAACAAAATTATAGGAAGTTTTATTATTCCGTTTCAACTAAAAATATTTGATAAAACAACGTGAAGCAACTTTCATTACCGTGCATGGCGTATGCACTTGTCTCTGACTAAAAAAAAATGCATTTTCGAGAACTTCGAGCCATATAACCGTCCAAAGTAAGAAAATTAGGTAATATACCAAAAGCACGCTTATAATTGGCAGCTGGAGAATGTTTCTTATCACCTCGGCAAAATTTTTTAATATATTCAACTGTTTTGTGTTTAGTCAATTTCCGAGATTGCTTCTTAGACGAGAAAAAATGTCGCACTATGAGGCAACTAGGTCGCACTAGCCGAGCAGGGAAAAAGATAAATGTCCACGAAAGCGCCCAAGTCTTGTAAACACGCCGGCCGACCAGACGCCGATGACTTTTTCCGACACGCAGAAAAGGTAGAACACAGCGCTGGACCATAGCGAAAAAGGGCCCTCGCAATTCGCATCCCTCATCCGCGGCACGATCCGCCATCGGGAAGCCCGGCGGAGGAGGCGGCTCGCCCTTTCACAAAAACGCTTTCGTGCACCCAAGAACAACAGATCCGATGCATAAAATCGGATATAGGCCCCGCCGTGCCAAGGAAAAACGCCGTATGAACCCTTAGGCGTTGCAAAATTTCCCCTTGATAAAACGCGTACTTTTGAATAAAATGTATACATATTTTCCCTTGAAATTTGCAGATATTTTAGATTAAATTGCGTACAAAATTTTCTGAAAATTTTGGAAAACAATATTCATAAATTTTCCCAGTAAATTCGGTTTTAATCGAAGAAAATTAAGCAACGTCTAAAGGTTCATACGGCGTTTTTCCTTAGCACGGCAGTACGGGTGTGTGTTATTTTTGCCCGCGCCCGCACGGCAGGGGGTACGGACCCGCCCCCAAGCCCTCGGCGCATCGGCCTTCTGTCATTTTCGGGGGTGAGAGGTCACCGGGCCTCGCAAATGACGCGCCGCTTCAGAAACCCATCAATTTTTAATCCTTCCTCGACCCGTGCCCTGAAACAAAAGGTTTACTGTAAAAAGGTTATTAACTACCTCCGAAACCGCCCACGGGCCCTGACAATTACGGGTCCTCCAGGTGAGCCTTGTGCACCTTCAAAGTCTTGCCTCGATAACTCATTTGAGCCTCCCCCCACCCGCCCCCGCCCCCATTGCGGCCGTCCCCCATCAATATTCAAAATAATTCTTCCCTCTCTACCGTCGTCCGCGCGATCCTTCTTTTTATTTTTCCCGAAGTCGAATTTTTTTTCCGAGCCGGGTCATGCCGTCTGCCTTTTCTGTGTTAATTTTCTCCACCTCCACCTCCACCTCCGCCCTCGCCTCCCCTCCAGACTCGCCCCCCTCCCCCTTCCCGTCGTCATATTTTATTTCGAGATTCGTTTTCCCTCGCGCATTAACCATATGCAAATGACTTTGATTCTGGACATTTATGATTAACCACCTACGAGAGGGCGGAGATTTTGGGCGAAGATCGCGATAGACCCTTTGTTCCCCTTTCTTTCCTGCACTTGTATCTTTGACAAAATGTAACGCGTGCAGCGAACGTCCAAGTTTTATGGGCTGTAATGTATGATGCGTCCTTTCTCACTAAAACCAAAGACGACGGGGAACCGGATGTTCCCTTATAAACCGCGAAGGTTGATCAAACGTCTCATTGAAAAGTGTAGTCCATTAAATAATGGTTTTAAGCGTGTATTTTTTCTCTTTTTGCAAGTCTTAAACTAAAAATACACTATAATTGAAGTTTTGATCGGAGAAATTGAAAGTACTCGAAAAATAATTTTCATTTAAAACGTTGAAAATATACAAAACGCAAAACTGGTCAGCAGACAAAATGACCTATTTTATCCTTTTCTTGCAGTCTACTTAAGAACCTGCACAGGTGATTTCTGTTATCACTCTATACATGCTGGTTTTTGGTGACCTTGCAGTAATAATGATTTTATTGGCCGGCGGGAGATCGAAGAGAGTGAGTTTTCTGGAAAGTGCACTTGGGCTCTCTCCCTCCACCCTTCATCCTTTTTTCTGTTCTATTAGATCCATTGATATTTGAAACTTTTTAGCGCGGTTGAGCGGACGATGGCATAATGCTGCCCTGGGACGTAAAAAAGCTGTAAGAAGATTCAGCTGTTGCCAAATTTTTTCTCATGAAATACGAATTCCCTAAAAAAAGTGTTAATTTTTCAGATTGAATTTTGCTGCGATTCGTATTTGGGTTTCAATCTAGTGTACCCGAAAATTTCGAGGAAAAATAAGTGTAAAATTTCCCAAAAATAAATATTGCATCAGAAGATATTTGGCACCATTCGAATGTTCATACGGCGTTCTTCATTTTCCAGACATCCTGCGCGCTCGCGCCAACGTTCGCCGTCGAAACGCGAGTGCCGAGTGGATGTTTGAGCTGCAACTTATTCGAAATTGCCACGGTTCAGGTTTGAGTTATTGATTCGCCAATAAAAAGTGTCATTATCTGGAGGAAACTCTCCTGGCGAAACTATAAAACTCTATCCATCCTACTTTACGATTCCCGTTTTATGAGAAATATATATTCTCCTCCTCGGTCTACACTTCGAGCCCTTCCTGCTCGACGCTCGCTATCTTCCGCCACCTCTCTCCCCGATCTCCCTTCACCAATTTTCGCGCGGACCCTGGACATCATCGCGATACACCAGCGGAAGGGCTCGTTTTGAAATTGCAGTTACGCCCTTTTGAAGGCGGGATCGAGTATTTGCACTACTTCCACGCCCGACTCGCCATCAAAGTCGCCAAGTTATAATATAAGATGTGGATATTTTACATAAGCTCAAATGGGGAAAAGTGTCGATTTTTCAGCACAATCTGCCTACAATGTTCAGCATCAATCTGGGAATCGAGCTCTCTCCTCGACGTTTCCTATCGGTCCCGACCCAGAGAAAGAAAACTTTATGAGTGGACTCAAAACTGCGGGAAAAACTTCATGGTAAATTAAACCATTGAACAAACGAGTCACGGGAGTTTTATCTATATACTAACTGAACTTAAGGATTTGACATTAGGAGTATAGATTGATGGAGTGAGATCGATGAAGTCGTTAAGTGGTGACCATACCGTTTGAAGGAATTTTTTCGTCATAACTTAATCTCGAAAGAATCTGAATGGACTGGGTCGAAATATGCGGAAGACTTCCATCTTTTTCACTTTCAAAGTTTTTCCACTCTGTTAAATTGCGCGATTTCTTTACACTGCAAAAAACGATTACCATTTACATGATGCTGTACAAACTCTTCATTAATAGTAACCATAGCTAACACTGGAAAAAAAGTCCCTTGGATCCAGAGTCCACGCTCTTAAAAAAGTTAACTGGGAAAAATACTCTTGATTCGATCATTTTTGTGCTTGAATCGAGAGCCAAGCCTCTCAATGTAAGCGGGGTTTCTTTTGATTCAAGCAAAAATCCGATCGAATCAGGAATATTATTTTTTGTCAATTTTTTCAAGAGTCTGGACTTTGGATCCAAGAGACTTTTTTCAGTGAATAGAAGTATTTTTTACCTTTAAGTGGGAATTTTACCACTACTTTGGTAAAAGCGTCACTATTGGTTATGACTACTATTAACTGAGCGTTCAAATGAAATACCACTGCGATATGGTAATTTTAGTCACAGTTGTTTCTATGCGCAGTTTTCATCCCTCAAATTCTTTTTAATCCAGAGATATTTCTAAAAATCAAGCTAAAAATTTAACCGAAAGTTATCCTCATTGCAACATCATCTCGACTTATCGTCGGATAGAAAACTTTCAAAGCTTCTGACGTGTAATTATTTAAAAGAATCAAGAAACAAACTTTGTAAAATACATTTTTTCAAAAGATAAATGTGTATAATCTTACCTGTATAACCCTCATAGGAAGGCCAGTTTCTTTAGCTAATTGTTCCCTGATATGTCTGGTCGGTTTCGGTGTTTGAGCAAAGGCCGTTTTCAGGATATCTAATTGCTTCGCTTTTATCGTTGTTCTAGGCCCCCTTCGTTTCGACCCCGAGTTTCCGTCGTCGGGGCTCTTATTTTCTGTTTGGCTATCTCGCGTTTCCGCATCTCCATCTAACGACCCTGAAACAAAATAAATAAAGCAAATCATTAATAATACTTGAAATAAATTGATCTTCAAAATTGGGAACAACTTTGTAAAGTCTATTGTTGACTTCAGCATTCAGAGCGGGAAAAAATGGTCCGAAAATCAACGATTTTGATTACCTGATAAGAATTTAAACACGTGGTTGAAATAAGATTTTGTGATAAACGAGGAATTCGATCATATTATGAAGATACATGCCTGATTTTTCGTACACTGAAAAAAACACTCCGGCCGTGGAAGCCGTACTTACGGGCTATATAGAGATACCGTCCGTGTTCCGGGCTCTGAGGCCGAAAGTTCCGAGCGTAGCACCCGGACCAGTCGAAGTGCTCCGGGTGCTACGCCCGGAACTTTCGGCCTCTGAACCCGGAACACAGACGGTATGTCTATATAGCCCGTAAGTACGGCTTCCACGGCCGGAGTGTTTTTTTCAGTGTATCGATCAATATGTTACAAATTTAATGTTAAGAGAAAAAGAGAGAAACATTCAACCGTGATAGTTTGGCCATTTCAAGGGCACGCCATTGAACAATCCTCCATTTTTCTTTTACGGTCAGCACACGATGTGGATGTTTCAGAAGATCTGACAACAAATAGTCTTATTGCGGTTTGCCTCGCCTAACCGCATTGAAATAATGATCAAATTAAACGAAATTATTGACAATTTTGCGAGCCCCTATTCCTTGTTGAGGCCACAGCGCCTATAAAGACCTAGGGCTGAGGCACTATTAAAACTACCGTCAAATTCTAACCACAGAGGTCACGAATCATCGAATATATAATTCACTGTTCGAAGTGCGAGGGCTTTCAAAATAGACGACGAAAAATTCCCGCTGTTCACTGAAGAAACTATTAATGGTTCATCTTAAAAAATTCACATTATTGCAGCTTTGACTGAAGACAAGATATTTCTACAATGCTGCAATGGACAAGAGCGAGACAAAATGCTGCAAATATTAAATTTACGTTCGGTTAAGACTTTTTTATTGGATATCTTCAGAAGTAAAATGTTTAGTATGTAAAATAGAACTTTGGAAACGATCTTCATACCATTTGATAAAGGAGTAATCGATGTTAGGTATGGATCGGTTTATGAAATAGCTGGCATGCAAATACTTCAACCGATGAGATGAAGTAAGAAACGCAAATGCAATGGATTCAAAATGGTAGCCCGTTAAGTGACTTTAAAACGCAAGGTATTTCATTTCCACGTAGCTTTAACCAGTAAGAATCCTTACGACCATTAAGGTTCACCAGAGTATGGATATAATACGTTCCTCCATCAGCCGACTCAAATGAGTTCGATTCTCGCGCCCAAACCCTCGGCTTCGTTTATTATTCGCGGCTGACAGTTTTGGTCTGAGGCCCTTTGCGCTCTGTTGCAAACCACCCCAGAAATATCGATTATATTGCGATAAAATTTGAATTTTGGTGAGCATTTTGGCAACAGGATACCCCGAAGCACTCGAAACCGCGCACTAGTCAAATTTCATGAGTGATGACGCTGCCTAGACCCGGAGCCAAAGCGAGCCGCACAAACTACGCTTCGGCCGAAAAGCGAGTTAGGTCCCAAATCCAAACCTCGAACGATGAATTATTAGGACAGCCGCAGCCGAGAAAAACTCCGAATCGGAGCGGAGGGGAGGCTAAAGAAAATACCATTAGTGCCCGAGGTATTAACAAATCTTTATCCTTTGTTTCACGACAGAGTTGAGACGTTCCGTTTCTTCTCCAACTTATCGTCTTAATGATGAACGACTTTTAGACTCGAGGCCGCGAGCTAGGAAAAGAGAGGGAACTTGCTCCCGCATTCGATATTTTTGTTTTTAAATTTTCTCGTATAAATATTTTCATAACACCTATTGGTATCGCGTGTTTGAATGTTCGTTTTGAAGTGTCGGTTATTAGGAAAATTTTGATATATTTAGTAAAGAATTGGCGGAAATCTGAAATTTGATGAATTCCATCCATAAATGAAACCTACCAGGTGAGCTGAGCACGAGAATATCCTCGGTTAATTACTAGAGAGAGTTTTGATCAAATGATCTAATCTACAATGCAAGTGTTTGAAGTGAAGTATGCTGCCTTATGACGTCACAAGGTGGTCCATATTCTCTACTTTTGACCGCGGAAACAAAATGTTAGGGTTATCCACAAAAATTGTGGTATTACACTCCAATTTGTTGGATGATATGGAAATTTTCAATTAATTTTGGTAGCACCGCAACTTTGAATTGGTAACCAAATTTATTGAATTACTACCACAATTAAATATGACACTACACAATTAATTAAAAATGTCCAAGTCGAGACCCCTTTTTTCCGTGGAATCTATTTTCCTTCAATTTCCTAGAATCATAAAAAAATACCGTGAATTTAGGCCATCGAGCACATTTATAGCCATACATTTTTTTCTAAATTATTATTTCCTTCGAAACGTAAGAAGGGCTCTTTGAGCATCCCCTCTCCTAGAGAAGGAACCGAAATTACGTCATTAACCGGGAAGCTCGGCATGCGGCAAATGAACTGGAAACCATAACTCGGTGTCGGGGCTGTCATATTCGTGCGAGTGAGGGAAAACTGTCAGCGAGGATTTTTTAAAATTTTAATTATCACGTCGAGAGGGAGAGAAATTGGTTGGCCGGAGTGGCGCGTCGCGTCGAGTAGCGCGTCGGCGTGGACAGTCTCGCATTTGTCAACGCCCGGCGTAAGTGACAGTCGTCGACAGTTGAGGGACGTGCAGAGTATTGCCAACCGGAGCCATGCAGGCACTAGACAGTCACTAAGCAGACAGCTTCGGGAAATGCGCTACGGAAAAACGCCGTATGAGCCTTCAGACGTTGCCAAATTGCCTTTCGGAAATCACGAATTTCCAGGAAAACTTGTGAATATTTCTCTCCCAATTTTTCAGAGAATTTTGTTCGTATTTTGATCTACAGTTCCTGAAAATCTCAAGGAGGAATATTCCTAATTTTCCTCAAAAATAAACATTTTATCGGAGGAAATTTGGCAACTCTCGAATATTCATACGGTGTTTTTCCTCAGCAGTTCGGGAGATGTGCTACCTCGCACCGTGCATCCCTTCCCGTTATGAAATCGCGAGTCGCGTACTGCTCGGGTAAAAAATTTGAACGACAGATTGGGAAAAGCTATCGCTCCATTCGTGGGACTATTTCTGTGCCTATCGATGGATGCACTCTAAAAAACGTATCTCAATTTGACGCACTGCGAATGGACAAGGTATTAATCAAAGAATCACGTTGCAGGGAGGGGTGAAAGCTAGAGGGGCTAAGGGCTTAATTGGCCACTAGAGACAAGGTGTGAATTAAATCGATTCGCTACAAATTATCTCTTCGAAATTTCAAGAGGAATGCGAATTAAACAATGGGAAATCTGTTAATCAACCCCTACTTTACGTCGAAAATTGGAGGCAAACTGCATTAAGTCGATTATATTATTGAACGAAAAGAATTCCAAATAAACTTTGCAACCGTTCCTGCTTAAACAAGTAAGTTGTCAGAAGAAACTCAGGATGTTTCCAAACAATTTTAAGGACATGTTTAGATTAGCATCTTCTTGAAAACGGAGATTTCTAAAATTCGCGATAAAAACACGCATTTTTTTTACTTTAGCTACCAATCAATGTATTGTGATACTATGCTCACGGTGCAAACATTCATGCGCTGGTGGAAACTAAGACTCCAACGTTAAATGATCATTTTGCAGTTTGACCACTTTCTCGCCAAAAAGTTGCATGGTCATCCTCTGACCTTTCATCAATTGTGCACCCTAACAACGAAGTAGGTGCTAAATGATTTTCTTTCGGACACTGCGCCGCCAAACTGTTCTTCATTTAGAGCCGACAAAGCCTACAGGTAGAGCTGTGGCCTTTTTAGTGGACCGATAGTGAAAAAAAGACAGGCTATGAAAAATTGAATTTTGTGATGTGAAAATGACCTCGCATTGTCCAAACTACAAATGAGTGGTATAGAAGGAAAAAGCATCTGAACATGAGCGAAGTTTCAAATTTTTTTACGCATTATTTTGTTACTCCCGCTTGCAAAATGCAGCATGCACAAATTGACGGTTATACATACTTTCTTTTCATACGACACAGTAAAACTACGCGATAGTCCAAAACCTAACTATATTTTGTTTTTAGGAGAATAGTTCTCTAAAGAGACCATCAAATATCCACATTTCGGTTGCACATTCATCTACTTTAGACCACCGAAAAACGAGAGGGAGAGTTAAAAAAGGAAAACAAATGGTAGAGAGGAAAAATCATTAACGTATCCAGTCTCCATGATGGGGTGTAGTCCATTATGTGATGCGCTCTGCGACAAAACTGTGTGATACAACTATATTAACTTCAGAGACGATCAAATTGCATACCCACTCATACGAAGGCGCACTGAGTTTTTTTCGTATTTTCAATTGATTTGACCCAAAAAAGAGTGTAAGCGCCGACGTACTTGTCTTTGAAACGTTTTAATGAGTAAGTACTCTGTTGAAATTAAGTATTTTCACTAAAGCTGCAGTTCTGCTTTCACAATATCTAGAGAATTGTGTGTTGATAGAAGATTGTTTTAATAAGCAACGGTGGCTCAGGTGGTACAGAAGTCCTTTTTCTAGTAATTAAGGCATATTTTCTTTTAAATGCGTCTATAATATAAACTCAAACCCGCTCCTGATTATTTTCAGGTACCTATGTGAGAAAACAAACACTCACCACATGGACCTACAGAGTAAAATCAGACTTATAGCGCCATAATCATAAGACCCTATCAATCCGTGTTGTTTGAATCGTTCTTATCGCACTAAACCGATACTTGGATATTATTTTTCATTTAGGAACCAATATTTCTGACTCATTCTTAAAAACACCTAATTTCATGGGTAAACTAATGGTTTTTATGTCGCTTCTGGAATGAACCAAACATATACGAGTTCTTAATCGCAAAATGCGGTCTTTTTTTTCATAAGAATACTTGCATTTTTCACTTGCACCTTTCAAAATAGAAGATGTACTACTCCCCATCGTGCGATGGATGAAGTCTTCAACAAAAACCCCGAGCAACTCTTTTAACGAAGACCAGGAGTTGAAGGTTAACTGAGGAAGCGGGTCGATAATATTTCAAACTTGAGAATGTTGTGTCTCTCGGCCGAGCGGATAGCCGGATGGAAGTGAGGAAGAGCCGGTGTTAATTGCGCATGCGCCCAAGATATTTTAGGTATGCTGGTGGCGACGCGTCTAGGGTCTCGGATTTGCTAGTTATCTGGAATATTTGGTTTCTCGTGACGGTCGTGTGTCCGTGGAGCGTGCGAGGGCCACCTGACATAAAACCCCGGAGGTGTCAAACTTAAAATTCCTGAGTGAAGCGTCAAAGCTGCATTGGATTCCTCTTCGCGTGTGTCCAGCACACGCAGGGTCGCACACAGGTTGAATACTCTTGTAGAGATTGCCTGATTTTACTTCTTACGGAAAAATAATCTTATTTCTTTGAATTGTCCATTATATAACCCCAATATTTTACTCGAAAGGGATAAGAACGAAAAAGAAATTGTGTTTGGAGACGTTACTAAATGCCTGAATCCTAGGGTCAGGAGGGGGCTCAAAGGGTATGGGTTCTGGCAAGTACTGCTAGGATCAAAAAAGTAGTATTGAATAAAACTCTAATTTACCAAGATATTTGGTAGATTCAAAAGGCTGGTACATTCTTGGTTAAGAAAATTAAGCCGAGTTAGGACTTTCTTTTTTTAAAAAAAAGGAGAGAGAAACCATTATTTTTCCGGGGTCAAATTTAGAGCTAATTCATTAATGCGGGATGTATGTCAAAATTGAGTGAGACCCATGTGCTCGAAACACCTGATAATTTTGCTAAAACACGTCGCGGTTTATCATGTTTTTTTTTTTTTTTTTTTTTTTTTTTTTTTTTTTTAATAAATTGATTTTTCTCCTTAAATTTCATAATTAATTTTAGCTCACGCAATTCTCTCTCTTGTCCAATTAGCTTCATCTTAATTAATCCACATGATGTGATATATATACTAAAGTAAAAATTCTGCGAAAAGTTGGGGGGGGGGGGGGATAAATCATCACGCTGATATTTTCACCAAACTATCTTTTGCTAGTGGTGCCAACTGGATGAAAAAGAGAAAAAACATTCGATTTAATTTTGCTGAATAAAATGAGATTTTATGAGATTCAAGGGGAGGGAAATTTCTTTCATGTAAAAGAGGCCTCCGGCTCAACAAAAATTTGCGTAGCAAAATTATCCAGAGAATTTAAAAATATCGATTTACTACTATATTAAAGTAACATACCTTGATCTTCTAGGTCCTCATGTTTCGTATCGTGGTCTAAAGGGCCCTGGAGATCACCGGCTGATAAGGAATTGTTGTTGGCTTCTGGCGTGGCTGGATGCAGCTGGCCGTGCAATGAATGGTGGTGTTTGATCATGCCGCCAACCGTTGAGGAACTTGTATCATCGTCGTCTTCTTCTTCCGATCCAGAAAAATTCAACGAGTTTTCTGCAACAAGAAAAAATATATTGATCAACTGAGCGTCCAGTGTCTATCAATGATACACTTTGTAGATTCATGCTACAACCGTGATCATTGCTCGAAGAAGAAAGCAGGGATAATTCACCGAGCTTGGTGTACGGAGCGGTGACTTTACCTCACAGTCAGTTCGCCTTCACTTTGCAGTGTAGGCAACCCGAGCTCCCACGAGGCCGAATAGTGGTATCACTCATAGATGTCACGATTGCTCGACAATTCACTTCAGAGACTCCACACTGCTATTCTCTCCGTAGTGTAAAAGTTATCTCCGGAAGTCAACACTAAAATTTGCTTAACGATGACTGATGACCAAAGAGGTGAACAATAGGTTAAGCGATTCTGGTCAAATTTGAAAAAATTGCCCGTAGAAAAGCTCGCCACGAGTCCACAACATGTATTAGTCATCATTCGTTGAAAAAAAGTCACTTAGATCCAGACCAAACTCTTACAAATTTTGACAAAAAAAGATACTCTTGATTCAGTCGGATTTTTGCTTGAATCGAGAGCAATCCTCTTACTTTAAGCGGATTACCTTTTGATTCAAGCAAAAATCCGATCAAATCATGATAATTTTTTCTTGTCAAATTTTTTAAGAGTCTGGACTCTAGATCCAAGAGACTTTTCATTCCAGTGTTAGGCGAGTTTGATTTGCATTTATGCTCAACAAGTTGCCCATCAACAATTTTAGGCGAAAAATAGCGCTGACGTCAGATTTTAATTTTTTTATCTTATTCGATTACACGCGCTAGATTTTTAGTACGGAGTCCCTTAAACATATGGACCGAGTTCATCAGAAAGGAACCAACCCACATTAAGTTGAAACTGAGAACAAGAGATTTGAAGTTTTATTCCTACATAAAGCTCAAGTGTAAAAAATAAACTTAACCCTTCTTTTCACAATTGTTTTTGTTTCGTTTTTTTGTTTTTTTTGTTTTGTTCGATTTTTAGCAGGAGAAAATATACAGCTGGTGAAACTCAAAAACATTCTAAACTCAAAGTTTTCGAAAATCTGGGTTGATTCCTGCTTTTAAAGCCCCGGACCATATCGCCTCTGAAGGGCACGCACACTGCTCGGTAGTGAGTGATAGCTCGAAACCGCTGGAGGAGACACGAAGACAAATAACGCCGAATATGGATCAATGACAAGCGAGCCTGCCACCAGTATCAACGGTGGCTGAGGCCGTAGGTGTATCGAAGCCTGTTATATCTGTTTGTGTATGAAGCGCCACCCCCTCCGCCCGCCCGCCCCGGCGGCGCGCCCCCGCGGGCTGCAGTTGGCCAGGTACGTCTCAAATTCGAATCGATACCGGCGACCTTTCAACGGCGACGTCCAGATACGTGTCTGTCCTTGGTTCGGCGGGCGGCCCGCTTTGCGCAATCGCTCCCAGCGCCGATGGTCGCCCGCCGGTCGCGCGGACGTGCGCGCCCGCCGGGACCGGCATCCACCGCGGCGGGGTGTGGAAGGTGGGGGGGGGGGTGGGTGGGAGGGCGGGGGGGGGGGGGGTGGGTGGGGGGGGGGGGCGGGGGGTGGGCACAGTTGGGGGGTCGTGGAGGGGCGAGGGGGGGGGGGGGGGTGTGGGGGCGGGTGGGGGGGGGTGGGGGTGGAGGGGGGGGGGGGGGGGGGGGGGGGGGGGGGGGGGGGGGGGGGGGGGGGGGGGGGGGGGGGGGGGGGGGGGGGGGGGGGGGGGGGGGGGGGGGGGGGGGGGTGGGGGGGGGGGGGGGGGGGGGGGGGGGGGGGGGGGGGGGGGGGGGGGGGGGGGGGGGGGGGGGGGGGGGGGGGGGGGGGGGGGGGGGGGGGGGGGGGGGGGGGGGGGGGGGGGGGGGGGGGGGGGGGGGGGGGGGGGGGGGGGGGGGGGGGGGGGGGGGGGGGGGGGGGGGGGGGGGGGGGGGGGGGGGGGGGGGGGGGGGGGGGGGGGGGGGGGGGGGGGGGGGGGGGGGGGGGGGGGGGGGGGGGTGGGGGGGGGGGGGGGGGGGGGGGGGGGGGGGGGGGGGGGGGGGGGGGGGGGGGGGGGGGGGGGGGGGGGGGGGGGGGGGGGGGGGGGGGGGGGGGGGGGGGGGGGGGGGGGGGGGGGGGGGGGGGGGGGGGGGGGGGGGGGGGGGGGGGGGGGGGGGGGGGGGGGGGGGGGGGGGGGGGGGGGGGGGGGGGGGGGGGGGGTGGGGGGGGGGGGGGGGGGGGGGGGGGTGGGGGGGTGGGGGGGGGGGGGGGGGGGGGGGTGGGGGGGGGGGGGGGGGGGGGGGGGGGGGGGGGGGGGGGGGGGGGGGGGGGGGGGGTGGGGGGGGGGGGGGGGGGGGGGGGGGGGGGGGGGGAGGGGTGGGGGGGGGGGGGGGTGGGGGGGGGGGGGGGGGGGGGGGGGGGGGGGGGGGGGGGGTGGGGGGGGGGGGGGGTGGGGGGGGGGGGGGGTGGGGGGGGGGGGGGGGGGGGGGGGGGGGGGGGGGGGGGGGGGGGGGGGGGGGGGGGGGGGGGGGGGGGGGGGGGGGGTGGGGGGGGGGGGGGGGGGGGGGGTGGGGGGGGGGGGGGGGGGGGGGGGGGGGGGGGGTGGGGGGGGGGGGGGGGGGGGGGGGTGGGGGGGTGGGGGCGGTTTTCTTTGTTTTTGGGGTTGTTCTGGTTGGGGGGAGTGTAGGCGGTATGCTTCTTTTTTTTTTGTGGTTTCTTGATGTTTATTGTTTTTCCTTGCTTTGTTTTTTTCCTGGTTTTTTTTTTTTATATTTTTTTTATTATTCTTTCTTTTTCCTTTATTTTTTTTATTGTTTTTCTAGGTTCTATTTTTTATTTTTTTTTTTTTTCTCCCCCACCCCCCCCACCCCCAATTCAGACTCTCCCGCCCACCCGATTAGAAGCGCCATGCGGCGGGATTCTCGTGCCCTTCCGAAAAAACTCCACTGCTTTGATTTGAGCGAAATAGAAGTGTTGCGGATTTTTTTGGGTAAAATCGATTAATCGAATCGATTCGATTTTCTTTGAGAATCCGATTTAAATCGGACAGTAAAAGTCGATTTTCTGAGAAAACGAGAAAAAACACTAAAATAATGGCCCGGACTGTATGTAACAAGGTGGAGAAACGGTGCTGGGTTCACACCATGTCGCGGGGAGAACAAAGCCGAAGAAATTCAAAAAAAATTGCATTTAGAGTCAAAAAAATTTTTGCTCTGATGAGAAAAATTTTTAAAGGAAATATTTTCCTGAGAAGTACACGAAAAAAAATCGTAAATTACAAAGGTAAAACATTTGCAATCTTTGAAGGAAATTGAATGAAAATTTCTGGAAATTTCGGTGGATTTTGGTCCAAAAATAGGTTCACGTGCAGAATTAATGCATTCGGGTGGCAAAGTAAAAATGTTTGATTTTGAGGAGAAAATAAATATACGCGAATAATAAATCCTAGAAAATCGATGCGATTTAATCGATTTTTTCGGTTTAAAAAAAAAAAGATTTATCTAGAAAATCCATAAAAAATCCCCAACACTGAACATATACTGTGGACAGCTTTAGGAAGCTTTACTAGATAGAATGGCCCTGCGGACAAGGGTTGAGAGCACTACATGACACTCCAGACAAGAAAGGGGGAAACCGCTTTCTCATTGAAATTACAATACATGGAAGGCAAAGAATGATGTAAATTGAGAAAAAACGGGTGAAGCAATCCCCTAGCACCTATATTTCGTATCCTCTTTCAGCCACGTCAAAAATATGTATTCTAGAATGGGAACCAACTCGGAGACACCTTCACCGAGCACTTCATCGGTGAAGAGGTGCATGTGTAAAGGAAATTCAAATTGCTTGATTCATCATTAGAATTGAGTGGGACATTTATTGGGTTGCACGGTCATTAAAGTGCTTCAGAGGGGTTTCGCTGCTCCTCCGGATCCTGTGTAAGGAGCCGATAAAAAAATCAACATAAAATCGGAAAGGAGAGACTGTGTTAAAAAAAGAGAGGGGAAAAAACCCCGACCGGGACCGGCCCCTGGGGGCCGACAGACAAGGGGGACGGGCGGGGAGGGGGGTAAAGGGTAGCGTGGGCACACCATTACGAAAGATTAAACTAGGTAAAGAAAATCGCTTTTATATTTGTTCTTTTCCCGAATGAATCATAAATAAAGGATAATATTTGTGCCGGACAGATATGTGCAGGGCCTGCATTTATGACGTGCGCGGTCGGCACTCGCAGCCGACCCCGCTTTTTTCGGCTCTTTCTCCCGGTTTTATGTTTTGTGACTAATTTTCGAAGACGCCGTCACTAAAATGTTCCTTATTTACGACTTCCAGCCTCAACCTCACCGCGAGCTACTCCCCGTGTGATACCTTTGAGCCTCCGCCGAAATGGATAACCGCAAGGATCTTTATTCATGAGTACGCGAAACGTAAGAACAATCCCAACGTGGACCTCTTCTACCTCGCCATTCAGGATTATGCAAGATCAAAGAACTGCCGAATACTCGGACTGCGTGTTCCATCATTCATAACGAGCGTCGGTGGAGTTATTCTTTCCGTTTTCGGGTTCATTCAAAACATTTCGTCCTCGTAAAATTGCAACCGGTCCGGTGAGCAGTTTCGACTTGTGCTCTCCATTGCATCCGCTGAAATTCGTCTTCGATCTCTCATGGTACAATTTTAACTCCTGGAGGTTAATAAATATGCAGCGTCATTTGTGCGTCGCAGGATTGTAGACCCTCATCCGGGAAGGGCTGGTTCCTACCCAAAATCTAGGTAATGCCATTGACTTACCTATCTGTACATGAGCACCAAACCGTTCTTTCCCTGTTGGACGCAACACGTGAAGTATTCACGCAGTCTTGTAGGCGCTATGCGTTTCACGCTGACCGCACTGTGTTTGGCGCAATGCGTGAAGTATTCATGCATTCTTGTAGGCGCTATCCGTTTCACGCTGACCGCAATGACCGTACTGCGTTTGATGCAATGCGTGAAGTATTCGTGCAGTCTTGTAGGCTCTAATATGTGTTACATGCCAATCGCCGAGCCGAGGGCTTCTCCTTTTCATCTCAAGTCCTCGTTATCATTTCTCTCTAAGTCGCGCCGTTCCAGGCAAAATTGCGTGTTTGATCTCTCTCTTAACTCGACTTATTGAAGGCGCTGTCTCTTGTATCACTAAGAGACGACAGAATTAGAAATTACTATACTCTCAGGAAATGGGAGATTTTGTCGCCTTTTCTCGTTTGTAATTTTGTTTTTATAAATCCGATTTTTTTTAAACCTACACTTTAAAAAATTGCAAATTTTTGCCGCCCCTTAGATTTGCCGCCATGGGCCGCGGCCCATGTGGTGACCCCCTTAATACCCCCCCCCCCCCCCCCTGACTACCATTCTACCGGGCCGATGTGCATGATTCTTGCGGCTATCAACAAGTGATGGTGCCTAGATGAGCCCGAGCTACTCAGATTTTGGAAAATTCTCAAAAACAGATCCGGGAGCCGCAAAGCGGCCAGGGAGCGAATACATTTTGCGCCCTGCTCAGCGTTTGAACATTGAAATTCCAACTTGTGATGACGTCACATCATCATTCCAAACCCGCGCAATGTTTTGGGGGTGAGAGGACGGAGCCTGACAAAATATTTTCCCCCGAACCCGGGGTTTCGGCGGGAGCCCCGTTGTGTGCGGTTATCACATCGGTATCAGAATCAGATACAAAAACAATGCAATGAATGGCTCCGGGCGGGGCGGCGGGAGGGACCGGGTCCAAGCCCCGGAGATATGCAGGAGGGATAAATCGTCGCTCTCCTCACATAAGGGCGTAACCACTTTCAGAAATGAACCCTGTTGTCTATATAATTCAACGCTTTTCCGGGCTCATCTCGATGTGTGGTTACGCCCTTACGTCAGAGGCGATGAAATGATGCGTGTGGCTCCTGATGAGGCGGGACAGATGTCCGCTGTATGCGTAGAGTCAATAGGACGTCGAGTGGGGCGCTCCCCGCGGAATTAGTTGCCAATCCGAACAATTAAATATGATATTTGTAGTGGAATTATGCACGAATAGGCAACGCCGCCGCGAGTACTTAAATCTGCACACCGCATGCACGTTTGCATCGTGTCGAGCGTTTTGTCCCTGTTTACACTCGCCATTCAAGGATCTGCGCCACTGGAGGCAACGTCCTCACTTCTTACTCCTTTTTTCCGAACAATGAGCTTGTTTCAGCTTTCAGCCGAAGCCTTTCACCCGCTCGGGTCCCTTTATGCCGTGAAGCCCTCAAATCTCGACTGTTTCAGTTTTGCATTGAGCTTCGGATTTTTTATTGCCTCCCTCGGCGCCGTTTACGAGGACGATCAGGATGGAGCGTGTGCAGCCGTGCTGAGGAAATACGCCGTAAGAACATTCAGACGTTGCATATTCTGCCGTCGTAAGGAAGAACGCCGTATGAACATTCGAGAGTTGCGAAATTTTCCTCAGTAAAAGTTTCATTTTTTAGGAAAGTTGTAAATATTTTTCCTTGAAATTTTCAGACTTTTGGTGAAATTGCGAACAAAATTATCTGAAAAATTGGAAGGAAAATATTCATAAATTTACCGGGAAATTCGTGTTTTATCAGAGGAAAGTTGGCAACGCCTGAAGGTTCATACGACGTTTTTACACAGCGCAGTTGTGTAGATGAGCTTTTCACCCTCGCGTAACATTCGACATCTCTGCTTGATAACTTTGACCCTAACTTTTGCAAACTAAAGTTGGGGAGTAACCTATGAGGATTACTGGATAGCGACTTTTAAAATTTTCTAAACCTCACCGCATCGCAGTGGATAAAATATGGAAGAGCTGACTGAAATGACCCAATGAATGAGTCCATGAATGATGTCAGATACTTCGCGTGCAGACGAGGCGGAGAGAAGGGTAGGGGGGTGGGTCTGCGAACACTTTTGAAAGAGGATGAGGGAAAGCGTAAAAAAAGAGATAAAAAAAAAAAAAAAAAAAAAAAAAATTAGAGAAAAAATGGAAAAATGTCCGACGTCAGTTATGGACGACACCAAATGTGATTCAGGTATGACATACCAAATCAAAAAAAAGGAGAGAAAGAAGGAAAGAGGAAGGGAATATAGGGTGAAGAGGAAGAGCGAGAGAGGGAAAGCGAAAAAGAGAGATGTAATTTTGCAACTGTCGTCATTTTGGTATTTCGAGTGCGTCACTTGACATCGCGAGTCTCCCCAGAATGGGCACGCATTGATGAGTTTGTTAGAGCGCAAAATGTAGGGGGGCCTTACTCCGACAAAAAATTAGCGAAAGCTGTCATTCCGAATTTTTCGGTCATAATTTACTTCGAACGACTTTTTATTTTTTGGAAATCGTTTCCACCCACGAGAATGCGACGCTGAAAAAAGGGAAAACAGATGGCAAAAAAATTAAACGCTCGCTAAATTCATGACGCTCAAGTCATTACCGAGTATTATGCATGGACGAAAATTTCGGGAATCGGGGGCTGAAAGTGACGATAAAAAATGCAGACATTTTTTATGCAAAGGCAAAGGACGGACGGAATTGATAAGGAAAAATTTGGTCGGGGGCCCCGAGACACGCTCCCCCGCCGGATTTTTAAATTATTCATACAGTCGAACGGGGCGGGGTGACGCACAGTGGATCGGGTCAATCAGAGAGGTCGAACATGAAATACTTTGACTAAAGCTGCAAATTTTGATCTTTACTTCGTCACATTTTCCATTTCAAGGGGTGCTAAGAGAAGAAAAGTTCACGAGGAAGCCAATGGGACCACTTTTAGAGCCTTAAAATTTTGTATAAATGGAGTTATAATCGTATTAAGCATGAGCACCATACATTCTTTTCTCTTTGTATCATTATTATATCATCACTATAACCTCTCTGACCCCCTAAATTTTCATTTTTTTGTCACAGTCCGTTCTAGCATTCTAACAGGCCGACGCAAAATGGATTGAGTCAATACGTTGTCTCCCGCACGAAGGAACGTAACTTCATTCCAAGGTTGCGAATTTGACTCAAACAATTCGGTTTCTCACAAAAATGTACCTGTGCAATTTTGACTCTAAATTTTTCTGATTTTAACATGGGATCGGAAGAAAAATCAGTGAAATTTTCAATTGGAAATGTCCCAGATTTCACTGGTAAAAATGCAAATTACGAGGGAAAATTTGACAACGTTGATATGTAGTTACGTTCTTTCGTGATGAGAACGACGAATTAGAGTGGTTGGACATGAATTTTTTGACTAAGACTGCAAATTTAGGTGTTTATTTCGTTAAATTTAAAATTTTGAGGTGTGAAATTTGATGCAAATTTCACGAGAAAACCAATGGGGCCGTTTTTAAGATCGCAAAATGTTGTAAATACGAGGTTATGAGCTTTTAAAGTGTCCAAATTTTGTCCGACCTCTCCATATTGACTCGCTCCACTGTGTGACGTCGGAATTTAAAATCGGGTGTCATCGTTTGTCTGGCCATCGATACACAAGTACCCGGCGCGTGGCACGGAGCGACGAGGGCAGAAATGTTAATATTTATTCGGGAATTCGCCCGGATTACGGTTGCCGCACGTTCAGAAGTGATAGCTCAAAAGTCCTCCCCCCACCCTTCGTCTCGTCGCGGTCCGACGCCGGCGAATCAAATCCCGTCAAGATGAAAACAACCCCCGTCCCAACCCCATCACTTGTCCCTGCTCCATCATTTTTACCCGGGCCCCAGCCCCGGGTCCAGGTCTCTCCCTCTAATTCAATTTCCACTCTCGAGTCTGCTCCGTCATTGGTGAGCGGGCCCAATGTTTATCTCCGTATTATTCCCGCGATCTTCTCCGTGTTTATTTATACTCCGGCTCCTCTTCCTTTCGCCCTCCTCTCTCTCTCTCTCCCGCCTGCTTCCTCGGTTTGTTCTACAAGAAAGTCTAATTGAGCGCGCCACACCAGAAATCCTCTAGACGTGTTTAGGGCCGCGTTTCTTGGAAAGAATGAAAATGATCAGTCTTAGCATAGCTCATGGTTTAAATATAAAGCAGACGGAGGAAACCCTGGCTACTGCGCAGCCCCACCCTTAACATGCGCTTCGCGCCCTCATAGGTCCCTTACGTGGCCATAAAATTCTGAATCATAATTAGTAGTTTTTCAGACGAAGGGACGTAACTCATTCATTCAAAGATTGGAAAGTTGACTTAAACGATTCAATTTTCACAAAAAAACGAACGTGCGATTTCTATCCTAAGTTCTGCTGATTTTTGCGACTCGGAAGAAGAAAAATCGGTGATACTTTCACTTAGAAACGGGGACAACGAATTGGAAGATTTAAATACAGCAAGTTCGTCCAGAAAATCTGCAGACTGCTGAAAAACCATGAAAATTGGCTTGGTAGTCTCTTTAGACATAACCGTGACAAAAAACGAATATTTGAGGAGTCTTAAAGCTTCAAAATGGGGAAAATCCGAATCGGTGTTTCTGCCACGCTCCAAATCTTATTCAGTGCTTTTTATCTGTCCTCAGTCGTTTTTATACATTGAAAAAGTTATTTTTTTCCGAAGATTACTACAGATAACGACAAAAAATTGCATAAAACATAAAACTACGGGGTAGGCAATCTGTCTGGTTTGGGATGGGATTCACAGTGTTATAGTATGATCTATAAAAAAGAAAGTTGTACCACCTAACCAAAAGTTCGATCAAAAATTGGTCGGAGAGGACGATTTTCTTTGAAATCGGTCTAGACAGAATTTTTTAGGAATTATATAATTTTGATTCTTGATTACGCAAAAGCAAGTGTTGCGGGTGAACAAATAGACCTTAAACTTTATCATCTTCCAGCAACTCTCGAAACTTCGTAAATCAAACTTTCAGAGGAAGAAGTCTTCGAGCTAATTAAGTAGGCGAGAATATAACTTTCATGTGATGCCTCTCTGAAGTCTCCGAACGGTTGCACTCCTGTGGCAAACTCAATAGATTCGAATATGAGATTATAACGCAATTTCCTTAGCATGAGTTTTCCCTATATCAACTCAGTTTATCGTATATATGATCGCCCACGCAAAAAAAATGACTTTAAAAAACTCAAAATTGAGTCATTGATTCGAGAGCATAATTGAATATCTTTGGAACATTTCGGGGAAAATAAATGCCCGAGATTGTGAAGATCGTTTACATTGGAATTCATTGACCAAATCGTCGTTCCCTCACGAAAAAACGCAACTACCTATCGATGTTGCCACGATTCATCCACGCAAATTGCATTTTTTTCAAGGAGAAGTGTTGGCAATCTACCTAAAAGTTTTCCTGATTTTTTCTTCTGATTTCATGCAAAAATCAGACAAATTTAGACGAAAATTGCACGTGTGCATTTTTGCAAAAGATTGAATTGTTTGAGTCAACTTTGCAACCTTGAAAGTGATTTTCGTTCCTTCGTCCGTGAAACGACGAAATGATTTGAAAAATATTGCAATTTCGTGGTAAGAAAAAAAATTGCCATTTTATAGCATTAAATGGACTTCATTTTGCAATTTGGAACTATAAATTCTGGCTCCTCTGGAAAAAACACTTCTGTGCATAGGGAAACTTATGGTACTTACGTTGTTTTTAAACTGAGCTGCAATTTATAGTTCCTAATTGCAAAATGTGGTCCAACTGTCCAAATCATTTCAAAACTTTCGTTGAACTCTGCTGTTTGGGACGTTCCGAAAAGCTCGCGACTTCCGCTGAATGCCGGTCGGCGGTTGTTGCAACTTGGCTGGCGGCTCGGCGCGGCGTGAAAAAAGCGCATCGAACGGACAGAATTAAATGATTTGTGGTCAAACGAGATGACCACGGCGATAGCCGACTTGGAGCGTCATGCACGCCGCCGCGGGCCGCGATGCGACGCCGCAACATCTGAACTTGCCGGGTTCGTGTGAAAATAAAGGCTGACTTGGATACTGCCGCTTTAAGCCCGGATAATATGCTCCAAGTGAGGATTAATACCCCTCAGTATTAACTTTATACTTTCCGGAGATCCTCGTAAAACCCTACGCGTTTTGACATCATTTATCATCGTAAACTTTTTACGGGCTGAATTTACATTCACACGTTTTTATTTTTTTCACCGTCGCGCGGTGTGTCTCCTGCTTTATTTTCCCGGTGAGCCGCGTCGGTGGCAGTCGTTGACTGCTGGTTCAACAGCCATCCGACACCGTTAAAGTGTCCTTTTATTTTTCAATCCTTCACGAAATGGCATATTTGCTGGTAGGAACGGAGGATTTTACTTGCGGGAACTCAACTCCCGAACGTAAAATTTGACTACCGGATCAACAGAGATTTGAAGAAGACTCTATGTCTTCTACGTTTCGGAACCGGAAATAGCGTGATAGTTTAAAACTCGTTAAAATTTGGAGCTAGCTAACGTTATGTGGCGCTGAGAATTAAAAACACAGATTGTATGTGTTTGTCGAAGAAAGGAAGAAAAATTTTCTCAAGATAGACTTAGGGTCGTATTTATGGTCGTTCCACAATGTTAAAACTTCCTTAACAAATGAAATTTGTATGGCTCGGGGAGCCTCAGTGTTTGAGGAATGACAATGAATTCAACCCTTGATTAAAGTACATTATATTAATTTAATGAATTAGATGGGCTAAAAAATGTAAGAATGACAAAAATTTTGCCTCATGTACTCATTGGTGGTTATCAACGATTGGTGAGCAAATTTTAGTCCTCAATTTTCAACAATTTTGGAAGTAGCTAGCAAAATTTGGCATTCACAATATTTAGTATAGGGAATCAACCTGAGAATTCAAACATCTAATCCATGCATTTTAAAATCATTTGCGCATGCTCATTCACACAGAACCACTTGTAAGGAATCATTTCATGCAAGGTTCAAAAAAAAAATAAATAAATAATTTTTTTTTTTTAAAAAAAAAATAAAAAAGATAAAAATTTGATTAACGAATGAACAAGTATTTTTAGTAGACTCTCAGTTGTCCACGATATTCGGAACCGGAAATAGCTTAAGTAGTTGAAAGCCTAGCTCAGTTTGTACTTAAGAAAACGTAGTGTTGAAAATAAATGCCACGATTCAAACATTGCAATGCTCCCGTTCTCGTTGACAATCATTTTCACTTTACAACCACTCCGCGTCGCGAATGAAATTCTCGAACACGCAAACCGTCCCCGCCGGTGAATATTATTTTTCGGAATTTTCTCGCCGCGTCGCTGGTCTTTTCCGATATTTATTTTGGTCACCGCGGGTGAACCCTTAATCCTCGCGCCCCCCGGAGCTGCCCATTGAAAAATTAAAACGGCCGGAGTCGTTGGGCCCGGACTAAAACTGATAATAGGACGGCGCGGCGCGGAATTTATCACAGGTGCGCGAGGCTGCAAGGTTGTAAGCATGTCCAGTGGTGTGGCTAAAAAATCAAGACAAGCTCCGGCTCGAGGAATTTTGAATGGGCTTAAATGTTCACTACATTTTACTGCTCCCAGTGGGCTATTACAGTTATTATTTATTAGAATAATTTTTTCTCTCCCCACTCTCCGCGCCCGGCTCTCACTCTGTTCCATTCATTTTATTTATAACTAATTGATGCAAATGAGGGGAGAAAGAGAAGGGAGAGGGAGCCCGAGGCGCGCTTGGACTGCGCCTGCGCGAGAGGCGGGAGGCGCGAAAGGTTCAGGTGACATCCGCACAATAAAAGACTACTGGTCTAACTCTTGACTTAATAACAAATAAACAACTTGAAAATGTTTCCAGATCTGAGGAAGCGGCTCTCCGTTGCCTTTCGCCCCTAAAAACACAACCAAACAACCAGTTCAAAGTTCCTAGATTCAAAATCTGACAACTTGGATCCGCGCGTCGAAAAAGGTCTCGTATTCTCTCGAGTGTTATTTTTATTAAGTTGAGGAGTCCCGCTGGGGTTGGTCCGCCGCCATTGCCAGATATCAAAAGGATATCACCAACTTGCCCGTCTTTAAATGTGTAATTCAGAAGATTTGGCAATAGGGTGGTCGCTACCTCGGTGTCGTTTTGTCCGACTGTCGTTGTGTCGTTGGATCGCCCTGTGTCCCGGTCCTCTGTCGGTCATCATCAAAATATGAAATCAAATCTAAATGGCCGGGCACGACGGATATCTCTGCTCAGATCGGCGTCTCCACTTTGCCACCTGAGCGCGACCTGGAGCTGAATGAACGTCGAGGTGTTGCTTCACCTGCGCTTCGTTTCATTCATCGGGAGTCGAGATCGCCTCGGATACGGGAACCGGAATTTTTAGGGCTTTTCGTGTCTGGCTGACACCCCGGTGGCAGCGGTAGCTCGCCGAGACAACTTTCAAATTATTGAGACCGGGAGTCAAGGGTGGAGACGGAGAGGAATGTTCCGGTGATAAAATATTTTGGAGGCCCCGCGTGGCTTTCCGGGAGATGGAAACGGACATGGACGAATTGGACTTAATTTAGAGGACTTAACAGCATTTTTTTTATCAGAGGCTTAAGTCATCAATCACGTGCTCACCGGTTGACCGAGGTTGCAGTTTTCGTCAATTTTCGTAGGATATCACAGAAATTTTCTGATTTTTGGAAAAATGTTTGACATTCACGAGAGGCACGCTCTATTACTTTTGCGGAAGCAAAGACGTTTCACATGTCACTATTGTACCGTTACGTATATGAAGAATTCCATTTTTCAAAATTTCAATTTAGAAAGGAATGCCTCGCTTCTATTAAAAAGAATTCTTGGTGAATTTTTTTATCTAAAAAACAGCATCTTTAATGAGTTCAGCCTTTAGGTGAACATTTATCTCGAAATTTGTTACACATCATGAAATTGAACTTTTTAAAATATTTTTGACACTTAAAATACATAAGAAGCATTTTGCGCGGGAGATAATGGGGAAGCTTGTAGACTGGATAATTTCTGACTATTCAAACATTGAAAACTCGATAATTTTTCATCAAAAACTTACAAAAATTTCGTCAACTGGCAAACAATTATCTGCCCAGGCGTTTGCCAACAATCCCGATTTGACTACTTGCCCAGGACACATCCAAGCCTTCGTTGCTCGAAGGTTGAACCGTCTTAAAATTCGCGATACACCTCTTCGACTTGGCCAAAAACGAGGACCGAAGGAAAAGGAGACAGAGTGAAGGAGCGGATTCCAGATCTGCGTAAAAGGGCGACGGGTGACGGGTGGGTTGGGGAGCGGGGGCGGTCGGTGGCACCTCGGGGCGTCCGAGGGGGACCCGACGGTGGACGCGGAACGAGAGGGTCTGAAACTGACAAGAAATTTCCCTGACAAGATTATGTGGAATGAGTTACACGGACGCGGGAACTCGGGGAGTCGCAGCAGGAACCGCTCACCGCTCACCAGTCAACATCGCCGAGTCCTCTTGCGTCGTGAGGCGTGAATAATCGACCATCGTTCCTTCCCCATTTGAAACTATAATAAAGAATCGATTATTAAGGCTTAACCTGATAATCGATTCTTTTTCGTGGGTTTAAATGGAGGATCGATCGATATATCGCAAAGCGCGACGTCGTGTCGTGTCGTGTCGTGCCCCTGTCGTTCCCATCCTGCGTCTCCTCTCCGACCCTCCGCCCGACAACTTCGCGTTCAAGTTCAAAACTTCAACTTCAACTCCGCCAAATCCCTCGGCTCCCCCGGCGATTTCCCTCGAATTCGTCTTGATCTGTTGCTCCGCCAGTCCGCGGGCCCCATGGGATTTTTCGGAGTTGTATGTCTCGCGTGGGGGACACGCAAAAAAATCTCTCCGTGTCGGGGTCTCGAGAAGCGAGAGGTTGGAGGAGAGTGTGGTGGGCCTTGATTTGGCCTTGAAAGTTTAACCTTCAGCCCCGAGTAGGAATCTGAGTTGCGCGTAGAAGCGTCTGCAAATATATCATGACGATCTGAAACTTAATTTCCAGATTTTACAATATTCTGTGTTTTTAGAGTCCCTGCTATGTGGAAATAATGGTGTTTGTGTACTAAGAACGCAAAATCTGATAAAGATCTTTCAAAATAGAAAAGATACACCTCGACAAGTGCGCCTTCGTTTCACGAGGTATGCAATACGGTTTCCTTCGAGTTCGAATAGTGGTATCCAGGCGCTAGTGACAAGTAAGCTGGTCTAGCTACCGATTGGAATCTTAAAATAAAGCATTGCAAACTGATTGAACTCAGGATTTGGTTGGCGTCGAGTTCTTTGCGCCCTAGGTATCAAGTGGCAACTATGATCCTTGCTTAGAGTCAAATTCACACTTTTTGATTTTAACCTTGAGTATCTAAAGGAGCATTTTGACAGTAAGCTCAAGCTTATACTACAGGTCACTGTCGTTCTATTGGGCCGATGTGCATGATTTTTGAGGCTACCAATAGCTAATATCCCCTACATGAGCCCACTTTATTTAGATTTCGGGAGCACGACCCACGTGTTTTTATATCACGTGATATAGTTATGAATCCTCCCATTTCAACAGTTTAAAAGCTCATTTATTGTCACAAAAATGTGTACTAAACATGTGCTGGGCCGATTTTTGTGATTTTTGCGGCTATCGATAGAAGATAGTCCCTAGATTAGCCTGCTTTATTTAAATTAACCCTCGGGCAGTACGGGCCGCAAAGCGTCCTCTGGGAGTTGGGCCGCGTAGCGGCCAAGAGGGCGCCCCCTAGTTATTGAATAAGAGCGGATACCTCTCGAATTAAGGATTATATTGTTGTTTGGGTCCACTTGAATGTAACTGACACCTCTGTTAATGAAGAATCCCTACAGTGACGTCGAGTCTGTGCTGGTCGATGACTCGGACATGACAACACTGGGCGAAGAACTGAAGAAGTTGGGACCCAGCAGCATGCTCGTCGTCTCGTGGCCGTTGGACCTGGGGTCTCGGGGTCTCGGGGAGCCTGGAGTCCACCGACTCCAGGCTCCGGGCTCACGGCTCACGTCAGGGTGCAGACGAGGCAAGCAGCGAGTCGCTCCTCTGACGTAAGGGCGCATCCCAATCTCCACATGAACCCTGTCTTACATTAAAACCTATGCTTTCTGGGGCTCATACGAAAATCGAGATACGAGTTTAGGTGAGAGGAGCGTGGAAGTACGAGGCGAAGCTTTGATTCCGAGCGAGCGGACGGCCAAAGACAAAGGCCCCGCTGCTCCCCCGGAGTTTCGCCGGTGAAAGGTAAACGGGAACCCCGCGCTGCTATCTGACAATTCCGATGTGTCTCCCCGGGAGGGCGCCCCCCATCCCCTGCCCCCCGCCGGCCGCGGTACCCTGCTTCGCACACAATCTGTCTTTGTTTCTTTTATTATGTTCTTCTAATTGCTAATTCTTTCTTATCTTCCTCACCTCCGCCTCTCGACGACCCTCCCCCGCCCCCGCCCGCCTACTCGGCCTCTCACCTGAGTCCGTCGGTGATACCGATACTCGGGTGAAACAATGAATGGGAGAGGAGAACTTGATCGCCCAAATGCCCCGCACTGCCACCAGTCCATTACATTCACTCCTGCATCAGTTGAAAGGTGATGGCGAGTACTCGCGTTGTATTACACTTGAAGAAGTTCCACCGGTGCTTCCTTATTATGACATCTTGAACCGGAGTATAACATGCTCTCAAAAATATCTTTTAAGGTTGTAATCTTGGCTTAAGGTAGGCATTTTGGAGTTGATTCGTTTGATTGAAGAACGAGCGCAAATTGCAGGTATAAAAAATTGAGAGACTTAAACGCTCGACAAAGAAAATTGAGTATTTTTTCATTCATGAATATTAAATTAAGTAAAAGATTTGATTGATAGGAAAAAATTGTCTCGGGAAGGGCGACTAAACTAGTAAACTAATCTCTGGCCAAATTTGTTTCTAAGAATCTCCTTAGCTGTAACCAGGTTAAAAACTTTTGTGAATCCTATTCAGCGTTACATTTTTTAACCCAGCGTTCCCTTGTCGTTTGACCTACAGGGGCGATATATTCATTGCAAAAATAACTTTACAAGGAGAAATGACAACAATGGTAAGGACGAGAAGGCGTGATGCTGTTAACATAGAACAAGTTGTAAAGAGCATGTTGTCACATCGGTCACTTATTACTGACGTTCCACTCTCGCAGTTCTCGCAGTTTTACAGTTTGGAAGTCGTATCCTTTGCAGTGTAACCACTAGCTGTGACCGCAGTAAGTCCAGCTCTTTTGAGGGAGGCGACAAATTCAAAAGTTACTTCATGGCTCAAAAATCTTCAAAATCATCATCTCACTCAATGAAATTATTTTGGATAGGGTGCCTAAATTATCCCGAAACTGCGATTCCGATGGATCTCGAAAGACAAAGTTTTTTCACTCACGTGTTATTAGTGAATTATTTCAAATTATTTCCTGATAAAATTGTGTTTCTTTACACACAATAAACGACAAAATGCATTGTTTTTCAAAAATTTTGGAGAATGTTTTTAAAACTTAGGAATGATCGAATCACTGAAATCAGGGCTATGGATGTAGAGTGGCAATTCAAAACCTGGTAACCTCCATTGGTTGCTGCAAGATTGTACAGGGTTTTTTTTCTTCCTAAAAGTGCCTACTTACCTTTGCCTTATGGTCTTTTTGTTGGCACATTTTCATTAAGTTTTGGCCTTGTTTTCAGCACAAGAATTTCGATTCTTAAGCTTTTTGTTATACGGATTATCAGTTTGGAAATCTTCGCAACACCTGATGTCTCTCGCTAGGTTTTGAATTTCCACCGTCATTGAACCTAAAGCAACGGCGGGTTGACAATAGTAGATTATGGAAGATATTTGGCAAGGCTGGAGGAGGAAGGCCATGGCGTATAAGCCTGAGCTGCGCGACAGCGGATGGGCGAAGCTGGAGCAGGCCTCTTTCACATGGATCCCATTGTGCTGGCCAAGTTCACACGCTTCCATTCGAATCCAACTCGGACACCGGGCATCGGGCATCGGACATGGGCCGCGAATCAGTCACTCGCTCAATCAAAGGGACGGCGACGACGCGACCGACGCCGCGCTGGTGACGCTGACGCTGAGGACGTCGCGACGCCACCGGCAAGTCTTGTCATCGCCACGGCCGCAACCCGCAACCCGCGACCGCCGCCTCCCCGTGTCCACTTATCGCCGGTTTACGCCAGCCTCCAACAGCGCCGCGACGCCTGCGGCCCTTCCACATTGTCCCGACCGAACGTCGAGCGTGGAACAATGGACGAAAAACGTGAGACGTGTTTCGGGGAACGCTATGTTATTCGCGTGTCATGCGGTGGCAACGTGTGTAACACACCGTGTGTTGCAGTGCAGTTCCCCGCGAGGAATTTTGTTGACAGTTCGAGTTGAGGATGAGCATGGGAATTTTTTATTTTTCGACGTTGATGCTTCGATGCTCAACGCTACCAAAGGGCAGATTTTAAAAATTTAACTCAGTCTTTTTCTTCTGGGGCAAGGACCACTATTATACCAAGGCTTTCTTTTGGCACTTTTTCGCCGAAAGAGTAAATCAGCAGGCTCTGTCACGATACTACATTTTTTAAGAAACGGGATGCAATGCAACGGAGGATAAAAAGATGGGGAAAAAAGTGGGAAACACAGACGTTACGTTGTTCAAGTTTAAAGTAATCTCACCTAAGTCTCTTAATGAAACAATTAAAATATTATCATACTTAAAGGGTCCATATCATTTTTTTGTCCCATTTGTTCAAAGTAATAAGCGTTTCCTTTCAAAAGGCGCTTTCCGTGTAAATTGACCACTAATATTAGTGTTATCAATGATAATGGAGGTTTTAAATGAAATGAGGGAGTGCCAATTTCCCAGAGGGATTTTGGATTACAGGGCACTGTGGCGGTTAGGCGAGGCGTTGTAGAGCGACAGAGAGTGCTATGCAGGCGGCTCATAAGTAGGTGTCAATGATGATTTCTCGCTGTTTAAATGTATAAAACATTCAAGGTAATTATTTGTGAATAACCGAAAGAGAGTGAATGCGTCGAAAAGCGCACCGCATAAATCATCTCCAGCCTTGAGAGAAAGAAACAAAGCCAAGAGAAAGATAAAGGAAAAGTAGACTAGAAAGTAAAAGCGCGGAAATAAAGGTTAGTCAACACACTCGTAGCAACTTGGAGAAGGGGCGAGAGACGGTGGTAAATTTGACGGCAAAAACCGGGTGTAAAATATGCCTATTGATCTGCTGAGAAAGAGGTTGCTTCTGGTAGCGTTAGGCCTATTATGAGTCGCTATTCAAGCCCGACCAATACCCAGTTGGTAACACTTCTCACAATACCACTGGCTGGTGCGTCGCGCCGCACTCACAATGGAACACAATTTATTTTAAGTGTTTTGACAGCCTTAAACTCACCTCACACCTTCCCATCTTCCCACCTCGAGAGCACCAGTCTCTTCTGCCTCTCCGTTTTCCCCCTTTCCGTATTAATTTCTCTTCAAATCGCGCCGATAAATAACTATAACACAGACGTTTTGTATCTGATTAATTGCCCTCTCGGTCGGCATACGTTCAGTTTCATTGGCTGACAGGTGGACAAAGGGTCGCGTTGAAAGAGTTGATCAGGTCCGGTGCCGAACAGTCGAAGATCGCGTGTTCATCGGCCCCCTCATTTCTGCCTCATCGAGTGACCAGCGAAACTTGCGAGCAGTCATAATAATCGTTAGTCTTTTACAAGTGAGAGTAATTATTAAATATTAATCTTTAGACACTTTTTTTAAGAGGAGCGCTTGTTCCTTCTGTAACTTGCTTTGATACTGGGCACTAGACTTTCTCGCCCTAAAGGAAACTTCAAAAACATTCTAGAATTGTTCAAAACCCTTTCCCTTGTTTGCTTCGCTTTTTCATCACGTTAGCGAAATAAGCGAATTTTACAGCCCACTTGCAACGTAACGTGAACATTAGCGCTTTGAATACAACTATCGCAGGTCGATAGTCATCCCGGTTGCATTTGCAAAAATTGAAGGCGCACAATCTCTTTGCCGCTCTTTACGATGCCTCACCGCGCTGCGTCGCTTCAAATCAAACCCCACATCCACACGACCATTCACTATGAACAATCTATGTATTGCTTTAGAGTACTAGTTGAGTTAGTGTCGAGATGAAGGTTGAATATTAGCATAATTTGAATCGTACTGCATTTTGCAATGAGAAACTACAATTTTTGCCTCGTCAATAAAAACACCCATCTGAATGAGGAAATTAATAGAACATATTCGTTTCAAAATGGAGTCAGAAATAGTAGTTCCTAACTGCGAAATGTAGTCCAATAAATGAACTAACTAGTTGGTGCATATAGAAGGACCATTTACGAGTGAAAATTTTGCAACGCTAGAATTTTATTACGGTGTTTTGTCTAGAAAACGACGCTCTGTCTACGACAAAATATTTCTACAGACAGGAATAACATAATTATCTTTGGGCTATGGTCAAAGAACGAAAGTCGTGTTTTGGAAAATTTTTGACCCAGTGGATGGAATGAAGCTCAGATTGATTTGCATGAAACATGTTTTAAATTACCAAGAGAATCAACCTCTTGTTTTCTGATGAGAGAGAGAAAAAACCAAAAAACTGGGCTCCCTCTCGCTGCATTATCTCATCTTCTTCAGTGGCAGTATAAATTTGTTCATGAGCAACCCACTTATCAAACGAAAAATTCTCACTGTAAGCCTTTATCCAAAAACTTTAGAGAACTTTAGAATAGTAAATGCTGAACTCAGAGGAAGAAATACCCACAAAAGAGGAGAGCGTAAGAGTCGTGCATGGCTGGATGTAGATATACATCATCCCCCACCCACGTCATCATCCCCCATCCCCCAATCCACCAACTTCAAAGGCAAAGTTGGTAGACCAGTTATCCTTTTGATTGAAAAGCGAGCAAACGTGCCCGAACGCCGCCAACACCTCAAAAAGTAAAATTTCCGGGAGCCAATTACGAGGACCTCGGCGCACCCGCTGAAATAGTTATGAAATTGTGAAGTTATTTATGAAGATCACCTCAGCACCCTCGATCTGCAAGAGCGATTAAGGTAAATATAATGCAGACCCGACGGGGCCATCAAGCCCGGTAACTGATTCCACACCAACGTTGCCAGATCGAATCAAAACCACCCTCAATTTCAAACAAAATCGACGTAAAAGCGTGCTTCGATTTTCATCATGAGCCCTGGAAAGCATCGAGTTGAATGGCTACAGCTCATTTTTCAAACAAATGGGACGTAAAAGCCTGACTCAATTTCCACATGACCCTTTCAAGGCATTGGGTTGTATGGAAAGTAGGGCTCATTCCAAAAATGAAGTTACGTCCTTTATTCAAAGGGGCGTCTGAATAAAGGGCGACTCAGCAACGACGCGGCGCCCGATTCGGGCTCGTTTGCGCTGCACAAAACTGCAGGTCAATTTACCAGCGCCCATCCTCGCGGAGGGATGCCGGGGCCATAACGCGTTTACACGGCGCGGGGGCGGGAGTGAGGATGGGGGGAGGGGGTGCTCGTGCGCGGAAAATTGGAGCCGTAGCGTATGAGTACCCAATTTGCAAGCTCGCGCCTCGGCGAGACAGTCGCGGCGCAGCGGAGCGCTATCCGCGAGTCCCGGGCAAGAACTAACACAATTTCCCGTTAATGAGTTTCAAATTGAATCGCGCTTCCTTGCGAGAACAGAAACGCCATCCGATCGACCCCGCTCCGCCGACGCCTTCCACCCGAGAAAATCGCCTTTGTGACCCCGCCGCCGCCCCGCCGCGGCGCTGAGAACTTCCCGGTGAAAGTTCACCCTTTCCGCCTCCCTCGCGCCTGTCTCGTTTCGTACGTTCCGTGCCGCCCGGTTTTGGAGATAACCCGTAGGCGGAGCGGTTTGGAGAGATAGTTCAGACTGCTTTCAGTCGGTAATATGTTTGGAATGCATTTTGTCATGAGGAACTACTGTTTTTGCCTCATTTCAGAGACAATATTTCAATACTAAAACTAAGTTTTCAGGTATGAAGATGGGTACTCGTTCCGAAGTGACTTCTTTTTGGGGAACGGCGCATAAACTGCGCGTATATGAGGTCAATGGTGCGGACACGCGATGTTCCAGCGAGCACCAACTTTTGGTTCCTTATTCTAAATCGACGGTGAAACTACCAGACCACGTATCTCGTTTGCGGTGTTTAAAAATCTCCACTCACATTTTATTTTTTTGAAGGAGATCAAATCAATATCATTCCTTACAATTTTCACAGATTTTTCCCCGCACAAAGAGGAAAAATCACGGAAGTTTTCACGAATTGACGTTGTGTAGTTTTCTATTTAAAAAATAAAGTATGACTCCTAGGAAGTCTGCGACGTCGCAAACCGAGCTACGTGGTTTGGTAGTTTCACCGTCGAAATGTAACTCTCCGATAGGACGTTTGGCAAAAAGGAACTACACGATCGCCGCGTACTTTAGTAAATTCAAATTTTTTGCGTGATTTCAGTAAGTGTTTTGCAAAGAATGTCAATTGCACAATCCTAGCAAGGTTTGAATGCTCTTGGTTCCTTTCTGCAGAATGCAATCCATTTCTCAGTTGTATTCTAGTCAAGTGCCAACTTTTTGAGCTAGTTCTGCAATATTGGAACGGACTTACGTTCTTCTGCCAGGAGAAGGAAGGTGCCAAAATCTATCCTATCCTATCGCCGCGATCCCGATAAACTCCTGAGCACCGAGCATGGAGACGTACTCTACGTCGGAATCGTGGAACGTAGCAGTCAAGTACCCCGGTGCCATCCACTGGCAAGGAGTGACGACTCCTATTGTTCTCGAAAAGACCAGGGGGCGGGGGGCCTTCGGGGGGGCGGGGGCCGCGGGGCATGCGCGCGCCGGAACGAACCGCCATTTCACGGAGTCCTCTTCTCGAGGAATGGATGCTGCGGCGGGGTCCGGCCAGCATCCCGTCTCGAGCCCGGCTCAAACAGGAGTAACAGTGCTCATTGTTTTAAGAAGGCACGCCCTCCCTGGCACGGAGCGCGGATCACGGAGGACAGTGTTGTTTTTCTTGACGACATCGGTCACGCTCCACCGCTCGGACCGAACGCGAACGCGCGCGTGAGCCCAGATCCATGATCGATGATGGATCATCGCCCGTACCGTGCTAAAACAACCTATGCTACACACAAACCTATACACATAGTTGCTTTTAAAAGGATGGGGACGGGCGACATCGGACAACTGACCGAGCACCTAACCATTTTCGACTCTTTTACATCCCCCTTCACGCTTTACGTGGGCCTTCACGCACGAGCCTCACGCTCGGCTCCGCATTCCGCGGCCCGGTCGATTTGGAGGAAAAACAACGTCCCGTCATTAAAATATATTACCGATGCCTCTTTTTCCCTCTTTGGTCATCAGGTGTGTGCACGCGGTGCATCTTCTCGGTTTTTTTTTCTGAGGTACGTAAGAGTCGATTGCGTCTGGACGGCTTCGGACGGTTGACCTTTCCTCCCCTTTGCCAGTGGCGAGGCGTGATGATCGATTATCGATTTCTCCTCATTTGAAAATATGATAAAGAATCGATTATTAGGTCGACCTTTCCTCCCTTTTCCAGTGGCGAGGCGTGAATGATAGATAATCGATTTCTCCCCAATTGAAGCTATGATGAAGAATCGATTGTTGAGATGTTCATTGCGAACGTCCTGTTTATCGATCCTTTTTCATAGGATTAAATGGCAGATCAATCGATAAATCGCAAAGCATGCTACGCCACTGCGCTCTTACTGCTCCACGGCCCGCGCGGCCTTATTGGTTGCTCCCCTAGTCTCCTCGGGTAAAATTAGTTTGGTCTTGGCCGGTTGGACCTATCCTGCAAGAGGCAGTTCGCCGGACATCGTTCTTCTTTGCTGCTAGCCTGGCTAATTATTTTCGGTAGCTTATCGTTAATGTAGAGGAAACATTGGATGAAACCATTGCCAAGGGCGTTTTCTGACCAAGAAAAGGGCACAGAATGGACTATGAAATCGTCATTTCGCCTTCAACTTTCGAGGTGGGCAAAAAAAGCTCATGTCTTTGGAACCCACGTTTTCTTCTCACACTGGAAAAAAGTATTTTGGATTCCGAGGCCAGACTCTTACATAATATGACAAGGGAATAAGAAAAAATACCCTTGATTCAATCGGATTCTTGCTTGAATCAAAAGAAAATCCGCTTGAGTTAATTAGAGGCTTGGTTCTCATTTCAAGCAGAAATCCGATGGAATCGAGCGATATTTTCATTGTCAATTTTTTTAAGAGCTGGAATCTGGATCCAAGAGACTTTTTTCCAGTTTGTTTGCTACATAGGCGGATCCCCCACCCCCCTTAGCCTGAAAAAAGGGTAAGAAAAAGGAAAGAAAGAAAAAAAGGAAGAAGCGGAGGAGAGAAGAAGAAAGGACGTTCATTTGGTACTTACTCGTGATAAAAATTGACTCAGACTGCATATTAGATGCTTCAGAATTTCGAAAATTTTTTGAGAAAGCCCCGCGGACCCTCCTCGGGACTTTCGAGGTGTCTAGAACCGCCTATGACTTAGGTCCTAAAATTAGACGAGCTATTACGTCAACTATCCGACATTCTACACGCTACTGTTCCTTACGTCGTTTCATATTCATCCAAAACGTGGGACATTCCGCGGCCTCACGCGGAAAATGAGCGGATCCGGCGACTTGGGAGACAGGCCGTTGACGTTCATAAGGAGCTGTCAAGGCCCGGCCGCGTCGGAACTCAACTTTCGCAACGGAGCCGGAACACGCTTGCATCGGCGCGGCCCAGGCGTCATTTGCGCGGCTAAACGAGCGAGAAAACAGAGATGGATAGAGAAAACAGAGACCGCGCGATCCCGCTCCGATTTCCACGCGGCGCGACGCGACATTTGAGAGCGGCGGCGGCGACGCCACGGAACGCACCGAGGTGGCGGGAATCGAGATCGCTCCGACGCGTCGCGTCGCGACGCCACGGCCGGGCCGCAGCCGAACGGAAATGCTGCCTCGCCGAGTCTTTTCCGGGGGCCGTTGTCAAATTTGGATGGAAAGCCCCCGGAGATATCAATACGTTAGGTGCATGCAAGGAAATTTTCATTATTTTCTGGTTTTACTGCAAAAAGGGTTTTCATCAACGTCTAAATTCCGTCGCTCTTCTGGCGTAAGGGCCTACCTGAATTTCCGCGTGAGCCCCCGAAAGGGTGCATTTTCACGTAAAATAGGGCTCATGGAGAGATTGAGATACGTTTGAGGGGTGACGGTTCGTATACGTCTATTCCCTCCTTTCAATTTTGATACATAAAGACGCTAGTGGTAAAGTCGCTATAGGAGGGCTTCTCCGTTTCATCGAATTGGACCCAAACTATATTAATGACATCTTTTTCGTACTACCAGTGTTAAAAAAGTAACTGCCTGAAAATTGCTCGAGCTACGCCTAAACGTTGAGAAAAAAGCATCAGTTACAGGGACTGAAAGTGGGCTCATATTGAACACCCAAGTTTTTCGGTTTAGATAACTTAAGTTATCGGTAATGTATGCAATATCGTTACAAATTTCTACGTTTGATCTCTATGACCAACAAATTCAGTTACAAGATTTGAAAAACTTTGATGTCCACATAACACGGAGAACAAAACTTCGTGCATAAGACCCGAGGTTGAGGTCATATATGGATTCTGAAATTTTCGGATCCCGCATCCAAAAACTTGAGGTCCAGCTGCAGAAGTTCGGGTCAGACATCTGAACTATACTCAGGTGCATACCGAAGGGTTCGGGTCACACATTCTGAGTACTCCGGCACTTACCGAAGTAATTCGAATGTCTGACTCGAACTTCGGCGGTTGAACCTCAAGTTTTCGGATGCGTGATCCGAAAACTTCAGAGATCCATATGACCTCAACTTCGGGTCCCATGTACGAAGTATTTTTCTCCGTATACATACCCACATGGGAAACTTTGTGTGAATTTTCTGGGGTGGAAAGTTGGCATTTGGCAACCAATTCAGAGATCCATATGACTTCAACTTCGGGTCCCATGTACGAAGTTTTTTTCTCCGTATACATACCCTCATGGGAAAATTCGTGTGAATTTTCTGGGGTGGAAAGTCGGCATTCGGCAACGGAGGCTGTAGACCGTCTCGTGAAACGTTTCCATCAAAACTCGACCAGACACTGGAGCGTTCACGGTGCGAAGAAAACGACTTTCCCAGCGCATGGAAGCGGGCGCGCGGCGTCGCGTCGGCGCGGAGCTTTTGCGGTGCGGCGCGACCAATGGCGGCGGCGCCATCCGCGTCGGGCCGGGTTTTCGCGCACTTTCTCGGCGAGTCGTAAACGGGGAGCGCGGGGCCCTCGGAAAGGCCCGGCGAGGAATTACGCGCGTCTGGCAAACCGCGGGAGCCATATTGTTTCAGCGTGCCGGGGACAATGGGGCCCCGCGAGCGGGGCCGATTCGACTCGCGCTGGGCCTGGATCCGATGGCGCCAAAGCCCCTTGGTCACGCTCGCCACGCCATTGTCCGCCGATCAAGTTTCAAATACTCGGCTGTCATTATCATCGTCATCGCCGCGGCGACTACCACCACCACGTCCGTCGTCGTCGTCGTAATCAGTATCGGCACTCTCGTAAACTCGGCGGCCACCACTGCAACCGCAACCACTAACGACACATAGGTAAAAGATGTGTTAGCGGTGACTAGATTTCTGATTATTTCTAGAGTACCTTTATAGACAGAGTATGGGCCATTCGTATCTTTTTGCTACAGGAAAACTGTTTCCGCTTTTTGATCGGTCAACGAGTTTTTAGGCTTCATGATGCTCTTAGGGCCGTAAATAAACAAACAAGATGGCGGCTCACCGTAACATCGATAAGAGGCTAAAATTTGACAAAAATTTCAATTACACGGCAGTAACAATTTAAATTAGCATATCTACGAATAACACATAAAAAAAACATGAAAACACTGTTAAATCGCCTTTCGCCTATATCACAGGAGGATGTAAGATGTGCATAACCTCAAACTTTTGGCGCGTATACGTAGTATACCGCCTTTGCGATCGTTTCGAACCCTGCTCGATACAATAACCGAGTCCCTTAGTTCCTTACCGAAAAGTGACTACCGCGAACTTCTGAGATATTCCAAAGCGTGTAAAAAGTTTATTTATCCGTCAATAATTATGATTTAAAGTTGTTTCTCATTCTGGGGCTCTCTAGTTTATGTGCAGTGAATACCAAGAGTCTACGTTACTTGGTTTTCTTAAAAAAAGCCTAAGAGTACGACGCGCTGATTTAAAATATGCATATATAAGCAGAATCAAGCGAACTGATTCGAGGATGGCTGAGCAGGTCAGCACTCTCGGAATGAGAATTTAACTCCTCCGTTTTGTTCAAAACGTTGCTTTGACAGATCTCCACACCTCTGTTATACTTTTCAAAAGTTGGTACCCGTGCTCTGATAGTGCTGTTCATCTGACAACAATGTCAGTGTCAGCTGATATTAATATTTTTATCATATGAGGTTAATAAAAAGTTTTCAGTCAGTCTTTGACATCCTGAATAATTGTCTTGGTATTTATTTACTAATTTTACAGAATTATATTTTATTTCTTATTAAAACTAAGAAATACAGTGCAATCTGTGTAAGTGCAATCTGTGATGAGCCTCGAGACTCATTAGACCATTAGCTAAACGTGGCTCATACAGGAATCCACTTACCCCTCTCTTCCCCACGCTCCTGATCACTGCGTCGGCGTCTCGACGAACAATAGCTAATGACGGTCGCCAAGCTAGGCCGGGATCCTCAGCCCCTCGCCCAATTACTTACGCTTCATTAACCATTTCACCGTCACGCTAGGATTCGCCCAATTTTCAAAAAAAATTGTTTCGCGAGTTTTTAGCAATTTTTTCCTTACTCTCCGTTGAAACACGAATTAAAAGAGGTCTCATTCATAAAAATCGGCCAAATAGAAGAGAAGTTACAGTATTCGAAATCCGAAGAAATCAACAAAACTTCTCCAAACAAAAAATAAAATGAAGGGGGAAAAAAAGAAATGTATAAATTACAATTTAATATGATTGACCTCAGAATGTGACAAGCAATTCAATTATAAAAAGGAGAAAAAATTGAGTGAAATTACAAAAAATTAGCCTCTTGCAAGGGGCTTCCTTGTATGAGTTTTGACCTGAAGACAAGTAAATCCCGTTACATTATTAAAACGAAATTGACTCCATAGTTTAATGCCTTAGTTTCTTGAATACGATTATTTTAAGCTCTCGAAAATTTATACCAGCAATTTTACCCATGGGGTGATTTCCTGAGAGCTGATAATATCACGAATTTCTCATAGAGCCCTTCAAAAATGGCTTGCTTTTTGTGCAGCCGATTCAGCCATCAAACCGGGGTTTAAATGGAAGCTGATAATAACACAAAGCTCTGAGAAAAATTTTGAGATGAGTATAGGAACGGTTTGTAAATTACGAGGAGAGGCGGGCATTCTGTTTAGCATATCGATACATAAGTATTTTCACACGTAGAATTTAATTTTCACGTCAGGGAGTCGACATATTTTGAATTTTTCGATTTTATACGGAAAATGTATGGTTTTTCGGGATTGAAATTACTTACAATTGTTTCATGAAAAATGAATGCACCCAAAATGACTATAGCATTTTGACTTTCACATACGTGCACTCACGAAATCGATTGGTAAATTCAAAGAGTGGGTACATCGACCTGGTATATCAAGTTTCTGCAATTTTTCACGGCAAATCGGTAGATTTTCGGGATGTGGATTGCTTACTTTCAATTCATGAATGAATAAAGCATGGACATGGTTAAGCTTCTTTGCATGAAAAGACGTTTAAAATAAAAAAATCAAGACATATTTAATACAATTGCATTTATATCGAGTAAATCTCTTTTCAATAATATAACGGGATTTATAATACCGGTGATTTGGGTATTTTAGCCCAAAATACCTTTAAATCGACTTTATCTTCTAGGAGTTCGACAGAATTTTTCCTTTCTTCGCTTAAATTTTTCCGTAGCACTTTTCTTCAAGAATCTGATAAGATTTTGCTTGAGGCAGATCAAAAAACTTAAATTTGTTCGAATAGCTTTCTAGATTCACAATACACGGTCTCGTCAAGGTGCGTCGTTGACCTTGCACTGTTGGATCGTGAATTCTCTTGTTGTGCTGCTTGCCTTTTTTGAAATCTCTGTAAATGAAAACTAAAGGGGTTGATATGTGCGAGTTAATGACGCGCCTTATCAACACATTGTGTTGGAGTTCACTGCTTGTTTTTTTTTTTTTTTTTTTTTTTTTTTTTTTTTTTTTTTTTTTTTTTTTTTTATTGAGTGTTTAGTGGCTTCTATTCCTTTAGGAATCTACAGCCATCTATAGGCACTATTTATTGTCCGAAGACATCAGGGAGTTTGGTAGACATCCATGCTCGGGCTTACAAATTTTCACGGATTAAGGCCGAGCGCATTCTGCTTACAGATCCACTCGTCAGTTCCATGAAAATTTGTCGCCACCACCGGGATTCGAACCCGGGACCTATTGACCTAGAGTCAGACGCGCTAACCACTAGGCCAACCTGGCCGGCAACCTCAAACTTGCTTGCTGATAACAGCCATCTTGTTTGTTTATTTACGGCTCTAAGAGCATCGTGTCAGCCTATTCGCTCGCGACCAATGAAAAACCGGAACAGAAATGGCCATACTCTGTCTATAAAGGTACTCTATCCACTCCAACCGCAACCACCATCCACACATAGGTAAAAGATGTGTTAGCGGTGAGTAGATCTCTGATTATTTCTGATTCCCAAAAAATCTACAATTTTAAACCCGGGGCTATCGGAACTAATGAGGCAGTCGGCTGCTTCGGATAATGCGAAGATTACTGCCAGCTCAATTTGATTGTTAGTAGCAACCTCCTCATTCAGTTTTTACAGTTAAATTGTGCAATCGGTCTCTGCAAACGAAAACTTCGGTTATTTGTTGTGAGAGAGCTTCAGTGCACCATATGAACCGAAGACTTTTTCTCAGAATTCAAAAGCATGCCGAGAATCTTAAGAATTTCTTATGAGAGTCACAAGATAGATTGAATAAATTAGGCGCAACTTTGATGATACTCCTTCCAGTTCAGACTTTTCAACATTTAAAGATTTGATAATTTTCGTGTTATAGCTACGTTTTTGTGTTGGGTGTTTCAAAAAATCAAAATAACCTCTAAATTTTTTTTGCGACGTGCATTGTATTGTGTTTTTAGCCTTTTTTCTACTGTTTTTTTGTCTCATCCTAATTTTTTTTTCTTCCAGCATTTTTTCCTATCCTTTTCTTATTTTTTTTACCGTTTGAAATAGAAGCAATAATACGGTTAAGCATTCTCAGTAGGTAACATGGTCCCATGTTTATTCATCTTGAGGACAGCTATAAAAAAATCTACCAATAAAATAATGAGGGAATGAATCAAAACGATTCGAGGTATGACGTCCTCGAGCGATACCAAAAAGGTACGGGCAAAAATCGGTGCCAACGTACACAGTTTTCCATCGCTCTGGAAAGCAGGTTGATGGGAGCAGCTTTGAAAAACGTTTACATCGTAGCAATCTTTACGAGAAGCAAGTTGACATCAAGGACCGAGCATTTCAATGTAAACGGCTTTTCGCGACAGCCTTCAGGGTCACATCAGCGACTCGTCCACCGGATTTCAATCCCGTTTTTTTTCTCACGCACAATCAATTAGCACCGCGGTCGCGAATCGCGGAAAGAGAGGGCCCCCGACGGGCGAGAGGGGGTTGTAAGGGGAGGGGAGGGCCTCCCGGATCATGATTTATGCGTCGAGAATCGAGGCTGCCGGCGAAATGATGCGACACTAACGGCTGTGAAACGACTTGGAGACGTGGACGGACGAGAAACCACGACGATGAATCCGAGCTCGAGTGAAGCGGTGGCCGGCGACGAAAATTTGATGGAACTGTCGGCTGTCGTTTTGGCCGAGCGCCAAAGCTCCAGGATCGGATTCCAGGAAGCATTTGAAATGGACCGTTAAAAATCCCATTTTCCCAACCCCGGGAGATTGCCACCGGGATGCCCGTCAACACGTATTAGTAGCGAGAGGGAAGCACAGATTTTAAAAAAAAAAAAAAAAAAAAATCAATTTTAATCTGTTATACCTACGAATTGAAGGGACAGAGAGTCAGAGGGGCTAAATTGCATTATATTGATTTTAAGTTTTACCTGCGATAACTTATATTTTCCTAACAATTAAGGAGTGCATGTTTTAGGTCGAAAATTTAAGAGAACTTTTCGCCGAATAAGGTGGTATTTCTCAGACTTCAAGAGAAATTTTTGCTACCATTTGCAGTAAATTATCAACATTTTCAAAAGAAACTTGAAAAGCTGCAATTCAGTGAATACCCTCTGGCTCACCATTCATTGATATTAATAGATGATTCTGTGAAGATAATGCTTGAAATCGTCTTTTCATTTGTATGCAAAATGCATTATTTGATTCAAACGAGGAGGAAACCAACCAATCCCAGTGCTGGGAACGAAACTGCAATGTTATTTTATTTGGCCATATACAAGGGATGATAAGCTTATACATCTGAAATTTTGGGGTTAAAAATTCAGATGTAGTCCTTTAAAACAACTTGGATTAAACTTCAGCCTCTATACTAGTTTTTAATAATTACGCACGTTGCAATTTGTTGGGAATTTTAGATTGGTTTCCTCCGGTTAAAATCAATAAAAAATGAGATAAAATTGAAACTTACCATGTGAGTTTTGCCTCGACATGTAGTCTTCTTTACACATAAATCTATTATTTTCTAAAACATAAAGCTCCTCGCCGGTAGACAGCTGCTTCCGACAGTGCATACACGTAAAACAATTTAAATGAAACACCTTTTCCCGAGCTTTTCTAACTAAGTCGTTGGGAGGAATCCCTTCGCCGCAACCACCGCACTTCGTGCCGTAACGCCTGAAACACAAAGAAAAACAACTCATGAGTGAAGTGAATTTTATTTTCGTTAAGTTTATCTTTTTTGACCTATATTTATTATATTTTTAAGCAATTTTGACTAAATGATAAGTGGACTGCATCTCGCAAATTATTAGGAACTGCAATTTCTGACTCAGCTTAAAAACAACGCATACGTATCATTAGTTCCCTTATGAACATAATTGTTTTACAGATGATCCAAAAATTTTAGTTCTTGGTTGCAAAATTTAGTTGAAGAAAAATTCTCTAAAAAGTTGAAAGAAATAAAGGGCTTGGAGGACAAGGCGCATAAGTGTAGTTTTCGCTATTTCGAAAAATACGTGTTTGAAGTTTCAGTATTACACGGATTCTGAAGGCGGAAAGAAAGTTTGAACTGACTTTTTAAAACATGCTTAAAAATCGGAATTTGCAGCAAATTTTTCACCAAATATGCATTTTGACTAGTTTTTCTCAAAATAATTAATTTCTCAATTTTTTTCAAAAACTACGGTTATGCGACTTGTCCTCCAATCCCTTCAAATGTACTAACATCCATTCCCAAGAAATTGCGGTTTTTAAAAGAAAAGTTTTCAACACCTGAGAGGCGATACGGCTGTTTTCTTGAGCACGGCAGTATGTGCGCGTAACACTGCATGCGTTGAGATGCAGGACTCGGCACGCATGCGCAGAAACGAAGTTGCATCGTGGCTCCGGAGCCCGGCCTCGTAAAAGCATTAACAACTGCGTGGAACTTTGCAATTGCCACCGGGTTGCGCAAAAATGAGTGATGTAAATCAATTTGATCTACGCGCCGGGGCCCATTGTCATTCCTGCACGGGTTATTATTCAGACGTCTCCGCAACTGCACATGCAGTAGCGCCCTTCGGGCCATTGTCATGGAAACGAGGATGAAGGGATGCATGATGCATCGGTGCAGTCTCGCAAAATAAACTCCGTCACTCGTCAAAGTCAGCGTGCCCTCAGGATTCGAATATTTCAGCGGGAACTCTGCGAATTCCGCTGAGCCCGGGTTTTAGATGGTTGGCACTGGATTGTAGATGAAGATAGGCTTACGTTAAAGGTGTAGATTCCTACTTGGAATGCTTTGGCTGAAGAAATGAAAGAGCTTCCTGAAATTTCTGAGGATTATGGTGCGTGAGGGTTTTTTTTTTTTTTTTTCATATATTGTAACGATGCGCATGCAGACCGTCCCAGGGGGATTTTTTGTCCGTAAGATAGATTTTTCAGTGACGCGATTTTTGTTAAGTTCAGCCAAGAGTAAAAAAATATAAGAGTTGTAAGCTTTGTATTTCATTTTGGAGATAGACAGAGGGCAACTGTTTCAAGTAAGTGATAAATTATGAGTTGAAAAACTAAGAACTGCATTTCATTATCCTCTGTGGCACTATGCAAAATACGTATTTAAGTAACTGAATGTTTTAAAGTTAATTTTAAAAAAAATCAACTTCCTTGGTCAAGCCTCCAACTTTATTTACTACGGAGAATGCACGTTCTGATTTTGAGACTTTTTAATTGCTTTGATTATTGTATCTTATGCGATGTCCGGCTCAAGGGATGACCGTCGAAACATTGTCAACGTGAGATTGAACCATATCTCATCACTGGACACTGGACAGTCCCTGATGCGTCAGATATATCTTTCAAGCGATAACTATACAAACACAGCCGTCATGGGACTGCATACGCACAATTTTGAAGGTAATTTGAGCTCGCAAATTTGCAAATAAGTACACGTACGCACCAGCATCGATTAATCTTCATGTGTTCCTCCAACCCACGAATGTTTTAATTAGAAACGAAACATATTCCGATGGCCAAGGAACAACATTGCGCTTAGCAAAAAATTGACAATTTAACTGGCCAGGGAAAAATCTTCGCCATTTTTGTGTTATGAGGCTAAATTTTGCTAGTTTTTCATAGGACGCGGCATTTGCAAAAAAACTACGGTCATCAGCTTACGCATTTGATGGTGAGGAATGCAGCAAAGTCGCTGACTCACTTTCGCTGAAATAGTCAGTTAAACATTTTTTCATTCGCCCTCAAACTCCAAAATTCTTCGTTACGAATTCCTCGATTTGATGGATCACCAGGTGGGAATTTCAGACTCGCTGTGCGCATTTTCCCAGTAACTATCTCACCGGTAGGACTTCTGTACGCGGGTTGAAAATCATAGTTGGAATGGGATCCCGGCGAGGTGTTAACAGATCCGAATGCCCATCCGCGAGGATACGAGCGCCGAATCGCCTGCGGCTGCGGCTAATGTTGATGAGCTCTCCGCACACGAACGGAGCCTACTGAATAATGATAGTAATAAAAGCACGAGGCGCAAGAAGAGCGCTCCGTCGCGTTGGGGGAGGAGGAGAAGAATAATAAAAAAACACCGGGAGGGGGTCGGGGCCGGGGGAAAAGGGCAGCGCCGCGCGGGGAATTGAATATATTCGGGGATAAATAATTACCGCTCTCGAGTTTTGAGGAGTGATAGACAAAAGTAAGTTATCTGCCCCTCGGTGGGGGGGGGGAGGGGCGGAAGAAGCCGTCGCGGAGTGCACCGCCCCGCCGGAATTCGAGTGAAAAGAAAAGGCACCCGCGAAGCACGGAAACAAAATGGCGGCGCGTTCTTTTATAGATTTTATTTTCTCAAGTCGCGGGCGGCCCTCGGCGAACTCCCCTTTTTTCAGTTACCATATCGCAGGGGCTTAGGGAGTAACCCCAACCCCGTCTGAAAAAGCAGATAAGCCCGTCTTCTTCTCCCCGTCTTGCGAGTCGCGACCCTTAGCCCTTGCCCGTCTGCCGGGGCGTTCGTCTTTATTTTTCCTTTGCCTCGCTCGCCCTATGTCTCTTCTTCGGCTCTCTTCTTTTTTTCTTAAACGTTTATCTCTGGTTTAGCCTTTGCCTCCTCCCTTCAAAAGGGCGACTGCCCCATCACTTTGGTGCCGATGGATACAAGTCGTGTGAGCTCCGTGTAATTTATTTGCACGATGCTCCGATTTCGCTTTTAATTTTTTGTCAGCGGAACTATTTCACTGTTCCTCCATCATTTTCTTTTGTTTTTTTCTTATATTATTTTAAACTAAGGCCCTTGAACGCTTCGCAGTTTAACCTCCCGTATAGCTACGCGTTAATCTAACGCTCTTTTGTTATAGAAAAAGGTATAAGGCATTTTAGTAAAAAGGCCCAAAGCAGTTTACGCCCATTCTGCAGCAAACGTGTACTCTGAAACCTTACGACATCACCTATTCAAAACCACTCAGTTGTTGCAAGGCCAGGGGCACATAATCGAGAAGGACGCGTCAAATATATTTTGCGGGAAAAACTTTTTTCGGGTAAAAAAATGTATGGGTCTTTATTTTGTAGAGGCTCTTTCTCGTTGGGCTATTTTCCAGTTGTTTAAAATTTTTGCTTCGACGACAATCAAAACTATTTCTGCTCGAATTAAGTTAATTTTCCCCCATGTATACGTACTATCATTTGGACTGCATTTTGCAATCTGGACCTATAAATTCTGGCTCTTCTGGAAAAACACTTATGTGTATAGGGAAACTAATAGCACATACGTTGTTTTTAAACCGGGCCAGTATTTATAGTTCCAAATTGCAAAATGCAGTCCATTTAAAGTTCGACTTCTGACTTCGTATGCGAAGAATGCCAATGGCTCCACGTTCGGTCAAAATTGTAATTTATTTCTCTTTTCTTTTTTTTAATTTTTAAAGAATTTTTTTTTAAATCAATTATCTATGCATCGTAACGAGATGCGACATCAAGGAAGAAAAAAAAACGATGGCAACGAAAAATATCTCACCGCCATCGTGGAGCTTTTCCTCTATATTCTAAGACCCGACGGATGCACTTCACTTCCGCAGAGGTGCCAAGAAACAAGTGAGTATTTACCTATCGTCCGATTTATTCAATTAGGTGTGAGCAATTTGAATAGGTACCCTATTCGTCTGTCTTCATTACCTACCTCCGGACATAATAACTTCCTCTTCAAGATGAAGATAGCGCCGAACTGCGATGGGCTCGCTGCGTCCGGGCGGGGTCGCATCCGGTATCGCGCAATTAAATCCTCCCGAAATCTTTTTTACATATTTAACGTTTGGCTTCCGAGGGAGCCGCTCCAGTTTATTCGGCCGTCAAATTAACGTCCACAAAATTTAACGCATGTGACGCCTCTTTCCCAAACGGGGCTTCTCCGTCCTAGCTCCACGTGCCGATGCCGCTCAAAATTGTTTCACGTGTTTTCATTTTTTGAGGATGGGCTTTGCTGTCGTGCTAAGGTAAAATAAAATGCTGTGTGAACCTTCAGGCATTGCCAAATTTTCTTTGATAAAGGACGAATTTATCGGGAAATTTGTAAATGTTTTCCTTACAATTTTTCTACGTTATCGACTTAATCCAAAATATCTGAAACTTTCATGGGAAGATATTTTTGAATGAGTGAAGAAAATACATAAAGAATCTCGAGGAAAGTAATTGGTAAGGTTCCTTTTGAAAAATAAAATAGCATTGGAGATTTGCATGCAGCTGATATGATAAAATTGTTTGAAATGTTGAACTCCGTTATTTTCATACATCCTCATTTCACGAAAACGAAAACAAAAAGAGAGGGAAGGAAAAACCGCAAATGACCCATTTTCACGTCGGAAACCTCATGGCAAACGTCGATTTCTTTATAGATAGAACATATCTATAAACTCGGTTTTACTTCCCTGCTGGCTTGTTTGGTTTTGATTGATTGAACGAGGGCTGTTCCATTTTTTTCAAAGGATCACGAGAGGGGTAAACTTGTAGGATAGGGTGCGAATCAATTTTCACATTTATCGCAATCAATCACGCAATACTGTTGGCGCCGTCGTCGCGCGATCGGTTGATTGTAAAGCACGTGTTTGACTTGGTTTTTGCTTAAATTTCTTCATTATTGTGGAAGCGCTCATTCATGAACATTCTTATGGCCACCTTGGTTTGATATTGGAACTTGAAGACTGGCAGTGACATTTTTTGTGTTAGAAAGTTGGTTGCCCTTGAGTGCTCCATATTTCGTACCTTCTCTATAGGAACTCTACTTTAAAGTTTAAACAGTTTTTCTCAACTTTTTGCTAATATCTTCAAGACTCAACAATTTTGTGCAACTTACCTACTCATTCAGGCGGGAAAACCGACATTAGTCGGCCGCAGGTATGTTCGCGGGCGCCGTAAAAGCCCGACGCAACCGCCGAGGAAAGGAGTGGTCGCACTTTTAATATCGGCCACACTGCACCGTGGTGCACACCGTGCATCTAGCCCGCAACGCGCGCCCTTTTTACTGCCAGGCCACGGGAGACCGTAGTTCGTTCATTTCGGGATGAGCCACCCGCCGCACGGGGGTATTCGCTGAGCGGGGCTCAAGTTGAGATGCACTTACGGTCGTCTCCCGGAGCGCGGCAGTATATCGCTATGTCAGGGCTCGGCGCGGCGGCAAATGGCAGAAACCGCAAAGCTGCTGCAATCAAACTTGGGGGAAAAAACTCAAATAAAAAGCAGCGACGCGAGGTAAAATGAAAAGACGAGCGGAGGCCTGGGACTATCTGCGGTTTTTAGAAGCGCATTGGAAATTCGAAAGTGTAGGAAGCGGGCACGGGGTAAACTGGCGGTCCGCGCCGCCCAGTGATTTCGAACCACGCGCTGCGGTCCACGCTCCAGCATCACGTTCAATCTCCTTTTCTATGCTTCTTGTAACCTTTTTTTCGGTTTCCATCATGGAGGTGGTGGACAAGAGATAGCAAGACTATTGTCGATTGTATGTTCGTAGCATGGCTAGATCAACAAAATGCAATTGGTTTGACGCGAAATGGTCTTGTTCGGGCACCATTCATGTTGCTGCGACTCAATTTTGTGTTAATTCGATATTGACGCTAATTTTGAGTATAAAACGTCCAGCTAATCTGAAAATTGCGTTAAATCAACAAAAATTGTTCTCAAATAGATATTTTTGAGTCAAACCTAAGAAATATATGGCGTTATGCGTTAAGCACCATTCTTATGATTTTATATTAAAGAGTAAAATTTCCAAGAATCTAGCTAAATATAGTATTTCTAAAATTTTGAATGAAAAATTGTGTGCATCGTTTCAATCCGGACCTTGACTGATAACATAATTTTCTCAATCTTGGGTTTTTTTCCTCGGCATGGCACTGCTGGAAAGCTGACACGCTAGCGCGAGAAGTAGTTGACGTTACGTTCTGCACTTTCCAGAGTTGCCGATTCTCAAATAATCCCCCAAATATTTACGTAAGTCGAGGCAACACAAGTAGCATTATCGTGCAACGTGGCAGCTGGGTTGCCTTCCCAAGCACCTGATAAACGTGTCACCGCGTTTTTCGCATCGGAAAACGCGGAATGAGAAGCGTTACGATGCAAATTAAGATCGCGCGCGGGTAAATTAACTTTTCGCAAGGTTCCCGCCGTCATATCTCTCTGCGCTTCTAGAAGCTTAACGGCTTCTCCGGGTGAGGTTACGGCCGATGCAAATGCGGAAAACAGCCCAACTCACGCTTTGTGGTGGTGAATAATTTTCGCTGCGCTCCGGAGTGCATTATGACCGAATTTTCGTGGAAAAATACCATGCAACTTGGTTTATTTCAGTCGCTGCAGTTAGGCAAGTGAGACTCACTGGGCCTGTTGCAAACTTTAGCTACAGCCAAAATAAGAGTTATTAAAATATATATTTGTACAAATTTTATTTTTGAACTGTGTTACCTATATATCTAAAGTGTGTTTAAAAATGTTAAACTTCTTCGATGTGCTCATCATGATTTTTGGACCAATTTCTGTGAGAAATAATTGTTCTGTTTGCTCTAGCTGAAGTTGGCGACAGGCCCATTTCTGGGCCGTCTTATAGCAAACTGCAAAAAGTCTTTAAAATTGCATGAAACAGATCAGAAAAGAGAGTTGGTTGCTCCATAATTTGCAATATGAGTACATTGGCCTCAGCTATTAGCTTACATATGAAAGAACACAAAGTTTTGTAAGTATTCAAGTTATATTTCGTACGAAAAAAGCGAAAACAATCGTGGCATGTGTAGTCAAGGGAGATGACGTCACAGTCGTGCTGTTTTGGCTCGAGATCACTGATTGAAGGATGAAAATTACCATCCAACAAGCAATGAGAACCAAACGCACAAAGATCTGCCGCAATCTCGTAAAATGAGTAACCGAGGTGAAGGAACTTTTTCGGCAATAAAACGTGTTTGGAGCACAGAGCTCTGACCATCTGGAAGTGCGACTTGTGTGCGACTTGTTAGTGACGGTTCAAAACGCCGAAGATTTCACCCTAAATAAAAGGGTGACAAAACATATCTGCGGTGCCGTAAAAATTGAGTGTTCTCAGTCTCACCGAGCCAGATCTCAGATGTTGTCCGCACTCTCAAAACAATATATTTTCGGCAACCGGCCGTGGGCTGCAATTCGGACCAAATCACCCACGCTAAATTAAATTACGGCTACCGACTTCTGTTCAAAGAGACTTGATCGTTTTCAATCCCGTAAGGCGAGGCGGCCCTTTTTGCTTTCAGAACAAACAAACGAGTAAAAAAGCCGCTTGAGCATCAAGATGCAACCCGTTTTTTTACGAGCAAGGACTTCTTTTTCACGTCACCGATCTGTGTTACGACAACCACGCGAGTTGATCTTTGACGAAAGCCGAAGTTTTCGGGAGTCTTAAAGGCACAGATATTAAGCTATCAATGGAAGCTTTTAAAAATCAGGGGTTGTCGAATCTCTTTCTTAAAAAAAAATTGCGCGCACACAACAGGGGACAAAATAGAAGGAAAAGTGCGCGCTGCATCGCCGACGTTTCAACATTCGAGAACAAGTTGACATTTTTGAACTTTAGTTCTGGAACTTGATTTAAATGGATGAGTCTCACAAAATAGAGATAGTCGTTTATTGAGAATAGCTAAAAGTAAAATAAATGTGTTCCAGCACCAAGTTTCTACTATTCTATTATAGAAGATCACTTTAAGAAAACGGCAGTGCAAACCAAGATTCCCTCAAAAAATGGTCTTACCAGTGATGTGCGAGCAATCAGTGAACAATGTATGATTGACCGATGAGACTATTTTGAAGAAAAAACGCAAGCAGCGCGGAACTTACGTGGTTGATGATACCTACCGTGTTTTTGAAAATACGAAATTCATGACAATAGCAGCCGTAAAATCTTAAAATTTGGACAGGTTTTACTGGACTTCATTTTCCAAATTAGGAAGTACAGTATCTGGCTCATCGCCGAAAACACGTAAGTGCATAGGATAACAAATGGTGCATAAGTTGTTTCTGAATCGAGCGAGAAATTCTAGTTCCCGATTGCAAAACAAAGTTCAATTATTTCTTAGTTCTACACATTAGAATCAACTACCTATCAGAGTGATTCTGAGAGACACGCACGCGATAGATTATCAGTAATCATACTATTGGTATTATCGATATAAGACCTTCGAATGCTTAAAAACAGAGAAAATGAATACGTAATAAGGAAAGGATGCAAGGCCAGTAAAAATAGAAATACAAAACAGAATGAATACTGCGCAGAGCGAGGAAAAAAGCAGATTCGTAACCATGTTAAGGAGGTAAAAGAAGAGAAGCTCGTAAACCATGTATGAGTACCACGGGAAATTACTCACTACCTTCAAAGTGCTAATAATATGCAAAAGAATTCTTTTGTCGCTCCTTCAAGAGAAAAGAATTAGGCGCACCAACACATTACTCGCTTCTACCCATTCTAACACCTTCGGCGGAATATTTATCTCGTCAATTTTTCCACAATAAATCTAACTGCATGTTCCACCCTCAGTCTTTTCTAACTTTTCCGCTCGGTTATTTCGAGTCTCTCTCATAAATTATGATGTTATGAAACATTCATCGACTAAGAGCTGGCTCAAAATTTAGGAAAATAGTACATTTTAACGTTTGATAATATATAGAAATAATAATTGAAAGTATATTTTTACACCTATGAAAAGCGATCATTTTTTCTTATTCATTGAAAAGCGCTTGAGTAAAGAATTCATGTATGTTTTTTTTCTGCCTTTATTTTTTTTAGGGCAACGAGTTGCAGGCACTCACAGGTTAGACAGAATAATGAATGTAGAAGCGAAATTGAACAATTTATTAAATATTTGTGCCCACAATTGTTGCATTTTGGTAGGCGTAAAAGTACAGGGAGTTTTTACCTATTATTGGTCTTTATTTTTTCATTAGTGCCTGGGAAACAAAACCCTGAGAGTCATAGAAAGTATGATTACAATAATCGGTTTGAAAGTTACCCTAGGTCAGTTTGAAAATCATATTCAAAGTGAAGAATAAAAGAGGAATGCGCTTGGTTGGAAAGTTAGAATTTACCATCAAAATGTTACTAATTTTGGGACATCTCTTTGGAATTTGTTGCAACTCCTTCAAAAGTTAAATTTGCAATACATTTGCAAGCTTTCGATGAGCAAAATTGATTCACGTCTTCCAAAATACCCATGCATTCAGACGGAAGCATTCATGTTCTGAAGTCCAACGGCTCTCCACAATCCTCACCCTTTAAACACCTCGACCCCATCCAAAAGGCGGGATATAAGATTGTCCCTCCCAGATAATATCACCGTGAACCCTTGACGATTGGTGTCGGGGCGATAAAAGGTGTCTCTATCCGAAGCGCAGGTGAGAAAACATGGTCGATCACTTTTTTCGTTTCGCTGCCCCCTCCTCGAGCCCCTTTTCCTTTTTTTATTCGTATCACCGGGCTATTGTTTTCTGAAGCGTGGTTTTAATCGCGGCGCAGGAACCACTGGCGAGAGGCTCCGTCGGTTCGGGCGCCCAATCGGCTCCGTGGCGGGACCCATTGGTGAAATGCACGTATACATAATGCATTTTGCTGAGTAACCCGAGGTCGTTAAGCCCGGCCAAGTCTGGGAGCCGATTTAATTGGTCGGGGTAACCATTGTTTGAACTTTGGGAAGGAAGTATGGTTTTCTTGCCGCGCCTCGGCCCACAGATATCTTCCTTCGACTCCTCATCTTTTGTTTGCATCGAAACGCAGCCCGAGATCCCCCCTCGCGACATTGCCATGTCATGGTGATAAATTGGGATTTTCGAGGGTTTCAGGGGGAGATTTGGCAGCGGTGTCTCCCTTAATTATCGAGACGTTTTCCCGCCTCCTTCTCCATTTTTCACATCCAGCCCGGGTGAGCAGTGAGCACTGACGATTGCATCTGGGACTGCGCGGTTCGCGTCGCGGTCATCCGTAAAGAGGCGGAGACTTAGACCTGCAGTCGGGAACCGGTCGCGGCTCGGAACGCAGGAATGAATGAGTGATGGAGAAGCATGATGGTTCGAAATTTGGACGAATAACCTTGGAATATGAATTTGAAAATTCTTACCGCCAAAGGAAAACTGCGAAGAAGGGCGTGTCATTTTCATTTGCGTGCGAGGGAAACATTGATTTCCAAAGAAATCTGGGTGTGATCTTTTATTATTTTAATATCTACATTTATTATCAGTCATAGAGACTTTGATTTTAACAAAAGAGCTAAAATTAGAATCGTCTGGTGGATTTTTTAATAATTTCCTACGTAGCAAGATTAATTAAGATAACTGGAGCACACATCCTTAAATTGATAATTATGTTGAAGGGTGTTTTTGGCCCACTCCAAAAATCGAAGGCGAGATAGAAATATGCAATTCATGTGCATATTTTTCGTGTTAAATTCACATATTCTTCATGTTGAGTCCGAATATACGACTAATAGCGTCATTGAAACTGTAAATTTTTGACACAAGGTTGATTTTAGAATATTGTCGAGGCATGTGCTCATGTGCTCTGTGCTGCTTATTACGCTATCAACACAGTGGAACACAAAGCAACTTAAAGCACATCAACAGGGCCGTTCTTTGCCACCAATCCAATTGTTTCAGAATTAAATCCGTTTTAATAACTGAAGTCCTTACAAATGTGTGTAACCTTGTGTTATATGTGCCATGTTAACAAAGAGTTGGTGTTCATCGGACATGTGAATTCCTGAAAGTGTTCCAGCACGCGTGCGGGAATTGAGTGCAGTATGCATGTTTGTATATTCAGAAAACTGTATGCCAGGAAAAGCATGTTTCAGATCACAATTCCTTTTCTGCTCAAACGTTAATCTACTCAAAATGACGGATTGTATGATCGAAATAGGTATATAATTTTTCCTCCCCTGTACTTCGTCGGTGCACACCCGAGAACGCTGATTCCTGAGATCAGAGGAAACACTGCTGGATTCCCGAGGGTGACTTTGGCGCTACAAGTGGCTGTCAGCGCGTGATCTGTAAAATATTTCGACTCCGATAACGTCTTACGGAGGCAGGTGTGGAATGAAGACATGGAGGACGGCGGCGGTGGTGGCGTGGTGGCGTGGCGTGGCGTCGGTTGTGCCACTGGGGGCGTTGGTCGAGGCGAATCGCGACGACTGCCAATCGATTCGCTCCGTGCGGCCTGCGCCAAGCCACGCCGGATGGACGCCGGTCCCGGTCGCCCGACCAGGCCGCTCCGAGTCACAGACCCGGAGCCGGGAGCCGATCAGCGCCGAGCTGGAGGTCACCGGGAGGCGGAGGAACCGTCTTCGTCTTCGTCTCCGTCTCCGCGTCGTCGACGACGTCAACGTCCTGACGTAATTGCCACCGGCCCAGGATAATGATTTCATTCTCCGCGTCCAACCGTCGCGGCGCCACTGTCCACCTTCGTCGTCACCTCTCAGAGGGCAGTATGCTTGGTCGTTCCTGAAAAAGCTCCTTCGGGAGGCTCTGATGTGTGGTTTACACTTTGATTGAGATTTGAAGAGGTTAAACGACACTCTAAGTTTTTGTCGGAATACCAGAAGACGCTAGTTTTACAAAAAATCTAGTAAAATGCAGAAGTTTAACTTTGGAGGCATTTCCTGAGAAGGGATCACGATGATCTACCACCGCAAAGAATATAATGTACAATACGGAAGATATTGCAAGTACAGTAAATATTAATATAGGCCCCTACATATCTAGAAGTGTTTCAAAATGATGGAATGGAGTCTTTTCTAATGTGCTATGGTTTTTTATCGGGGGCAAATCATTGTGATCTTGCAAGGGTCTAATTTCAAAGTTAAACCGTTAAATTTTACTTGAATGTGGTAAAAATTGTCCTTTTAATGATGCATCATCAAAATTGTCAGTAATCCTAATTACCCCCTTATTTAAATTATTTGGGACCCCCCTAGATTAAGTTGCTGTTTAAAGGACGGCTATACGAATATGGCCTTCCGTTTAGTCTAAATTATTGTCATATCAGAAGTTTTTCATGGTAAGATTTTTCATAAATCTCTTAAACGCCACCAGTGAACATTACCCGCGGTGTTTCATCCTTTTTCCTCATTTTTAGGGATGATACTTTTGATCCCCGTAAATAAAATCACTGTACCGCTGAACAGTCTTTACGATTTTTAAGGTACATCTGTAGCCATACCTTCAACATTTTTTTGTAATAAAGATGCTACGTTTTCGGTTCGTCATTGCGGCAACGACTCAGAGCGGCAGTGGTCGGAGTTCGTCCCGATTCGCGCGAGCGACCAATCGGCCGTGTCTCTACGGTCCTCCCGATTCGCGGCCGCGCCGCACGCCTCCACCGACGCCGCGCGCCGCGACGCGGGTCCGTGCCCGTGCCGTCACATTTTCACGCTTCCGCTTTCCAAATTTTTTTCCGCTCCTTCCCGAGGAGTTTTTTCCATCGCCGCGCTCGAAATGTGTGCTTCCTCCAGAGGTTTTTTTTTTCAACGCTCGGTGCGGCGCGACCGGCGACCGTGCCGGGAAGAGACGCCTAGTGAACCGGCACCGAAGAGAGGAGAAGAGGCCGGTAAAAAATGCGACATTTACGTGGAGACCCGCACTCCCGTGTTAAGGAGAAACGCCGTATGAGCCTTTAGACGTTGCCAGATTCAGCCGTGCTAAGGAAAAACGCCGTATGAACATTCGAGAGTTGCCAAATTTCTCCGGATAAAACAAGTATTTTTGAGGAAAGTCCCGCATGCACTGAAAACAAATTCTCGGCGTTTTTACCAAGGACCGTTGGTACCTTTACCATCTCACTTTTTTTTACCAATTATTGGTAATTTTACCAAGACAGACTGGTAAGCTTACCTAACAACCGGTGTTTTTACTGTTTTTTTTCAGGTAAGAATACCACTTTTAATGGTAATCAATTCCCGGTAACTTTGCCATTTTATCTCGGTAATTCTACCACAGTCGATAAAAAATATTGGCGTTTATACCAAGGTGCAGTAAAATTACCGAGAAAGTTCAATAATTTTACCGAGATTTCTCTGTAAAATTACCAATTACATGAATGGTAATTTTACCAAGAAAAAACTGGGATCAAATAGAACCCTGAATTCTTGGTAATTTTACCCTTTTCTTAGTAAATACACCGAGATTTTTTTTCAGTGTATGTGGACGTGTTTCTATCACATGGAAATGTGCATTGTGTTGTGAGCCTTGTGATGCATATATTCTTATGGGTATCAAGGCTCATTATTTCATGCACATAGTTCCATTTGATAGAAATAGTCCATTTTTCCGTGAAATTTCGGGATATGTTGAATCAAGTTGCGAACAAAATTATTTGAAAAAATCGACAAAAAGGTTCCAGTAAATTCTGTTTTTAGGACAGATAATCTGGCAACGTCTAAAGGCTCACACGGCGTTTTTCCTTAGCACGGCAGATTTGTTTCGTTAAAAACGGAATTTACTGGAAAATTGCTGAATATTTCCCCCGAATTTTTCAGATTATTTTGTTCGCACCTTGATCTAATATAGCCGAAAATCTTACGGAGAAATATGTATAACTTTCCTGAAAAATACATGTTTTTTTCCAGAGAAATAAGGCAACGCTTGAATGTTCATACGCCGTTCTTCTTTAGCACGACAACACGCGCGGCCGGGCTCGAAGATCCAGCTCGGTAAAAGTTGCGACCATAAAAACAAAACTCGACGCTCGTGCGTGGTTTTTTGTCGTCGGAGATCAAGTTCTCTTCAAAACGTTGTTTTTGCCGTCGTCGTCGTCATTGTCGTCAGCTTACAAGGAAAATGACGTATCGTGGCTATGAACTAACGTCATATTTTCCACTCAATCCGACCGTTTTCAACGAAAAAGACGCTTTAACTCTTTTAACTTTTTTATAGTTTTGATGATTCTGACATCTTCGACCGTTTGAATAGTGCCTACTTTGACTGTTTTGATAGACATTAGAACCGTGAATCATGCGAGTAGTTTTGTTGCCTTCGAAAGCTTAGACGCCTTTGACAGGTCCCACTTTTTTTTACCGTTGTGACCGTTTTGGTAGGTTACAAAAACAACAAGAGACCAAAGACGGTTTGGAAAGGAACAGCAAAAGAAAGGTTCGTTTCGTAACAAAAGAAGAGGAGGACTTTCAGGTTAAGCTATTTCGACTCGACCACTTTAATTGGAACAACGCGTTTTTTTTAAGTTCCACGAGACGGTATGTTTCGTAGAAAATACCCAGTTCCGTAGAAACGTTTTGCAAAAAAACAAAAATGTTCAAGATAAAAGTGAATAAATTGCTGAGAAATTCGTTCATATTAGATCAATCAAAAATTTCGGTTAGATCAGCGAAATTTATAATTTTTTTTCCGATGGATGAAAAATGTTGCGTTGATCAAAAACAACAGCCGTTGTGGTGGCCATTGTCGTGGATATTTTGGTTTCAATGCATCCGCGGTTGTTCTAGATCCAGAGGCGACAGCTCGGATTATGACGCGAAGGCCTTAAAGAGGATTTACGGGAACGCATCGCGCATGTTTTCGTAAGACGCCCTAAAAAGAGCTCAAAATATTTTCCTGGGCTCTAAAAAGCTGTTTAAAACCGGGAGGTGGGCACCGGTAGACGAGTGACACTAAAACCGTTTAATGATAATGCGCATTTTAGTGTTTGTCGACCCGCTTGAATAAGCGTGACTTGACGCCTATTATCAAGTTTAGACACCCCTGTTTTAATTTCACCCAACCCTACTTAAGATCACCCGTTCGTTGATCTCGGTTAATGTATTCCAGGCTCGGTAGTGTTTTCGTTATTGTGGGCTGTAGTGTGCTCCTCTAAATTTTTGGACTTCTGCAGACGTAACTCACGGAAAATGATACATAGATCTAGTGAGGCTATATTTTCAACAGAACACTTTATTTTTAAGTTCCGTCGAAAAATTCGATTTTGAGACTTAGACGGATAACTCCCTTCAGTAGAATCTTTTTGAGAATAAATTCAGTGGCGTGGCGTGAATTGCGATATATCGATTGTTATGCCATATAAACCTATGGAAAAGGATCGATAAACAGGGTGTTCGCAGCGAACACCTTAATAATCGATACTTTACCATAGGTTTAAATGGCATAACAATCGATTTATCGCAATTCACGCCCCGCCACTGAATAAATTGCATGAGGCAATCGTAGTTCGTTGTCTCCTCATAAAAGAACGTAATTACATTTCGATGTTACCAAATTTCCCCTCACATATTGCATTTTCACCGAGAGACGTTTCGGCATTTCTAAATGAAAATCTCACTGATTTTTCCTCTAATCTCTCGCGACGATCAAAATAATTTTGAACAAAAATTGCACAGGTACAATCTTGTAAAAATTGAATTGTTTTAACCCATTTTGCAAATTACGTTGCTTCTCGTGGGAAACGAAAAATTGCGTCAACGTCTCTATTTTTTACGAGTACATAACAGGTAGCATTTTGTCCGAAATTGTTGCGTGTGATGAAAGGAAAAATCAGTGAAACTTTTAGATCGAAATTCTGTGCAGTTTTTAGCTAAAAAGATCATCTGCTCAGTGAAATTTTCGGTGTACTTAAAAGTTATACGTTCAGTCGTCTAGGTGAACGACGAAATGGATCACGTAATTATGATGTCATGAGAAGAACCTCTCACGAGGTTGGATGAGAGTATACTCCAGGCTTTTTTTGACCTTCTGGAGTCAAAGTAGGGGAAAAAGTGCAATTAATTGCCGGCATTTAATGATGTTTACAATCGTTGCGGAGTGATTGCCTCATTTCAATTTTCGGTGCGTGGCCTCTCTGCTGCAATAGGGAAACTTCCTCGATAACTCATTATTTTTGGCCTTTTTTCCTCACTTATTCCTTATCAATGCAAAAGGGAAAAAAATGCAATTAAGTGCCGTTTAACACTTAGTTTAGTGATGCTTACAATCGTCATAGATTGATTGCTTCATTTCAGCTTTTACGCCGTAACCTCGCTTTCTCCAAACTTTTAAGGGAAAATCTCGGAATAACTCATCATTTTGAACGAGTTTAAATGAACGAGTGTGATCAGAAATTACCTAGCAACACCAAACGTTGCCTAGTTTATTCTTATGATTTATTACTTTTCTACTAGAAAATTAAGTAAGATGGTTAAGTAATTTATCTAGAGAGATCATCATTTTGAGCATCTTAGGCTATTAATGTTTTTACAAAGAGCACCTTTCTGAAATTTCGTAAATAGATTCTTCATAATCTGAGGAAAATTCAGGAAAAATTTCATTTCATGGTATTATATCGTTTAGCTCTCCATTAAAAATTGAAATATGAGAGAAAGTTGGGCAACATGAAATGTAGTTATGATGGTGTTGGCTAAAATTATCCGATTTGGCCATTTTTTTCACCTCCCAATCAAAACAGGGAAAAAGTAGAAAATCAAATGCCGGTAAGCACATCATTTAGCATTTACAATCGTCATAGAGTGATTGCTTCATTAAATCTTTTCATCGCTCCTCCAACTTAAAAACGTATCTGATTTTCACCGAGCCCCACAAAGCATGGAGCTTTATGGACAACAGGGTTCACGTGACAATCGAGATACGTCAGAGGAGCGACGCTATAGTCCGCGACCTTTCTATGATAGTACTTTCAGGAGCTTTCTGGCTAAATTGAAAAGGCGGGTGGTGCGAGATGGGTTACGTAGCCATTGCGGATTTGGTTCGTGGTTTTTTGAGCGTTCCCCGTGTCTGCGTCGGGCGCGGAGCTTTCGTCGCGCACTCCGCCGCTGAAATTTTCGAATTTGCGGTTCGCTGGAAACGGGACGTTTTCTTGCGTCCGCTTCGTTTCGGTGGCTTTGAAGTGGCTTCATCGGCGACTCCGTCGACTCGGCGAGCCGTTCGCTGGCCTACTTGGAAAGGCTCCCAGCTTATCTGTGCGAAATTGAAAATTATGCAAACGCGCCGACTTGGCCATCTCACAGTTTCTAGCCCGCGCTCATGAATAATCCGCAACTCCTCGAAAAAGCGAAAAGGAGCTGAGGAAGAACGCCGTATGAGCCCACAGACGTTGCCATATGTCCTTCAGTAAAACACTAATTCATCAGAAAAATTGTGAATATTTTTCTTCCAAATTTTCAGACAATTTTGCTTGTAATTTAACCTAAAATATCTGAAAAATTTCAAGGTAGAGTCCCTTTATACACAGAAAATGTGGTGCTGACGACTTTTGTTCATACGGCCCACAGTTTCTTTGTTACACTTACAGAACTTTTCTGTTGTGAGAACAAGAGCACTCTGTTGACCAAAAGTTCTGTAAGTGTAACAAAGAAACTGCCGTATGAACAAAGGTTCTGTCGTCATTTTTTTTCTGTGTACCCCGAGTCAAGACATTTTTTTTTGGGGGGGGGAGTTTTGTGGCTTCTATTCCTTTGTTCAAATTTTTTAGGAATCTACAGCCATCTATAGACACATGAGGTTATTCCGAGCTGAGTAGGATTTGAGAGAGTAGGATTGTAATATTGGACATTTGTAGGATTTTTAGGGAGTTAGGTGGCGAGATAGTAAAAGTAAAGAGACCCCTACACCAGCTTCACGCTAAGAGGCTCGACATAGCGACTAATAAGAAGATGATTGACTGAGCCATGGAAAACATACCAAGTGAACAATCTAAGACATCTTGATTATCAACTGGCCTGGACTGCCCATGGTGTCACAAAAGTGTGCACCCAAACGAACGATATTGAGGGATAAGGATAAGGAATCCTGCGATGTCTGTCATCCAAAAACAACAACATCAACAAAACTGATCAATTAAAAATAAAATGAGATTGGTTGTTGTGAATAATTTCTAAATTTATTTTCATTTTGGACCGATATAAATAACAACTTACTCTTGATAAAGCAGAATTAGGGTAATATTTTCATTATTTTTGTTCACATTCGAGCCACCGCCATCTTGGTGCACTCTTTTGTGACTCCACGAGCGAGAACCAACCAGAATTGGATTTTTTTTAGGCCACTTTCAGCCCGACCAAAATTGAGATGTCGTAACTCTGGGTGTAAAGGGACTCCATTCTAGGGGAATGAAAGGAAACTTTCTTCAAAAATACATGTTTTACCCGGTGAAGTTTGGCAACTCCCGAATGTTCATACGGCGTTTTGTCTGAGCACGGCAGAGATCTGGAGACGTTCCGGCCCGGCTCCGAACCGCGAGGGAGAAAAAATTGTGCGGGTAGAGAAACTGTTTACGACGATGGGTTTTTGAAGCGTTCGCCATTCCTAACGTCGAGGTATAAATTTCAGTTATTGCGGCTGTCCGCGACTTCGATGCAGGCACAGCTCTCAGTTGAATGCATTTAAATCAAAAGGAACTATAGCCAATCTGATGTGAGCCCTCAGGTCCATAAGAACAAATGCATGACAAGACTCATGTCATATTGGATTTAGGTCCTTTTGTTAAATGCGTCCAGCCCTGCTACGAATCGATACGCCAAGATTCTTGATCCCGCAACAGCGCTCTGATACCCGATCCTAAGTACGCGATTCCTACTGCACATTCAGAGGACTCGATTTTTAGTTCCGAATCCGTTATATTCAAATCATTTTTTCTAACGCAATCAGTCAAACTCAAACACGAGGTATTCTAGAGATAGCTCTGACGATATTCAATTGATGTAACCGGGTCAGAAGATCATTTCCTGAAGGAATCCATCAATGGCATTCGAGCTACAACTCTTATTTTTCGCCTGATGAAAACCTTTGAGTAGTTGACCGAGTAAGTTTACCGTAAGGTAAAAATAACACGTTTTGTGTGTTAATTAGATAGCTGGATGCACCGTTCGTCTGTCGTCGTTATTTGATGTGCACAGTGGCAATTCTTGCAAGTTGGAAACACTCCTTTTAGTTATCATTTAATTGCATGTAATGCAATCCAGGTAGAGGCTACCTCACCTAGAATCGATATATGGACGTATTTATGCTAAGAAGAACTATAGCACACGCCATCCTGCCATCCAAATTTAATAAAATTGATGATATATCATTTTACCCACCTACTAAATACCAATATAGCAAAAAAAAATAACTGTAAATAAAAATAAACTTCGCACTAGCTAACACTTAGTTCCTTTTGGCGTAAATACGTCCATATTTTGTCGCTCCACTGACGTAAGGGTGTATCTCGAGTTCCACTTGAGCCGCGGAAAATATAGCGTTTTATGGAGAACAGGGTTCACGTAAAAATTGAGATATGTCCTTACGTCAGAAGGGCGACGGTTTATGATGAATTGACATGCAAGAAAAATAGGACTATCAACTTGCATGAATCGCCACTTTACTGAGAATAAAAATAATGAAAAGTTCAGTTACAAAATGAGAAATGGAAATTTTAAGCCTTCGGTTTATTCTTAAGTTTTTCAGTTTTTCCATCACTTTCAGAGCAAAATTTAACGCCAACTACCCGAAATCAACACAAAATTTGGGTTAGTTTGTGTTTCTTAAAACATGTATAACAACCGAAAATAAGCCAAGGACGCAGATCGTTTAAAAAGGGTACCTGATGAATCAAAAGATTAAGAAAACGGTACTTACTTGTAAAAGTCATTGCGGCAGAAGAGTTTATTCTCCCTGGAAAGACACTTTTCGGAGAGAGTGCAGCCGCAGATGTAACAGCGGACGCAGACAGCGTGCCACGGTCGATCGAGGACGTGACATAGGAATTTGTCCAAAATGGGCTTATCACAACCAGCACAAGTTACAATCATGGCACTGTTCACCGCCGGGCTCCGACCTGTCGAAAACAACAAAAAATATCACTCAAATTTTGGTTCGGAACACGCATGAGCTTTCGACTTTCATCGGTTTCCATGCACGGAAAGTTCATATAAAAATTAAGGAAGCAATCACAGAACATATTTTAATAAAAATAAGATTTAAAAATTTTAAATCGCCGAGAAGAGGCCTTGATCAACCGCTTGAACAACCAATCAATCAATACAAAACCGCTATAACAACAATAATAACAACGCTATATTAACAACCTCCGCTTTGATTTGCCCTGCGTTGATTTCGGTCTTACAAGGGGGCACAACCCCTGACCAATTCGCAGTCCAACCCCCATAAATATTTCGCGCCTCCGCGTATTACGCTTTATTCTCATGATTTACATTGTAGAGTATGATGCGTTAGCGGAAGTTTTGCATTGACCGATACCATGCAAGAAATACAGGAAAATATCTTCTTTTATTTAAGTCAACTTTTGGAACTTTTCGATGAATTTACCTTATTTTGCATGGTATTTTGATAAGAATACATATGATACGATGCATCAATTTTTGTCCAATAGTGATCTATCACATTGTTTACATTTAAAAGGCACAGTTCTGGATGTATTCAATGTAAGAAATACATTAAAATATCTTCTTTATGAGTCAAATTCTGGAACTTTTCGATAACTTTTGTTTATTTTGCATGGTATTTTGATAGGGAAACTCCTGATACAACGCATCAATGTTTGCCCTATCTAGTAATCCACCATATTGCCTACCATTTAAAAGGGGCGATTCTCGACTTTCAATTCGATTTACGTCATGAACATAACCTATCAATTTTTGCCAAGTTGTTAGTTTATTTTCGGAAGTAAGGAAGTAAACAATGCACCCCCCGTGCGAACTACCTAAAACGCGATCGCCGTACAGCACACAATAATTAGACGCGCCTGGCCTGTGTAACTAACCGTCTCCCAACATTATATAAGGACTTACTTTCATATTCCATCAAAGGTTATTTAGTTTCCGATGTACCTCCGAAATTATCCGACGGTGAGAAAGATCGGAGCTCGGTGGCGCTGCGCGTGCGTCGGAAAATAAAGGAGCTGACGGCCCTCCGAAACGAGGCGAAAAAATCGAAAATGGGAAAGTTACGAAAAAGCGGGTGCGTGCGACTGTGATTGACGTTGTCTGATGCGTGTGACAATCGATGTTGTCACCTGCACCGTCGTCGTCGAGAAACGTGATCAACTCCCCCGAAACCGACGCACAGCGGTTCGAGTCGACAGGAGAGATCGGACAAAATTTGGAAACTTTAAACGCTTATAACTCTGTTCATTTAAAACTTTGAGGCTCTAAAAGTGGTTTCATTGGTTTCCTCGTGAAATTTTCTTCCAGAACCACCCCTTGAAATTTAAAATGTGTCGATATCAACATCAAAATTTGCAGTTTTAGTCAAAAATTTCATGTCTGATTGACTTGATCCACTGTGCGACGCGACGACGACGGCGACGCTCCGAGAAAAAAAATTAGCGAATTTTCACCCGACGCCCGAAGCAGTGCCATCGCTAAATGCGGGTTTTGTAAGTTCGAGCTGTAGTTTTTTTTCACCGTTTTGACGCCGTCGTTTTCATGACGGTTCGTGACGTGCTGACATTCGAGATCGAAGGTGCTGTTATGTTTTGAAGGTTTGGCATGCAGCGGTGGTGAAGGGAACGGCACGTTACGCGCTGCAAATCGACTTAAGATGCGTTTTTCTCCCAAGTTGCCGATCTTATTATGAGAATTTTGTGAAAGTGTAAGGTTTGCAGCTTAGAAGAATTTAGTGTTGGAATTTGTGTAAAGGGAGAATATGCAGAGCCATACAAAGAGAGATACACATAGGGTTTTTGAGTTTTGGCACTGTAATGGAATCTCTTAATTGTATTTCTTTCTTATTCGTTTACATATTGACAGAGAGGGCCATACATGCACAGCTAAACTAAATCTACTTTTGGAATTAATGGTGGTGGAAATCGGAAGTTTATTTTTATATTTTTTTTTTTTTTTTTATTTGATCACACTTCAGGGGCGTCATTTTAGTTGACTCTTAGAGGAAGGGCGAGAGCTGTTGAGAGGAAAGGAAATTTACATTGAAGGGAGGGGGGTGAATCTTTGAAAACAATTAAAAAAAGCACTAAAAGCAATCGAAATTTGTCAAAATTGCCGATATCAATTCTAAAATGCGAGGGGAAGGAGAAATTTCTCACCCCAAAGAACTTGTGAGCCACAGCCTCCTCTGCTCATGAAAACGAGCGCCACAAGCTTCAATGTCTAGAGATACTCATATGAAAGCGAAACCATTTTTGCGTGAACTATTTGAAAAAGCTGTGAGTAAATAACTTTGTAAATTGTCATTTACTCACTTCAAGTGACAGAGTTTATAGAATTGGCGGTTTTTTATCCTAACTAATCAATTTTCAAACGAGGCAGACAAAACAAACTGAGAATAGATTTGATAGCATCGCAGGAAAAAAGATACATATTAACTTCCGATTTCCACAACTATTAATTTCAAAAGCAGATTAACTTTAATTCTGCATGTGATAAGAGAGAGAGAGACACAATGTGCATGTGTGCATGTGTTCTGCATGTGTACGCCTCAGTTGCTAGTGAGTAGTTGAAGCTCATGAGCACCATTTAATTTATCGCGAGATTGAAAATGCGGAGGAAAAAAGAAATTCCTATTTAAGTTGCATCCTTTTTCAAGCACAGACTTGCGTTCACCTCATCAGGAAAAGATTGAAAAAAGGGCTCACTTGTTTGTCACGTTTTTCGAGTTGGGGTACTGATGAACTCACAAGTCACAAGAGCCTTTGAATAGTCCAACTAAGGTTTGATGAGTGTAAAGACATGACATTTAAAACGCTAGGTGCTTGAGTAGTCGTTTAAAAAAAGAAGGAAAAAAGTTGAGTCTCGACATTTTTGTCTGGGCACACCGTTCTGTTGTCGTCATTCAGTCACACACGACATGTATGTGCCAGCAAGTAGTGGCAAGACTGATGGACACTGCTCACATTGACTTATTAGTCCGGTCCATTGGCATTTTTCTGGAAAAATCAATACTTGAAAGGTTTCTTTGCGGAGCCATGTTGCGATAGGCTACCGGAACAACATATCAAAAGTTCACCGAAATTGGCTGTTCGCTAAGTCCACCATCTTGAAATATGGGAGGGACGAAGGGCCAAAATACGTCACTGGCGCTCCGTTTTCGCGTTCATCTCACAAGCGATCAATCCTACGAAAACAAAGAAAACTGTCTTCGAACTTGTCTTAAAGAACACAATATTTCCTATTTGAAAAACTATATTGATTATTTTGTGACCTCCGGTTTGAGAGATATCGTGGTAGTGGTCTGCGGCTAGTAAAGTTGAATTTCGCTTAAAAAGCTTGCTCTGGTCGCCTATCGCAACATTATTCCGCAAAGAAACCTTCTATATACTCTTTTTCCGAGATTATCCTTTTTTAGAGCTTGATCGGCTGGATTACATGTGTTTGAAACATAGCAATACATCATAACAGACTACTTATCATAGAATCGATTATTTATAATGGTTTTAAATGCAGGGCAGTGTTGCCAGCTAACTGAAATCGTCATCGGGAGCACGAGCATGATCGCACGCCCGATGCCCGATTGCCATGCTAAGTAAAAACGCCGTATGAACCTTCAAGCGTTGCCAAATTTCCTATGATAGAGCACAAATTCCCTAGTAAACTTATAAATATTTTCCCTCTAGTTTTTTCAGATAATTTTGCTCGCTATTTCACCTAAAGTTCCTAGGGGTTTCAACGAAAAATATTCATAGCTTTCCTTAAAAATAAGCATTAGATCGAAGGAAATTCGGCAATTCTCGAATGTTCATACGGCGTTTTTCCTTAGCACGGCAGCATGCCCGCAGTGGCGTGGCGTGAATTGCGATATATCGCTTGTTGTGCCATTTAAACCCATGGTAAAGAATCGATTATTAAGGCGTTCGCTCCGAACATCCTGTTTATCGATATTTTCCCATAGGTTTAAATGGCCGATCAGTCGATATATCGCAAAGCACGCCTCGCCACTGCATGCCCGATGCTCCCACCCGCGGATGGACGCGCGCCGCGCCTGACCAGAGCAGGGCGGCCAACCTCCGAACAATACAGATCCGTATCGGGCTCATGATACTTGCCCAGTTTTCAAGAACGGAAGTGAGCATTGTTGGGTGGGACCGTGGCCCCCCGTCCGATGGTATTATGGCTCACGCCAGGTAAGCACCGACTATCCAGCTCTCATCATCTTGATTCCGATGGCTTGCCCTGATTTCCAGCCACCCTCGCCCTTTCAGCCCAGCTCATCCCGTGAAGAATGATTCTGGGTAAGATATTCCGATTTTCGAGAGGAATCACGCGCGTGCGTAATAGACCGTATTCGATGACGGTTCGATGTATCGTTTGGTTCAAAACAATAGAACATAACCTCAAACCAAACTGTAAGGATTTAAGTTGGAAAAGCTGAAAATGAGAAATTTCCTGACAACTTCACTTTGAATTGGCATTTGGTACTCAAAAGAATAAAAAATCTGTTACAAAAGACCCGCTCTCTCAGATTTCTGAATTTACTTTTGAGGCTATGTTTATGTTTTGGACCGATCGATATCGATACAATCTCAGCCGTTTGATGTATCGAATACGATCTATAAATCAACAAAATGCACAACAAGTGACGCACAGTTCCGAGTGATGCCCAAAAATTCACTTTAAAATTACTGCGGAACTTCTCACACAATAATCTGAAACCTATTCTAATTTCTAAGGCACCAAGTCTGGACGACATTTTGAATTTAGAGACCTTCATTTCTGGCACATTTATGGAACATTGCATTAAGGAGCTAATATTTCTGATCCATCTGTAAAGGCACCTATCTGCACAGAGGAACGATGGGTACACACGTTGTTTCGAATGTGAGCCAAGAATGATTGTAGTTCCGTAGCACAAACTTTTGTCCATCTGTGGCATTCGATACCCATACCCTAAGCAGATGTAGGAGCTTTTATAGATGAGCCAGAAATAATGGTTCCTTATTGGAAAATGCAATTTAGCTAGTGCGTATTTTCTTAGTGCTCGTCCATATCGAACAATTTTTTACTAATCTACGGGCGATTTTGGAGACAATTCAAATAATATCGGCCGTCTTAACAGAAAAAAATGAGTTATTAAAAGCAAATTTCCACTATCAATCTTCCTTTTCCCGATCTTGGAGAACGGTTTTCTTGATCCTCTTCGTTAGAGGAGTTTCCTCGACAGCGAGTTCCAGCGAGTTTTCCAGGATATTCTAGAACTAGGAGCATGCACTTCTAAAAATCCAATGTCACGATGACTTGGAAAATAAAAAAATACTGTGATTCTCTTCCTTGCTCTTCCTACATTTGAATTGACAACAAGCCAACAGAGTGAAACAGAGGATGACATGCATCGGTCAAGTTACAAGTGACAACCTGCGACATCACGACAACAGTGCAAGAAACTGAGCACGATCTGACTTCGAGGATGTATACACACAAATGTATTAGAATTCGAAGAATAGAAGTGGAAGAGGACTAGAGGAGAGAATAAGTAGAGGAGAGAAAAAACTGATTTTGGTCCAGTGAGTGGTAAATCGCTTCTTTCGAATTGCTTTCTTCAGTTATCATTGTGGACCAGACATTTTCGGAAAAATTACCACACTATCTGAGAGATCTATATTGCATAAAAATAAATGATGTATAAGTACTACTTTCTGTAGTTAACATTAACAAAAACTTCATAAGCTGGATGATCTCCCGGCTAGAGTGAGAATTCATGGCGAAAAATGACGCAATCGGTGTGCTTGTGTTGCTCTATGTTGCATTTGTCCGAAACATCAGATTTGGTGATTTCAATATAGACTTTACGTAAAATTTAACATAAAATTTACGTGATCTTGCGAACGTGGTCTAACACAGACCAGCACAAACACCGAGTGAGATTGGATTGTACCTAGGAGTAGATTGCACTTAGGGGTGGATTGCACCTGAGGGTAGATTGCACTTGTGGATTGCACCTGAGGGTAGATTGTACCTAAGGGTGGCACTGCAGTTAGATGTGCGTGCATACCTAGTACTAATCCAGTTTTTTTTTTTTTTTTTTTTTTTTTTTTTTTTTTTTTTTTTTTCCTTTCCTTTTCTCTCTATCCCTCTTGCTGTTGTAGTTTATGTATTCAATTTTGCAAATATAAGTTCCAAAATTTAAAAAAACAAAATTAAACCGCGAAAAAATGAGGAGAAAATGTTTTTTTTTTTTTTTCTGGAGGAAAATGCACGGTCTCCTTCTGCATCCTGCAGTCTTGAGGAACACGATGGAAGGAAATAGAGGGGCAAATCGTGATCGCGGTTTACAAAATTGGTAATGCGATCCTCCCATTTTTTGCTCTTCCTTCCATTCCCCGTTTTCCTCTCATTGTTTCGGCCGACTCCGTTCCGCGGCCGCTCAGTTGCAGCTCTATCTCCAGCCCTATCTGTTATCTCCGCATCTCTTTATATTCAGTATTCAATTCATGGCGCAAGTCAATCCCATTCACTTCGTCTTAGATTATGCCTCAAATCCGCTCGTAAGCCAGCCAACTCCGAGGGAGGGGTCGTAATCGCGGATTGTAAAATCTAGATGCATTACGTCGTGAGTCTCAACTGCACCGAAACCGCTTGCTGTTTTCAACACGTACATCTCAGAAATTCAGTGGGAGTCTGCTCTGAAATCCTTCTGCTCTACTCAGATCCTTTTTCTTCTTTTATGCATATGTATACACGGCCTCTCTAGAATAACGGATTAGTAAAGATTGCAATAAAATCAAGTTTTGTTTTTTTGGGGGGAGGGGGGAGACTTAACGAAAAAACTAGCAGAATTAATCGAATAAATTAGCAGAAGAAATAACATCTGTTCAGGGTTCAAATATTAAGTTCATACCTACCATATCAAAGAAAATGTAGCACATTAGATTTTATCAAGTTGGCAACACGTATATTTACTCCATTGAAATTCTTTATATGCATATATGTCTATTCCAGGTGAGGTAGCCTGACTCACCTACAATCGATTGTTTTAGATACACTAAAAATGGAGGGAAAACACCGTTCCCAATGTACAAGAATCGCCACTGCTTATTTTAGATTTTGTTGCACGTTCCACAATCGTCATCAATCGATAAGTCGGTAGTAGGAAATCGATGCCATGCGAAGGAAATTAAATGAAACAGTAAATTTGCGATGAAAATTGAGACACAATAATGACACTGACACCTGACGTACCCCGCTTGTTAAGTGCATGCGTTACTGCTGCGTTAGAAACGCACTATGCCTTGGGGAAACTCCAATTTATTTGTATTATTTTTACCTTTTATCCACGCCAGATTCCTCTCACTCGCCTCGTTTTACTTTTTATCATGCTCACCAGTGGCGTGGCGTGAATGATCGATTATCGATATCTCGCCATTGGAAACTATGGTATAGAATCGATTATTAGGGTGTTCGCTGCGAACACCCTGATAATCGATCTTTTTTCATAGATTTGAGTGGCATATCTATCGATATATCGCAAAGCACGCTACGCCACTGATGCTCACGTCACACGACTCGACCGTGAAATAGTTCGACACCCGTGACCACTTCCCTGTAATCGTTTTTCATCACGTCCCGTACTTGTGGGGAGATGATGAATGCTGATTGTCGTCAGCTCCAGTATCCCAGATGCACCAAACGCAACTAGATGTTGACTGGTGCTTCTGGTGTACACACGGGTGTACACGTTTTCAAGGAATCTCACTACGAGAAAAAATGTTTCAGTTTCCACTTAATACCTATACGTGCGCAATGTTGGCGGGTGATACGAGGTTGGTTTCCACGATTCGACATTTTTTATGGGTTCCAACACTTTTATTTGCCTAATGATTGCTGGCAAATTTCAGGTAGAAGGGTGCACATTAAAAGGTCTATTCAGTGTTATCTCCCGCGCTCATGTATCATTTGAACGTGCAGTAGGCAATTATCAATCGCCGGAAAATGTCAATTTATGTGTGTCGAATATAAAGATAATGTAAAAATTTAGTGGTAAAAAATATAATGATAATTATTATGCTTCTAATTTAAAAAAAATATGGGATTCCCCTCTTGAATACATGGTAGCTGCAAGCACAGTCGCAAGTGCGTGTAGTGAGATCTGTGAATTAGTTGGGTTTGGTTCGGATAGGCAACTAAACTAACTGCCCGGCAAAGCGGAGAGTATCATCAATATTTGAAGGCTCCCCAAGCCGAGGGAGTCCTTTACCAACAAATAACTTTTACTGTGTTGATGCGAATTATTGCAGTTTGACGAGTTTAACCGAACGCCGCGCGTTTGCAAATCGCCGGTGATTCTGGAATTGTGAGGTACTGAATGTATAAGATATACCGTATGATCAGGCATACATATAAATACTGCCCAAAAATAACAAACAATGAAACAAGCACCTATAATCCCAGAAATATCCCATTTTTCCTCGCGATACGAGAAAAACCAAGATAGCTCGATGTCTGCAACTGTAGAATAATTTCTCGGGGCAGCATCAAGGAGCTACAACACAAACTAACGAGGAAACGCCGCAAGGTAATTTTCGCGCATTCACGTCTCGCATCTCCACCGGCTATAAATACGATCGAAATTAACATCCCCGCAAATGGTGTCTCGGTCAATTTAGTCTCCGCAGTTAAGGAAACAAGGGCGCGGAGAATAGAGTCGGCGAGCTATTCCAGAGACGTCGGCGGGGGGGGGGGGCAGAGGGGTCGGTGGGGGCGGTGATCCCCCACGATGGGGACACGTACTACGTGACGACCGACACCCGTCCATTACAGGATTCTTTCAACAACTTTTTTGACGTAATTGGATAATTGAACCTATCGAATCAAATATTCAACATGCATATCCCCCCGGCTCGATCGAGATGCGTTTCGGTTGACTACCGCCCCCCTCTCGAGAAGCAGCGCAGCATCCATAAGACCCGCACACTCAGAAATTAAAACGTTCGCCGGCAGATGCCGACCCTAATCACGGGTAGGTCGCTCGAATTAAATACCCGGTGGTTGCTCCTCCGTGCCGACCGGGGGCAATTACCGGTACGGCCGGATCCGGAACCCGGAGCAGTATGGTCAAACGCTCCCTCCTCGGAACGGGACGCGTAATTTGCGCGAAATTCGCGCGCGCGTGCCTCGCCTGGGGCCCCCGCGAATTTTCGATCGAGATGTTTTGGACGGGACACGTGTTCGACGAGCTGCTTGTCCGTGTCGGTCCAAAGGTTGAACAGGGCGTCTAGAATTTTTTAATTTTGACAAATCCTGATATTTTCCTGATTTTTTTTTTTCAAGGTTTTTATTGATGAATAGGCAATATACATGTCACTACACTACTAAAAATATTCTCTAGTATCTATTAACATTGTTTAAAATAATTAGAACAAGTTATAAATTCAGTAAACGTGCAATAGATATATATATCTATTGTAAAGATATTTAGTATGTCATACTATAATTATAGTCTTAAGTAAATAAATAAAGTGTACAAAAATAGAAATGTACATGTAAAAATACAGAGGTTGAATAAGGGGTTTGGTTATTTAGGTATTTTTATTGATGATCCTGATTTTTCCCGATATTTTATAAAAAATTCGTGATTTTTTCATTTTGAAAATTCCTGATATTTTCCTGATTTTTCTCGACTCCTGGCACGGTAGGCAAAAGGGAGTAAGACTTTCTCCGCTGAGGAGATTCGCGTAAGAAAAATTCCTGATAAAACGTCCGATTTTTCCGATTTTCCTGATTTTTTCCTGGTCAGCCAAAATTCTTGATATTTTCCGGTTTTTCCTGGAACTAGACACCCTGTAATGAATACATATCGAATAATCTCACGAATAGCGGTTTAAGTAGCTATGGGGATGATCACTGAAACAACTTGAAAGTTTGCTTAAGCTGATTGTTGAAATTGATAGACAAAGCGTTAACATCGAAGGTGTAAGGAGAATGGAGAAATCCTATTGGTTGATAGGGTGGTCCCTATAGACTAAGGGAGAAAATTATGGACTAACTAGAGGGTCTCTCAAGGGTTGCCGTTAGTTAGGCTATTGCCTACCTTTTTTGTCCATTGAAACCACCAGTTTCCATCAATAGGATTCCTCTATATCCTTTTTGTCTTCTTTGTCTACAGCTTTGTCTACCAATTTCACCAATCAGCCCGCTGGTTGGTGCTAAGTTTTACATTAATCGGTGCTGTACACCAATTACCGCCATAAACTAAAGGTGGTTTTGTAATGCAAAATCGACAATTTAAAATGGAATTAAGGCCGCAAAATAAAACAAAAATAAAAACCGGGCCGTTTCGCAGTTATTGCGATTGCATACTTACTCAACCGGAAGTAAAAAAGGAATAATTAAAAAGAAACTCAAACTTACTGAGCCTCACCGCTGTTATATTGTGAGACTGATACTTATTGTGTGTGTAGTCGTGTAATGAACCACATCATGATCTCTGCGATAACTTCTTTGATGATAACTTATTTTCGCTCTCCGTTAGATCTTCAGTTGTTCTCAGAATTTAAAATAACTGCATATTCCATGGAGTAACATTTTCAGCGCACTGACTAAATGGAATTTTGTGTTAAAAAATTATTAGCCACAGTTACGTGAAGTTATCCTTTCGTGCGATAAGAAGACGCAGGTGATAATCATGTTTTTAAAATTGCAGACAAGAATAATATGGACAGTCTTAATTCTATTCCATTCACTCATTATACCTTTCCGTTTCCCACATCTGATAACGTGAGAAGTGAATTTTAATGATGTAACCTCCTTGTCTGCTCTGACTTTTTGAGAGGAAAAAATTAATGCAATCGTCTGCTTCTCACATCAAGTGATTTTTTTATGTTTTCCGACTTTTTAAATTTGTAAACGTAATTTCTTAAAAGGCGTTTGATCGAAGCATTTCATTTGCTCAAAATGCGAGAGTGACAAATGCATTGAGCGATAACACGCAAAATGAAAGGGTATTGACTCCTCTAGACTACGATAGAAAAAAAGGAAATGAACTTTGAAAGTATTGAAAAGAGTACTTTTTCAGAACTTCATCACTTCTGACAAAGTGTTTGACAACCGTAATGGCGAATTTCTCCGGATAGAATCAGTTACGACGAAAGCTTTTAATTTACTGTGTTAAAAAGCTCGTTTGAACATTTCAAAAATTCCACTTTTTGCACATTAGGACTGAGCGGTGAATTTTCAGTCATGTAGAGAAAACCCTAGATGTGTGCCGATGAAAATTTCTTTGCTTCATATTTGTCTAGAGGGACCCATCGATAGGAGACGTTTTCAAATGACGTCACACTGAAATTAGAACCGTTGGTGTCCCGTCACCCTCTCTCGTACACTTGTCATGTTGGTCTCGACCCTTCTTTGAGAAATTTTGTCACGCTACAAACTAGGGGGACCCTTTATCCGTGAAAAAATGTCATTTTTTACCGATATTTTTACCAAAACGATCGAGAACACCTCAAAAAAATTCGTGTTTAAAATCATCTTCTATCCGGATGCACGCAATGCCAGGACTCCTCTCGCTGTCTACTCCCTCAGACCCCCAGCCTCCCCCTAATTTTTTTTAGGTGAATTTATGAGCGGCTCCCTATTCCTCACCGCATCATTTTTGCATGCCTTATCAACATTTCAGTGGAATAATGTGTAATGAGTTTTACACATGTTTTTTAAATAATTTTTTCCCCCAAAAAATCAAAACAAAATAAATAAAAAACGGAAAAGAACACGTGTACCTAAGGGCCATTTTCCCGTTCTATAAGTGTTCAAAAGTTTTAACTACACCAAAATTTGATGAGAAAAAATACTTTTCATTCAATCGGGTTTATGTTTGAATCGAGAGCTAAGCCTTCTTTCCGATTTAAACACAAATCCGATCGAATCAAGATTATTTTTTTAAAAAAAAATGTTTCAAGAGTTTTGGACCCTAGGCCTGAGAGACTTTCTAGTGTAGGGCCAAAAAAGACCCTAACGCTGCCGTGCTAAGGAAGAACGCCGTATGAGCCTTCCGGCGTTACCAAATTTCCTTCGATAAAAACCGAATTCACAGGGCGTATTGTGAATATTTTTTTCCAAAATTGTCCGACAATCTCGTACGCATTTTCACCTAAAGTACCTGAAAATTTCAAAGAAAAATTTGCATGAATGTCGTCAAAAATACATGTTTTACCTATCGACGGAAATTTAGCAACTCTCGAATGTTCATATGGTGTTCTTCCTTAGCACGGCAGAAGAGGCCCCCGTCCTTTGAAAAAATAAAAAATAGAGAAAACTTCAAGTGCTTACAGTGGCAAAACATGAATTTCCATTCCTGGTATCTTCATAGACCAGCGGCGGAGCATTCGGCTCGTGTCTGAGAATCACGTGCGCTGGGGGTGGTATCACCACTTTCATCTACGGCGCCTCGCCTCGAGTCGAGGGAAATCCGAGTCGGATCCGGGGCTCGGTCGAGTCGGTGCTAAAATCAGGAGGCCAATAAATTGCCGAGCCAAAGAAATAAATTACCCGGCGAGTAGTCACCGCCACGACGACTGCGCGGATTTTCGATCGACTCCCCGACCCCCGACGCGACGCCGCACAGTGGACCGAGTCAATGAGAGCAGTCGGACATGATTTAAAAACTTTACAATCGTATCGCTACATCGATATGAAATGTTGATGTTTTAAATGTGGCTCCATTGGTTTTCTCGTCAAATTATCTACGAGAAACACCCCTTATAATTTAAAATTAGACGAAATATGCATCGAAGTTTGTAGTTTTAGTCCAAAAAAGCATGTCCAAACTCTTTTATTGAATTGTACCATTGTGCGCCGAAGCGGGGCGCTGACCTTAATGTCGGATCGCGCCCGAAAATCCCCGCAAGGATTTCGGCCCCCGAGATCCTCAACGTCTGGCAACGCGCGAGGGGTAGGGGGGTGGTAATAAATTTCCAGCCCTACAGATGTTCCCGAGCTTGAAAATTTGCGAGTATGCAGATGACTAGACCACGTTGCCGTTATGAAAATGCCGAATTCGTGGATCCTGAGGTTTTGTTGGAGGAAGAGGCGACTCGAGCTTATTTGAAGGGATGTCCTCCATAAAATGTGATTTTCTATGAGAGATTGCGTTTCAAGAACATGTAACCGTCCACAGAGGCAAATTGTCGGCAGAGGAGTTAGGTCAGAAAGTCGGATTTTGAGATTTGGACGAAAATCCTCTTTTGTTCTTGAAACAACAGGTTGCGAGAAATTCAGATCGTTTTATGTATAAGAAAAAAGACGGAAAAATCCGTTCTGTTATAATGGCAATTTCGTGTCTTGAACATTGCAAATTAGAATTTTGAATACGTTTTTCTTGAAACTACGTTTTTTTAACGGAAAACTTAAGACTCTGGCTCTGGTTTGGTTCGAGATTTTGAGCGTTTGTAAGGACTTGTCCACACGAGCACGACTTGAGGAACTTCGGGCGAACTTGTTCCAGGAAATTGTTATGTCTTATCTATGACTTGATCCAGGAACCTCCAGTTCGTGGAACTAATTCTTCCGAACTGCGCTCGTTTGGACAAAGCCTATGGACCAAAATGTTACACTGATTACTCCTTTTGCTCTAGCAAAAAGAGTTCTTGCGTTCTTCTGAAGTTCTTTCTCTTTCAACATTCACCAGAAGTGGAGTCCTCGAAATCGACTTAGGATGTCCCCACAAGGAGTTATATTAAAGATAACTTGGTACAAAATAGTGTTCGGAAATAATAAACAAAGCAAAACCTATTATATTCTCAGTTCAAAAATATGGTTTCTCAAATACAGCTGTTGACAATTTTAATTCGCCAAGTTGGGTAATCATAACTGTCGGAATCCTGTACGCTAATTTACACTGCGTGAACTGTTGGGCATTTGTACATCATTTGGATTTGTTGTCTTGTCATTTTCGTCGATTTTTAGCAAATCGAAGAGTTTCATTATAAAAGTGAGGAAAAACTAAGTTCTGATGCGTAGTATTTCATGCTTAGTGAAATTTCAATCGCGTAGGCAACAGATGGGAGAGAGAGAGAAAGGGAGAAAATGAAACAAAAATTTCGGTATCAAGATAAAAGTCGGTAAACGATACAGTTAACACAAGTCCGAGAGCTACATCAATCAAGTGTAATTGTTAAAAATGAAAAAGAGCTAAAAACGCGCATCGTGAACGGGATTTTGCGAAAAAAATTGCCCCAGACAAAGCGTCAGCGCAGTTTATGCCCGATCACAGAAAGTTTCGATTTTTTCCTGCTCCTCGTTCGCATATTTTTTGCCTGTTTTCGACAATCGTTTAATTTTTTACGGCCCGCAGTATTCCTCATTATGTCCTCCTTTTTAGTTTTTTCTCCCTTTGAGCGTTCGTGATTCCATGAAATCACTTTTATTCTTCATTTCTAAATTTTCTTCTAGGGAACCTTTTGATTCGAGAAAAATGTCAACTCTTGGGAATTGTTTGACAGAACTGGCGCATTTTTCTCGTGAAACGATTCTGGGTTTTTTCCACCGATATCCAGCTCCCCTTTTTTATCCTTATTTCACCGCTTTACTAGTATCTCTAGAATTTTTTCCTTTTGTCTTACCTTTTCCCCTTTATTATACTGTTTTTTATTTATTTATTTATTTTTTAGGAAAATGCTAAGCTACGATGGCTTAGTGTAAGTTCTAAATCATATAGGTCCAATAACACTTTCAGGCTCAACTCAACTTTCAAACTTACACATTGGCACTTCATAAAAATGTAAAGTTCATCACTAGCATGGGCAACTTAATATAACAAAATCACAGGAAGTTAATGGCAAGGACGAAATTCTCAGGAAAGAAATTACTTAATTTAGACTTTTTTCCATGTATTTTTTTTTTATCTCATCTTCCCCTCCTCTTGTTCTAAATAAAGGCTGCCGTCACACGTCAGCATAATGTAGTGAAACGTGTATGATATTATATTGCGCAGTGCAGTTTGCACTGCAAAACATACGCGCAATTCTTGAAAAATTTCATTATATTCAACTCCAAATTTTGACCCTCTCTCCGATTCACAGCATTGTTCTTGTCGAAGTTATTTGGTCCATTCGTGGAAGCTGCCGCGAAGGTTTCGATTTTGTTTCTGATGACCCATATATGAATCAGTCGTTTTTAAAAGAGAACAAGTCCATTTTTGCATGAGCCCTGAGTTGCATAAATGGGAATGCTATCTAAGACTCATCAAGGTATGGACCTGTCCCCTTTCGAAAACAACCGACTCATATATATACGCTCGATTTAAGCGTGATAATTTTTTCCCAGTGAGAGGAAAGTACCCTGGATAAGGCGGCAGGTAAACCCGGGGGAACTTTCGTCGATACAACGACGCCAAATCGGACTAAAAAAGAATCCCCGAAAATTCGCCTATGTTCCCGGGGTTTTTCGGGGCGATTTTGCAACGGGCCCTCGATATTAGACACGGCACGATGACGATGAACAGTGAACACCTAACTGAGCAGCACCTTAGACACCTGCGCCTGCGCCGATGGAGCGAGAATTCTTAAACAAACCCCCGATCCTAACTCCTGAAGAAAAGGAGTCAATATTATCAACTGGGGCCCCGGCCCGGGACCACTGAACATACGCAGCAGGGTTCTGTTCTGGTCCTCGCTGGTTTTTCTTCTGCTTTGAGCTCGGTGTCAGGCAGGTATAAGCCGCGGATTTACGGACGATCTACGCCACTATGGGCGCTACGACTATTGTATGGTCTTCCTCCTTTTTGGCGCCTTGATGCCAATATGGACCACTTACCTTGGCGATTGAAGCAGTGAGGACGAAAGCACACCAACTCGAAAAAATGAAAATAATTAAGACGGACACAAAACTGTCCCGTAGACGAAGATGGTAGTCTAAGGTAAGGATTTTCGGTGCCGAAAGACAAGTACATAAGGACACTTTAAAGGTCCATGTTGGAACAGATGTGCTATAACTTCAATGACCTGTAATGTCTTAAATGAAAATTGAGAATTTTCGAGTTACCGAGTCGGTGTGTTTTCATTTTCACTGATTCAATTATCATGGTTACCTATTCTTTAAGGATTTTTAAGCGATGGGGCACTAGACAAGCTGATATGAGCTAAAAAAAACTCGGCCAAATGAATTTTCTCCATAATTTAACGTAGAATATGATACACACGACAAACATTTTGGAAATCAATCGCTAAGGAAAATGTAAGTAGCTAAAATCAATATAAATTAAATAGTAAAAGTAAAAAGGATTTCTCATTTTTATGATGTCTGTTTTTTGACTTTAACACTTTAATGATTATTAGTTCAATACCTCTATTTGAAATTGATCGCGTGAATCAATTTCTACGTGAAAATGTAAGGAGAAAACATGTAACGAATGACTTTAAATTGTTACCTTTTATAGTCGCCTATTTGATGCAAGTTTTGAAGTATGACCTACAGCTGGAGTGACACTACTAACTGGCTGCAGAGAATCTTTTTCTCTTGGGTACTTTTTTCTTTTCTTATTTCTCGTCTGGAGCGCGTGCACTTTTTTTGAGATCGTGCGTCAGAAAATTTTAATCGTATGTGAAAAAATTGAAACAAAAAAACTTAACCTTTTTTTAAAGGTGCACTTCTTTCAAATTTTCTCACTCCCGAATGGGACCAGACTCAGAATAGTTGTTTTTGCATCACTCAACAGAGGTTACACAAATAGTATTTTTTTGTGCACACTAAAAAATGAAGCTTTGTGTGCCTATTACCTAGAACAAATATCTATCCCCGAACACCGACTGTTTTTTGGTGCAGAATGTTGCTGTACGTCGCCACAGTTTCACACGTGATATGCCATATGTGCCATTTTAAGTGATTTTCAAACCTTTTTAAATCAGCCTCTTTGAGTTGAAGGTTGAACAAAAAAAATTAAACGACTGAATCTTAAACATGGATATTCGAATTGTACTGTTTTTCTCCGAACGTTTCATGTTTGGCGGGGTTAGACGAGTATACGCATTCTTTTCTTGAAAAATTCCAGGGACGTTTTTCCGAACTGGGAGAGTGAGTGTCGATTTTCCTCGAGTAACCACGTCACAGCTTTTTTTTTTGTTTTTTGCTCTAGCTGGAACGCGAAATAGTCAATTTCTAACATACACGAGGCGGTGCTACAAAGCTGTAATGACCATTCGTCTGCAATCTTAGGGAGCCTTTTTCTCCTTTTGAATGCAAATCACAAAGCTGAATGCTTTTGGCATTTTTTACTTGAGCATCATATTCAGCTTTTAGAAAAAAGGTAGAGCTTTCGAGGACAGTTATAAGTCCGAAAGAAAAAAACAACACTAAAATACAAAACGTGACAACCCTGTTTTTCTATGAAGACGTCTACGTGTTTGACACGCAAGAGGATCCGGGCTCAAAGTGTCAATCCAAGAATCCTCCCCCAGCATCAACCCGAAGTCCTAACCTCAAACCGAACCACCCCCGATAAGTCTGAGCCTTCACTCACTTATTGACATCTATGTATGATACCTATAATCATGCGCCCCGCGGTCCTTTGACCCGGATTTTGGTTATCCGCAACCCGCAAATATTAAAAATCGCGGAATCACGTTGAACCTTAACTACAGATACGTGGTTTTGCCTCGGTGGTTGGGAAGGAGTCCTGTACGACACGAAAAGCATCCTTTTGGACCGATGTTTACCTTAGCGTGTTTTCCACCTATTCCATTCAAATCAGTTTCGACGGGCCGCATTGTTAGCAATGACCCCGTGAAATCCGCTCCCTGGCTTTTTTGTTCCCGTCGAGTTAGGAAAGAGGCTTGCACAATATCTCGGCGCCTGGGTGGCTTTCCTGCAAGGATCCTCAGGATCTTTATCTACCCTTCGAGGATGTCACAGCGGTGGATTTCTGGCAACACGGATCGAAATTTTAGCATCACTTTCACCACGTACGATCTTGAATTCCTACACTGAAAAAAAATGTTACGGACTATATAGACATACCGTCCGTTCTGGGCTCAGATGCCGTAAGTTCCGGGTGCTGGAACCGTAGTTTCGATTGCTCCAGGTGCCACGCCCGGAACGCGAATGGTACATCTATATAGCCCGAAGTATACGGCTTCTACGACCGGAGTTTTTTTCCAGTGTAATTTGAAACCAGATAGGCCTCCATGACTTTGCATGTTGATTTCAAAAAGTCCGAAATTTAAAAAAAGAATACAGAGAGCGCAATTCGAAAATGAACGAATGCGCTAATCTCAATGACTGTGCATTGAATTGAAAACAAGAATGCGGGAATTTCGTCCTCATTCGAATATCTAATGACGTGAAAGGTACTGAGTAATTTTATTCTGGAGGACTTATATTGTTTTCTGCACACGGTGATGGGGAAATCGCTTCTCCTCATTTTGGGATTGAAATATTTATTTTACTATCATATAGAATACTTAAATGGAAAAATAGAACTATGATTAAAATTGTCTGATTAAAATTTGACTTGATTTAGGTACTGCAAGGCAAGATCTTCCGATATTTGAGCTGTGAATTCTCAAATCTCTGCTGCATAAATGAGGACATTTTTAAGCCTCCTTCAAAATTTGGAAGCAAAGTAGCCATAACCCCTTCGTGACATCCATGTTTCCCCTCAATTTTTTAGGTACAAAGCGCCACTGTTATAAAATGATAAGGGAAAAAACATTTTAGGCAAATGTATTTCTTAAACAGAACTTCACTGTGCTTCACAATTAATTTCCCCCTAACTTCAAAAATCTTTACACGTATACGAATCAAATTGTGAAACAGTGAAAGAAAAATCAAAACGCCAAAATTAACGGGAGTATCCTTAATTTTAGATCTGCTTTATTGTGTAGTCTTTTGGTTTGTGACACAGAAAAAACGAGCGATATATGGTTTCATTTGTGTCCAAGCTTGTGTTTCACGTGTCGGGTTTGGTAAAATCAAATCCGCAACGCAGCAATAGAGTATGCACACTTTGTCTCTGCTCTCGTGTGGTACCCACAACATGTCTGCTTTTTTCACGCGCATTTTAAAGAGCTGAATCTGTACAATATACGCCACGACCAGCTTTGTTGATTTTATGTTTTGACGCATAAATTGCGCGCTAAAGACCAGCGATTGTCGATACGTCGAAGCCATACAACGGTGCAAAAATATTTTGACAGCTACTTCGCGCGCCCTATTCATGCTGCTGATTTAGTTGAGCGTGCCGAAGTAGACTTCCAAGCATTTGCAAGGCAGCGGTGTGCCCTCCTCCGGTCCCCCCGAAACAGCCACAGTTGCCTGATTTTCGAGTGATTATTTAATTTTTTTAAAACTACAGAAAACAGGAAATGACTGAGAGTTCTACTGTTTTATTTATACAGTTCTTACAGAATTTTAGGAGTAGACCGCACAATTTAAACTTACTTAAAAACGGAGATTTAATTTAGTTTGATTTGACTTTGCAAGATCGCATCACTATCACGATCAAAACTGAAATTCTGGACGAAAGAAAACGTAAAATTTATGAAATTTGTTGGGAAGCTGAGGGAAGTTTTGATCTTTATGGCTGACTTGAAGAATAACAAAATATAAGTCAGAATGAAAATCCCAAGCTTTTAAAAAAAAATATATTTTTGCAAAGTTTTGGATTTTCAGTCCATACCAGATTATTCAGACAGATATTAAACTGACAAAAAAAAAATCTCCATATTAGAAAATGAAATACCAATCACCGAATTTGAATGCATGGACTAGACATGTACAATTTTGAAACGGAAAAAAAAAATGAAATGATCGTGAAAGAAGGGAATACATTTAGAGGCGCGCATTCAAATGATCGCATTTTTTTGGTCTGATCAAAAATTTTTAAATCACTAATGCTCATTTAATATGACGATGAATTAAATTTTTAAGCTTACAAATTTCTGACGCTAATTTTGAATCAAAATTACTTCATGGGCAATAAAATATAAATTAGTGTAAAGCAAGTCACGGCATGAAAAACTATACGAAATGATTGGTTTATTCGGCTTGGCTAGACTATTTTAAAGTTTGCATACGTGATATAATGATTAAAACTTTCTGGTTACCATTATTTGAATTTTTTTAACGCTAAAAGGCAAGCACCTAGTCGATCTTCAGGGTTATTTTTTTAACGGTAGGCATGTTCTTTTTTATTATATTTAGAGTCTGACAACACGTGGTGGAAGGATGTCATTGGAGGGTTTATCTTCTATTGATATTGGGAAAAATCAATCGTTTAAAATCAATTTGTACCAATAAAGGAACTTGGACTTGTGATATCTCAAGGGAAAACCGTTTAAGCCTGTCTGGAAACACAAGGGCAAAAATAATTGATGTTTTACTCTTAAAAATTTTAACAACTGAGCTATTCATGCACTTTGCGGGGCAACACGGATTATCGGGACAAGTATTTTCAAACGCACCCAGGATTCAGTTAGAGAAATAAATAGGTAATTCATATGTGAGACAGATTTCATTAGACCCTTGAATACGTCACGGATAATTTATATTCGATGATTCCGTTTTTCAAATAGATTTTTGATCAGTGTAAATCCCTTAAAAGGAAGTTGAAGTAGAAAGATTTTCCTGCCTTTTGAGATTCAAATTATCTGGCATGCCCCCGATGCATATTCTACAACTCTCAGCTAAAGAGTTCAGACTCAGATGATTTTAACACCTTTCAGAAGCAAGTTCTTCGCCTACTTTTCGTTTATTTATAATAATTTTAGTTTTATTCTTTCGCCTATTCTCGAACTAATTTAACAGGTAACTCTGTGATAATTGTGTAATTTTTAGTCCTAAAAATTTCAATTTATGTAATTTGATCGTTAATTTATTCGTGTATCCTGCAATTTTTTTTTCGTTCAGTTGTTTATTTTTAAGTTACGTTTTCTTGCAGATACTTTTGCAAAAATTCAAAAATATGGCAACCTGTGAAAACATCCTTTTTAAATTTTGAATAAACGCGCGTCTTCGTGTCTTAAAATTATTTTAGATCGTTCATTTATTTCATTTGTAATTTCCTTTATTTTTTCATTTGTTAATAGTTACGCGAGTTACGCTTATTATACAAGTTTTTTTTCCTCTAATTTTTTTTTATTTTTTTATCGGGCACATTTATAATATTGTTCAACTGCGGACAAACCATTTCATTCCTATGGTCTGAATGACTTTTGGTGAATTGGATATAAAACAAAAAAAACGTTTACATTTGTATTTTTAAAAAAAATAATAATGAAACGAACTCTAAAGGAAAACGTGAACGGTAGAATTAAATGTCGCTCTATTTCACAAAAAAGTTGAAACTCTCTAATTTATGTTTTCCTTGTTTATAGTAAAAAACTGAACATCCGCTTAAGTGCCTCTACATGCATTATGTATTCATGTCATTCTCTGGTCTAGTCTTTTAAAAAGAAAAAGTGTACTAGCACATAAAAAAGTGTGTTCCTAAAATTCTCATATGCGTTCCTCTGCGTTCATACTTACTTTTCCAGTTCTTCGCAATGGCGAAGAAGCAATTATTAAAACATTTTATGATCGAGAGCTGTTTCTAAGTAATAAAGCAAATATTTTAAATTATTTTCTGGTGTATGCGTTTTTTTTATTTCCCTTTCCTTCCTTTCATATTTTTTTCAAATTTTAAGATGAGATTTGATACATTAAATGAAAATTGAATAATGTATATTTCATGTATGGTATTCATTATAATATTGTAATAGAAGTGCAGCAATGATACCGAGAAGTATGGGATGAATGGTCACTATATTTGAACCTATGCGAGTATAGTTATTGATGTATATATAAAAAATGTAAATACATCTTATGAGACTATGCACATACCCAGTGATATTTTACGATACTCGATAGAAATTCAGAAATAATCTAAGCTGACACCAGCACCTATCCCAAAAATGAGGGGTTAATGCAGGAGCTTTATTCGCTGTCCAAATTTTCAATATTGTTATTTCATATTTATGGACTGGGAAAAACTTCTTTTTTTTTAGAAATATAAAAAAAAATGGGAAAAAGCCAATATGTTCATACAAATTTGATATTACAATTATAACGCGACTTCCATTACACTTTTTTTTTTATATATATTTTACACCCCTTTTCTCAAAATGGTCAATGCAAAATTGAATCGACCGGATTGCTTGCTCACGGCTGGGTGTTACTACCAACTTTCGGTACAACTTTTCGGTAAATTCCAACTTTAGACTTCAGGTGTAAACCTACGCGTTGAAACCTACTGTAGGCTACAAACTTAGGGGGTCAAGCGGACCAATGTATTCATTTAACCGCGAAGCTTTTTTTCTTTAAAGGTGGCGTAACTACTATTCTGATAGTTCTCACTTCATTGAAGTCCCAAACTTTAAGTTAAAATAGGTTTCATCTAAAATACGATCGTCTCTGACAAAGCGGGTGTGTATCTGTAAACCTGATGATGAATACACGGGAAAATAGAGATAGGGCAAGTCTCAACTTGGACATTTCCAATTCATTGTGGTGGTACCCCAATAAATTAGGTTACGAACCCAAATGTTACGGCACTACCCCAACTTGAATTGCGGTACTACCAAAATTAAGTGGAAATGTCCATATTGTCCAACAAATTGGGGCAGTGCCACAATTTTAGGGGTCGACCCGTAACACTTTTTTCCCCCGGATATTACGTTGTAAATGACCATCATATTTAGCGTGAAGAATAATACTGAAAGTCTGGGACCTTACGATCGCGAGCACTGTTAGATCTAAGATGTCCAACAAAACGAATAAAACCTATAGTCCTAGTAAATTCAGTTTTTTTAAACCGAAAACCACGTGGTGATTTGCCTAGTGGGGGTGACCAGCGCTCATGATGAGAAAAAACCCGCGTGAATGGCCAATCGCATCGAGTAACACCAAAAAAAAGGATGCTGATTTAACATTCTGGAATTCTGGATGTAAAGAAGTGTGCGCCAACTCACAAAACGCTAAATTAACCACCACAGCAGTTGCTTTAGCAATATCAAGTTGTAAAACCAATTGATGTGGCGGTTAATTCAGCGTTTCGTGAGTTGTCGCTCACTTATTTATACCAAGAATGTTAAATCTGCATTCTTTTTTTCACTGAAAAAAAAAACCACATTGGATCTAGAGTCCAGACTCTTGAAACCATTGACATGAAAAAATACTCTTGATTCAATCAGATTTAAGCTTAAATCAAAAGGAAATCCGCTCAAATTCTCTCTTGGTCTTGGTTCTTGATTGAGGTAAGCTTAAATCTGATTGAATCAAGAGTATTTTCTCTTGTCGATGTTTTTAAGAGTCTGGACTCTAGATCCAATGTGTGTTTTTTTTCCAGTGATTCGGTGAAGGAGGTTGAAAGGGGTAGGTAAGACGAGTATTACTCACCTATATTGTGAGCCTGGGTCACCGGCAGGGGCAGTGAACAGCAAGACGAGTTTCTTACAATGGGGTGGTTATTGGCCGGGAGGCGGTTGGAGGGGGGGAGGACCCCCTGGACCCCGGAGGACCTCAACCGAATTTCGAGAGGATCCAACTCTCCGGTGGACGCGGAAAGGTCTTCAGGAAAATATTGCAGACCGAATGAATTTGCAACGGTGGGTTGCAGTACGTCGGCTGCAGGTCTGCGCCTACCATAAGGAGGCTGGTCGCCTTCGGGTTGGATCGCCGTTGTGATGTCTGTCTCGACTACGAGCTCACCATCCGAACACTCCTAGAACACGGGACGATCGAGATCCACACGAATCTGCGCGAACGCTCGCGCACTTCACTACCACCACCGTCCACTCCCTAGCCCGACCAATCAAAACTACCCCCGGACCAAAATAAATCAACAAACAGCAAAAACAAATTGTAAAAAAATATAAAAAACAACAAACAAAGAGGTGGAAAGAACTGTGAAATTCAAAAAATTGTCTTACACATTCTATGAACCCTTAAGAATCGCGTGCACTTCACTGTTGAGGTTATCCTTGTGCTTTGGCCCTGGGGCCATCACCGATGACGTCACTCGCGGCAAGCCGTGCTCTCGCGGGGCATCACACAGTGTCACTTCCAAAATCACACACCACTACGCGAAAATCCATGCGCGCGAGATAAGATAAGAGTTCACTGATAAGGGAGGATTGGATGAGTGATAAGAGCGGACAACGCGGCGGCGAGGGTACACGTAGCACGGCCGTGGTTTAGGTTCGACTGCTGGCGTGCTCAGGCTCCGAGGAGGCCGAAACCTGGTTCCGCGGCCGGATTGGCGCGCAGGTCCGGGCGGGGAGGCGCGCGATTGGTGAGCGCGGTGCGGAGGCCCCGCCCCGCGATTACTATGGTAACGAATGGTGTTCGATTTTCGGACGCCCTATCCGACGTCACGGGAAGCGACCGGCTCCAGAGACGGGCGAATCTCGTTGTGAGCGCGGCGGCTCTGCCCAGTGCCCCCGCACCCCTCGTCGCTGCGCTTCGTGCCTGTGCATGTGATTTGTGCTCCGTGCTTGGAACATCCACTAGCGACTTGCTACTCGCGGCTCGCGGCTCCTTCACCGCGCGCTTCGCTTCTTGGACCCGCGGTCGCCAGCTTGTCCGCTTCCTTCTCCGTCAGCCATGACTCAACCCGTATCTCTACGCGTGTAGTTTTTTTCTTCTTTTTTTTCTTCTTCTTCTTCATCTTCAACTTTTTCTTCTTCTTTGCGGGCAGCTTTGTTCTTATTCTTCGCGCTCCGGTTTAAAGTGCATTTGATTTCGCTGTTTCCTTGTCCTTCACAGAGACCCCACTATAAACTGAGATACGCTCACTGCCCCCCCCCCCCTTCTTACAATTTCTTTGTACTTATTTTTTTTTTTAAAAAAAAATTTCGTACCTTTTATGTTTATTCTTCTTCGTTTTGCAGCGGCTGGCGCCATCTTCGATGGATTTTTGATGTTTGGTTACATTAACATCTTATCTGTCAGCCATGACTCAACCCGTATCTCTACGCGTGCAGTTTTTGCCTTCTTCTTCGTCTCCCACTTTTTCTTCTTCTCTACGGGCAGCTTTTTTCTTTTTCTTCGCGCTCCGGTTTAAAATGCATTTGATTTCACTATTTTCTTGTCCTTCACAGAGACCCTGCAAAACTGAGATACGTTTACTGTCCCCTCTTCCTTTCTTCCAATTTTTTGTACTTCTTATTATTATTATTATTATTTTTTTTTTTTTTTTTGTTGAAGTTTCATACCTTTTTTTTTTCTTTTTCTTCTTTACGGGCAGTTTTTTCTTCTTCGCGCTCCGGTTAAAAGTGCATTTGATTTCGCTGTTTTCTTGTCCTTCACAGGGACCCTACTATAAACTGAGATACGCTCACCATCCCCTCCCCCCTCCTTTCGATTTTTTTGTACCTCATATTTTTTTTGAAGTTTCATACCTTTTCTAGTTCTTCTTCTTCGCTTTGCAGCGACTGGCGCCATTTCCGATGGATTTTTGATGTTTTGTTACATTTTGAATGATAGACCCATGCACTTTTCAGTACTGATGCATGTCTCGATATTTCTATTTCTTTTGGATTAACTTTTCCTGTCAGGAAATACACCCTCACGCACAGCGTTTATTTTTAATTGTATGTTGCAGTTATCAAACAATTTTGGTGAACCTTCATAATTTTATTTTTTAATCACGCTGAAAAACAAAAAAAAAAAAATCTCTGGCAAAGTTTACGAATTCCTTCTACATGCGATAAGCTAGAATCATTTTATTACTTAAAAAAATTAGCTATTTCAGCACATAGAAGTCTCTGTTCAAAATTACCTTAGTAATTCTCATACTCTTTTTTAAAATGTATTTTTAACTACCTTATACAAAATTCTGTTTGACGTGATTTAAATCCTGTTACAGGTTCAATACAAACATAATGATTGGATGAAAACGGTTCACCGATTTGAGCTGGTATAATTGGTTCACGTGTTCGAAATAACAGGTATATCTGGTTGGTATGATCGAGTATAAACGGTAATCTATTCAATAACCTGCTCGGTATCCAACGTAACAACCCGGGGGCTAGTCGCTATTGGAAAGTAACTTTTGGCTTACAAGAATTTTTTCAAAATACTTTTCATTTGCGCCCGTTGATATTTTCAGGCATCAAGAACTGAGCTTTGTTTCCAGCAAAAGCAATAAAACGCTCGTGCAGATATAAAATGAACAGGAATATCAAATTAGGATTGTAAATCTTAGAATTTTCTTTAAATTACGTGAAGCTCTTTTCCATTTTTCTTCATCCTTCCTCCTCCCTCGAAAAGCCACCTCACTCCCCCTCCCGCCCTCCTTTTGAGGCATTTTTCAGTCACCCCCAGTAAAAAAATAATCTACCGTATAAGCAGGCCCGCCATAAGGGGGGGGGGGGAGATACTGGGTCCCTGGTTCCGGGGCCTATGCCTCTGGTGAAAAACCACTACGAATTCACATGTAACCCTTGTCTCAAGGAAAAGTGAAAAATGTACCCTAAAAATTTCGCAAAAGGTGAATACATTTTCAAAAACAAGTTGGGCACTGTAGAATTTTTCTTACTTCTTTAAAGATTTCTATCTGTTTTCAAAATTTTTAGTACATAGATTGATATTTTTAGTAATATGCGTTTCATTTTCTTCCGTCGTTGGATGCTAAGAGTTTCCAGTCTGGGCATCCTCGACTTTAATGACTCAACTTTCTTGCCGTATACGTACGAAAGGGGAGTCCAGGAGGGCTTGGACCCCCCTAGAATTGAAAATAGTATCCTCTGCCCCCCCCCCCCCCCAAAAAAAAAATCAGATGTTTTGAATGCAACGATCCGAAAGTATTTTGTGCTAAAAGTAAAAGAAAAAGGCGTGATTATTATTCTGCAGAAACTGATAGAAAATCTCCGTTATGGGAGCTTCAAGATGCGTCTAAGTAGATTTAAAATTTTAAAAATATCCCGGGGGAGGCCCCCAGACCCCCTCCGGATTGGGGGCCCGGGCCTTAAAACTGGTAGCAGGGCCCGAGATGGGATGTGGCGGGCCTGCGTATAAGGCAGTTACATACTTAAATGCCGAATCAAATATCATTTTCTATAATATAAAATCATAACGCATAACATCTGAGGTGCAAAGCGCCTCGGGGTCGATTGAACTGCGAAGCGGTCAGGGGTCGTAGCCCCAAAGTAATTCAAAATTACTACGCACAATTACCTCAAGATTCTGTGCTTAAAGAAATTGTTAGACTCATTAAATGAAAAGAAATTTCAGCGGAGCGTAGTGAGAAATTGACGATTGCAGGTAAAACTCCAAGCTGATAAGTCTTAATGTCATCTCAACAATAACATGCAGAATTATACCTATCGTGTTTCGTCGCTAGGCGTAAGGGCGTAACTCGGTTCCCGCATGAGCCCCAATAGGCATGAATTTACATTTGAAACAGGGCTCATATGGAAATCTAGATGCGACCTTACGTCAGAGGGGCAACGATTTATAGTCTCAGAGAAGGAAAGCCATAAACAATGAGTGGCAACAGCAACATCAATCATTGATGAAAATGGAGAAATACAGGTCAAATTGCAACGTTGCAAATATTTAGCGCTCCGCAATTTTTTTATGAGACCAAACTACTCTTCAAAATTCCTCATGATTTTGTTTCAATGATGATGTCCTCAAGGAAATCAATAAACATTATGCATTAATATTGTCTGTGAATTTCCTTCACCTACTCAAAGATACTTTCTGAAATTTTCAAAGGGATATTTTTGTCGGTTTTCCCTTATTTTCTTTTTCCTTATCTCCAAAAAAACCAAAACACAACCGGATATTTTAAAAAATTCGATTGAGCTAGCTTATTTTCGACTTTAGCCATTGATATGCGTTTCCTAGTTTTAAAATTTTTGTGTGACTGCCAAAAGGACAAAAGGTCCATGTTCCACAAATCCTCGAAATTAAATAATTTGCACTGGAGCCTAGAAGAATGCTAGGCAAAACAATTGGGACAGACACGCTCAAAAATGTCGAATTAAACCAGATTTATAATGGTTTGTTCCAATTGAAGTACCTACTTTTGCTCGCCTCTCGGCTATAAAATCATAAAATTTGTGTCAGGTGAGAAGTTAATTCTGATTTCAGAGGAGCTGGAAGGCAAGAAAAGACGTGAAGGTTAAGTATTATGCTTTTGACATAGAGGTTTAAGGTACTTGATGACTGACTGCGGCGCGCGACGCGCAGAAGGTTTGAAAACTTGCCCAACGGAATCAGTCGTTCAAATCGCCTTCAATTTCACAGATACCTCCTAGCACTGCCGCTACGCTCGAATAGTTGCTTCCGACAACAAGGTGCAACAATGGACATTCCAGCAGCAACAATATGGGATGCTGCTCTGCCGTGGTGCAGAAAAACGCCGTATGAACGTTTGGACGTCGCCAAATTGCATTCAATAAACTAGGTACAAGTTTTAAGGAAAAGTTGTGAATTTATCTATTCCAAATATTCGGGAATTTCATACACAATTTAATCTGAAAGCCTTTAAATTGAAGACGGATGTTTTTTATTTCCTTCAGAAAGTGTTCTTTTGTCTCAGAAAATTTGGCAAAATTCGAAAGTTCATAAGGTGTTTTACCTTTATACGGCAGTGTTGAATGCCGGTCATCAACTACACCTGGGCATTTATTGAATTAAATGAACTTGATTATTTCTTGAGTGTAATCAAAAATAAAATCTTCAAAAACAAATGAGAGTCTTTTGATGGAAATTTATGATAATTTCAACTCATCGAGAGATTTCCAGAAATCAGTGGCGAAGCGTGAATGATCGATTATCGATATTTCCCCATTTGCAGCTAAGATGAAGAATCGATTATTAAGGTGTTCGTTGCAAACACCCTGTTTATCGATCCTTTTCCATAGATTTAAATGGTAGATCGATCGGGATAATGGAAAGCATGCCACGCCACCGTCACAAATAGTATGTGCCATCACCATATGTGACTATATGCTTGTGAGTATAATTTCCAAAAAGTTAAGAATTTAAAAATAATCAATATGAACGCATACTTTAGTACGTTTATGAGTTGTGAAATTAGAGAGAAAGTATTCCTTAATACGTTATTTCTTTTTTTACCGCGTCAGCACCATCAGAGATGAATAAATAGTTATTAAGTTGACTATATCGACAGCAAATCAACGGTGAAACTACCAAACCACGTATCTCGTTTGCGGTGTTTAAAAATCTACGCTCACATTTTATTTTTTTGAAGTAGACCAAATCAATATCATTCCTTGAAATTTTCACGGAATTTCCTCCGTACAAAGAGGAAAAATCACAGAAATTTTCAAGACTGGATGTTAAGTAGTTTTTCATTTAAAAAATAAAGTATGACAGGAAGTCTGCGACGTCGCAAACCGAGATACGTGGTATGGTAGTTTCACCGTCGAAATATACTTACGAGCAGGTACACATTTTTCGTTTTCATCCGCGGCCAAGATATTTTAAAAGACTATTGTGTACATGTTAGTAAAATTTATAATAGTTACATTTTATGATGCCGAATTGCAGTGGAGATAGCATTAAGGAATCATACAGTTGATAGAGAAGAAAACCTACGTTTGTACGGCTCCTATAATTTGATTTTCCAACACAATGGCTCCCTGCAACCAATTAGTATATAAAACAAGAACTCTTTCTCAGAAAATCTACAAATTGAATGACCGAGAGCACTAAAAAATACTTGAAAATATGAATGTTTTAGCACAATTTTAGTTCTTCAGAGCATCTGAAAGTTCAATCAGACTATAGAAAATTCATTTTCGTTGCTCAATTTAGACGTAAGTTTTTTTTTTTTTTTTTTTTTTTTTTTTTACAAATTCAATCGCGGTCTGAGTAATTATATTGAGCTTTTTTCCGCCTAAAGTAGAGGGACAAAAAAGTGCACATGAAATTGATGTTGAATAAAAGCGAGTCTTTGAGAGATGGCTTCAAAAACTAATTTTTGACAAAACACTGGAAAAAAACACATTGGATCTAGAGCCCAGACTATCTTAAAAACATCGACAAGAAAAAATACTCTTGATTCAATCGGATTTTTGCTTAAATCAAGAACCAAGCCTCTTAATTTGAGCGGATTTCTTTTTGATTTAAGGAAAAATCTGATTGAATCAAGAGTATTTTTTCTTGTCAATGTTTTCAAGAGTCTGGACTCTAGATCCAATGTGTTTTTTTTTTCCAGTGAACGTTCGTTAATAATCAAAGAGGTGTTTAGATGGTGTTTTCTAGGATTCTGGAGGGATTTTAAAAATTGATGAATTTTGAAGGGGGATAATGATGATTTTGAAATTAATGGTTTCAACAGAGACCTTCTAGCGCTTGACCTGTAGTACCTCATGTGTGGTTCATTCCCTTCTCATTTGCTGCTCCCTCCATTTAAAATAGACCAACAGTAGAAAACGGAAATAATAAGTGCTGCCTCCATCGTAGAGGAACAATGGTATCCTGAAATAGGTTATAGCAGCGAGGTAGGGATGAAAACCGCAACAATAACCCAGGACCGAAATAGCGAGGTGCAAATGTTGGCGCCGGATGATGGAGCAAATTTTGAGACTGCAACCAAGACGTGAATGTGATGTTGCCACGTATTCTCAAGGAAAATTTTGGGATCTACATTTTTCAGATTTTATTGATGTTTTTACTGATTTGATGGGTCCTTTCTTTTTAATAATTTTTAGATTTTTAGATTTTTAATATTTTTATAATTTATTTTGCTTGGCACTGGGTGGCCTGACAAAGAGGGCTATGGCCCTAGTCGTTCTTGGAGGAAGAAGAAAACACTTTTAAATTATTCAAGATGCGTAAAATACGAATGAATAATAATGATAACAACGAGAAGTAATACTTTTGTTGATATGAAAAGTTTCCCTGTATCAAAGCCTCAACAACCGTTGAACAACCGTTGAACAACCGTTTGAACAAACTGATGCCTAGTATTTGAGAAACCAGTAATCATTTGATTTTTGAAAGATTTTTGAAAAATTCACTGAAACCTTGAAATAATGCAAGACATTCAAGACATAATTTAAATAAGCTATCGACGATCTCTCGCCTTAAATTTTAGGACACTCGAGAAATAAAAAATAAACAAAAATTAAAGAGTTGAAAACTATAGTATAATGACTACATTCTGAAAGCAAATCAAATACTTTAAAAACTCATTCAGTTTTGACTTATGTAGATTATGTTGTATTCTTATTCATATCATTCCTTTAATCTCTATACCTCGAAATTCTCTTTATCAAGATCTGCGGTCAAAAAATTCCAAACGTTGGAGATTTGAAGGGGATGAAGAGATCACTGACGCATCACCTCTTCAGAAGCAATTTGTATTTTTTTAATACCGAAGTCTCAGTGAGGAATTTTCTGCGATATTTACTGTAAAACAGACGGTCTGGACAATTTTTTTTGAAAAGAAGGTTGCATTTATTCCGTCGATTTTAACGGATTGAACCGTTTCTGATGACAGTTAAAAACCTCTCTTAATTTTAAATTTCTATGGTATATTTTCATAAAATTTTACCGTGGATAAGATTAACACAAGGTCCACCCCCCCCCCCTCCCGTGTTCCCCACAAGCAGTTCCTTCCTTCATATTCCTAACGTTTAATGGTCCACCAGCCTTGCATTGGTGCAATGGAAATGACAATTATTGAGGGGCTTGGAGGACAAAGTGCATAAGTGCAGCTTTTGAAAAAATGAAGATATTAATGATTTCAAGTAAAGCTGGTTTTAATGTATATTCTGTGAAAAATTCGCTCCTAAATTTCAATTTTTAGCATCAAACAATCAGTTTGAACTTTCTTTCCGCCTTGAGAATCCGAGTAATTTCGATACTTAAAACACGCACTGGAAAAAAAAACACATTGGATCTAGAGTCCAGACTCTTAAAAACATCGACAAGAAAAATCACTCTTGATTCAATCAGAATCTAGCTTAAATCAAGAAATAAGCCTCTTAATTTAAGCGGATTTCCTTTTGATTCAAGCAAAAATCCAATTGAATCAAGAGTATTTTTTCTTGTCAATGTTTTCAAGAGTCTAGACTCTGGATCCAATGTATTTTTTTTTCCAGTGCGTATTTCTTGAGACAGAAAAAAATGCATTTATGCACCTTGCCCTCCAAGCCCATCAATTGTACTGGAAAACCCCTAAAACCAAGCTGAAGAATCTCACCGTGTCTGACTTGGCAGCGTGCGAAATTTCACTCAAAATCTGCCAGCGGAAGAAGGGAAGAGGTGAATGTTTATCACGTTCAATGGCGGTAATGAGGAAATAAATAATAATTAAAGGTGTTGCAGCGGAGTGAAGTTCTGGGAGCGAGGTCTTTGGAAGTTTGGAAGCGGAAGTGGTCGTCAATGGCCCGGAACCAGTTTTCGACTTGCGTCGCCGAGTCTCATTGCTCCGTGCTCATCTCTAACATAACCTCTCCCCCGCACTATTGCTATTAATTACCACCTTTTTTCATCCGCTCCTCTGTGTTGACAACTCCGACCAATTAATGTCACATTTGCCTCGGCCCGGGATTAATCTCGGAGTTTGCTTTTTTGTAGCCTCGCCCCTTCGTCTCTCGTGCAGAAATCTCGGCGGCTGTGGCGCTTGACGGCGCACAGTGGATCGAGTTAATAGGAGAGGTCGGACAACACTGGTAAAAAAACCTCTTGGACCAATGCCGCGGTGCATTGACTTAAGAGTGCAGTTTCTTGTCGCCGGATTTAAGAGTCTTGAACTCTTGTTTCAAGCGGATTTTGCATTGATTCGATTCAAAATCCGCTTGAAACAAGAGTCCAGACTCTCAAATCGGCGACAAGAAACTGCACTCTTGAACCGATAGGTTTTTTTTTATCAGTGAAAATTTGGAAACTTTAAACGCTTATAACTCCGTTAATACACAATTTTGAGGTTCTAAAAGTGGTTCCATTCGTTTCCTCGTAAAATTTTCTTCTAAAAGCACCCCTTAAACTTTAAAATGTGACGAAAAGAGCATCGAAAATTGCAGTTTTTGTCAAAAATTCGTGTCCGACCTCTCTAATTAACTAGATCCAGTGTGCGGCGTGGAGACTGTTTTGATATTTGCGGCTGCTCCATGCATGCTCAATTTGGGGCAACCTCACCGCGAAGGCTCCTGTCCACACGACTTCGATAAAATTAACGCTGGCGTCATTTGATGAGGATTCCGCGTCGGTTTTGTGACTGATGTTTCGGTCAGATTCTATGCTGTCCGAGACGGAGGAAATATTTTTGTGCATTCTGTGAATTCCATAACTCTGTGTCTGTGTCGCTTGGACTGGATTCAGCCGAGAGGATGACCAAATTGTATTAAGGTGATTCGTCAAGCTGTCTGACAAGGTCAAAACCGGCGTGCGATCTATCGCATCGATAATGTCAGAAATCTAGAGTTTTTGAATTTTTAGCCGAAAAAAATGACGATAGCTCAGCCTGCGCATGAGCCTACAGGGCTGGATTTACCTTCTTGCCGCCCATGAACCGCCTGTATTTTGCCGCCCCTTCTCATTCGTTTTGAAACATCCATACAAACCATCAAGTGAACGTGCCGGAGGAGGAGGGGTACATATAAGACGCGTTTACTCGCGTTGGGCACATTTTTTGTGAAAGCCTTGTCAACACTAGCTAAAGTTCACGGAACTTTGCGCGAAAATTAAGTTCCGTAGACATATCTCTGTGTGGACGATACCTTTCATTTATCAGAAAAGAACGAAAAAATTATGAATAAGAATAAACATGAATGTGGTCTAATGATTTTAATTTCCGCCACCGCGCCAACCGCATTGTGTTTGGCGCAATGCGTGAAGTATCCCTACAGTCTTGTAGGCGCTATGCGTTTCACGCTGACCGCTGCTGACCGAGAGACCGCACTGTTTTTGACGCAATGCGTGAAGTATTCATGCAGTCTTGAAGGCACTGAGAGTTTCACGCCAACCGCTGCTGACCACTGACCGCACTACGTTTGACGCAATGCGTGAAGTATTCATGGAGTCTTGTAGGAGCTAATATGTGTTTCATGCTGACCGGTGCGTTGATAGGGCTTCTCCTTTTCATCTCAAGTCCTCGTCATCATTGCTCTTTTCGCCGCACCGCTCCAGGCCAAATTGCGTGTTTGGTTTCTCTCTCAACTAGACTAATGAAAGGTGCTGTCTCTTGTATCACTGAAAGACGAACAAATTAGAAATTACCATACTTTAACTCTCAGGAAATGAGAGATTTTTTCGCCTTTTCTCATTTGTAATTTTTTTTCGGAATAAGATTTTTTTCTTGATACAGTGGACTCTCTATAATTCGAACCTCGATAATTCGAAAACCTCGTTAATTCGAAGGAAAGTCTGTTTCCCTTGAAAATCTCTCGATAGTTCGAAGGAAATCAATGTATTTTTCTCCATTCGTTAATTCGAAATTTTTAAAGTGGCGTGGCCCTCTATAATTCGAAATTGCGACGAAAATTCTCTCTGTAATTCAAAATTTGGGAGGTAAGTACGGCTCTCCCTCTATAATTCGAAATAAGACGGTACATTCCCTCTACAATTCGAAGTCAACTGTTTATGTACCTGGGTGTCTGAAAGAGCTTGACCTTTGACCTAAAGACCTTTTGGCGTAAATCCGTCCATTTGCCCCTCTATAATTCGAATTCAGATGGCGCCTTCCTTCTATAATTCGAACCTCTCTAATTCGAAATTTTTCTACATGGAATCTCTTTAATTCGAACTCTTTTTATTTCGAAACCTCGCTAATTCGAAGAAAAAACGATTCCCTTCAATTTCGAATTATCGAGAGTCCACTGTACCTACATTTGGAGAAATTACAACATTTGCCACCCCCTAAATCCGGCCCTGTGAGCCTAAATAATTATTCGAAGCGGAAAATTGGCAAAATTCGGAGAAACGAAAGTAGAATCCCGTTTGGAACAAACATTCCATTCGGTACAGAAATTGATAACAGTCTCGAATGCGATGTTATTTTTCAAAACAGGATTCTTCTTTCATTTCTCTGAATCTTGGCAATTGTTTAAAATTGGTTTTGAATAAGCCTTAATTCTCATGCGAAGGGCTATCGTCCTTTTTTTGGCTAAAAATTTAAAAAAGAGACATAACATCGAGGACCACATCCAACGATTGATTCACAATATCGTTCATAGGCTCAATCAATTGCTCATGGAGATATTGCATGAGCCATGGAGCTTGGAGTACCATTTTATCGAATTAACGCTCCCTGGTCTGTTTGTTGCCTATGTGGCTAACATTGAAGGAGAACCAGAAGTGGAATACTTCTGTAAATGAGATCTGTAAAATCTGTAAATGGTCAATGGAGCCTGTCAAAGTTTGTGGTGCGAGACCAGCGTATTTTTTTCGAATAGATAATTATTGACGATCCGTAGTAGGTATGTTGCCTATGCAGCAAAATTGAAGGCGAATCAATCGCCGTCGCTCAGTCAAAACAATCCACGTGGCGCAACGCAAATTGGACTGCATTTTGCAATAATGAAGTACAATTCCTGGCTCAGTTTAAAAACAAAGTATGTACCATCAGTTTCCTTACAGACTTTTGTGTCCTTACAATAAGCCAGAAATTGAAGGTCCTTATTGCAAAATGTACTCCCATTGTTCTTAGTAAAATCATGCGCACATTATTCAGTCAGCTAATGACCCTCATTGAAAAATCGCTTTGATGTATACGCATTTTGGGTCCATTTATTTTAATTTTTAAATATGACTTTATTAAGTGACTTTCAAAGTAAACAGTTAATGCAGTCTATCCCATTCATTCCTAAAGTTACTGAGCACACTGAAAAAAATTCTCGGCGTTTTTACCAAGGTCCGTTGGTACCTTTACCATCTCACTTTTTTTTACCAATTATTGGTAATTTTACCAAGACAGACTGGTAAGCTTACCTAAAAACCGGTATTTTTACTGTTTTTGTCAGGTAAGAATACCACTTTCATTGGTAATCAATTTCCGGTAACTTTGCCATTTTATCTCGGTAATTCTACCACAGTCGATAAAAAATATTGGCGTTTTCACCAAAGTGCAGTAAAATTACCGAGAAAGCTCAATAATTTTACCGAGATTTCTCGGTAAAATACCAATTGCATAAATGGTAATTTTACCAGGAAAAAACTGGGATCAAATAGAACCCTGAATTCTTGGTAATTTTACCCTTTTCTTAGTAAATACGCCGGGATTTTTTTTTTTCAGTACACGTCTGCATGATTTTTGAAACTGACCTATCCACCCCCATCCCAACTGAGCGATTTATCCGCAAGGTGACTATCCTTCATCACCTACTCTGGACAGAAAAGGGGTCGTAGCGCATCGCGTCTCGAGCGTGAGGGTGATAGAGTGTTATAGCGAGGAGAGCGCGAGCGGCGTGTGAATTTTCGGACAGAGTTCCGGCTTGTGAGGAGCGGTGACGCGGTTAGGCGCGCTCCAACCAAATAAATCTACCGTCGAGGGCGCGAAAAGTCGTATTAATCAAGTAAGAGTTGATGCGCAGAGCACTAAATATACAGGGTAACCCTCAAATTCTCCGACGTGGAGTTTAAGGTGTGTCTACTGCACTTTTGAGGACGACTTGATGGTCGCGATCGAACAATGGAGAATTCGCAAGTGTCTAAAATTTGAAGAAGTTTGATTTAAAAAGAAACTACCCGAGTTGACTGAACACGATGATGTTCTTGGTTCATAAAAGAAACAATAATGGAGATGTTCCATGTGTGAGGAATTTGCGATTTGACTGTTGATTCTTATGTAAAAGTTCGCGAGAAACACAATGGTGCCACTGGTTTTCTCTGAAATCAACTCCCAAGCTCAAAGAAACCTCTCAAGTTGAGGCCAAAATGGAGGGAATATCCCAAGCTATCATGAGAGTCCCCCTCTACATCTAAACAAACTCTCCATGCAAAGATTGGGAGCAAATACATTAGCAGTGATGCCGTGTTTTCAGTTTTAGAGTCCCCAAATAAAGTGGCAGCCCTGTCAATGTATTTGCTCCCTATCTTTGCACGGAGAGTTTGTCTGGATGTGGAGGTGGACTCTCAGGATAGCGTGGGATGTCCCCCCCCCCCATTTTGGCCTCAATTTGAGAGCTTTCTTTGAGCTTGGGAGTTGATTTCAGAGAAAACCAGTGGCATCATCGTGTTTCTCGCGAATTTTTACATAAGGATCAAAAGTCAAATCGCAAATTCCTCACACATGCAATATCTCCATTGGAGAAGATATGAGAAAATAATCTTATCCGCTGAAATACATGTGTTTAAATGGGAAATGGGGTATCCCATAACCCCAGGACCGAGTCCGGAGGCCTACCTGACTAATGTTTACAAATCTTGAACCGTTAGACGTACACTTTGACGAGAAGCACCATGGCATCTGGAAATTTGAAAAATCTAGAATTACATAAAAAAAAACATTTTTTAGCATCAGGGAAAACCTTGAAAAACGTCGCGTCCAGTGCGTCGAAGATGTGACTTTAGTTCTTTGTCAACTTGCCCTCAGTTTTAAAAGTAGGGAGCTCCTACGCGGCTTAACAGTGGCATCAACTTTCAGATGTCACTCCTTTCACTATTGCTCGCGGGAGAAAGCAGGAATAATTCACCGGACGTTCCGTACGGAACAGTGACTTCACCTAGCTGTCAGTTTGCCTTCAGTTTTCAGTGTAGGCAACCTGAGCTCCCACGAGGCCGAATAGTGGTATCACTCTCAGATGTCAGGATTCCTCGAGAAGGAAAGCAGGACAATTCGTCAAACGTCCACGGCGTTTTGCGTAGGGCGGCGACCTTACCTTCTATTTTTTTTTTTTTTTTTTTTTTTTTTTTTTTTTTTTTTTTTTTTTTTAATTTGTTGAGAGATATTTTGCTGCTCATAACTTTGAAATCGCACCGTGGGGAAATTCATATTCCTGAACTGCGGTATTACGCGTATCGAGACATTTCTATGATTCACTGGAAAAAACAAAAAAACACATTGGAGATAGAGTCCAGACTCTTGAAAACATTGACAAGGAGAAGGACTCTTGATTCAATCAGATTTTTGCTTAAATCAAAAGGAATTCCGCTCAAATTAAGAGGCTTGGTTCTTGATCTAAGCTCAAATCTGACTGAATCGAGTGTTTTTTTCCAGTGTAATGAAAACAATTAACATATAGATGGATAAATACACATTATAAATTTAAACGCATCATTAAAATTGATTTTTGTAAAAGTAATTTTTTTGTATAATCTTTAATTTTCCCGGATATTTTCCGTTGCCTGATGATAATTAGCATTGTTTGGTTTTCTTGGGGTAGGTTATCTAGGGTTCACCAGAGGTTCTTTTCAGCCGAAATTTCAAAATCCGATTTTTCGATCTAACTCAACTCAAATCGATCTGCTAAAAAGTGCCTCACTGAAAAAAAAAAAAAAAAAAAAAAAAAAAAAAAAAAAAACCTTCATTGGATCTACAGTCCAGACTCTTGAAAACATTGACAAGAAAAAATACTCTTGATTCAATCAGATTTTGGCTTAAATCAAAAGGAAATCCGCTCAAATTAAGAGGCTTAGTTCTTGATTTAAGCTAGATTCTGATTGAATCAAGAGTATTTTTTCTTGTCGATGTTTTTAAGAGTCTGGACTCTACATAGATCCAATGTATTTTTTTTTTCCCAGTGCTCCGCGGACGAAGATCCCACCACCCGAGGGTACATTCGTCTGCGGTTGTTTGAGGGCACCCTGTGCCCGATGAGAACTGCACCGGGGAGCCCGTGCCCGGGCTGGCGAGCCCTGTGAAATTGAATTCTGGCCGAAGCCCCGATCTCCGGTTGACGGCCGCGCTGGCTGGAGCTGCGTCTCAATTAGTTGAAATCTAATGAACAACTAATTAGAAACAGCGGAGCGGCCGCGCCGCGACATTTGTCTCCGCGCCGAGCATCGCGATGACAACCGACATGACGCGCCGCGCCGGGCGTGGGTGGGAGGGGAGGGGGCGGACACCTCGCCCAGGAGTGGGCGCTCCCGCCCCGGCGGAAGGAGAGACCGGAATTCGTCCCCGATTACGTCACTTTTCACGCTATAAATCAACATCAATCGACTGGATCCGCGCTCATTCCACGCGCCACTCGCACCCTCTTTGAGCACATCCGCGAGTGATCTTCTTCTCAAGGGGGAGGGGGGATTCTTGCAATTTGACAACAGAGGCGACGCGTAAATGATCGACTATCGACCAATGGAAATGTTGCAAAAATTTCCCTCGATAGAATATGTATTTTTGATGACATGCATGCCCGTTTTCCCTTGAAATTCTCAGATGTGCTAGATTAAATTGCGTACAAAATCGTTTGAAAATGGAGATGTTGCATGTGTGAGGGATTTGCGATTTAACCATTGATTCTTAAGTAAAAGTTCGCAAGAAACACGATGGTGCCACTGGTTTTCTCTGAAATCAACTCCAAAGCTCAAAAAAAGTTCTCAAGTTGAGGTCATAATGAAGGGGATATCCCATGCTATCTTGAAAGTCCACCTCTATATCAAGACAATCTCTCCATGCAAAGATAGGGAGCAAATACATTATCAGTTTTATTAGAGTATGATATCACGTGCAATACTGCAGCACATGACAGAATGTAGGTTATGTTTCAGTGGCGAGGCGTAAATGATCAATGGAGATGCTGCATGTGTGAGGAATTTGCGATTTGACTGTTGATTCTTACGTACAAGTTCGCGAGCAACACGATGGTGCCACTGGTTTTCTCTGAAATCAACTCCCAGGCTTAAAAAAAGCTCTCAAGTTGAGGCCAAAATGGGGGGGGGGGGATATCCCACGCTATCCTGAGAGTCCACCTCTACATAAAAAAAAAAACTCTCCGTGCAAAGATAGGGAGCAAATACATTGACAGGGCAGCCACTTTATTTGGGGACTCTAAAATTGAAAACACGGCATCACTGCTAATGTATTTGCTCCCTATCTTTGCATGGAGAGTTTGTCTTGATGTAGAGGGGGGCTCTCAGGATAGCGTGGGATATCCCCTCCATTTTGGCCTCAACTTGAGAGCTAATTTGGGAGATGATTTCAGAGAAAACCAGTAGCACCATCGTGTTTCTCGCAAACTTTTACATTAGAATCAACAGTCAAATCGCAAATTCCTCACACATGCAACATCTCCATTCCTTTCTTGCTGCGCCAAAAAGGAACACACACACTCACACCCGACAGGGGCAGTGTATAGTACACGCCTTGCGCCATCGCGCCTTCAATTTTGCAGATGCAACACGGACATCCATTAAGTACGAATAGTTGGGTGCGGTGGCGTTTGCGGACGTGGCGTTTGCGGATTCTAAGAATCGGGTGGCGTTTGCGGATTCTCATATTTTGACGGTGGCGATTGCGGACAGGCGGAACAGGGCGGTGGACTTTGCGGACCAGAGAATTCGGCGGTGGCGATTGCGGACGGAGGGGTAGGCGCCTACATATGCTGCCTCCCACCCCTGCGCTGTATATTAAAGAGAAAAATTACCGGAGAGGCTCTGGATTCCTTTGTATCACTGCGCCGCGCGCCGTCATGAACGCTCGTTCACTCCCTTGCTCTATTTCCGTATTTTGCTTGTTTTCGTTCGTCTTATTAATTTATTGTTGTGGTGCTTCAAAGGTTACGTGAGGAACACAGCCCAAGGTAGGAGAGACGTAATCGGGCCTCGTTCTTTAACTTTCACCTCGAATCTGAGCGACACCCAATTGGCAGTGAAGAGCGGAGCATTGCGAATTCACGCCTCACGCCATCGCGCCTTCAATTTCGCAGATGCATCACGGACATCCATCAAGCACGAATAGTTGTATCTCTGCGCCGTTATCAACGAGCGTCTTTTCCTTTGCTCTAGTTCCAAGTGCGGTTTTAATTTTGTTTATGCTACATTGACGTCCGTCTAGCACGAATAGTCGTATCTCTGTGCGTTCATTGTCATTCCCTTGCTCTTGTTTTCGTTTGCCTTATTAATTGTTGTGGTGCTCCAAAGGTTACGTGAGCAACAAGAAACACTAGAAAAAAATGATGCTGCCAATCTTCAGAATCCAATATCAAACCAAGATGGCCACTTAAAAGTGCACATACTTGAGCGTCCGTCCGCAAAAATGAGTACATTTATGCAAAAACTAGGTGCATCAGAAACGACAGGTTGTAAAAACTGTACTTAATAATAAATCAACCTGGATAATTTTAGTTAATGGATTGGGTGCCCTTTTAGGCCCTAAAAGCTCCATGACCTAACTTCCAAATGGACGTATCTCCGCCAAACGGAGCTATGTGCATTAAGACATGCGCCCTGAGGCTCATAAGAATATATGCACGATAGGGCTCAGCACGCCATAAAGCACATAGTTCCATTTGACAGAAATACGTCCAAATTACCGACATGTCCGCACTCTCTCCATATGGGTACTCTAAGATAGACTATGTATCAACGCAACTTACTGGCAGATCTATCGTCTCCAGGACACTTAGATCCATCTTAAAGGCTCATGCACACACTTTAGAAACGAAAGCGACGTATTTATTTTGTGAGAAGAGGCAAAATTGAAAGGCTGCCGAAATTCACACACAATCAGCTTTGATCATTGCAAAAGGTTCAAATGAGGGGCTGGGTGGACAAGGCGCATCAGTGCAATTTTCGAAAAAAAAAAGAAAAAAAAAATAACATATTAATGAATTCAACTAAATCTAGGTTTGAAATATAATTCTATGAAATATTCATCGGAAAAATCCAATTTTTAAGCATTAAAATATGAGTTTGAACTTTCTCCCGCCATGAGGCTTCTTACAACCTAGGAACTTTAAACAAATTTTCCTCGGAATAGCAAAAACTGCTTTCATGCGCCTTGTCCTCCAAGCCCCTCAAATGTGAGTTTTCCACATGATGCTGTCGAAAGAATGATCTCACAAGTCCAAAAAGCTGTGGAGCAGGTCGAGTCAAAGGCGTCTGAGTAGCCGTCAGAGACTTTGCAAGCTCACTGGGTCGTAAAATTGAAGCCTCCCTCCACACAGCCCGAACTGCCGTGCTAAAGAAGAACGCCGTATGAGCATTCGAGAGTTGCCAAATTTCCCTCGATAAAATATGTATTTTTGATGACATGCATGCCCGTTTTCCCTTGAAATTTTCAGATATTTTAGATTAAATTGCAGACAAAATTGTCTGCAAATTTTGGAAAAAATATTCACGAATTTCCCAGCAGTTATGGTTTTTATCGAAAGAAATTCGGCAACGTCTGAGGGCTCATACGGCGTTTCTCCTCAGCACGGCAGCGTAAGTCCCAGTGGCGTGGCGTGCTTTGCGATATATCGATTGATCTGCCATTTAAACCTGTAGAAAAGGATCGATTATCAGGGTGTGCGCAGCGAACACCTTAATAATCGATTCTTTACCATAGGTTTAAATGGCATAACAATCGATACATCGCAAAGCACGCACTGGTAAGTCGCGTAACCAGGCGCACCGGCCTCGCCACTGATAAGCCTCCTACTCCCTGTCTTACTCAGTTTCCGTCCAGCTTTCTTTACCCCTCTAGCCCATCCTCCCCCTCACTGCATCGATCCCTGCGGAGGAGATAACAGAACCAAAAGGGCGGAGGGAGGGAGCCAAAGCTACCAGCACACTTTGTTCACGGATTTCGGTCGGGGTGTTTACAATTTTAATAACATGCACCCCTCGACGTCGTCAGGGCTCGGTGGCTGATCTGGATCTACCGGAGGGTAGAGTCATCACAAAGCGGCATTGTAAAAAGTAAAAAATAGTGTCACCACTTGGTGATGGGCGCGCTGCTCGGAGGTCCCTCGGGAGAAGTCGGCGCTGCGCCGTCCCTGCGGACGCGCCGCGCTGGGGGAATTACTGGTAACTTAAGGTTAGTTATAGTGAGCTGTTGATAAAACATGCAAGGAAACCCTTCAACAGGGTATTGTTCGGCTCCTTTCCCGAATTATCCGCGTCGAATGCGACCGCGCGGTCCCCAGGGTGGCCCCGACCCGACCTCGGCCCTGCAGGGAGGGCGCTACAATTACGGTCGACACTTGTTTAACTTGTTTGATGTCGGGTGCACGGGAAACGCTTACTCGTAATTTCATATTTATCGGCCGGCGCGGCAGCGAATATGGTGCCAATTTATGGCCACTGTTTGATTCCGCATTCGTCACGTTTCATTCTTAAGTGATCGCGACAAATCATGTGTTGATCCCCTCCGACCCCTCGCGAATATATCGCTATCATTCCGTCGTTTTAATTTCATCCATCTGCTTCCGAGCTTGGTTTTTTTTGTCATTTAGGATCGGAGCTGAAATATTGAGTTAAATGTAAGATGAACTTTTCTATAAAGGGGAATTTTCTTTTTTAGGTCATTTTTTTGGTCGAAATGATATTATTTGTGAATATTATGGAATACATTCAGGAGGGCAGTCTCGCAATGCAGAAACCGCATTTTAAGCACGATGGCCAAAGTGAGAAACCAGATATCTCTATTGGGCTGCTTCAAAATTTTCGCTCCTATTTTATTTTTTCGCCGAGGAGCTTCATATTCCCGTCAGCAGACGAAATAGTCCAATCAATATGACCTGGCTTGAAATTTTTAAGGGTTGACTTAAAAAACAAAAAAACAAAAAAACAAAAAAAAACAAAAAAAAACGACGCAACTCTCGCCGAAATTCCATTTTCCAGAGAAACATCTAAACTGTTTTTTTCTTCAAAATTATTATTGATTTGGACACATCATACCATATTTTGAGCAAAATTAACTCTAACTTTTCTTAAATTTCAATAATATGAGGCAACTCAACGCGCCTCGATGAAATCGCAGAGATACGACTATTCGTGCTGGATGGACGTCAATGTAGCATAAACAAAATTAAAACCGCACTTGGAACTAGAGCAAAGGAAAAGACGCTCGTTCATAACGGCGCAGAGATACAACTATTCGTGCTTGATGGATGTCCGTGATGCATCTGCAAAATTGAAGGCGCGATGGCGCGAGGCGTGAATTCGCAATGCTCCGCTCTTCACTGCCAATGAGGTGTCGCTCAGATTCGAGGTGAAAGTTAAAGAACGAGGCCCGATTACGTCTCTCCTACCTTCGGCTGTGTTCCTCACGTAACCTTTGAAGCACCACAACAATAATACATTAATAAGACTAACGAAAACAAGCAAAATACGGAAATAGAGCAAGGGAGTGAACGAGCGTTCATGACGGCGCGCGGCGCGGCGCAGTGATACAACTACTCGTACTTAATGGATGTCCGTGTTGCATCTGCAAAATTGAAGGCGCGATGGCGCAACGCGTGAACTCTCAAAATGCCCCGCTCTCTTTAGCATAGGGCTGATGAGATGTCGCTCAGACTGGGGATGAAAGTTTAAAAACAAGGCCTGAATGTGTCTCTCCATCCAATCCTCAACTGTGTGGACACTTGAGTTATTCCTTTTTTTAAATTTAACGTCCGATTCTTTTTTTCAGATGTGAGCGTATAACTATGTCTGAAGCACCGGTATGCACCGGCCCCATAACTCTCCTAAGAGATAGTCGGGTCAATTTGACCCGGCTTGGTGTTTGTAGGTCTATTTATCAAAAAAAAAAAAAAAAAAATCCCTGGCTCTCGATTTTTTTCTATCTACTCGATATAGTTGAAAACCTTTCTCTAACGCTCCGATATGTACCGGCCCTATACAACCCGCACGGGTTTTTAGCAAGCCTCGAGTTATTTGAGCTGGCTTGGGCATCGAAGGGTTCATGTTCATAGAGGTGCGCCGCTGCTTGCGAAATGGAAATCCATATTCAATGAATGTAGAATATCTTGCTGGCGGTATGCCGCCCGATAAAATCCCGACAATTAACGTGTGGTACAATACTTACAATGTATAAAAAATAGTTGAAATTTCCAAGCTACCATATTGAAGGAACACAGGGGCGCTCAGTCACTATTTCTCGTATCTTGTATCTTGATGTCAATTGACAACGAGGATTGAAATTGCGGACTAAAATATTTTTCAGAGGACTTTAAAGTACCAATGGCGACATCACTTAACGTCTCATAGTCAACTAACAAAATAAGGTCATTATGCATTGGTGGATCCAGAAAATTGGCAACATTGTCTTTTCTCCGTTTGAACCTATGAAAATGTATCGATTCTTGGAAGAGCCAGGTGCTCCGACAAGAGTCGATTATTTAGCATAGGTTTAAATGGAGAAAATCCGGTGTTGCCAAATTGCTGGATCCGCCTCTGTCATTTTTTCTTGGATTTGAACAGAAACGATGAAACCGAGGAAGCGAGCATTTACGCCTCCTTCTCTTTTTCCTCTTATTCTATTCGGTCCTTCTATCAGCATTATATTGACTCGCAATCATGCGTTGATCTACTATAAAATTGGGTTTAGAAAGAAAATAAAGACCTAATTAATCCAATCTTAATATGAGGGGGCAAAATACTTACGATTTAATATCTGGGACTGCATTAACCGTCCAAACGAGAGAAACTCTTGTTCTACTCTAACTCCTTCAGGCATAAAATGTGTCTATAAAATTATCATAGATTGCGCGTCATTACAATAATTTATTCCCGTCTTTTTTTTCTTCTCCTCGTCTTCTTCATCTATTTCTCCTTTTCTATCTCCAAACCTTTGAAGTATATTTAAAAGATGAGGAGGAATAAGTGAAAGAAGAAACCTGAATAAACTTTTTAGACAAACACTGGCTGGATTCAGGATTGTAATCATGCACTGAAGACGAGTGGATAAATATTGCGGGCGAAGGAGAGAACCGAGAACCCCGACGATTTAAAAATCCCGGGTAAAATATGCGCGTAATTGATCAGCCAATGAGCATCATTTGATGTGTATTCGGCACAACAACATAATTTCAAGTTTGCAACTTTAGTTCTTCAGTTACCCCAATCTCAGACTGCGAGTGCTTTTGAAATTGTTTTTACACCAATTGAACTAGAATGGAGGGTTGAATTATTACTACTCTGAACCAAAATGAAGATGAAAAAGTGAAGTTGTATTTATAAATCTTCACCGATCTAAATTGCCCAGACATTCCAATTCATTCATTAGGAACCCTTACAATGTGAATGTTGGTACACTGCTGCTTGTAACCGACATCTCATCAGTATTCACGCCGTGTTTATGTTTTCAAAAAATTTTGTCGAAGGAATTTTTTTGTCGTTAAAAATTTCTTATTTGATTTCCACTGTGATTAAAACGGTCCCATTTATTACGAAGTGATTTTGAGAATATTTGGAAACGTTCCTTATTACCTATTACGCTGATCCTTCACAAAGTGTTGTTTATCTCATTACAGATCACAGAATCATCAGGATGACTTCTTTTTCTGAGGTAAGATTTGATTGCTTTCTTCCAGTTCAACATTTTTCAAATGACAATATCATTTTACCGAGAGCAAAAACAAATTCAAATTGATCTGACGCCGTAAGAAATGAACTCATGAATGTTTCATGAACATTTCAATCAAGACCGCCATCCTCTCCGTCGCGAGTATTTGTATTTCTGGATCTGAGGTTCAAACTTGTTTGGAGTTAGAGCTTCTCAGTTACCTAGTTCAAAGTACATTGCTTTTGTTTTGTTCAGTTTGCTCTCTGATCTCGGAACGCAGAAAAGACCACCATCCTCAGAGAATCTTTTAGAAGTAGACTCCGTTCAGAGCATTGTAATCTTTCTCAAATTTACTTACCTTCAGAAATATTTTCTGACAGAATCATTGGCTTCCTATGAAGTATCTTGGTTTTCTCCCTCGAGAGTAAACCCTATTCACACATCTATCACACTCTCATGCAGATAAAATGAGATCTTTTACAATGCCTGATAGAGCATTGGACCAATCACAGAGGGTAGAGTTTATTTAAATAATTTGTGCATGAAAGCTACTCATCAGGGTATGCACAGTAAAAACCCAGATCTCCAGCGTTAGCTGTGAGGATAATGTGTGTTCACTCAGCTTGCGAAGCTGCTCGTCAGGCCGCCTTACGTGCAGCTTGATGGGCCTTCGACCAAAGGGCTCTGTGTTGTTGCTGAAGAGCACGCTTGACAGAAGGCTCGTGAAGCGGCCCATTAAACTGCACGTTAGGCAGCCTGACAAGCAGCTTAGCAAGCCACAAAAACGCGCCTTAACGGAGCCAAATAACTTAAAGTTAAGGAAACTTTTAATCAGTTCAATGCTCCTGGTTGGAATTCAGTATTAGGTAACTTTTGTCTCAACATAAAATGAGCAAGCTTCAATATTCATGTAAGATTTGTCTTGTGAATTTTATGACCAAATATTTTTCTCATCTTTTTACAGCGTATGAGGCTGCGTGCCAAAGCCTCAAGAGAATCTAAGGATTTCGCCAGTGAAAAATCATTCATGGAGGGTTTCCCAAAACCGCCATCTCAGTTGCCAAAGTTGTTTGAAACTCCGAACCTCTCTACAAGAATTCCAGTCGTAACAAAACCACAAGGCACTGAAATTCTGAAACCTGTGCATAACAATCGACCACCGCCAGTTCCTCCAAAACCAGTCCCTGCCACTGCTAAAGAGGAAGGAAAAGTTCCATTAAAAGAAATCAGCATCAACAATCGACCACCGTCAGTTCCTCCAAAGCCAGTCCCTGCCACTGTTAAAGAGGAAGGAAAAGTTCCGTTGAAAGAAATTAGCATCATGAACAATACATTGTCTCCTCCTAATGGTGAGCCATTTTACCCTATACCTAGCTTAAGGCTTTTAAGCACTTGAAGTCAAGAGCTGGAGGAAAATAATTCTCCTCCGATTTTGGGGTAAATGTGTAGTCTAGTGTCAAATTTTTTGTACTTGTAAAATAATAATTTAGCAAGACATGCATTTTTGCCAAAGGGAAAGTAATTACATGTCCTGAGGAAATATGAGGTAGGTAGATTTCCTTTTTTTTTAAAAAAAGGAAAGGAATGTCCTTTACAAACGCTTAGGTAATACCAGCAGCACCAATGTTGCAGTAACCATAAGGATCACTATTTCCCTCTCACGCAGAATTAACTTTTTTTCTCTTTTCAAATCTTTGAAGTCACACTTGGGCTTTATATTAATATCATGACCTTCTAAAATACTCTACTTACCCCGCCTGTTATAAGTCATAAAGTTGACATGATTGAAACCAAATCGCTTCCCGTATAAATATTTTGCTCAAATCCACTTTCTTGATCTGACGGTGTTGGTCGAGAGCAAGGTTTCCTCAGTGTGAAAAAAAAAGATGTAAAGAATCATGACATGTCCAAATTCCTAAGAATATTTGAATTCTGTGGAATCAATGAAACTTATCTACCTTGGAAATATTTTTGTTGGAAAGCCAACATCTCTAAAACTAGTATGAGCATATTCCAGAAAGTTTGCAACGATAGGTTACAGATAATTTCTTTTTAAAGTCGAACTCCATTGAGGTTACTATTATATTAAAATATCTGCATAAACAGTACTTAAAAATACCCTATTTATCTTGAATTTTGGTTTTCCCAGCTTTAACGAACCATGTGAAACATTTTTGTAAACATTATCTCCATCAATTAAGTTTCATTCAGTTTTTATGTTCTAAAGGTTTCTTTTCTCAGTCACTCTCATCTTTTGCTCTTATCAAATTTGTTTTTTTACTTGCAGTTTTTTCATCAGTGAAACCAGTTTATGTTTCTCCACCAAAACCCGGTCATCTGTATCCTTGCCTCTCTGGCATGGAAGTGGAGACTGACTCAGAGGCACTTTCTTCAGAGGAAAATCCTTCAACAGAAGAGAGGACTGACTGCAATGAAAATTTAGATGCCAGCATCAGTTCTTTATCAAGCGAAAGTAGCGCAGAAAATTTCAATATTGTCAATATGGACTCAAGTGTTAACTGCACACCAAATACCTTAAAGGTTTCTACTGTTTTTTTTATGCCCAACCTTCATAAAAACAATTCTAAGGAACTATAGAAATCTTGATTAAACTTGGTTTGTTGAGCCTTTAAAAGTTCTTGAAAAGTTTTTGGCTTGGAAAAAAATTATAAAGGCTTCAAAAGGGCTTGATGAAAAATGCTTGAAAAGTGCTTCAATTTCTCTTCGTATCAGTCATCAATTCTTTGTAAAAAAGCAGAGCTTTATTCTCCCTGTAACTTGACTCTGAGTCAGAAATGTTTTGTTTTCTTTTCCAAGATGAGATGTCTTTCTAAAGAATCTATTCATTGTCCAATACTTTTTTATTGCTCAAAACAGGGATCAATCACAGCTGAGGAGAAACATGACTAAAAAGACCAATTTATGAACTTTACAAGCATCCTCCAAAAAATCAAGCACTTTCAAAGCCTTCAAATTGTTTTCAAAATCTAGCATTTTCTAAGCATTTTTAACAAATTGGCAATTGTCACAAAGAGACAAAGAAAGTTCTGTAAATATTACTCACTAATTTGTGTACAAGGCAGTTACTTTTTTGCTGAACTTTACGGCTTTTTGATACTGAGCTACACACAAGGGGGAAAAACTGTGTATTGAAAAAAATAAAGTCTCGAAAAGCACTCGAAAATCCTCAAAAAGTGTTTAAAAACTGATCGATTTTTCACTCTTGTGATGAAAGTCAATTTTTTCAATTTGTTCTTTCAACATTTTTTTTTTGCTTACAGCGACGAAGCGATAGCAGTAGCTCATCAATTGAAAGGCATTCAATTTTGAAAGAAATGGATGCATTTTTAGAGAACGCTCTCTGCAGTGACACTTCCTTTGGCCCATCTCCAGCCAAGTCAATCTGCAATGATTCTTTGGAGACCTCTATTTCTACCAGTTTTACTTACCAAGTAGGAAGTCCTGTCAAAGCTGTGACCGTACAAGACACAGTGCCGGCCCTTTCTCATTCTGTCAGCTTCTCCCAGACGAGGAAGAATTCAATAAATGTAAGCTTTAAATTCACATTTTTCTGTTTAGTATTGATAATCAAATTGCAGTATGAATTAAGGAACTCTCTTGCTTGCATTCATGAATGAGGAGTCCAAGGGTATACTTTTAAGTTTTAAATATATTAAAAACTTGAATCTCAGAGATAATCACTCAGTTCATCTGGTACGGAAAAAGGAAAGCATTGTTTTACGTATGGTCAAGCTTAAACTCATTTTTCATAAAAAAATATGTATTCATATCTATGCAAGGAAAGACTGCTCAATCTGGACCGCTGATCTTATAATGTTACTTCAAATGGATAACATTTCGCAATAAGGAACCACCAGCTCTGGCTCTTACATAAAACCACTTTCTTGCTTAGGGAAACCAATAGCATACATGTTGTTTCTGAAATGAGCCAGAAATAATGGTTCCTTATCGCAAAATGTAGTTCAAATGATATCTTGAGTTTCTTCACATGCAATTGAAATTAAATGAATTAATTCAAATTTAATTCTATTACAAAAATTACAGTCTCCTGCGCCTGCTAGAAGTGAAACAACAAGTCCAAATGTGCGGGCACCAATCGCTGAGGAGTTACACCAGTCAGAAGATACCTCCGAAATGAGCATAGCATCGCAAATCAAGAAGTTCGAGTCACTGGTCAAGGCTCAAGAGAACATAATATCTCAAGCAGCAGGAGCTCTATCCGTTTGCTTTTCCTCATCTGAGTTCACGAATTCCACTCAGCGAGTTGAAGCAGAAAGGCTCTTACTATTGGCCAGTGAGTATCTTTTTATTTGTTCATTATGTAAGTTTAATACAGGTACAGAACATTCTCCATTTAAATTTTGGAGATATCTTGAGGTTATAAGCATTAAAGAAAACATCAGAATATTCATCAGAAATAATGCATGAAATTACAACCTTGGTTGCAGCATCAAAATCAGTTTGTCATTGAAATCTGTCATTATTTTGTAGTAGGTATGTAATGATTATTCATATCTAAGTCACATAATTAAAATATGCTTGAAAATTTCTGAATTGGTCTGGATTTAAGATTGTATGGATCAACTTAAGTGTTCGATGATGTTTTCTGTCAGCCTCTCACAGCTTAACATTAAGGATTGTTTTAAAATAGTCTATTCAATTAATTTAAGTAGATATCTTTCAACGTTTCATTTTTTTTTTTTTTTTAATGTTCTCTGATTTTTCCAGGTCATAAGAAAAAAGCCATCCTGAACGAAATTGAAAAATTGAAGGCCAGTCAAAACAAGTATTTGAAACCTGTTATCAGCAATAGTTCTTTAACACTCTCTGATATTTGTTTGCCCATCAAGTTAGATTTGATCCACAGAGCAGCAAAAGGTTAGGATACATTGCATTTTACTCATCCTATAGTTTATGATACTTACACCGTATCAGTTATAAAGGTGCCATTCTGAAAAAATATGGCAATTTTCTATTTTCTTGTAATGGACAAGAAAGAGAAAAGAAAAGTTACAAAATCAGTACTCGCACACTCAAATTGATTAGGTATTTAATTAAATTGTCACCATCAGAACTTTCTGCCACTCTTGATCCATGCACATCTAATGTGGAAACACACCTCTTTATCACCAGCAGGAAAAAACGTAGCTTTTTTGTGCCATTTCAGTTTTTCCACAAAAATTGTATTTTTTGATAGAGGAAGTGTTGCTAGAATTTTACTGAAAATTTTAGTGTCTTTTCTCGAAAACATGAAGGAAAATCATGGGAAATATCTGGCAAATTCATGGAACGGCTCTCCTTTTAATAAATAAAATTTTACTGAGACTGAAATAAATACATTTAAGGTACATTCCTTGTAGCAGGAGTTAATGACTTGTCATATCTTACAGATTTCAAGAAAAGTTCCTAACACTCAAATTCAAACCTCAATTGATCAATTTTATAAATTAAGACAAGTCTAAACAAATTAAAATTACTGGAAAGTAATTTTAGAGAAAATTTGTCAATTTAAGTTAATAAATATTAACTTTTGAAGTTGAAGATATAAATTAGTTTCATTTAAATGATACAGATTTAGTTTGAAAATAGCATTCATTTGTCCAAAAAATAAAAATGCATAACATCATACATCATGCATAGTAATTCAATTCTTTTTTGTTATTTTTTTTTTCAACAGCAAATATTTGCCATCACCTAGTTGTAATTGTGAAGTCAAATGAGCATGTCTTTGGCACTCCCCTCTTTATTGCGACTGCGGAAAATCTTCTCCAAAACTCAAGAAAAACGGTTTATGTCAAATTTCCTCATGAAATTACCATACCCAACATTACTCCCGATTTCAAAGTTATCATTGAAGTATACGATTTAGCTGTTCCAGCAACTCCCTCTAATGGTAAAGCTTCCTCCTCTACAAAAAAGGTTTGTTTCTTCCTTTTATTTTATAGCATTTAAAATTATTTTTCGAACTGATCAATATTTTAGTGCATACAGAAGGCAAGTTTACTCAGTCAGTTTGCGACTGTGTTTAGAGTAGCCTATTTTTTTCTTTGATACTTGGAAAATATTATTGTATAAGCTTTGCTATTCAATGATTTATTTCAGAAGAATCTTTTTACAATGCATTTACAGTATTTTTCATTGAATGAAGATGAAGGCTAAATTGATTGTCCCTAGGCTTAAAATACGCTATCTCCAATTGGGCTGTTTCAAAACTCCGCTCATTTTTTATTTTTTTTTTTAAAGAAACTAACAAAAAGTTTCTCATTAAAAATTTCATCATCCATTCAAAAATATCCCCTAAAAATTTAAAAGATATGTTTTGGTTACTTTTTTTGCAAATATTTGAAACATGATGTGTGATTTTTTAACTTAGCAATGGAGTTATCATTTACGAACTTCAGCTATGAAAATAGCTCGTATTCACAATACTGTTCATTGTGTTTACATTACAGTGGGGGAAAAGAACCCTAGTTGAAATCCTTTCAATCAATGTTCTGATTTGGTTTAATCATACTTGAGACATGGACACAATATGAGGACTTATATGTAACAATAGCGGATGTGGAGTTTTCACATTGTGAGAAAATCGCGTTTCAAGTTTTCGAAGCTTTGCACTTTGCTGCCTGCAAAACCGAGAGGATTCTTATAAAGATTTTAATGAAGAGCAACCCTTCCTGTAAAAAACAGGCTCCAGAATTCAAAAAAAGCGTTTGCTCTAAAAATGGCGGATGTCAGCGACCGCTATTGTTACATATAAGTCCTCATATGCAGATGTAAATAAATTTTTATTCCAGATTTTCAAACTTTATATATGTTTCAGATTATACTGATTGTTAACCATGTTTTTTCTTCTCTTTATGAATTTCAGGAAAGCTCCAAACTATGGATCACCCCAAAGAAATCTAAACCTGCTTCAAAACTTCGCAAAGTTATCTCTCGTAGTCTGCTAAAATCATCCAATTTCAAAATAATTGGGTCTGGTGTTTTCACGCTGAATGATGTGAAGTCCTCTAAAATTACACTTACAAAAGTAAGTCTAATACTTTTCTCAAACTATTTTAGGGCAGTACAGTGCAAACAGAAAAAACTGAGAAACTTCTGCTCACCATCGATTTGAAATAGCTAACACTGAAATAGGTCTTAGTCATGAATCCTATAACTCTTCCAAAATCCTCAGTCAAATTGGCCTCATTTCCTGTATTTTACTTTTTGAATACGTGCAACTGACATGAAACAGGAATTTATCGAGTTTTCCAATTTTGATCTTCGAGAAATTTGTAGGTACTGTTAAGATAGATCCAAGTGTATCTGAAGTATATTTTTTAATATTTACGGTGATAAAAAAAACAATTACATAATTTTCTTCTCATGTTAAGCTGTTTTCAAAAGTAGATTTATAATACTAAGAAGAAAGTCAGAAGTTTGATTTTAAATTTTTTATCCCTAATGGGCCTGTTGCAAACTTTTGCTAGAGCAAAAATAAGAGTTGTTTCTTGTAGATAATGCCTCAAAAATCACGATGAGCGCATCGGCAAAGTCTGAAATGCACTCATAACTTCACAATCTGCGTCAGAAATTTGCGTTTTTTTAAGCTTCCCGCTTCAAAAACGATACTATGGCATAGGTGAACATTATGTTAGAGGAGTCGCTCCATCGTCGGCGATATTCATCATGGCCGACGCTTGCACGCAGTTCCGCGCGTAATTCAAGGAGAGTTCAAGGTCAATCAATTCGGGCGTGGAAAATATGAACGTTAACACACCGATTGTTATCTGGTCTAATCCAGTTCAGGTGTTATCTCGTCCCATCAAACGTGTTTCGGCGGATTGGCGTCGGCTATGATGATTATTGCCGACGATGGAACGACTCCTCTTACAAAATGTTCACCTGTGCCGTAGTATTGTTTTTGAAGCGGGAAGCTCAAAAATCGCAAATTTCTTACGCAGATTGTGAAGTTATAAGTGCATTTCAGAGTTTGCCGATGCGCTCATCGTGATTTTTGAGGCATTATCTATAAGAAACAACTCTTAGTTTTGCTCTAGCAAAAGTTTGCAACAGGCCCATTTCTCATTAGAATCAGCAAAACCTGTGTAAGCTCATTTAGGATTTTGTCATTTTTCTTTAAGTCTTGTTCAAAGCTTAGATCCATAATGTTTTTACACATCACAACTGGAAGCTGAAATAATAAGCCCAAACTTAATCAACAGGTATTACCAATAATCGTGAGGGCTGCAAAATATTTGGCTTGAATTCCACCGTTTATTGAGTTTGGGCCTCTGTCATTTAAACTTCCAAGCATTAATATCTGAAGGGTTTTTTCACAATTTAAATCACTTTTTTGTAATCACAGATGTCGGTGCCGAGTCTGCTGGAAGGAACGCTCTGTTTTCGATCAAATTGTGATGTGACAGCTTCTGTAGAATTTCGTGGTTTTTTGACCATGTTTGATGATATCTCTGGTTTTGGTGCCTGGCATCGAAGATGGTGCCTGTTGAGCGGTAACCAACTATTATATTGGAAGTATCCAGAGGATGAAAACACTAAGGTGAGTGATTTACAAATAATCAAAAGTGATACCTAGCGATTCCCTGAAGCAAGCATTTTCTTGGGATATTGCAGTTTTCTCTCATTAATAAATATTTTCCAATTTTCTGCAACATGTTTAAAAAAGAACAAAGAAGAAAAGAGTTGTTTTTAATTTCTTCAGCATAATGGCCTCCTTTATTTGCTAAAATTGAAAACTTCAAACGTTTTGCCTTGTCCAGCAAATGAAAGGAAAAAACCTGCACTTGGCAGAGGTTTGAAGCCCTCCAGGGCACGCTTGCTTTGAGCTTGTTCCATGGTGTTTGTGTGGACTGAGTTGCGTTCCTCCTTTCTTTGAGACCTGCACATTCACCGAAGGAAGGACATGTATTTCCCAAAGTCCGTCTGCATCTTATAGAATTAAGATAGCTGCCTGTGACCCCTTGCGTAACGAACAGTTTGTCTGTGAACTTCCTTGCCGTGACACTGCTCTTCCCCACCTGCTAAAAAATTTCAAAGTTTGCCATTCTGAAATAGCTGAGCCAATTTTGCTCAAATTAAATACCAAATCAGTCCTGGAAAGAAACTACCACCTACAATTTAAGCTGAAAATATTCAATTTAATTGGACGTTTTTGAATGGACAAGATTTGATCTCCCTCCACTTTTAAGCCCTAAATCTATATAAATATAGCTGAAATAACAAAGAATTTGGTTTGAGCATCTTGCAACCTGAGAAAGATATTTATAACTCCTCAAAAAGTAGAAAATCTTAAAAAGGAGGAAATACGTACGTATGTGCATATCTATGAAGAGATAAAGATCCAATAATAACTAACAAATTCTGTGAAGACATAATAGCCTCAGTAGCTAAATGTCTCTAAAAAATGATAAGTAATTATGTGGCTAACCACATATATCTGTGATCTACAATCTGAGATCAGTGCTCTGCATACGGTCATAGGTGCAGGTCGTAACTCCTTAGTAGAATTCAATGAACACACCAAATAAAGATCAGAAAAAAAAAGAAAAAGGAATTAAATATTTTACTACTTTTCATTTTCTAAAAAGAAGTTATGAAGTATAAACTCATGAATTTGTTTGTAATTTTGTTCGATTTGTTTTTTCCGCAGAAGCCAATCGGCTCCATCGATTTGACCACATGCATTTCAAGGAACATCTCAGCTGCTTCTCGTGAAATTTGTGCTCGCAAAAATACTTTTCTAATGGAATGTATCCGTCCCTCAAAACCTGATGATGTAGATTCTCATATTCTAACTGTGAAAGGCCAGCAAACAATTGTGCGTTTCCTCCTCTCTGCTGACACACAAGCAAGCCGGAATGAATGGTGTGATAATTTAAATCAGGTTCTTTCAATCATTCATCAGTGGAACTAGTAATAGAACCATAATCTCCCTATGGGAAAGAGAGCTGTGAATTGTTAAATACATATAAAATATTAGTATTTACTCAAATATTATTTGATTCGTTAAAATAATACTCAGTATAGTTTTATGATTTATTTTTCATCCTATGATATTTTTTCATCATTTCTGGTGCTCCTGTTTTTATTTGGTAACCTTTGATGATCACTGACCAATTTTAATTTTTAACTTTCAAGACAAATGATCTATGTGCTCCGCAAAGTAATTAAGAAAAAGTTGAAAAGGCAAAATGTAAAGCCTCAAATTGTAATCAAAAACTTGTAAAATTAGTAAGTTAGTGCTTTGCGCGGGGCAGCTATTTGCTTACATGATGTCAGATTCAGTTGCACACAGAGCAACCAATCAATTAAATCAAGTGTTTTCCTTGTGCATTTTAGATAATATTGTATTACCCAACCATAGTGATGTTTTTCTTCGTTTTTCACACTTGCATCTTTTATAATACCTCCCTGTTACTGTTTTGATTTTGACAGAATGTTCTTTGTTCATAACAGTATTCTTAAGAGGCATGTGGCTCAATATTATACAATTTTATGATAGTAAAATATTAAAATATTATTATAAATTTTAGTCGAAAGGCACTGAATTGAGTTTTTCTTAAATGAGCTTGTTTAAAGAATTTTAAATTTTGTATTTTGAAAAGTAGGAAGTGCTTTTAGTTGTCAGAAATTTTCCTGTATTCACCTGTAATTCCTGTAATTTTACATTACAAACTCACAAAAATCGAGTTCAAAGTTGCGGCTTATGAGCTTTCATTTAAACCTGCATTATTGAGAAAGCCAGGATGGTGTCCAAAAATATCGCTCCGGCTCTGTTGCCAGATGGGGACCTCTGCCGCAATCTATGGTCCATGTAGACTTTATCAATTCATGTATGTATAATTATTAATGGCCACTTTGGCATCAATCCGGACAAGAGAGGAGGAGGAATATTGAACGCCATCTTAGCTTTATTAGCCTTGCGCGCTCAAATAGGAGCTCAAAAACAGCAAAAAAGTCGATCATGTCCAAAAAAGCCAGAAAAATCCTTTTCGAAACTGCTAGAATATCAATCAAGATCATTTTGTGATACTTATTCATGCTGGCTTTGCATCTCACTAAGGTTTTCAGTTTTATCTTCATTGACTTTCCTCATTATGTGTAAGCTGAGTCTATGCTAGATAAGTTTAAACACTTTAAAAGTGAAACAGAAGATTTACATATATCATTCAGATTCTTGAATTTACACTCAATGCTAAGCAGAAAATAGCAGATCTTCTTTTTTAGTGTGAAAGTATTCAAACTTATTTGCCATTTACTCTATCATAACAGATACTAACACTTACTTGATTTCATTTTTATGGTAGTGGGTACTTACTTACTCAATTTTATGTCAGTCATGTGTGCAACATTTTTTCAACGCTGTATGATAGAATGTAGCATTAGGATTTATTATAAGTACAAAATTTAATAGTACTTAAATTTTTTTTGCTTCGTGCTTATAAGAATCTCTTGGCATTGTATATTAAGCATTTGCTTTTATCTGCTGAAGAGCATGTATCAAAGGTTTTTCATTTTTACATGAAATTGAAATGATCAAGAAAAAACTGTCATTCCAATTTTAGTTTTTATTTCATAACTACATACCCGTGTACTTATGAATTAATTATTTTTTTAAAATTTAGTTAATAGCATATTTTACCTCTTTAAAATGATTTTATGAATGTTATGCCCATTCTTGTATTTTTATAAACATTTTATGTGAAAATAAAATATTTAACCATCCATCATTTCATGAATCTTGATTTCATCATCTTACACATTTGTATTGCTAACATAGTGCTCTAACATCCAGAGAAAGACAGACAAACCAACAGACGGAGTTCAACAAAATTGTACCGAGGAGCATTTTGGGGTAAAAATGAACTATTGAAATAAATTACTCGTAAACTTTCTCCTGTCAAAAATTCAAGAGAAAAAAAATATTTTGATCCAGAAAATAGTCATCAAACTCTGTCCTTGACATTGAGTCTCAGGGAAGAATAAAACCTCAAACCTCTTTTTCTCTGCTCAAACTTCATGTGACTTGGTGTGTTTACTCATGGAATTTTGCTCAACCCTGATGAGTTCAGAAAAGTTAGGAACTTTTCTATGGAAATTTTCTCCTTCAGCCAAAACAATGCATTTGTTTCTTTTTAAAATACTCGGCGCTCAGAAATGTTTGTGTTCAAATTATTTATCGGAAATCATGCAAAAAAGCACCGAATGGTACTGACAAGCCAAGAGAGAATCGGGTATTTTTATGTTCAAAATATCTGAAAAGTCAGGGAATTTTCAAATCCACGAAAACCTGCTGCTGTGGACTCTAAGAAAGTGTGTCATTCCTCATTCATTGCGTTTTCATACGTTGTAGTTTCACGAGGGTAGGGCGGTTTGAGGATTTAATCAAATTGAATTAAAGAGAAAAAGACATTATTAAGAAATATATAAAGAAAACGGAGACTTTTCATGAGGCAATTATTGGGAAACCTCTTAAATTTGTGTCTTTTTACTGGAAGATTCTCCTTCCTCAAATAATTTTTCAATAATTTTTAGATTTTTTTTTTCTTTTTTTCTTTTTTTTGTGTGTGTGAGGAAAAGAAGTATTGCAGCACCTATACTAAAATGTGTTATACTCAAGATGGCTGAGAGGATTCAGGTTCCTGAATTCCTCCTCAAAGCATATCTCGGGGAAAGAGGCAAGAAATGAAGGCAAATTTAAGGGCATAGGGCACTGTTGTCAAGCCTTTGCTCAGATTTGAAGCATCCGCCCCCTGCCCCTCTTACCTCATAAGTCTCCACGTGTACTCTCTATTATATCGCATTTTAGAAGAGAATGTGCTTTCTACCATGTTGGATTACATTTTGCAATAAGGAACCACTATCTCTGCCTCTCCCATAAAATCACAATTCTGCATAGCGAAGCCAATGCCATGTAAGTTGCTTCTAAAATGGGCCAGAAATAGTGGTCCCTTATTGCGAAATGTTAATACTATGGTATCACTGCATTATTCATCGATAGGATTCTTTTGCGGGCGATCTGAGTCGAGAGCGTCAATTCAAATTTACCCGCCACTGTCCATATCGTCGCGTCTGGTGATTGGTGCTTTACTGGATGACGTCGACCTCCACTTGTTGACACATTTTTGTTTACGTTTCAAGTAAACACATATAACTGTACTTTTTTTCGTGCCAAATTTTATCGGTTCCTGTCAATGATTCTGAAAGTTCGGAAGTATTTCCTCAAGATCAGTGTTTTTTGCTATTGTGTGACTTCGGTTAACGCCTCTTTTGCCTTCCGTGCCGTATTTTCAACTGAGCAGCTCAATTTTCATTCAGATTTTCAGTTATGAACGCTCATGTCCTAGCTTTGGTCAAGCACGAAAATTCATGGAAAGTGCAATGACCTAATAAAACCATTTTCTCGTGTCGGTCCGGTGCGAAATGCGCTGGCTTTTCCTGCTCTGCAAAAAGATGCCCAGTTGATACCTTGGTAAGATCTCCTCTAATAATAAACTATTACTATCTGTAGGTTAATATTGTAAAGTAGGATTTTATACCAGTTCTCTTGGAATTCAATCATCAATTTTCAATCGTGAGTAAGACCTACCAAACCTCCATGCAGTGAGCATACTCTTTTTTTTTATCGGATCACTGATAAATACCCTGCTTTCAGGGGCAAATGAATCACTTCAAGTTGACTTCGCTTTTATCGTATCTGTCATTCCCCAACAGCTGTGAGCTCTGCCTTGTCAATGTGTACACAAGTCGGAAATTTTGATTCGTAGTTTGATGTCAATATTCAGGTGTCATTTTATACAGCCATTGTTGATTTATTTTGATCTATTTTAGTCTGTTTGTAACAAAAGTGATGGTTACAGTCCAACGAATGGAGCTAGGTGTCCACATTTTTTAGATCTAGAGCAGTCAGAAACTTTACACGAGGACTAGTGTTAGCTTGCTCACAGCCACTGATAATGCCAAGACTGCTTTAATTGTTTAGTGTGTGTAAAATTGATGATTCACCCTTGTTCAGCAATTTTCAATAGTTTCTCTTAAGTACCTGCAAGGTTTTTAAGCACTGAAGTCTCTGCCCATACTTATCTGAAGAACAACAGACTACCAAGTAATCCAAATATTCTCAACGTACTCTGCCCCTTCCATAAATATACTGTGTTTTTGTTCGAAACCCTTAATGAATACTAAGTTCTAACACTTCTTTTTCTCTTACAGAGATATTTTTTCTTCCGACAATGTCACAAATTCTGAATGTGGCCAAATTAACCAGTAGAGGGAGAAATACCTCTCATTATGAAGATCTGGACAGAGCTGATAGTAACTCTCGGCCAGGAGAGTTACTGCAGGATGGGGACTCCTATCCCCATTCAACTCAAGAATTGGAGATGAATTCAGTTTCGGCTGTTCCAGATGGTACCTTGATTCAGTATCTACATTTCCTTTGAAAAGCCCTAGCGATAGACTGATTTAGTGACTACGTCAGGGGTGCAGAAACTTCTCAACCACGCGACCGGCCGTTTGAGTGAAATGGGAGAACCCATGTGAGGACGAAGAAATTGTGGGAACCTTGGAAGGTTTTTTTTTTCCAGGGTTTAGGGGGAACTTGACTGTTGAGTGCGCTACTTTGAGGGAACCTAACTGTCAAGCGCACTATTTTTGGGGGAACATAACATTCAAGCGCTCTGTTTTTGGGAGAACTAAACCGTTGACTGCGCTGTTTTGAGGGAACCCAACTGTCGGCTGCGTTACTTTATGTGTTGGGTGAAATTCTGCGAAATTAAGCTTAAAATGGGGAACCCTTGGAAGTTTCTGCACCCCAGGACTGGGTACGTCATTTTAAATAATATCGAACTCCAGGTTCAAACTAAAACAAACTAACATAACATCATGTACGAATTATTCATGAGTCAATTTATTAAAATTTAACCATTGACCGGTCATAAATCAATTATAGACCTATTAAACATGGGAACTTTAGATTGTGAGAAACACTTAGACGCATTTTACCACCGTGGCGCAAAGGGCATGAAACAGAGACAAGGTTTTTTTTTCTTCTACATTTGAACCAAGGGTTCGATATTATATTGAATGATGTAGCCACTAAATTAGTCTATTTAAAATATGTACATTGAGGATCGAAAAATATGATCCTTTTCAAACACAATTGAAAAATAATCTCACATTGATTTTATTGTATCAACATCTTTCATTTTATCATACCTCATTTCAAACGATGCCTGACTGCATTTTTTTTTAATATTACGTACCTACCTGGATTTTACAGCCCATCATGATCACTATATCGATGGTGAAACTACCAAACCACGTATCTCGGTTTGCGACGTCGCAGACTTCCTGTCATACTTTATTTTTTAAATGAAAAACTACGTAATGGCGAGTCTTGAGAATTTCTATGATTTTTCCTCTTCGTTCGAAAAAAATTCTGTGAAAATTTCAAGGAATGATATTGATTTGGTCTATTTCAAAAAAATAAAATGTGAGCGTAGATTTTTAAACACCGCAAACGAGATACGTGGTTTGGTAATTTCACCGTCGATATGTAATTTATAAGTCTCTTTGTTTGTTCTAGTTTGGGAAAGCTTTATTTTCTTTAGATTCTGAGTTCTTTCCAAAACTGAAAAGACAAGCTTTTACTTACCTTTGAAATTGGACTTAAAAAAAAAAAATGCCCAGGTTCTAGTTTGTGTTCACATGATAAGTGAAGCAGCAGCCATTTTCCATCAAGCCTCTCGCCAATATCGATGAATGATTGCCCAATGTAGGAAAAGAATGCTTGGAGAGTAAAAATATTCGCATTTACATTAAAGAATTGAAATAATATACCTACATGCTTATATTTCTAAGTTGGCAGAAGTCTTTTATTATTAGATCTTGAAAAAAGAAAATTACTTCAAAGACTAAAGATTGGTCTCTTTATTTATTTGCATTCAATGTTAATTTATTTCTTTCTGTTCCAGATACTTTCACTGTAACCCAAGCTGTAAATGCATTTGGATTTGGAAAGTTTCAAGCCAAGCTCTCTTTGTTCACTGGTCTCTGCTGGATGGCAGACAGCATGGAAATGACAATTCTCAGCATACTGTCTCCTGCTCTTCACTGTGAATGGCACATAACTAGATATCAACAAGCTCTTGCGACAACGGTGGGTATTCCATTCTAAAGAAGTAATTAAGACTAAGGAGTTATCAATATTGCACGTATAGTACAGAATGTATCAAGCCTTACCATTCTTATTTGAATGTTTAAATTGTCATTACTTAAATCACAGCATTTTTGTATTGGACAGTTTTAAACTTGCTAGCATAAAATCATAGGCACTGACATTAGTCAGAATAAATAGCTTTCAGCCAGCAGAACATTCTGTGCCACTGTTATAGCGTTTGTAAATACTTATAAAAATATAAAAAAAAAAGCTTTTTTTTCTTTATTGTGACTGATTTTCATCCTGCGTCAAGCTAACCCTTTATTTCTCTTTATCAGGTTGTCTTCTTAGGAATGATGCTCAGTTCAACATTTTGGGGGCATTTAAGTGATCGCTATGGAAGGAAACAGGTATCTACTTTTTTTTTCTACTCCTTGGTGTAGCTGTCATAAAGTTTAATGGTTTTTTTTTTAGAATTTTTTTATTATTATTATTATTTAACTCATTGACTTATGAATTGTTTGGAAAAGCACTGTTGCTATTCTATTTTTTTCTGACTAAAGCATAGAAAAGTCAGTAACGGTAATCATAGTAACACAGCATCATCAGACGCTTACAAACAGAAAGTCAGCAACTGCCAACGCATCTGATGCATATTGTAGCAGCATACGTCTTATGCTGCTATGATATGCCATATGATATACTTATAAGGAAAATAAATGATTTCTTATTCTCTAACCAACTTGAATGTACTTTTCAGGCATTGACGTTATGTGCGGTCTTGCTTTTCTACTATGGTTTATTAAGTTCCTTTGCTCCAAACTATGTATGGATACTCTTTTTACGCGGTTTGGTTGGATTTGCAATTGGATGTGTCCCTCAGTCGTAAGTTCTTTTCAGACTTTAATAATAAGTATCACATTATTTTCCCTTCCTTTTTTTTTATTTTATTTACAAAGATGTGCAGATTTTATTTAATATTCATTATTGTTCTTTGCTTAAATTAACTGATTTAATTATCAATCATTCTGTCGTATTCTAATATATGATACGAAATTTTCTGTCTCTAAATAATTTGAAGTCATGTTGAGAATCTGATTGGAAGGAGCAATGGATGAAGGCAACAACATTTTGCTTTTTGGTATTACCATTTCTGGCTCATTTGATCAGCTAGAAATTATAGTCCCTTATTGCTAAACGAAGTCCAATCATGCCTGTAGTAGGTAAAATACTTGCACTTATTCTATATTATAGTCTGTCCAAGATGGGAAGAACCGTGGAAATTCGGGAGTAATTGCAACATGTAGAAGGAAGGGTAGCGTTCCAGCAATTGTAAGCGATGAAGACACTGAACCAACCCTGCACCATGGTGCACAGCACAGAGGGCTGGCTCCTCATGAGTTGCTTGCCGCTCGACGGCTAGAACCGGAATTTTCTGCGCCATGGTCAAATCCCAGGGAAAACCGGTGCCCCAGGCCCATAGCCTCCTGTGCGGTGGCTGCGGCATGCGCTAAACACCAAGAGGTGACAGTTGACGAGGGTCGAGACACCCCCACCCTGCAAAACAGTGCAAATAATTCTGACTTTCCATGGTTCTTCCCATCTTGGACAGACTATAAGTGTCATCCTCATTACATTACATATTTCGCAAAAGAGAATGCATGTGCAACAATGCTAACTGTTTTTTTAAATCAAATGCCTTTGAAATTTTAAAATGGAGGTTTGACAGGAATTATATGTATGCTAATGACATTTTTTCAGAGTCACGTTGTATGCTGAATTTTTACCATCCAAGCAAAGAGCAAAGTGTGTCGTTCTTTTAGATGTAAGTATTGCTGATTATGACAACCTCCTTTGATTGACTGATTGTCTTTAACGTTAAATCTTGACTTGGGAGACCTTGTTAAAAAATATGTTAGACGTAAGGGGAAAAAACCAATAACATGAAATCCTCTTGCAAACGAACGTAGTCAATTTTTCTAGTTACATAAGTTAATTTTTCATTATCTTACAAAGGGTCAAAGATTTTTTAGGGGACGATCAAACTCGTTGCCTAAAAATTGCAGTAAATTAGCAAAACGTTAACTAAATGAGCACCAGTGGCGTGGCGTGCTTTGCGATATCTCAATTGTTATGCCATTTAAACCCATGGAAAAGGATCGATAAACAAGGTGTTCGCAGCGAACCCCTTAATAATTGATTCTTTGCCATAGGTTTAAATGGCATAACAATCGATATATTGCAATTCACGCCACGCCACTGATGAGCACAAAGATGTTGTGTCAATGATACAGAATGCTAATGAAATGGTGTTCATGCCCATCATACAACATGGATTTAATTTTCTTTATTTGTTAGCTAGGACTATTGTTGATTGCAAGACTTTTGGAACACTGTATGTAACTTCGCTAGTGATGAACTTCAAACTCATTAAAATCAAGAACTTCATCTTATGTGTAATTTTTTTGTCTCCAGTGTTTTTGGGCGCTCGGGGCTTGTTTCGAGGTTCTTCTTGCTCTCATTGTGATGCCGACGTTAGGTTGGCAATGGTTGCTGGCCTTATCTACTGCTCCTCTATTAGCCTTTGCATGCATTTGCCCAGTAAGTATGAATCTTTTTGCCCTTATTTTTCACCCTCTAGCTTTCCAAACATTGTCTGTAATACCTTGATCATCCAGCAATTTGCGGTAGGTGTCTGCATGGGAAATCGTAAAATCTGAATAGTCGAAAAGGCGTAAAACACCTTTCAGACAAGATACATATTAATGATCAATATCATGGTCATTATCATGTACTGCTGTTTTGATCATGTTTCTTTCAATTTTCCTCGTCTTATATTTTGCATCGAACTGTATGATTGCAAGAGTTTGGAACTTATATCTAACAATTATGATTCAAAATGCTCTGTTTTCTTGAAAATGCATGTCCACAAGGCCACAGGGCTTGAAGCAGTGGGTAATCGAGGTATCATCGTGCAAGGAAATATAAACTTCTTCCAGGGTGAAAAAGTTTTCATCAAAGTACACCAAGAGTCAGTTCACTGCACCTCTTAGTTGATGATTTTTTTGCAAATAAATAGAAATCACGAAAAACCAACTCAAAACTCAAAGCAAAAACCACTTCTTTCAGATTGAGTGCACTAACCCATGTTTACAGATATTTAGACTCTCCTAGTAGTCAGGGCAGGCGGCACTTTAAGCAGTACTATGCAATTTTCCTTGAATTTTTATGTTTATCAGTGCAGATTTTCTGAGCTTTAACATATCTAATGATTTTTAAGACTCCATAATCAAATTCAGCATTTTCTTGAATGCAAATTCACACCTTTAAATTTTTCCTTATTTTCTAGTGGCTACCAGAGAGCGCCCGTTATCATGTTGCATGTGGTGAGCCGGATAAAGCTCTGGCAACCTTACGACAAGTTGCAGCAGATAATGGAAAACCAATGTTGTTAGGCAGACTAGTTGTAGATGACTCAATAGTAACTGAACAAAGAGGGCGCGTCCGGGATCTACTCATTCCTCAATTGAGGAAAACTTCCCTCCTCCTGTGGTTTATATGGTAAAGTTCTGGAGAATACTATTTTTCTTTCTTCCAATCAAAGTGATAGGATTTGTTTTTGTACAGGTTCAAAGAAATATATCAATGTAGGATTTAATTTTGTACAGGTTCAAAGAAAAGTATTTCCATGCTACTTAGAATGTAGGCCAGAGAGAAAGAAATATGCAATGAATATTGAATTTAGTTTTCACTGCTTTTTTTAGGACTCAGGGATATTTTTAACTCTCCTGAAAGCTCATACTTACTGAGAACCATCCTTGTGCAATTGAAGCTCTTTGACAGAAGCAACAAATTTTAGGTGGTATTTATTATTTTTTAAAAAGTTTCAGAACATCTATCGTAAATCAAGATTTTATCTTCCATAAGGATGTATGTTGATCAAAAAATATCACAGAAACTTTTGGTAGAACTTTTCTAAAATCGTTCAGTTGAAGGCTGAAAAGGTTTTATTTTTACTTGAAAAAAATTATTTTAAAAATATGTACTTATGAGTTATCCAAAGTTTAAGTGTCGCAATATTTTCCAGTACATGATAAATGTCTTTTGTGTGTGTGCAGGACGGTTTGCGCTTTTTGCTACTATGGTGTTGTACTAATGACTACTGAACTCTTTGAAGCCTCGGCATCTCGTTGCCAAAGTCAACCGGAGTCTTCAAACCTGTTGAGACTTGTTCAGCCGATTGCCGGCAATTGAATACTCGAGATTATATGGATCTTCTTTGGACAACTTTGGCCGAGTTCCCTGGTATGAATTTGTTTGTCTGTTTTTTTATTTTTTTCTCAGCTCTCTAATTCGTTGCAGAACTTGAAATCTGGCTCAGTGAAAATATGAAAAAGAGAGGTTCTCTGAACCCACCTCTTCTCCATCTGGGTCCAAAATTTCATGGTGTGCTTGCTTCATGTTAACTGCAGAGTTTATTGCCTAAACAGGAATTTTTCTAAGATGAAAAGTGAAGCCGCTAAGCAAAGAAAGATGATTTCAACACAATTTATTACCCGTTTTACTTAATAGCTAAAAATTCCTCTCTGAGAAGTCTGAATTTTCCTAAAAAATTCCCATCTACCCACAAGATTGCACACAAAAATATAAATTCAATTTTTGTTAAATTTTCCTGTAACTTATATTCTTTATTTTCAGGCATTTTTGCAACCATATTTGTAATCGAAAAATATGGCAGGAAGAGAACGATGGCAGTTCAGTTTCTGATCTTCACTATCTGTGTGTCTGCTCTCTTCTACTGTTTTCTGAAGTAAGTTTTTGTTAGTTTGTGGTTGAGTATTTCCTAATTGTGAAGGTGTTTATCAGCGTTTGTACAAAACTTAGTCAATTCAGTGACTTGTTGGTACTTTGCACTCTGAATAACATAAAGCAGGGAGGAACTCTGCTCGATTAAGAGGCCAACCAAAACAGTTGCAGTGTGCAATTTAGCTCACATAGGTTCTGGTTTTTCTGTGAGCGGGAATCTCAAGTGTTTTGCAACAATTTCTAAATAAGAATGTTAATATCTCAGTTAGGAATTAATTTCAGTAATTTTTTAGGTGCAAATTGTATTATACGTAAAATTTTGAAGAGAAAATGAATATCAGCATGCTTAAATTCATTCCTTGTCTGGTGAACTGCTATATTTTGTAGCTCTTTGATATTTTTAGGAGCCAGGGGAAAGTTTTAGATTGTCTGTGTAAGTTTAGTTTTTCATCTTGTGTAGAACATATCTGAAAATCAATTGTTTTTCAGATCAAAATCAATTGTTCAAGAAAATCCTCACTTTTGCAGTTATAAATGCAGTTATACTTCATTAATTCTTTTTTCCTTTAAATTTCAGTCGCACATATTTGACTGTAACTCTATTTGTGGCGCGAGGCATAATTGCTGGTGTGTTCCAAGCAGCTTATGTGTATACACCAGAAGTTTACCCAACTCCTTTACGTGCTGTTGGAGTAGGCACATGTAGTGCAATGGCAAGACTTGGAGCTATGGTCACACCTTACATTGCACAGGTATTGTTCATTCCCATATTAGGTATTTACACTTCTTAACAAAACAAACATGTTTGTATCAACAATCCTGGTCATTTTATTTTTGGGTTCAGGTTGTATTCTCATCGTTAAACTTCACATCCACTGTACATCCTAAGAGCGTGATGTGAGGTGATACAAAAAGAATGCATACATAGTATGATTTAAGTTCCTCCCTGATAGAAAGTTCATCTATAGTTTGAAGAATTCATCTCCATAGCCCTTTATTTAACCCTTTAATTTAACCTTTCAAAGTGACCTCTGACTTTTAGATCTTCCTCTCTGCTGAATCAAAAAAAAAAACGAGATTGAACTCAGAAGTTCAAACTACAAACTTCCTTTCAAGGTATACTCGTGAAAAGAAATTTCAAAAGGGAAAGCAATATATTGACTCGTAGACCTACATTTACACTATGTATTTTTTAAAATTGAATTCATTCCATAAAGGAAGCAGAGATGAGGCGTCTAGTTCCAAAAGCGGCAATCTCCATTGCCCTGTCTAAAAATTGTACGATCATTATAATTTTAAGAGTGAAAGAAAGAACGGGAAAACCTACACGTTTATGTTTTCTTGTGAATTTTCTGTTATTAAGCATGTAAAATTTGGAAAATTTTAAAAACAGCTGGACGTTTTGATTGTTCCTCACAGATAATTTATATGATTGCACAATTTTTAGACAGGGCAATAGAGATTGCCGCTTTTGGAACTAGACATCTCAGATACTCTTTGTGAAGACATGATTGTATCCACACTAACTAAACCTCTGACAGTTAAGTTTTTATTTACAGCCATCTGGAGTAGATAATTCGTTGACTACCCATGGACTTATAATATGGTGTAATCATCCACTGTGTGTGGATGAATGGATTGTAGCCCAGTCATTTTTGGCTGTATGTATTGAACGCAACATTTGATAAAATTGGGGAAAACCCTGGATATTAGGGGAAAAATAAATGGTTTGATTTGTGTTGATAAGAATATACTTAATACACATAATGGGGCAGTTGTGCTGGTCACAGAATCGTGTTTTGATGCTTGATTCTTGCAGATTAGCTAAAAATAATAAGAGCTATCCAAACCGCAACCTTCTACGTTCAATATTAACCGAGATATCGCACCTTGAAAAGTCGGGTTTTTGACGTCATCCACTGCAGTAGTGACACCCTTGGTTCAATCAGCGATACCTCGGTTAATATTGAACATAGAAAGTTGCGGTTTGGATGGATCCTATTATTTTGAGCTAATCTACAAGAATCAAACATCAAAACACGATTCCCTGACCAGCATAACTGACCCATTCTACTGTCTGAGTTTTTTGTGTAGCATATCTTTTGTATCTTGCAATATCACAATATTTATTCATTCACAGGTTTTGCTGCAATCATCCCTGTTTTTTGCCATGACAGTTTACGGAGAGTGGCAGCTTTGATGGCTGCTGTGGCCTGCGCCATGCTACCCATTGAAACTAAGGGTAAAGAAATGAAAGAAAGTTTTGTAAGATCCTAAGACTATTTGTAGTTTTAGAAATACTTTTCCTTTTTTCGTTCCAAAGACAGTCAAAAAACTTTTATGTTTTTCAAACTTTACTCTGGCTCTAAATTGTTTTTTTTATATTCCAAATTTGTTGTAAACTATCTTTAAATCTATGTTTTTGCAGATCCTAGGTCTATGTTATATTTTTTATATTATTTATCTAATTTATTGCTGTGAATAAGTTGAGCAGTATTAATTGTCTAAAATTTCTCAAATAGAAGACATTTTTTTGTATATATATCTAACTCGAACTTATAAGTAAGTTTTATCAACTCACTTAATGCTGTCACAGAGTATTTTTAAACTTTGACTGGTCTAATGTGACAGACTGTCCACTATATTTGATGTCAGTTATTTTTCAATTAATGTTCCTCACTAGATGGCATCTAGTTATCAATTCAATTTCCAAACAGTAATTTCGGTCAATAGTTCAAGCAAAAATGGTTTAACTTTTCAATTTCTGACCCAATTGCTTTTTAGCAGATCAGGATCTAATCTAGCAGAAGGGAACCAACAAGGTTATTACAGTGTTTTAAAAATAGTGCAATTTTATCCTCATTTCATAAAAACTTAAAATTTCAAATTCTCTTGATTTTCCTACAAAAAAATGTTTGAATTATAAACAAAAAATATTCTGTATTTCATCAAATGAACATGCTTTCAATTATATTTTTTAAAAGCAAAGAAAAAGATGCAAGATTTTGACAACACTGTAATTGGATTAGTTCCTTTCTACTAAATTTGATTACATTCTTACTCCAATATCTAGCTCTCCCAGGTTTGAATATCTTCTTTGCAAATGATAGTCTATATTCTTAACGCATGCCTTGACTTAAATTATTTCCTCAGGACCATGGTTTCCTGTCGTAATCTTATAAAAGTTTTAAATTAGACTTGACTCTTTAACCTCCTTTTTTTTTACATTCAAAGCTCTCTGTTGATATCCCATTTTCATAGCGAGGGTTGATTTATAAAAAGCAAGAATACTCCAGTTGGTTTTTTTTTTTCAATTTGTTTGAAAAATTATCTTTGTAAAATTGTGATTTTTTTATGACTTAGTTAAGGTTCTAATTTGATCATAGTGAAACTCTATAGAGATAAATATTTCCAAGTGATCTTGTCAGTGTATAGCCTGGAGTTTTCACTTCTGTCTTCAGATTGTGAAAGTGTACCTTAACGCTACTATGTTTATGTGCATTTTCTTATAGTATTGCCAGTTTTGATAGAGGTAACTCATTTCTGTGGAGTGTAACTCCTGAGCTTTGTTTCCATCTAGTCTCTCCCTTTCCCTTTTTATTTATTGACTCTTAATTTAAATGATTTTTGCTTAAGCTTTATAGCTGTTTTGAATTGATCAGTGCTTAAATTATTAATTCAGGGAGAAAATTGTGATTTTGTAGTTGCTAATTATCAGCCTCTGTCCTGCATAAAACTTTTATAGAATTCAAGAAATTTTTATTCTTGAAGATTAAACTTTTTTAAGGTGTTTTCAATATTTCATAACAGTTGATTCATGAGAATCTTTGCTCCTCTGACATTACTCTGGGTATTGTTCAATTTTTGTGTCAGCTCTGAAAAGCGTGAATTCATGTAGACAATTAGGTTCATTGCAAACTATAGTTATACCCATACGTCTGAAGAACAACGAAATTTACTTGAGAGGTAGCATAAAGGTGCAACTGTGCAGATAAATCCAGCACCAATATCTTTTAAAATTAAGTTTTTTATTATATAATATTTTTTTTAAACAAAAAATTGCATTAATTGACAGTATTAATTGTTTCGATAAGTTTTTTGTCAGTATTCAATAGGCAATAATTGGAAGTTCCTCGACAATACTACAGTATTAAAAACTAAAATTTGTTAGTGATTTTTACTCAATGTCTTGTGCAGGAAGTACAAATGTCTGACCATTCTCGGTTTTGCAGTATTTTTCCCCCACTGTATTTCTGTTACTTTTCACCTGTTTCAAAAACCATGCCAACTCATGTGCTTTTTTTTGGTTCTTCCATTTTTTATCTTAATGTTTTAACTTTTTCATTTTTAAGTTTTTATTTTGATCATTTAGCTGTGCTTTAAATTGAATTTTAATACTTCAGGAGAGATTGTAAAGTTTCAGAAAAGTTCCTTTAATCTTAAAACTTTTGGTTTTATCTCGAATTTTTTCACTGGTCTCAAGTAGAGTCTCAAGTGAAGTTAGTTATTTTTAGTTTTATCACTGAAATTTTACAGGCTCTCTGAAGATACTTCTGACACTAAAATTTATAAAAATTTTCGCAATGAGTGATTCATTTTACTTTATTTTCTTATCATAGATACTTTATTGTTGTAGTATATTTTTATATTAATTTATTTAAATGTTGGGTATTGTTATAACTTTAATGACTGTTAATATATAATTTATTTTAATTACTTCTTGTGAAAAATTTCTTCCCCTACTACTGAAGGACTTCAAGTGCATAATTATAAAAAAAAGGATGAAAAAGGTGTACAATTTCCATGTAATAAATAACGTAATTAATTTTTTAGGAAGTAGGGGGATGTAATTTTTTTTTTTGGGGGGGGGGGGGGGCTCAAATGGTATAAAACACCTTTTCTCACGCTTTTTAGACGGCAGAATTTCTTTCTCTCTGGTGCCCTCTCCCATTTTTTTAACTGTTCTCACTGTTTTTGTATGTATGTAAGCCGCTTTTACGGCGCGCTAGAGCGCTCTGCGATGCCTGCTCTCCACAGGAATCTGTCATGATAGAGATCTTCCGGAAGCTGACATCTCTCCATCTCTTCACGGATGCCCTCTACCCACCGTTTGGCTGGACGCCCTCTCTTACTGTTTTTACCTCTTTTAATTTTATCTCTTAGGTACTTCCTGCTCTTTAACTCATTATTCTAAACAGGTTAAACTTGCATAAACGCTCCAAGCCATCATTTGATAAAGTTCACCAGCCATAGAATCATGTGTACTTGCTCCATTTCTCCTCCATTTTCTGAGTTGGTGAACAAATGCGATGTAAAATAAAATCACGCGTTCTAATCTATTTAAAATCGTAAAGGAAATTACAAGGGCGTTCTTAAAAATTGATCATGCTGAAGCGAAAAATCTCGTCTCCCATTTCCAGTGATCTAAATATCTTGCTTATGATATATAACGAAATTACTACTCGTAATTATTACGTAAGTCAAATAAAAACCTCCTAAGTTCCCTCGAAATTTTGGACGAATCTATCCTTTTCGGATCGATTTCGGGGTCATCACTAAATTACGTAACATCAAAATTCCGGGATTTAACCCACCCTCCCCCCTAAAAATCTCATTTTGTTTCGCAACTCCAAGTAGGATCTCAAAACCTTCGTAACGTTAGCACTGAATCCCTTTCCAAAAAAACTAGATGACGAAAACGATTCTGCTGGTGTAAGGAACGCATGTCCCCTTCGAATGTCAATCAGTAATTTGGGAAGGTATCGCTGGATCCGTTTGAACTCGGATATTCTAAAGGGGAAACTCATTATTTGCACCAGTGGCGTAACCAGGAAAATTTCATGCGAGGCCGGGGGGAGGAGAGGCCTTTAAGTCCTGTAAATCACGAATCATGACGTTTTTTGGGGAACATGTTTTAGACCTGTCAGATCCTCCCCACCAATGATTTGCCCGACGCACACTGGACCGAGTCAATCAGAGAGGTCGGACACGAAATTTTTACTATAGCTGCAAATTCAGATATTTATTTCGCAAAATTTTAAATTTTAAGGGGTGCCTCCGAAAGAAAATTACACGGGAAAACCACTGGAACCACTTTCAGAACCTCATAGTTTTGTGTAAACGGAGTTATAAGCTTTTGAAGTTTCGAAATTTTGTCCGACATCTCTTATTGACTCGATCATCCACCGTGCGACGATAAGTTAGGGGTTCACTCAATCTTCACCACTTTTTAATGCACCTCACCTCATCGAAACGAATATGAGGCTGAAGGCTCTTAGTGCACGTCAGAGACGCAGCACCATCTGTTAATTGTTGTTTTTTTACGGTTTGATGTCATTTTGACACGTCGTCAAAATGAGTGGAACGGAAGCTGTCTAAGGGTAAGAGGTTTGGGGCCTAAAAAATTCATTTATTGAATATGGTGTAGGAAATCATTGGGGAGCACCGTCAGTAAAAAAAAAAACTTTCGTTCCAAATTTCCATCTCTTGTACCTATAGCAATCCCATTTTTTCACGCAGTTACGGTGTATGACGCAGTTTTTACATTGTACAGCGTTGAAAAAAGCAAAGCCTGAAACGTTTTTAGGAAACGGTAGATTAACCTCACGGAAAATTTCCCCTGGGTGATAAGGATTTTTGGATGATACGACGTACAACGTTTCATCATAAGTCCGCATGTGCGATGACTGCTACGAATTTGACGGAGTTGAAACGAATTTTATACACTAAAAAGATCGACAAGTTGGGAATGGATAGCGTTGAACAAACCAGTCACATCCTCTGTAAGTGGTTAAAAAAAGTATTTGAAATACTGAAAGTTGAGTATACAAAAGTGTGAGGCTTTCAACTATACTCCTGGTTGATTTTGGCGCCAGCCAGAGGTATAGTTGTGTGCGCCAAAAATATGATTGACGCAACCATACCTCTGGCTGGTGCCAAAATCAGTCAGGAGTAGGCATTAAAAACTATTTCTCTAACTCGTAGACCATCATTATTGATGTGACGGTCGGGCTAATTTTCACAATGACTTCTTTTACCCCCCCCCCCCCCAAAAAAAAAAACAAAGCTACACACAGTTTTTTAGAAGTTTCCGAGAAATTTTCGGAATGGTTTAAAATAAAATCACAAAAATTTCGATGCGATGTTTTCGTTCGTTCCATTTTCTTTTTACTAAACTAAAATTAATTCTACGCGAATCTAGTTTCAGAATCGCTGCATCGTTTAGATGTCGTTTCTGAATCGTTGAAAATTAAGATACACATCGACGGTGAAACTACCAAACCACGTATCTCGGTTTGCGACGTCGCAGACTTCCTGTTATACTTTATTTTTTAAATAGAAAACTACTCAACGTCAATTCGTGAAAACTTCCTTGATTTTTCCTCTTTGTGCGGAGAAAAATCTGTGAAAATTGTAAGGAATGATATTGATTTGATCTCCTTCAAAAAAATAAAATGTGACTGGAGATTTTTAAACACCGCAAACGAGATACGTGGTCTAGTAGTTTCACCGTCGATATTTACCCTTTAATTGTCGTAAAAACCGGGCAGGGATTGTCAAAAGAAATGACGCGTGGTCCTAGTTTTGCGGCGATTTTGGCGCCGCGCAAGACAGGGAGGGAAGCGCGGTCGAGTCTTGAGTCATCTTCACGGTGTGATGCGCCTGAAATCCAGCTAGCGGTAAGGTGCCTATACCCGTGGTCGAATCGTCATCGCAAATGGACCGCGCTTAGCAGAAAGGAACCAAGCTACATCAGCTACTGCCTTTAACTTAGCAATTTAAGTTTTTACAAGTGAACGTGCGGATTGGATTGCTTTGAAAATGTTATGGAATTTGCTTTGTACTATGTAGAAAATTCACTGAAATTAGCAGAAAAATCTGCACAACCGTTTTTATGCAAAAAAGTAAATTGCCCAATTGAATTTGGCTACAGCTGATGTGGATTGGTTCCCGTCTGCTGAACGCGGTTCAAATAACTCTGTCATTACGTTTGGTGCAATGCGTGAAGTATTCCTGCAGTCTTGCAGGCGCTGATATGAGTTTGGCGCCGACCGCATTGTGTCAGGCGCGATTATTCATACTCGCGTTAGGATAATATAATCGCGGCCGCGACACCGGACACTTGGGCTTGAAAGGCCCATGTTGTGTTTCGACGCCGTATGATTATTCCAGCGTTGCCTCGTCCCTCCCGATAAAATATTTTGTTCTGAGAAAAGTTAGGAAATTTCTTTATGTTCGCTTTTTTAGATTGAATGAACCATTAAACTAGGTACCAATTTGGGCTCTCAGATACATGAATACATGATTCTTCACCAGAATTTCACGTACAACACGATTCTCGCAACGAAAACTACTGAAATCAACTTCTACCCAAGATTTTAAAATTTGTATTGTCCATTGGTTTCGAGAACTTTGAAATTGCCGGTCACGAGAAGAAGAAAACCCCACGCGAGTCAAATTGCGCACTATAAACATATACAACGGCTTACCAGACCGCTCAATCGGGCATTGTTTCTTTCCCACACTGTGTTGTTCAAAGTGTGTACAATTTGAGCTGAGCGTCAAGATTGAGGTGCTTGAGTGACTGTTTGGCGTGCAATTTAACCCGAGAAAATTATTCTCTCTTCCATGAGCGGAAAGGTTGAATTTATTCGTTAGAGTTAATTATCTATTAGAAAAATTCGGATCTATCCAGGGCCAGATTTACCTACTTGCCGCCCAAGGGCCGCCTGTATTTTGCCGCCCCCTTCTCATTCGTTTTGAAACATCAATAAAAACCATCAAGTGAACGTGCCAGAGGGGAAGGGGTGTGTAAGACGAGTTAACCTACTCGTATTGGTTATATTTTTTGCGAAAGCCCTGTCAACACTACTAGAAAAATTTCACGGAACTTTGCGCGAAAATTAAGTTCCGTAAACCTATCTCTGTGTGGACAAGGTCCTCTATTAATAAGAAATGAACCAAAAAATTATGAAAGAACAAACATAAATGTGTTATATAATTTTAACTTCCGCCGCTGCGCCACGCTGATCGCATTGTGTTTGGCGCAATGCGAGAAGTATTCCTTCAGTCTTGTAGGCGCTATGCGTTTTACGCCAACCGCTCCTGACCGTACTGTGTTTGGCGCAATGGGTGAAGTATTCATGCAGTCTTGTGGGCGCTAATATGTGTTACATGCCGACCGCTGCGCCGAGGGCTTGTCTTTTTCATCTCAAGTCCTCGTCATCATTCCTCTCTGCGCTAAGCTCCAGGCCAAGTTGCGTGTTTAGTCCCTCTCTTGACTCGACTATTTAAAGATGCTGTCTCTTGTATCACCGAAAAAAGACAAAATTAGAATTTACTATACTCTCAGGAAAAGAGGTTTTGTCCCCTTTTCTCATTGATAACTTTTTTTCTGAATCCAATTTTTTTATACCTACATTTAAAAAAATTGCAAAACTTGCCGCCCCCTAAATTGCCGCCATGGGCCACGGCCCATGTGGCCACCCCCTTAATCCGGCTTTGGATCTATCTCTCTCCATATTTTTTGATAGAATCATTAGAGAACGTGTGAACGTGTTGACAGGTATCGTTCACTTTAAGTTCGCCATAAATTTCGTTGCATAGGCAACAAACATACTGTTGAGCTCGAAAAGTTGTCTATTCGAAAAACGCACATTTTAAGGCGTTCCCAAGCTTTCATTGATCTGATACAGGATGTTGTGAACATTTTGGGAAGTATACGCCATTTAAAGTGCATTTTGAAATAAACGGAATCAAAATGAATTTGTTTTAAACAATTTTTTTTCAATTAAAACAAAGTCCTCGAATGGGTATCAATTGACAAGGTAAAATAGATGACCAAAGTAAGGTCTCGATGTTTCTTCATCTCATATCGACGGTGAAACTACCAAACCACGTATCTCGGTTTGCGACGTCGCAGACTTCCTGTCATACTTTATTTTCTAAATGAAAAACTACTCAACATCCAGTCTTGAAAATTTCTGTGATTTTTCCTCTTCGTGCGGAGAAAATTCCGTGAAAATTTCAAAGAATGATATTGATTTGGTCTACTTCAAAAAAATAAAATGTGAGCGTAGATTTTTAAACACCGAAAACGAGATACGTGGTTTGGTAGTTTCACCGTCGATATGTATATGCTCAGGTAAATTCTTCTCAAATTTTCGTCAGTGGATTAGTTTCAAGCCCCAAAAGTATGAGAATCAGTGGCGTGGTGTGAATTGCGATGTATCGATTATTATGCCATTTAAACTTATGGTAAATAATCGATTATTAAGGTGTTCGCTGCGAACACCCTGTTAATCGATCCTGTTCCATAGGTTTAAATGGCATAACAATCGATACATCGCAAAACACGCCACGCCACTGGAGAAAATATTGAAATCGACTTCCGATAGCCACCTTGAAGAATGACGCACACAGGGGCGAGTTAAATTGAGAAGTCGGACAAAATCTGAAACCTTTGAAAGCTTATATTTTCGAAAATATTACACTGGAAAAAAACACATTGGATCTAGAGTCCAGATTCTTAAAAACATCGACAAGAAAAAATACTCTTGATTCAATCGGATTTTTGCTTAAATCAAGAACCAAGCCTCTTAATTTGACCGGATTTCCTTTTGATTTCAGCTTAAATCTGATTGAATCAAGAGTATTTTTTCTTGTCAATGTTTTCAAGAGTCTGGACTCCAGGTACAATGTGTTTTTTTTTCCAGTGTTCCTTTTTGCAAAATGTAATCCAAATTTATGTCGGAAATTATGCTGATTTTGGTATGTAATCGGAAGAAAAATCGGTGAAATTACTAGAGATTACTGTCCAGGAGGTTTCGAGTAGAAGTACCATTTACGAGTGAAAATTTTGCATCGCTGGACTCTAACTTGTGAGTTACCTATGTTGTTTTTTTACTTTCTCGATCCCCTAGTTTTAAACTTGAATTTAGGACAAATGCCCCTAGGAAAAAAGTCAGTAGGACATCTTACTCGTAGAACTAACTGTGATGGGACAAAAAACGAGTAGGAAAAAAATATAAGGAAAAATTGCAGTTGGAAAAAATGTTTTAGGAAAAATGACTTGCCATCCTCTTGATTCAATCAGATTTAAACTTAAATCAAGAGCCTCTTAATTTGAGCGGAATTCCTTTTGATTTAAGCTTAGATCTGGTTGAATTAAGAGTCTTTTTTTTTTTCAATGTTTTCAAGAGTCTGGACTCTAGATCCAATGTGTTTTTTTTCCCAGTGTAAACAAAAAAGTTTAAGAGTGGTTCTATTGATTTTTTCGTCCAATTTCCTCTCAGAAACACCCTTTGATATTGAATTTGTGACGAAAGAAACATGAAAATTTGACATATGAGTCAGAAATTTCATGAACTATATGAACTCGGTAAATTTGAAAATTTTATTGAATATGCAATTTGATCTTCGGGGAGTTGAAACAGTTGCAAAAAATGATCACCAAGAAAGTAGGTATGCGCTGGTTTATGTGGTAAGTCAAGAGATTTGAAATCAATCTTTTTTCATCTCAAAAAGTCGTCGATTTTCCCAATTCCAATTTCTCCATATTTGCTTGTTTTTTAGATACTTCAAGAGCCACTACGCTTAATATTGCGCAGTAGGTATAATTTTTTTCTTCTTTTTTTTCTTTTTTTTAAGCTGAGAGTTAGAATATCAATCATTTTTCGTCCTCTGAGAAATCTTCAGTTCCAAAAGCTTTCAACGAATAAGAATAAGTGATCATTAAAAACTTGATCACTTTTCTTTTTTTGATCATATTGCCGGTGATATTGCGTATAGCTCTTCACCATCGTGCATTCAGTATTTCCGAAATGTCAGGAAGTATTTTTTATATTTTTTTATTACTTTTTTTGTGGAGAGAAAATACTGCACGTTCATTGCGTATATCGCATTTCACTGACGATATGCGACAGCACGACATCACGAATGGAAGCCATTTCGTTAATCAACTATAGTTGATCACATTTTTCAAATCATGTATACCAACGTTTTTATGTTTTTTACCCCCGGGTTCCGTAAAGTGTGTAGATGCCACGCAGAATTTTTTGACGTTTTGCGTCAGGGACTCTATAAAATGGTCCACATCAGCGAATGTGCTCGGAGTTGTGTTTGCTCTTTTGCTGAGCTATTTTAGAAAGCTACGTATACTTCTGGGCATTCAGCGAGGAATAACGATCAGGAAAGGTACGGTAAATCACTCTTTATGAGATCTTGATGTCTTTACTCTCAAATTTTTTTGAGCAGAATCTAGAAGTACACATGAAGAGGAGGAAAAAGAGGAAGAAGCAGAGAAAAGAGGGAGAAAAACGGAAAACAAGGTTAAAAGTACACAATAAAACACCGAGACGTTTCGGCTCAGAGCTGAGCCATTTTCAATCGGAGAAATTCGTAAAAAATAAACAAATTTTGAAAATAAACCTGAGACTTACATGATGGTGATGGTGGCCAAAATTTGAGAATAACAAATGAAACAAAATCCATTTTTATTTAAAAATAATTTTTTTCTCGGTTTTTATTCTCGAATCTTAGCACCATCAATTAGGTCTCAAATGTTTCGAAATAAGTTGTTTTTTTTTTTACTTATTTCTCCGACTGAAAATGGCTCAATTCTCAGCCGGAACGTCTCTGTGTTTTATTGTGTATTTTCAGTCTTGTTCCCCGTTTTTCCCCCTTATTTTTTCATGTGACCATTGCCACAGGCTGCTGTGTAAAATTGTGTATTTATAAATACACCAAGGTTCTTCCTTCTCAAATATAGCCTTTAGTGCGTTATTTAACGGCCCGTTTGTGTTTTTTCAGTGATTCATTGAACGATGAAAGATTAACAACATTATGTGTGATAAGTAATGCTACACGGAAAAAACGAGCTTAGGGTTGGGACCTACATGTTAGTGCTGGACACTAACGAGGGTTAGGTCAAATGGAGCCACCAAGTCAGAGTAGTGCTGGGCACTAATCAGCTCGAGGCTGGGTCACTAAGGAAGAAGTAGTGTCAAGCCCTAAAGTGACTTTGGAGCGAGCGTAAAATATGAAATGCCTCCGCCTGGGATCGAACTGGGATTGCGCCGGTGGAAGACCAGCGCGTTACCACCAGGCTATGGGAACTCCAACGTATCATGGGTGAATTTACACCTGTTAAGCGCAACTACGTTTCGCGGCATCTGATTAGCACTACTCATGTTCAGTGCCCACCTGTACTGCGTTCCGGTGTTGAGCTGTACAGCGCTTAGACGCCAGCCCTGAACTACTCCCCACTAAACGGCCAGTAGTGCTCAACACTAGTCTTGTTTTTTCCGTGTATTTCATCGGATTGTTGTGTATGTTGCCTATCCGCACTGATCGAAGAAACACCTCTTATTGAAATTTATTGCAAGAATTTTTAAATTAGTGGCAAATTTCATTGAATTGAATATTGCCTATCTTTCTGGCACATGGAGCTCATTTTATTGATTGTTTAAAATCAGCACTTGTTGACCAAATGATGTAAAAAGGTTGCGATTTCATGATAAAAAAAATTACAACTTTATTGCAATATGTTCGTTGCACTGTCCTACTTGGGTTCTTGTTCTTGGTTGCAGTTGCAGCTGCGGCAGTGCGTTGTGTGACTTGTGGATTTTCGGTGCAATGTTGGTTCTTTGGGGTTTGGTCTTGGCCCTCGCAGCAGACGTCAGTGGGCGCGCCCATGTTTTGCCAAACGGTCAAGTGGTGGAGGTCGTGGACGAGTATGCGAAAGTGCGTGACAGCACGGATCCAGCGGTAATACTAATGAAGATGTTGCATGTGTGCGGGATTTGCGATTTGACTGTTGATTCTTACGTAAAAGTTCGCAAGAAACACGATGGTGCCACTGGCTTTCTCTGAAACCATCTCCCAAGCTCAAAAACAGCTCTCAAGTTGAGGCCAAAATGGAGGGGATATCCCACGCCCACGTCTACATCAAGACAAACTCTCCATGCCAAAGATAGGGTGCGAATACATTAGCAGGGATGCCGTGTTTTCAGTTTTGTAGTCCCCAAATAAAGTGGCAGCCCTGTCAATGTATTTGCTCCCTATCTTTGCATGGAGAGTTTGTTTTGATGTAGAGGTGGACTCTCAGGATAGCGTTGGGTATCCCCTCCATTTTGATCTCAAGTTGAGAGCTTTTTTGAGCTTGGGAAATGATTTCAGAGAAAACCAGTGGCACCATCGTGTTTCTCGCGAACTTTTACAAGAGAATCAACAGTCAAATCGCAAATTCCTCACACATGCAATATCTCCGTTCTTATAAGCTGTTAAAAATTTAACCAATATCAACTCAGGACATTTTACATAAAGGCTATAATTATAGTCAGTATTATTCACTCCCATCGAGTAATGCTCGTTAAATTATGTTATTCTCCAGGGCTACACAGAAATGGATTCCTATAGAGAAACAGCAAGTTTAGCTGAACCTTGTTGTTTGGGAACGTCCCGTCTGGAGCTCACCTGTTTTACCTACATTTTTGGTTATTTTGAGAAACTCATAAATTTTATACAGTAAGATTTCCGTACACTTACATTTAATTTAATTAGGATGGAGTCAGACAAGCCCTGGTAAAAATTGGCGATAGGAGCTGCGTTTCAAAATACCATAGGAGCTCTTATAGCCGACTGAAGAAGGCGACAGAAAATCATGTAGCTGGCTGTAGAAAGTGGAAAAAACCATACGGCCGGGCTACACGAAGCGATAAAAAATTAAACAGCCGGGCTATAGTTCCTGTCGCCGGGCTTTACACTTTATTGCCTGGCTGTTGCTTTTTCGCCATCGGCTATAAAAGGCTATAAGAAATTTGTGTAAAATCCGTGTGCTTTGTGAATCCGCAAGTTTGTACGGAATCACCATGATATTTACAAAACGCACATTATATTTTCCTTTACTACATATTTGTTTTCATCAATTAAAATGAGAATAATCCATACAGAGTGTCCAAACATTTCAAAGTCATGAGTTGAACATAGCTGACTCCACGAGATTAAATATTAGAACCTAACACAAAGCGGAGCGGCGGCGCACTCGCGCCTAAAAACCTAACAGGGATACTTCACGCACTGCGCAATGCGTGAAGTATCCCTGTTAGGTTTGTAGGCGCAAATGCGTGTTTCGCGTTGGCTGCCCGCCCGCCGCGCTGCGCCGCAGCGTACCACGGCGCTTGAAGCAACTATTTGACACCAGAGGTATTGCACAGTATCGTACGAAATTGAAGGCGCTCCAACATATAAGGAATGGCAGGCATCCTTCATAAGTATGGAGCTTCCCTCGCAGAATAAATCAAGATACTACGGCCCAAAAAGAGAGCGGTAGTCCAAAAACTCACCAAGCACTAGCATCCGTAATTAGTAACGGATAACATACACTTCATCGTCAGACTGTTGCTTAATCGCCATCGGCTATAAAAGGCTATAAGAAATTGTGTTGCCGGCTGTAGAAGCTATTGAAAATCTTACAGTCGGCTGTAGGTCTATGAATGCTATTTTGGAACACAGATTCTACTGCGAATTTTTACCAGGGAGGCGGGGGAAAAATAAAATAAGATAATATATTTCAGCATAAAGAGGTTAGTTTTACATCATGTGGGGAAGAGGGTACCTGATAATTTTAAAAATGTACCCTTTTGAGAGCGATTCCAAGATAGAAAACAATAAATCTCGAATTTAAAAAAAAAAAAAAAAAAAAAAAAACACAGACCGAGTGGGTCGACAGTGTTGCCAGATATAGAAACGAATACTTTTAAACGCTTTTTATTGATATTTCAAATGATGGCTCGAAACTTTGACCCACTGTTTTGAAGAGAATTGGAAAGAGCTGAACATCGAAAACTGAGAAGTAATATTTTTTAACCCCTGAACGTTTTCTTTTTCTGCACTTCATAATGGAGAATTTGCAAGGGTCTGAAATTTGATGAATTTCCTGTTTAAGTGGAATCCTCTGAGTGAACTGAACACGAAGATACCTTGATTCATAAATTGAGCGATTATTAGAGGAGATATGACAAAATAACCGATTTGCTAAAATACATGTGTTTAGATGGGAAATGCCGCCAGATGACGTCACAAGGCGGCGCATTTTCTCACTTTTAGATCAATTTTTCTCCAATTTCCCATGTCAGAAAAAAATTATGAAAAATATTGCGAACTCAGCTCATTAGGCACTTTCAGATGAAGCAATAAAAAAATTGCGTGCAAATTCTCCATTATATCCCCAACTCAAATGCTCTTTTGCCTGACTCCGTAAACATGTGAAATATATTTCCTTCTCGTTTCCATAGGTGCGTCGAAAAAAGAGAATGCTGAAGGATAAATCAAAACTTTGGACGGGAGCTGCTGTCCCCTACGAATTTGCAAAGTCTGTGTGTAAGTGTGCGATAAAGAACTTTTTTTTAGGTTGAAATTAACTTAAGGTAAGAGAGATTTTGCAGACATAGTATAAAAAGGAGACATGGAACGAGGATAAATTTTACGATTAGGAATTACGATTCCTGGCTCATCCATAAAAGCCCATATTTGCGTAGGAAAATTAATGGCATGTATTTTATTCCTTAATGAGCCAGAAATGTTAGTTTATTCTCATAGCAAACTTTAGTCCAATTAAGGCATCAAATAACAGGATTCTGCCTCAAAATTTTACATAAAGAAAGCAATTTCCGCGAAGGGAAATTCGTAAGTCAACCTGAGAGGAAGATAAGAGAAAGAAGAAAGAGAAAAGAGAGAGAGGCTGAAGGAAAGGAGAAAGAAGAAGGGGAGAGAGTGAAGGGGAATGAGATAAAGAAAAAGAAGAAAAAACAATAAAGCAATTAACGAGGAAAACGAGGAAGATAAGAGAGAGAGGAAATGAAAATATAAAGGAAATAGTTTTTTTCGAAAGGGAACAATTACATTAAGGTCATAGTCTTCGATTTCAGTATGGACAACACGTCGAATAGTGGAATCGTCGTGAAATGGTACGCCTACTTGGTACACGCAAAAATAAGAGCTTATTGTCAAACGGGTGAATGGATATGACAATAATCGATGGAAACAGATTAACGTATTAACCGATTGATATCGATTTGATCGAGAAATAATAGTAAACCGTTTCCTTTATATTTTTTGATCCAATTATATAGATTAAAACAATCCCATTCTGTTGCCGCGGTAAATTCCAGAAAAGTTGTATTGATAAAATGGGCAAGTGTTAAAATTATAAAGCATCTGGAGGCGTGATTTCAGTCTCGGGCTTTTTATTTATTTAAAATAACAGAGAATTTCACGTTTAGAACTTTGAACGATTTTAACTCGCTCAGAAAGAGAGCTATTAATTCGAAATAAAAAATGACGATTTTCCCTGGTAAAAATTGGTAGTAAAAATCTGTGTTCCAAAATACCATAGACCTACGGCCGGCTGTAAGATTTCCAATAGCTTCTATACCCGGCTACACAATTTCTTAAAGCCTTTTATAGCCGATGGCGATTAAGCAACTCACAGCCAGGCGATAAAGTGTATGCTAAACGTCATTAATTACGGGTGCTAGGACTTAGTGAGTTTTTGGACCACTGCTCTCTTTTTGGGCCCTAGTATCTTGATTTATTTTGCGAGGAAAGCTCCGTACTTTTGATGGATGCCTGCCATTCCTAATATATTAGAGCGCCTTCAGTTTCGTATGATACTGTGCAATACCTCTGGTGTGAAATAGTTGCTTCAAGCGCCGCCGCGCCGTCGCACGCTGAGGTGCGGCAGGCGGGCAGCCAGCGCGAAACGCGCATTGGCGCCTACAAACCTAACAGGGATACTTCACGCGTTGCGCAATGCGTGAAGTATCCCTGTTAGGTTTGTAGGCGCCAGTGCGTCGCCACTCCGCCTTGTGTTAGGCTCTAACATTTAATCTGGCGGAGTCAGCGTTATTCAACTCCTGATTTTGAAATGTTTGCACATCCTGTATGGATTATTCTCGTTTTAATTGATGAAAAAAAATATGTTTTAAAGGAAAATGTAACGTGTGTTTTACAGATATTAAGGTGGTTCCGTATCAAACTTAATGATTTCCAAAGCACACGAATTGCTACACAATTTCTTATAGCCTTTTATAATCGATGGCGAAAAAGTAACATCCAGGCGATAAAGTGTAAAGCCCGGCTATTGGAACTATAGCCCGGCTGCAAAATTTTTTATCGCTTCGTATAGCCCGGCCGTATGATTTTCTCCGCATTCTACAGCCAGCTATATGATTTTCTGTAGCCTTCTTTAGCCGGCTATAAGAATTCCTATGGTATTTTGAAACGCAGCTCTTATTGCCAATTTTTACCAGGGAATTCTCATGACTTTCGAACGATTTATCACAAAAAGGGGGCTGCCATTTAAATAAATATTGGGAGACTCCCTCCTTTAAAGACCCCCAACATCTGAATACAGTAAAAAGTATTTCTCATGAATTGAAGGAAATATACCCACGATTTTAAACCTAGTGCACTTTAAAAAGGGGGAGCGGTTCAGACTAACGCATCAGATCACCCTGTACACGCACATGAAGTGTTGATGAAGAAACATGTAATTGATTGTTTTGGTTTATAATTTTTCGAGTACCACAGTGTCTGATTGGCATACACTTGGTACTTACATTGGTCCAAGAGAACGCATGGTTAAAACGAACGACAGTTTAGGCTTTCAGTCTTTAGATTTTTCAAAATCGCGATAAGGCGGGTTCATGTTGCATGTTCAACCTGAACATTTGTTTTCGTATACATTGGCGGATTCAGCATTTTGACAACACCGAGTTTTCTCCATTAAACCTATTTAAATTTATTGATTCTTGGAGGGGCCAGGTGCTCCAACAACAATCGAATACTTAACATAGGTTTAAATGGAGAAAACCGGATGTTGCCAAATTGCTAGATCCGCTTCTGTTCAAATATTTCAAAGATACTCATAAAATATGCTAACGAGATGATGCGAGCTTCTTTCTATTTTTGTTTATACATTCAGGGAGTTCCCCTGCCCGCGAATATGAGACAATGATAGAGGCCATGGAGGAGATTATGCAGGAAACCTGCCTTCGATTTAAGGAAAGGAGCGGAGAGGAGGATTTTGTGCGCATTGATTTCCAAGGAGCAAAAGAGTAAGTTCTGTCACTTAACATTCAGACTTAATTTTTTCAGCGCAAGAGTCATTTTCATATTCGCTCCTCGAGAGGATTTCAGTGGCGAGACGGGAATGATCGATTATCGATATTTTCCCATTTAAAGCTGTGGTATAATGAATTGATTATTAAGGTGCTCGTTGCGAACACCCTGTTATCAATCCTTTACCATAGGTTTAGAGGGTAGATCAATCTATGCATCGCAAAACACGTCACGCCACTGGAGGATTTCAGATTGAGGTTTATTGTGAACGAATTTAAACCAAAGCTGTCAGAACTATAAAAAAGCATGATGTTTTTGCCTCTGATTTGATCACGTCTTGAACAGCTTGGAAGTTGCTGAGAATAATCGATGATATGCACATATATGTCGAAGGCAAAAAGTTGAATCAGGCATTTTATCAAATGTCTAGGCAGACAGTCGAATTCACAGAGGTTACGAGGTTTCTTATGTTTTCATGGAGACTTCTCGAATTTTCAATATTTTAAGAGAGAAAATCCGTAAAAGTACAGACTGTAATTGCATTTCCCGTTCAAAATTGCTCCTCACATTTCTCTAAATGTCCAAATTGTGAAATATGTCTATTTTATTAAATGCTGTGTATTTTGAGATGAATGTGTAATGCAGGACTAGAGACAACTTATTTATCATTGTATGAAGCACATTTCTGCAGAGAATTCCTTCCCACATGATCAGAGTATTATTTTGTCTACAGCTAGTCAATAAAATAATCAGAATTTCAGTCGAAGTAAGAGTATGTGACTATTTGCCTAGGCATTTCACTAAATGCCTGATTTGACTATTTGCCCTCGACATATATACATATCGACGGTGAAACTACCAAACCACGTACCTCGGTTTGCGACGTCGCAGACTTCCTGTCATACTTTATTATTTAAATGAAAAGCTACTTAACGTCCAGTCTTGAAAATTTCCGTGATTTTTCCTCTTCGTGCGGAGAAAATTCTGTGAAAATTTCAAGGAATGATATTGATTTGGTCTACTTCAAAAAAAAATGAAATGTGAGCGGAGATTTTTAAACACCGCAAACGAGATACGTGGTTTGGTAGTTTCACCGTCGATATTTAAAAGCATCCTCACGCCTCGAATTAATGCAAAATTATTCCCGTTTAGCTATCACATGTCATATGACGGTAGATGCGGCGGCGAGCAACCGATAAGTTTATTCCATCAGGAGTATGAGAAACCGGCGTTTTTGCACGAAATGGGGCACACTATAGGTCTGAAACATGAGCACCAGCGCCCGGACAGAGACCACTACATCGAGATTATACACGAGAACCTGGTAAGTAGTAGTGCCTAGAGTATACCTGTATACGGGCGACTATTGTCATCTCAATCCTTTTACGCAATCAGACGCTGAATTTAGCAGCTGAATGTGGAAGTCAACAATCATCGCCCAACGGCTGAAATTTAGCAAATTCGAGTTATTTTCATCCAGATGTGTATCAAATCTAGGTACTCGAATAGTTCAGACGAATCCAACATTAGTCCGATGGTCGCTGAAAATCGTTGCTGAATTGGACACATTTCTATCAAACGGAACTAAGCGCCAATTTGAGTCCCTTTTGAGGAATTTAAAATACCGGATAGCGCGTTCCGTCAAACGGACCTAAGCGCCATGGAAAAGCATTACGAGTATAGGACGGAATAAGCCGGACGCCCGATTCCGCCGCCGCGCCAATCCAAGCCCCCCTTTACCTTCCTCACCCTATGGCGCTTAGGTCCATTTGATAGAAATACGTCCAATTTTGCGCGTCACGCGCAAAATTCAGGCATCGGGCCGATGACTTTCACATTCAAGCCACATTCAGCTCCCACATTCAGCGTGTAATTGAAGCAACAGAAAAAGTGTGCCGCTCTCTGATTGGTTGGCTATCATGAAGCAACAAAGTTGGCCCAATGAAACCAAACCCCAGTCCCTCCGCGGTAGCACGCACCATGTTACGTGGATGATGTCATAAATCGAATTTTTCAAGGCGCAATATCTTGGCCAATATTCAACGTAGGAAGTTGCTGTTTGGACAGATTTTCTTATTTTTAGCTAATCCATACAAGAATCAAGTATCAACATATGATTCTATTACCAGCGCAACTGGCCCATTCTACGTCACTGCGCAGTAGAGTTCCAAAACTCGTCTTCGGCAATGACTGGCCGCAGTGTAGATTGGTCTTGCTTGATTTTTTAACGAAGAAATAATAAGATCGGTCGAAGAAGTCAAGTTGCTTGATTTTTTCTTGAAACTTGGCTTTTGGCGATTACGCCCCTCTTCAAATAAGCAGGCTGTCAGGCCTAGAATCGACATTTATTATGGACTTAGATAGAGAAGAAAGGAAGCTGTCGACTTGCGAGAATCCATGCACTGCAAATTCTTCTACGGAAGATTCAAAGCCAAAGCAAAATATTTTGAATGTGAGAGCGCAGAGTTTCAACTTTATCTTTGGCATTACATCTTGGGTAAAGGAACAAATTTAAAGGCCCCTTCTCCATCGTTTCAATTTGATGTGGCGTGGCTTGTTTCGTCTCTGTCTTACGGGGCCCAAATATTACTTCCATCTTTTTTAAATGCTTACCTTGAGTCCCTTTTCTTTTAACTCATTCAAGAGTTGATGAAATCGCAAATTGTAGTTTACTAACTTATTTGATCACTTCTGTTGCAGGGACCGGGCGTTTATAAGGACTTTGAAAAATTTGACATAAATAAAATAAATTTATTTGGAGAGCCATTCGATGTTGACTCCATAATGATGTATCATGACACAATGTGCTCACGGGTAAATATCCATATGCTTTTATCTTAAAACTGTTACATTATTATATTATATTAAAATAATAATAAGATGTAAATTCAATTTAAAGACTGATCGAATGAAAAGGATTGGATTGGACTCTCTGAAATCATTGACGTTGCGTATAAATTAAAAAAAAAAGAAAAATAAAGAAAAATTTATACATCAAAAGTCTGGGATACAATTTCATAGATTTGCGCTATTCGAGACTTTTCAAGTTTGAATCGCGTATCCTGAAAATCCACAACCCAGGTAACACCTTCTACTAACCTTAGAATGCTCCTTTGAATAGGAATATAGGCAAGCTGTACTACAGAATGAATACGTACTTTATTGGAACATATCGCAATAATTTTCGCGCCTTCCAATGGGAGAATACGCAATTTGCCTTTCATACGGAAAATTGCGACTTTCAAATGATCCGGGTTCCAAATGTATCTCTTGTGTGCAACCTCCCCCCTTCATTCACTGAATTCAAACTGATGAGCTTTATACAAGAATCAAGGACGCTTCTTGTCAACATGTAGAGCTAGGGTTAACTATTTTTTTTCCATTGGTTACTTTTTTCCCCGCAAACATTTTTGTAAAACATATCGGTGGTTTTTTCCTGTTTAGAATCCCAAGGAGTTAAAAACGATAAAGTCAAAATGGGGACGTAGCCTATCAAGAACAACAAAAGGACAATTAAACTCAAAATTCAGCGCTGGTGATGTGAAACGAGTCCGAGAACTCTACCGGTGTGCAGGAGACGGTGAGTCACCGGATACTCAACATGAGTTGTTTCCTCCAACAATGGCAACACAGCACAGCCCAGTCGTGGCACTGGCACCGACACCATAACTACACGTACCTTGCTTATTTGAGTTTTCAGTTGCGGTTTCAAAAGCTTTTAAAAGTAACGGAGCGACGGATTTCAGAAAAAAATTGTAACAACTTTCATTGAACTACAAACTTTATCCGCCCTAACTCCGGCCTTAGTTTGACATTTGCGGGTGCCTTCACACCAAATTTTCATTTAACACTCTTCTATACTTTGAAATGAAGAACTCAATTGAGGTATTGCATGATCCAGGAATTGCCGTGAATAGTAGTCCAGTCAATAGAGCACATACAGGGGCTAAGTAGAGACAATTTCTGAGGAAACGTTCTGATATACTATTCCTATGTATTTTTCATCGCTGAATCTAGATTTCATATAAATTTGCGAACAGATTTGAGGCGAGCCAAAGCCGCCATCTTGAAAAAATGGCCGAAATTTGCGTCTTTCGGCCAAAAAACCGAAATAACTCGTAAATCTAAATTAAAGTACATATAATTTTCATTAAAACGAGTCCAAGATGGTTAAGATCGGAGGATAACAAATGCCGTTACAGCGTTGCAAAGTTTCAGGCAATTATTGAAGTTAGGCAATTTTCGTAACTCTCCCTGCAAATAGAGAGTTTTCAAGGCAATTAATCATTAAAACGTAGTAAGTGTAAATATGAATGATAAAAGGAGTGTAATTTTGAGTTCTTGACTTTCAAGAACGGCAGTGGATAGGGGGGGTCCGTATAAGCGCAGCTGCATTTGAGGGCGTTTTCAAAACAGCCACGTTCCGATACCCGGATTATCGTTTTGCAAAGTTCCTATTATTATGTTTTATTTCCTACCATTTGTTCGTTTTCAATTCTCCTATAAAAACTACTCATTTGCTGAATACACATCTGGCTAGAGCGCACTTAAGCTATGCATTCACGACTGCAAAAATGTTAATAGAAATCGAAAAGGCCAGCGTGCATGAAGGCAATTTCAATTGTAATCTTCCGTCGCATTTCTAAGGCGCAATGATACAACTATTTGAACTCTCCGGTATGCGGTATCACGCCGCGTTTGAAGGCGTTTTCAAAACAGCCAAGATCCGATACCCGGATTATCGTTTTGCATAATTCATATTCTTTACCACTTGTTTCTTTTTAATCCTCGTATAAAAACCACCCATTTCCTATATACAATTGTAGCTGGAGCGCACTGAAGCTATGCATTCATGACTGCAAAAATTTCAAAGGAAATCGACAAGCCCAGCGTGTATGAAAGATATTTCAATTGTGATCTTCCGTCGCATTTCTAAGGCGCAATGATACAACTATTTGAACTCTCCGGAATGCGTGAGGTATCACGCCGCGTTTGATGGCGTTTTCAAAACAGCCAAGTTCCGATACCCGGATAATCGTTTTGCATACTTTATATTCTTTTGCGTTATATTCCGTACCAATTGTTTATTTTTAATCCTCGTATAAAAACCACCCATTTGCTAAATACAATTCTACCTGGAGCGCACTTCAGCTATGCATTCACGACTGCAAAATTGTCAAAGGAAATCGACAAGGCCAGCGTGTATGAAGGCTATTTCAGTTGAGGCCACTGCACCAAGAACAGCCTATAACTGGAAACCGCGTTTTGAGAAAAACGTATTTAAAGTTTTGTTTTTGATGTATTGCGCAGACTTTTCTATGCAGGTACCCTGTTTTTGTGTTTTTGGGTGACCTAACCCTTCAATTGAAGGATGCCGGTAGATTTTGCGATAAATTTTGGGTTTACACTCTATTGTATTTAATTTGAAAAAGCGATTTATAGGCCATTATTACGCTCAACAGTCATTTTGGTGGCAATATGAGTATAGTATAGTATGGTATAGTATAAATCATTTTAATCACGCATGATTAACACTTGTTTCTTTTTAATCCTCGTATAAAAACCACCCATTTCCTATATACAATTGTAGCTGGAGCGCACTGAAGCTATGCATTCATGACTGCAAAAATGTCAAAGGAAATCGACAAGCCCAGCGTGTATGAAGGATATTTCAATTGTAATCTTCCGTCGCATTTCTAAGGCGCAATGATACAACTATTTGAACTCTCCGGAATGCGTGAGGTATCACGCCGCATTTGAAGGCTATTTGCCTCGAGTTTATATTGAAGGCTGGCTATTCGCCAGCACGACTTCAGGAACAAAATCAAGGCGGAATAAAAAGCAAGGGGTTTAAGTCAGGTAGTCAGGAACAAAAGCAAGCGGAATAAAAAGCAAGGGGTTTAGTTCATTTTTGTGGCAATAAAAGGCACTAACCTTCTATATTTTATAGTCATTTTCCTTTCAATTATAAGCCCCGATTTCCGAAAAAAATTAATAGAGACGGAATAGCTTTCTTTAACCTAGGTTATTTGAGCTACGAGGTTCCAACTGTCGCAATGCCGGTTTGGCTGAAATTTCAGTATATTTTTCATGTCAAGATGTTCGCGAAACACTTCTCGTATTCGATACATCGGACAGGTGAGATTGTATTGACATCGATTGGTTCAATCTTCAACATGTAAACATACCCTCAAAAGTCACTTTAGAAATCCGATGGAACGCGTCTTTCGTGATAGATGTTTAGTCTTTTGAGTACCAAATGGCAATTGAAAGTGGAATTGTTAGAAATTTGCTCATTTTCAGCTTTTCTAGCTTAAGTCCTAAAATTTTGTTTGAGGTTATGTTCTACTGTTTTGAACCAAATGATACATCGAACCACTATGGAATACGATCCATAAAATCTGTACCTCGATATTCGTCACAGTGGCTTGTTTTCCCGTGGATGGCCATATTTTCCTTTAGGAATAAGCATCCGCTTATCTTTCTCTCTCCCTTGCTCTTTTCAGGAAAAACACAAAAGCCAAGATTTCCGTTCGATATTGTTTGTTCATTTACCGATCATGATTGCAACTTCAAAGGGCTCCGCAGCGCTTGGTCTTGGATTGAAGAAAAATCTACTACATGGTCTCGTTCTAAGCGCGGTGGGTTATAATATTTTATGACACAGTGACTAAATTCCACTTTTTTTATATAGATTTACGCACAGCTTGGATCGTATTCGATACATCAAACAGGTGAGATTGTATCGATATCAATTTGCTCAACGTGTGAACGTAGCCTCAAAAGTCAATTGAGTAATCTGAGGGAGCGGGTTTTTGTGATTTTCTATACTTCTGAGTGCAAAATGGCAATGAAGAGTGAAAAAAAAATTTTTTTTTTCCTCTCCAAAATCTTCTTTCACAAAAAATATTGCAGAAAATTTCAAGGGCTATTTTAATTTCGTCAATCGTATTGAAACGCTTAGCTCTGGCGCTCTTTCCCAATTCGGGAAACAACCAAAAGACACAGGGTGCGATTTCTGGACTGAAGGGAAGGGAGGGTGCGGAAGGCAATCCCATACCCATGTTTATCAGTGGCGTGGCGTCCTTTGCTATATATCGATAGATCTGCCATGTAAACCTATGGAAAATGATCGATAAACAGGGTGTTTGCAGCGAATACCTTAACGATCAGTTCTTCACCGTACCTTCAAATAGGGAAATATCGATAATCGATCATTCACGCTTCGGCACTGATGTTCATCCATGAATTCTTGAGGCGATTCGATGGACGCCATATTTTGTGTCAGAACGGCATGCGATATATCGCATCAATTGGTTCAATTTTTTCAGCTACCCGTCATTTTTCTCCAATTTTGAGATCGCAATTCTGTTGTCAGAGAGACTTAAGCACTCACTTACCAATTTTAATAAAGAAATTCAACGTAATAAAGGCGTGGTTTTTTTAGAGAGAAAACATTGCATTCGATACTGATATCGAAACTGCACTCGAATATGATATTTTCTTTCTAAAAAAAAACACGCCTTTATTACGTTGAATTTCTTTATTAAAATTGGTAAGTGAGTGCTTAAGTCTCCTGACAACAGAATTGCGATCTCAAAATTGGAGAAAAATGACGAGTAGCTGAAAAAATGGAACCAATTGATGCGGTTTATAGCATGCTGTTCTGACACAAAATATGGCGTCCATCAAATCACCTTAACAGTAAAGGGGCCGTGCGTTGAAGCAGGCGTTGTCGCGGTGAAAAACAAAGTCTCCTTCATATCGGACCGCTTTTTGGAAAAATGCTTTCGCAATTTTTGCAAGACTGAGTCAACTTTGGCATGAATCTGTTTAAACTTATTTTTCAATGAAACCGTTTAATTTTAAAACTTGTTTTTCTCTTGTAAAAAGTCATAGAAATCCTAGAAGGGTCTACCGGACACGTAATTTAAAATGTGTCGTCATTTTCAAAATGTGTCTCAGTCAAAAAGTTACAGAGCTTACTTTGGTCTTGTTTTATTGGTCTTGGTTTTCACTAAGACTTTATCCCCACACAAACTGCACTTTGATATCTGCTGTCTCTCGCCTTGTGGAAAAAAGGGTCAGTACTTTTGGGACAAGATTGCGCGCTGAGGAGTGGATTTTAGACTGTTTCAGTGGCGTGGCGTGCTTTGCGATATATCGATTGTTATGCCATTTACATCTACGGAAAAGGATCGATAGTCAGGAAGTTCGCAGCGAACACCTTTATAATCGATTATTTACGATAGGTTTAAATGGTAGAACAATCGATACATCGCAAAGCACGCCACTGTTTTTGTGAGCTCACCGTGATTTTCGTGTGCGCTTTTACTCGTATAAAATCGATCTATTCACTTAGCTATATCTATTCCATACAACACTGCCGTGCTATAAGTAAAATCGCAGTATGATGAATTCGAATTCGCCGTATTCGAATGTTGCCTAATTTCCTCTCAGAAAATATTCACTTTTGAAGGAGTTATGAATATTTTACCTTGACATTTTCAGGATTTTTGGATCAAATTACGAACCAAATCTTCTGTAAAATCGGAAGATAAATATTCACACATTTCCCTGAAAATCTGTGATTTGTCGAAGGAGATTTTGCAACGCCTGGAGGCTCATAAGGCGTTGCCAAATCTTCTGTAAAATCGGAAGAGAAATATTCACACATTTCCCTGAGAATCTGTGATTTGTCGAAGGAGATTTGGCAACGCCTGAGGGCTCATAAGGCGTTCTTCCTTAGCACGGCAGCACACAGCATTGCGCTGGCTATACACTACGCAATGCAGTAGGAAGTACCTAATGTTCAGTTCAATCCCAAAAAATGACTTCTTGCCTCTGTTTTTATAAATCTGGAATTGCGTCGTGTCTTTCAGATTATGAGACGGAAGGAGGGTACCTCGCTTGGTCTTGGAAAACTGGTACTAAGACTAGCGTTGAGGACTATGTCTGGAGCGTTGGTTTCTACGGGTTAAGCCCTCTTGACGAGGTGCGTGGTCCGAATGGCAAAGGATGTGTCACTTTCAAGTATTCGTTCAAGACTCAAAGGAGAGGATTCCTCACTTTCAAAGTAGGTAACCAAATTATCTTGCCACGGAGTGAATTTCAGTTCTGCGGGCCGATTATTGAAACTGATAGACAAAGCGATAGACAAAGAAGACATAGGAAGTATGGAGCGATCCTATTGGTTGACATGGTTGGTTCTTATGGACTAAGGAAGAAAATGATGGACTAACTGTCGGGTCTTCAGTGGGTTGCCGTTAGTTCGTCTATTACCTACCCCCTATGTCCATTGCCACACCTGCTTCCCAATAGGATCCCTCCAAATCCTTTTTGTCGTCTTTGTCTATAGCTTTGTCTATAAGTTTCAATAATCGGCCCGCTGGGAAGGATTCTTGTCCAAAAAATTGAGTGAAATCTACTGTTGGTGGATAAGCGGATCAGTCTTTAAGTAGTGACTTAAAGTCAGGTCAAATCGATCCAGTGGCGTGCTTTGCGATAAATCGATTTTTATGCCATTTAAACCTATGGAATAGGGTCGATAAACAGGGTGTTCGCAGCGAACGCTTTAATAATCGATTCTTTACCATAGGTTTAAATGGCATAACAATCGATGCATCGCAATTCACGCCACGCCACTGAATCGATCCGAGGCTTGCTATAACACATACGTTGCTGGTTGTATTGGACCGGTACATAAAATCTTTAGATGTAGGCTCATAAATGGACTGCATTTTGCAATTTGGAACTATAAATTCTGGCCAGGTTTAAAAACAACGCATGTGCCATTAGTTTCCTTATGCACATAAGTGTTTTTTAAGATGATCAAGAATTTATAGTTCCAAATTGCAAAATGCAGTCCAAATATAAACAAGAAAAAAACGCTAAGAAACGCGGCCCGAACTGTGTGTGAGCGGGTGGTAAAATAGGGCTGGGTCCACACTATTTTGCGGAAAAAACAAGGCCAAAAAGTTCAACAATTTCAATTGGAATAAAAACTTTTAAACTCGACCGGGTTCCAGCACAATACCAGTATTTACAACCATAGAGTACAAAGAATCGTAATGTAAGTGGGAGAGCTGGCGCCGCACTTTTAAGCATTTCCCAGGTCCCGAATTCCGAGACTCCATGTGCGACGCCGCGTCGCTTTTTCGATACACAATCAATTGCTTTCGATACACGGGAACCCGGTCATCCGATGTAAACAAAGGGGATAGGAATTACCGCGTATTTCACACCGCCATTTTGGATCGAGCATGAATCGAAAAAGTGATCGAAGCTCGGCGCACACCGGGCTCGGATCTCGTCAACCAGAACACGTCGCCAGCACTGCTCCCATTTACATCACGACTCTATGTGCTCTGTTACAAATTCATGTGCACGAAAAAAAGAATCAGGCGTCAAATTGAAAAAAAGAGGGAAAAGTCGAGGGTCAACACTACCGAAGATAGGAGAGACGCATTCGGGCCTCGTGTTTCAACTTTTCTCCAGAATCTGAGCGAAACCTAATAGGCATCAGCATACAGCGGAACATTGGAAGTTCACGCCTCTCCCCATGGCGCCTTCAATTTTGTGGATGCAACACAGGCATCCATCAAGCACGAATAGTTGTATCTCTGCACCGCCGTCATCTACGCGCGATGGCTTGTCTCTTATTTTTGGAATTTTAAGAGAGTTAGCTCGAAATATGATGTGATGTGTCCAAATCAACACTTATTTGGAGAAAAAAGTAATAACATGTTAAGAGGTCTCCCGGTCGCCCTTGAGGAGGCACGTCTAAAAATCGGTATTTTGGCGAGAGTTGTGTCATTGTAGAGATTCTTTTTTTTTTCTATCGACTACACCCAGAAATTCCAATCCGGGTCAATTAGACCGGATGATCTCTTCTGGGAGAGTTGCATACGGCAGATGAGGGAGGGGGAGTAAGGAAGCGCCAGTATGTTACGGACGAGGTGAAAATTTAAAAAAGAGAGATTCACTTCAATTTCTTAACTTCAAAAACACAGTAGAGATAACATTGATAATACTTTACACTGAAAAAAAAATCTCGGTGTATTTTCTAAGAAAAGGGTAAAATTACCAAGAATTCAGGGTTCTATTTGATCCCAGTTTTTTCTTGGTAAAATTACCATTTATGAAATTAGTAATTTTACCGAGAAATCTCGTTAAAATTATTGACTTTCTCGGTAATTTTACTGGACCCCGGTAAAAACGCCAGGTAGAATTACCGAGATAAAATGGCAAAGTTACCGGGAAATGATTACCAATAAAAGTGGTATTCTTACCTGAAAGAAAAACTGTAAAAATACCGGTTTTTAGGTAAGCTTACCAGTCTGCCTTGGTAAAATTACCAATAATTGGTAAAAAAAGTGAGATGGTAAAGGCACCAACGGATCTTGGTAAAAACGCTGAGAATTTTTTTTTCAGTAAAAACTATCAAAACAATTTATTCAAATAATTTTTTCGCTGTTTTTTTGTGGAATTATTTTTACATTTTATTGTGATGGCGGTTTCTTTCTTTCTTTTCCTGTTCGAGCCCGTGACGATGCAACGCGTCGATTCGAACGCCCTTCCACTCGCCCGAGCCCGGCAGCCTAGAGCCTACTATTTTCTCCAGGAAGCTCTAGGCTCAGAGATAGGGCCGAAAAAATGAGTGGGGGCCCTTGCCTCTATATATCCCTGCAAGCGAACCTCCCCTCAAACTAATCTATGTGTTTTGTCGCGTCAGCTGATGCAAGTGAAGCTGCATTCACCTGTAAGACTGGATGCCATATCATCGTCTGAAATTTGGTCTGAAGTCGCGAGATATCGGCGTATTGGTCGGAGAAATCAGCGGGTGTGGGAGCAAGTCTCAGTTCTTTTGGATGTTTCGAGTCCATTCTTGGTGAGTTTTGGCCGTCATTAATCCTCCTCTGATGTGATTTCAATTTTTTTTATTTTTAAAATATTTGCTTTTGCTTTTCTCTCTGAGTGTGATTGTCCATTGGGAAAGGGACCTTATAATCAATAAAAAAACCCACGATGATTCAAGTAGTGATATCGAAGAAAAGAGGAGAGTTCTACGAACAATGAGCTGTGGCGATCCTTGAAATTTGGCAACACTGTTTTTACTTCATTTTAACATGTGCAAACTGGGCCATAATTATTTCTTACATGCATGCACATAGAAATACGAACTATGCCGGAAAAACGTTGATGAGACGATGCGATGTGAATGTGACTATGTGAAGGCAGAAAACTGAACATGTAAAGTTGAAGTCAACGCCTTGCGTTGATACAACTAAACCTGCTCCAGGGATGTCCACATGGCCTATACAAAAATCTGAAGGCGGACGGCTGTTGTTTCCCGTACCTACAGTTGTCGTAGCTGACGAAAATGCGTGTGGGTGGGTTGGGTACTTACATGCGACTCAGAATATTGGAGGAGAATGCGGCTAAAAATATGTGCCTGCAGATTTTTTTTTTTTTTTTTTCATAACCCCGTAACTTCCGTACGGCAAGTATATTAATAAGTACGTTTTGGTGAAAATCAAAGTTGCCAAATCGCAACGTCATAATTCAATATTGTTTCAAAATTTTCAGCTTGAATTTGTTTCATCTGTAGAGAACGGAGTTGGCGAGTATTCAGTGAAAATCGACGACTTCGAACTTCAGTACACACCCTGCAAGAACCTGAGCAAGCAAGACCCGAAAGTTGACAGTGGAGGGAATACAAGCCCGTTCGGTTGGGTCAAGAGGAGTCTTTCCACCTCATCGGGATGGTGCCCAAAATCTCTTTTCAGATCTTCTAAATCAAAATCGTCCACCCGGTCCAATTCTAGATCGTTTGCTAGTTCGTCTTCGAAATCGTCGTCAGGATCAGCATCAAATCATTCGCTTGGCTCAAACAAGGCGTGACCGAAAACATTTTCAAAGGTCGATTTCCGGCGCGCAATGTCTCACAATGTATAGCATGTCATTTATTTAAGAGTGTATAACATTAAATTTTCCCCCAGGTAGACACGCTTTTTATTTCTTTTGGATGTATAAATTATAATGCCAGAACTGTACGGCAACTGTTCAACGATTGTTTTAACTATTTCAATGGTATAACCGCGTGCGAGTAGATGATAAATAATAACATATCATACTCTAAAATATAAAATTATAAAAGTGACGCGTTATGCTTAACGCGTAAGCTGTTCGCATTAACGACAAGCAGACTCTTTCCTGCATTCCTTTGTGAGGAGGTGGTGTAAAAACACTTTCCCTTTAAATATTAATTTATTATCTTTTTAAAAAACTTAAATTCTGCTCCGTATATATATTTTTAACAGTTTTTAATTGTAAAATACATTAACTCCAAACCACTCATGTCACGTTATCTACATCACTAATGATACACCGAAAAATTCAAGCGCGTATAAGAGAAAGTGAGTACCTACATCAAAATTATTTCAATAAAGGTTCAACACTTCGAACGTTATGCTTGAAATTCTGAAAGCCTCGCAAGCTGTTATCAAGTAACTACAAAAAATAAAGACGCGAAAGTCCAGCTTTCAAATTCATCAAACCAAGGAGACCGTATTTCAATACAAATCCCAATTTTGAACGATGGTGATGATTATCTGTTGTATGGTGCCCGCAATACCAAAAAGCAACCAATTCCAAAGACGGGTTTCATAAAATGTGAGAGCCACTGATAACAATTCACCTAGAGAAGTTCCACGGAAAACGCCCCCCTACTACACTCTGCACGCATGATTGCGTGTTGAGCGTTCCCAGTAAACAAGGAAAAAAAAGTATGTACAACTTTAATGAAGCAGGAGTCATTTTACTACGTTGGTCGGTTACGGTTTTTGCGAAGGAAAAAAAAGAGATTCCTTTATCATTTTTGGAGGGAAGGGAGCTCCTCTTCCAATTCCACGCGCGGCGAGGTAGAAAAAAAATAAAAATTCAAAGAACACGCTCCTATGCCGTCACTCCTGCCCGACAAACATGCATGAATCAGAGTCACATTCGCGCCACAATTGTTGATTTGACGTAAAACTCGTCCCTGCTTACCGTTCCGAACGGGAAATCACGGAAACTTGATGTGACACTGATGTCACGAACTTAGTTCTGTACCTACGTCCCTTCTGGTTCTCTAGCTCAGTGACTAACCGCTTGCGAGTTCGTACCTGAGGCCATTCCTTGTGGAATATCTGCTATAAAGTCAAGTGATAGTGAGGGTTAAGACTGCGGGGATAGAGAAAATGACGGAACACTTTTTCTTGCTGTCCATCATCATTATGATACAACAACTACTTGTTGAGGTGAAAATGACATACGTCGATCAGCAGAGAGACGATCAACGATCAAGAACCAATGTTTTTAATCCAGGATATCAAGCAATCAAAATCGGTGAGTGCATAGCTCACTAATTAGTCATTGAATTCATGGCGATCTAACGGAGATATTGTCGCTGTTTATTGATTTTTTTTTTTATTATTTTCTTTTTTATTTTTCCATGTAATCATTCATAGGATCATGATTGACCGCGTTCAACAGAAAGGAACCAAGCTACATCAGCTGCCAAAAAGTGAGAAAAAATTTTTCAAGAGAAAATTTGTGCGAACTTTTTTTAAAAAAAAATTTAAGGAATTTGCCTTGTATTATGTAGAAAATTCACTAAATTTGCACAAAAATCCGCACGACCGTTTACATGTATACAATTAAATTGCCAAGACAATATGTAGCTGACGAAGGCTTGGTTTCTTTCTGCTTAACGTAGTCCAATGGACCACTAGACAAGGTACGAATTTCAGCATTCTGATACATATTTTTTCACCAAAATTTCACGTAAAACACGATGCGCACAACGAAAATTACCGAAATTAATTCCTTCCGAAGATATTAAATGATTCTTGGTGCGTAAATTGAGACCACCCGCTCATGAAAACTCAATGCTCTACGTAATTCACATCGCGCGCTAGACGTTATCATGAACGTCTCTGCGATAAAAAAATCTGGCAACCTCAATCTTGACGCTTTGGCTCGGCTATAGCAAATTACTTATAGCTTGAAACACACAAGGTGAAAAATAAACATTGCTCGATTGAGAAGCTTGCTGAAACCGTGGTGGTGCGCGATTTGACTCACGTAGAGCTTTGAGTTTCATTGTGAGCGAGCAGTTCAAATTCCTCGTAACCAATGGATTATAAAAATGTAATATCTCCGTTAGAAGTTGTGTTCAGTAATTTTCGTTACGCGAATCGTCTTCTACATGAAATTCTGATCAGGAAACATGTATCAGAATGCTTAAATTCGTACCTTGTCTAGTGGTCCTACTTACATCATGGATGCAAAGGCGATCAACTGATAGTTATACACTGTCAGTCAGTTTGCCTCGGCGCTTTTTTGACTCTACAGGTCCGTTTGAATTTTGGGCCTGCTTTTGTTCCTTCAAAGGTTCCTACTCTGACTCATACTTCTTTTCCCCTTTTCAACGAAAGCATACAATTAGACTTGACTGAAACATTAAAAGAATATTTCTCATCTTATCTCGGAAAAATCGCGGCAGATTTTATACTGTTCATATCGGTTTACCCTTGTAAAATAGGCAGTGAAAAATTGCAACGTCGCAAATTGAGATATGAATATAATCTCAATGATGAGGAGATGTGAAACTGCACACGCGCTGGAGCGTAATTTCGGCGATAATCGTCATCTTTCGCCAACAAGTCGGAGTGATACTGTTGAAGGCGCTATGAGCAACTATTTCGCCACAGAAGTATTGCATAGTATCAGACGAAAATGAAGGCGCACTAACGTGCGTAAATTGATTGGTATCGTTTACCATTGAGTAGAATCCTACTGATCCTACGATATGGGACTCCTGTTCGTCGATTTTTTCGAAACTCGGTACCAGGGGGTATTTTTCGACGGATGAATAGAAATTTTAGTCTTTCCAAAATCCAAGATGGCGGACGTGGTCTAAAATGCTGTTTTGGCGCCTCCGAGATCATTCAACCTTGCAACCTGTGCTACAAAGATATTTTATTGTTTTGAAGAGAAACTACTTGATATATTATTTCCAGGAATTTTTACGTATTTTCTTTCATTCTAAATGTAATGTTTTTTTTTTTTTTTTTTTTTAAATTAACCGAGAGGAACATTCATCTGCTCTTTTTCGAAAATGATGAATTTCAAAAAGTTGCAATCGAAATAGGTATCTGACTACCTACTCAAATTTCATTTTGCAAGGAAATTGTGAAACAAAGCTGCAATAAAACTCGGTTCTTTTATTTTGTTTTTTTTTTCCCACGAAATTTCGATATTTTTGCATTATTCGGTTAATAAATGTCGAATCCTAACAACCAGACCACCAAACAAAATGTAGGCAATTTGCAATGCAAACAAGAATTGCAACTTATTTAAATTTTATTGCAAAAAATAATTTCTATGAATGCGCCTCTTCAATTAACTGCTAGGCAGCATACACAACATTCCGATGGAGCAGCAATCATTTTACCATGAAGTCGCAATGTATTACAAAGTTGCGACCTGTGCGAGGCATAGGAAATTTTTTTCAACTTCATGCATCAATATATTAAAAGGTACTTCCTAGTAGGAAAGCAAGATATCTGATTTTCATCTATGTTCCAGGAACACAACTACATCCAAGAGGGCTCCCTCATATAAAGTGGCATCGTAAAAGAAAGGATGCAGAAGTGTGTAAAACAAAGTGGAAAATTTTCAATGGAAAAAGACGGCGCGAGATACGGCGGGAAGGTTACAAATTGTGTGCCGACCGCTGCCAGAGGGAAGATCCTTCATTAATACCCTTTTGCCACAAAATCAGTCACCGTTTTTTGCCTGTGACAAAATGTGACTGCTATCCAATAGATAGATTACCTTGGAAAATGCGGATCCATTTATGGTGGTTGAATAAAAAAAATCATGGAGTTATGTCTTTTTATGACCGTAAACATGCTGGAGACACAACTCTTGAAATTCTAAGGCGAGTCAACGAATTTCATAATTATTCTCAGGTCCCAAGCCCAACATACCAAATAGTTGATGGGAAAATTGAGCCCAACCCACATTTTTGGCCCGAGAAAGAAACTAAACCACCTTGAGTCGGGAGCTATTTGTCCAACAACTATGGGACATCCTGTGCTTTAATGAGGAGAAATAAAGGTCGCAAACAATTTTGGAAAAAAAAAAAAAAAATGATGCTAATTTTTCCATTGAAACATAAAACAAGAGCGAAGGAGTTGCAACATTACAATCGCCGTTACAAATTTTCTGACTCGAGCCATACTATTGGTAAAAATCTAGGTACTCTAATTTTTGTCGCATTAAACAGATATTGACTCCAGATTTCTTTAGACAATAACTTTTCCATTTTTTGGAAAAAACATCAATTTTTACTGTCATTATTTGAATTCTAATTTCTAATGTTGATCTTAACAACTTCCTCTTATTCAACCACGATGTTTTCTCGAGCCAGTTCTTGCTACAGTGTTAAGTACCTATAGTATCAAAAAATATCTACATGTATTATGGACAATTTATTTTTTCTTTACAGAAAATAAAAGAGATATTTGAAAATGCAAAAAAGAATTTTACTTAAATGGAGGTTAGTAACAGCAATTTGTAAGGACCTACCGATTCATGGATTGTCGGTGATACTGCCTTTATAAATAGATTCTCTAGATTGTCAGCTATGTGTTTACTTGGAAGTAGAATGTTAATACTACTTAAAAATGGTGGTTCTCATTGCCACTAAATGGGCTAGTTTATTCTTAATGAGACAATCTTGTTCCTTTCTTCCTCCTCATCTTCTTTGTTTCATCTTCTCACTTGAAACTATATTATCTGAAAGCAAATCACGTCTCTGTCTTATCTGGCAATGTCAGATACAACCATTTTTTATTTTCTTACTCATCCGTCAATCACAGTCCATTAGTTTTTTCCTTTAAAATTTGACACTCTGTACACTTCTACGACCTAATTTGGAAGCTTAAATATTTTTTTATTGCTTGTTTTTTCTACATTCTCTTAGATATCTTATGGAAGAATTCTCTTCAATAGGTACTTTTTAGTCCTTTAGCATTAACCAATAAATTCTTGATTGTCTTTTCAGATACCGACATGATTTTCGACAATAGTTACAATCGGCTGAAATTTGTTGCGAGGTTTTCTTTTGTTTTTCCTGATGAAACAGCCTTTCCATTAAATATTAATGTCACATATTAAGGATAAGTGAAAATGCAGCATTGTCATTGAGAAAGTATAAACTAAAATCTTTAATTTTTTATCTCTAATACTTTATTGTTATAATCTCTGAGCATTGTTGGCTTTTGTGAGATACTTAAAATATTTTTCAATCTTCTAGAAATAGATTTACATTATTTTGGCCGATATATTGATAAAATACTTTATTGTGTCCTTTAGTCCTTTAGAAAGTATGCCCTGTATTATTATCGTATAATGCTACAATGTGAGAGCTTCAAGTTGACTGATATTCTTTATTTTTTATTAAATTAAAGTATAACCTACATATTTATGAGTTTTCAGTTAGTCGGGCAACTTAAGGACATTCCTGATATACTGAACGTAGACTATGGTATCACATTAATATATTTAATTCGGAGTTATCTTTTTAAAGGGTATTATTGATTTTTCAATTAATGGCTCTCTCACACTTATTTCTGAGCCGGGCCTCTGTCCTAAAGAAAGGTATAAAGGGGCTTGTTGGACTGTGAACCTTGTTTTTTTTCAGTGTCGTTTTCTCACATTCTTGATGGCAGTCAGATATGCCGAGTAGGTATGGGTTGCATCAAAACTACAAGACCAACGCTGCTGAGTGAGAGTGAAGTGTGGTCATGCCTTCAATGAGGTGGGTTTGGTTCTTTCAATCTTCCACTCATATGTGGCACTGGCAGTTGTGCATGCTATGAATGATCGACGATTGAATCATAACACAAAACAAACACACATAACAAAGGTACTGCTATAGGATGTTTACATTCCTCTCCCACCCTGCTGCCTTTAAAGAACCCATCACCACCAGAAAATAAACCTGGGCTATTAGTGCAGGCAGCATATTATTGTTAGGCAGACTGCTCCGTAAAAAAAATAAAGTACATTAAATGCAACGTTCTCTTGACAAAAACAGCAGTTGCTTTGTTATGGTGAATATCAGCTTGCTTCATTTATGTTTCTTCGTAATGCAAGAAAATGCCATTTAAAAGTGATTCATGTCCCAAAATTTTGAGATTTATTGTTTTGCAAGGCCCACGGGAGAGAGATTACTTTAAGTGTGAAATCAAATAAGTATGTATGCACCTATATGATTGTAAAACCAAGGAAAAAAGGATGAATTATTAAAAATAAAGGATTCATAACTTTACAGTTTATTTCGTGTTTTTTGCTTCATGCTTTTATTTAAGCCGTTTTAAATTGATTATGACAAGACAATGATTAGAGTAAAAGGCTTCTAACAAATAAAAATGAAAAATACTGGGAGCTTTCTCTATTTTTAGCAATTTTGTGCATTTTTTAAAAATACCATGTATGAATAAATAATTTCTTTACTAAGCACAAATCTTTAGTCTGGCAAAAGTAATTGTTGCACGGAGAAAATACTGTTTTTAAGATCCATATCAAGTGAATACTGTGTGTAAATAATTATTTTCAGAGTAAATACTGCTATTGGCTTACTGTGTTCATTCTGAAATGTTTCTGCGTAACCTCTGGGTACCAGAAAACTTGTTGAGAGTTGAGAGTATCAATAAAATATTGAAATAACTTTGTGATAAGGAATATACTCAAGCTCTTTTGCATGAGCACGGCGATAATCCCAAAGGAAATTATCAATTAAAATAGAGTTTAACTTAATCGTGCTTCCACCTACTTTTGATCTCACTGCTCTTGAGATCTGTTCAACTGCCTCAATGGAGCAACCTCTGATTTCAATTTCGATATCACATTTACTCTTCAGAATCGTATCTGCAAAGGAAAGAGAAGAAAATGGAAATAAAATATTTAAAGGATTTCATATTTATCAAAGAGTGAACTAAAAACAGTGGAGAATGCAAAATGGCTGAAGTTTCAACATTCACTTGAATGTATCTGATAATGTTCATTTTTTTGGGCAATTATCACTCTAGCGAATATTTAGCCGAATTGTTCAATTGAAGTTGTGTTTGAGGGATTTTAAAATTCTCAACACTCCATCATTGAGCCCAGTCCTTCATATAAGATGATCTTAAGTCCTTATTTTAAGTGACCTAAGTTTGATAATGGTAGCCTTGGCAGCCACCAAAACATGTTCTATCAAAAAGTTAAAGTAGGAGGAAATGTGAATTTTTCAATTTACAGTTTTCAAATGAACAGCTTTTACTGGTTTTTTTTTTTCCAAAATAGGGTCAAATTTGACACTCTTAGCAGGGGACTTAGATGCTATTGAATGTTACAGTCACACTGAGACTGATAAGATACATTTGTTAGGCTCAAAAATAGTAAATTTTAGATGATTTGGAGAAAACTAGAAGCTAAAATCTTTTAGTTTTCAGAGCATTCAGGCAGCTATCTCACTTAAAAAAGAGGAGGAAAAAATCTGGCAGCATAGGAGAGTAAAAATAAATAACATATAGAATGTGCACAACATTAAATAAGTATCACTTCTATTACTTACTTTTCTTCAGAGTCTCATAAAGCTCAGGTGAATATTCCAAGACTCCAAAATGGACCAGAACTTGTGGAACTCTAGAAATAAGAAAGATGAATACTGTGAATTCAACGTAATCAATTAGCTGAATTTTTACTATAAATGTGGTGTAGTACCCTAAATCACACATCTTGAAACAGAACACATAATATCAAGATGACAATCGAGATGAAAGAATTTAGAGCACCAAAGGGGTGTTAAAAAAATAACAGAAATAAATAAGCACTGTTTAGGTCTATATGGAGTTGAAATTTTTCTAAAGAAAAGGAGAAAAAAATGGTGAGTAATTGACCAGAATGAAATAAACAATAGTAAATGTTAAACCAGAATGCGCTGTTTACATTAGAATTTTTGAGACATTCTGTAAAGTGACCAGTCGACCACTGGTTAAAATTTTGCGCTTTTCTATTCCACAAGACAGGACAAATACAAAATTAACCTGTGGTTGGTTTCATACCTCTTTTTCTTCGGCATGTCTCTAACCGGCCAAATCTGTAATGAGCTAGAGGTGGCCGTCACAAAGATTGGAAAACTTTTGATTATCAGGCTTAGTAAAAACTAGGAAAAGAAAAATGAGCAATGTTACCCCCTGAGCTCATACTTCTATTTCACCCTTGTCTAATTTTGTATGATAAAGAAACACAAAATTTGAACAACCAAGGTAATCTAAAAAATGGTGCAATGTCATTAACAAGAATAAAAGAAAGTCTGCTACAAGAATATCAGTGTTAAACACAATCACCGAATAAAACAACATTCTCAAAACTACGCTCAAGCTATTACCATGAGAACGTTACTATAAACACCATCTTGTGATCCAATTTCAACAAACAGAGCACTTTTGCTTTCTGTTAGTACTAATATTTCACTCAAACAGATGGAAAAGTTTTTAACAAAATGCAAATAGGAAAATTCTACTTCTGTACACTGCTTATCACCTGTGTTGTAGTCTCAACCTCTTTTTTTCCTTTCTTTACATGATAAAAAAATAATAATTGAACTATGAAGACAAGTTTTAGTGCCTGCAGTTATGATAACTAAAGTGAAAATAGAGATGAAAAATAGGTACCTGTAATCTGCAAACATAGTTATGGAGTCTATGTCCGGAAAGTGGCCCATACCTTCATCTTTACACCACAGCCAAATATCTGCGACCAAGATCTGCGCTCGTTTGTAAAAAGAAACTGTAGAAAAAAGGATATTATTTTAATAAAATAACTAATTAGAACTATGAGTCAATTTTTTATTACGCTGAAAATATTAGGTCTAGAATGTGGGAATTCAAAAAATAACGGGTAGAACTGGAGAGATAATACAAAATATAAGTAAGTATTAGAGTTCTATTTGCACTTATGCTCCTTTCAAAAAGTCTTCTAAACAGTCCTACTCAATGAAAGAATGCAAGGGAGCTAAAAATCTTTTGACTATGACATATAAAATATATGAGGCTGGCTAAGAAGACACAGATTTCAAAATAGACGAGGACACTGCAGGAATGCGCATCACAGTTTGTGAAGTTGTAGACTCCCTGTCATCCTTGATTATTAAAATGAGAAAACAACACAACGTCATTTCTTGAAAACTTCTCCGATTTTTCCCTTCTGTGTGAAGAACATTCTGCAAAAATTTCAAGCAACAGTGTTGGTCTGTTCTCTTCTTTCAACTTAAAAGGGGAGCAGAGATTTTGAAAAACCTTGAAAAAAATACGAATTTGCAGTTTCATCATCAATGTAGCCTTAAAAAAATGATTACCTTTGCGTCCTTTAAAAACGGCTTCATCTTGATAGCATCGGAACTCGGAAACTACTAGATCTAATAACTTTTGTGCACTATTTTGAGATTTTTGTACACAGCTTTTGAAAGTACCTGTTGGAGATATGAATGGATATTATGTTAATGACAATGATATTAAACTTACAAATGAATGAATGATGTAAGATCTGAGAGTTTATGACAACTATCCAAAACCAAAATCAAGGAATTCTAATTGGTAATATCAAGGACTAGAAAAATTTACAAATATTTAAGGTTTTTTCAAGACACCACAAATCCTGGATCTTCAGTCCTTGTTTGGAAACAAGAACGAATACTTAGACACCACATGGTCAAAATATAGAACCGGTTTGTGGAAGCTGTAGGCTTGATGCTTAAAAACATTATCACCTTATTGCAAAATATTTCTACTCGGGAGACCAGAGGCATAAAAATATAAGAAGAAGAAGAAAAAAAGAAAAAAAATAGATTATTAAACCATATTTGTAACAGAGGCAGATATGAATATTCCCTGTTTATACAGGCAAGTCTTTCTTTTCACCTTTCAAACCCTCGAGAATGTTCTGCAGAGATCCAGACTTCTTGCACAATTTTTTGGTAAGTTATAAATTAAAAACTAAGGTAGGCTGGTCAAATAAAAACAGTAAATAAGATTCTGCCGTTCTTTCCAGCCTTCTTGCTATGACTAAAGTTCATTGCTGCGAGATGACCACTTTCTCGATTTTTATTTGTCATTTACGAGACAAAAACTTTATTTTATTTTTATTTCAGCGGACTGATTTTATGCCTAATTTGTTCTTTTTTTTAAAGTCACTTAAGGCAGGTTTTGTTTCTCACTTAATTTTTTTAAAAGGCTCTAAGCATTGCCTGAGTTTTGGTACATTTCCATCATTTCACCTCCATTGCTGTATCTTGGGACTTTGTTTTATGCATAGAAAAAATTCTCCATAAAAACTGTGAAAATTGCTTTTTTCTAAATTAACTGAAGCTCAGTAAATATTGCATCAAATTTAAATTTCTCAAATCATATTTGGAAGAAGATTTGTGACATAATGAACTAATAAGCAAAATCTTCTTTCTCTTAAGGATGTGAAAGTGCACTATTTTCAAAACTTTCAATGCAATTATTTTATAATTGGAAATTTGACATCCTCTACTGTTAAAGATGAAGCTCATATTTACCTTCATATTTGTCCAATAATATTTTCCCAACTTCATGCAAACATTCTAGTCTTTCTTCTACTAGCAGTAGCTCTCCGGAACCCTCATCACATCTGAAAATGTGTTTCAACTGACTGAGGCTGAGTTTTGAGTAAACTTTGGGGTCTCTCAAATCAACACCTTCCTGAAAAGAACACATAAATAGTTAAAATTAGGACACAAAAAACTGCAGTGGGTAGTAGTGATAAAATTGAGAATTGAGTTTGAATTAGCGACTCTAATTTCTTCAATGATGACAATCTGTTGTAGAGGTGCGTGTCCCAGGACTAGTTACCATTTACTACTTTCAAAAAAATTCATCGGTCACTCTACCTAACTCTGTAATCAAGGAAGTCCGTTCCTTCCTCCTTTATTTTTTTGCGATTCTATGCCGCTGTGGCTTAGGAGAGGTTTGAATTTCAGACCCATTGTTCTGGGGACAGAAAAGTATTGGTTAGATCTCTAAAATTGCCCCTTAAATTATGTGGCATTTATCTTGCACGAAAGAATGGCTTAGTGCTGAGCCCTAACTGTTTAGATCAAATGGAGTCAGCTGATACGGTAATACTGCTGAGACCTACAGTCTGGACCCTAGAGTTGTAGGGCTCAGCACTACTGCCATATTAGCTAGCTCCATTTGATCTAAAGAGTTAGGACTCAGCAATAAGTCCTTTTTCCCGTGTGAGACATCCTTTAGGGATACTTGTAAATGTTGTTAATAATGGGTAGCTTTTAAAGCTCCTGATTTATAGATGAACCTAAATTTTATTTCATTTTATTTTTGCAAAATCTAGTTGCAGGTACCCGTGAATGCAATTCAGTTGATTACTTCAATACTCCTCCATATTGCAGCACAGAGGGCATAGTAGCCTGAGTACTTCTTTTTATTCCATGTTACTTCCCAGTGAGCTGCTCTTGGATTCCAAAAGCAAAAGTTCAAAGTATCCACGGTGAAGATCCAATCAATGCCCAGGGAATCGTTGCTCTTTGGGTGAACTTCGCATTCAGAAAAGTTGCTCAGGGATATTTTCCCCTGCTTGTGGGCTTCCAGTATCTAAGAGGAAAATAAAATTTGAGAATGTTAGTTTACATGGAGACCTTGAGTCATGATTTCAAGTTCAAAAGCACACTGCGCTCAAAAGAATACGATTGTATAAATAGAGAATATTGTAAGTACTTAGGCTCATATACATTTTGTTGGTTCAAATTAAGTAGACAACGGACATGACTACATTAAAATCCTGTAGAATGCCCTTTAAATGAAATTTTGTATTCACTTCACTCCTAATAGCATTAGATGCGTCTTTCGTCTGATTATAGTATATTAAAATTAAATGCTTAAGCAACAGGTTGCTGAGGCATCAGTGTTCCCCGAGACGGAGCCCATACTTAGCACACATTTTAGTTCCAAGGTGCTATTAAACAATGATTTCATAATTTAGTAAATGTGCAGCTCTTAATCGACTTTCCTCATTCCTAGAGCTTGAAAACATATCACTGTTATGGTAAAGAATCTGAAAAAACAAATCTTACCAGGTCTGCAACTGAATCAACTTTGGAGCTGTTTATCTTAACATCCTTTGCAGAGTTTGCGATAAATTCGCAAGATTCTCTGACTGAAACAGCCATATTATTTACAACTGTCAAACCTTTTGCTTCCTAAAATGTAGGTAACTGAAGATGATATCCCGAGAAACGAAAATTAGAGACCACAGCACAACCAATATCACAACTCGTTGATCACAACACTCAGCCTTATCAAGACTTAAGAGAGTAATTCTCTTGAATCGAGATTGTCAACTCAAGAGCAGCAAATATGATAAGCGACTGATAGTATCGTTACAGATTACGTTACATACTCTCATTACTTCTCATTACTCATTAACAATAAGATCGACTGCAATATTGACACATGCTACAAGAATAAATTGAGGTTATGTTTACTTTATGTCAGATTTTCATGTTATTGTTGAACAGGTTGCAGATCGTGAAATAGAAGGAGTTTTGAATTCAGCAAAACGTGCATATTAGATGCAGTTGCACAATGCCAGTTTGACGAAACTATTATGAAAAATCGAGTCACAGGCACAAAGAAAGGGTTTCATTTCTCTCTTTTCCCCCATTTTTTTACTCTTCTTTTTTCTTTGGCCATACCTAATGGGGATTGCGCCTGCACTGTCAAATTTGGCATCAGTATCACAACGGCGTTAGGTCACATTCCTCTGATGCTTTGAAAGTAAGTCAAAAGTTAGTCAAAACCAATATAGATTTTGAAATTGTATACCTCCTTGATTAAATATTTTATGGGGGGAGAGGAAGTGAGAGTATAACTAGCTCTATATACACTCTATAAATTTCTGGCGCCCAAGTATGACAGAATTTTATAGAGCAACAAGAATTTCGGGCTAAAAAAAAAACTAGATTTCTAGCAGTGTTCGAATCATACAGAGAAATTTAGGGGCTACTTTGGCCTGCATTGGTTTTTTTAGGGGCCATATGTTTAGGGGAGACATAGGGGGCAATATGTATTTTTTCTGGAATAATTTATGATGGGAACCGAGGATGTCTTTTGGCATCTTAGAGTCTGACCTTTTCCAACTGATTAAGCATTTTCACGGCTTTTTATTGACCAATTGAATCCTGCCTGAGGGGTAAAGTTTATTTTTCTTTTTAAATTATAAAAATTGGTGCAAATCGCATCAAAAGTATTTGATTCCCTAATAAGGCTCCGAATTGAGCATGTTCATTTTCGTCTCCTCTGATTCTACCATCTTTTGGCCAATTTTACCTTGTAATTTTTCATAAACGGAATATTTGCGTTACTGTTAGTGAAAACGCTTTAATTGCAATTACGAAAAAAGCCTCTTATTGTATTGAATTAATGTACTCTCACAGCCCTTACGCAATTATTCCTTCCATAAAAAATTACAAGGTAAAATTAATGAAAACATGGTATGAAATTAGAGAGGACGAAAATGAAAATGCTCAATCTGGAACCTTAGAGAAGGAAAAACTTCTGATGCGATTTAGACAAATGTCCATCATTTTACCTGGAAAAATATCCCTTCTAGCTGCAAACAACTCTGATTTTGTTTCACCCCACCCTAATGAAGGGCCTCCAGTAGATTTTAGTATCGATCAAAAAAGTTTGTCAGTTCCAGCGTGCTCATAACAAGCTGACTGCGAATATTTAGGCACCAACTTTGGCCACGATGTCAATTATTTAGGTGGCAATGAGAAATATCAAGGCGCATTTTGTCGGTCGGATTCGATCACTAGACTTCTAGATTACTAGACTTTTCTAGACTCTTCAACTCGGCTCTTCAAAAGCGGCACCCTCGCCACAGACAGCCGCACTGGCGTGCTGAGGAGGAACGCCGTATGAACATTCAAGAGTTGTCAAATTCCCATCGATAATACGTTTATTTCTGAGAAAAGTTATCAACATCTCTCCTTGAAATTTCAGGGGCTTTAGGTGTAATCGCGAACAAAATTAGCTGAAAAATTGGAAGGAAAATTCTCAAACGTTTTCCAGGAAATTTGTGTTATATCACACTGAAAAAAAATTATCAGCGTTTTTACTAAGGTCCGTTGGTACGTTTACCATCTCACTTTTTTCACCAATTATTGGTAGTGTTACCAAGACAGACTGGTAAGCTTACCTAAAAACCGGTATTTTTACTGTTTTTTTTTCAGGTAAGAATACCAACTTTTATCGGTAATCAATTCCCGGTAAAAATTGCCATTTTATCTCGGTAATTCTACCACAGTCGATAAAAAATATTGGCGCTTTTACCAAGGTCCAGTAAAATTACCGAGAAAGTCAATAATTTTACCGAGATTTCTCGATAAAATTACCAATTCCATTAATGGCAATTTCATAAAGAAAAAACTGGGATCAAATAGAACCCTGAATTCTTGGTAATTTTACCCTTTTCTCAGTAAATACACCGAGATTTTTTTTTTCAGTTCAAAGATAATTTGGCAACGCCTGAAGGTTCATACGGCGTTTTTCCTTAGGATGACAGCGCAGCCTGCCTGACGGCTGCCTTCCTGTCCAGTGGCGTGGCGTGAATTGCGATGTATCGATTATTATGCCATTTAAAACGTATGGTAAAGAATCGATTATGAAGGTGTTCGCTGCGAACACCCTGTTTATCGATCCTTTTCCATAGAATTAAATGGCATAACAATCGATATATCGCAAAGCACGCCACGCCACTGTTCCTGTCCCTTCGCGCTTGGAACTTGGCGAGTGGCTCGCTCAAGAATGTGCAAATGGTGTTGTCTGTCTTGACGCATTGGCGTTGCTCGACGTTGCATTCCGCGAATAATTTTTATTCGCCCGCGAATAATTTTCATTCGCCGGCACGAGACCGAGTAAGATGACGTCACCAAAGGTGCGGGCGTTACTAATTGCAGCGATTGTTCGATGCTCGTCCGAAAGTTCAATCGCTGTTTTTGTCGCAGACTCCCCGGTTAGTCGCTGTACCGTCACCACACCCACATCTCGATTGTCTCGAGTGCACTCCAAAGACTTTTTCTGTGCTCGTTGTCCCCGACTAGAGTCCCTTTATACCAGAGTTAAGACAACTCACTTTTTGGTTGGGCTGAAAGTGGCCTAAAAAAAATCCAATTCTGATTGGTTCTCGCTCATGGAGTCACAAACGAGTGCACCAAGATGGCGGTACCTCGAATGTGAACAAGAATAATGAAAATATTACCTAATTGTGGTTTATCAAGAGTAAATTGTTATTTCCATAGGTCCAAAATGAAAATAGATTAAGAAATTATTCACAAACCAATCTCATTTTCTTTTTAATTGATCACTTTGTTGATGTTGTTGTTTTTGTGTGACAGACATCGCAGGATTCCTGATCCTTATCCCTCAATATCGTTCGTTTGGGTGCACTCGTTTCGGCTTCCATGGCCAGCCAGGACGGCTGCCAGTCAGCTGATAATCGAGTTGACGTAACTCTGGTATAAAGGGACTCTAGTTCGATACTCGTCCGAAAGTTCAATCGCTGTTTTTGTCGCAGACTCCCCGGTTAGTAGCTGTACCGTCACCACACCCACATCTCGATTGTCTCGAGTGCACTCCGAAGATTTTTTCTGTGCTCGTTGTCCCCGGTCGCCCTCGAGAATGTTCCCGGCAAAAAATTCTTGACCTTGAATGCTGAGTGCACCTATCTTGCATGAGTGTCACACAAAGTAAGCGTTGCTATGTTATTTGCGACACTTGTTTGTTTTCACGGGAGAAATAAACTCAGCGCTGAGCCGTAACATTTTAGATCAAATGGAGCCACCTGAAGGCGGTAGTGCTGAGCCCTACAGTCTATAAAGCTGGACCCTCAAGCTGGAAGGGTGAACCCTAAAGTTGTAGGACTCGGCACTACTGCCTTTAGGTGGTTCCATTTGATCTAAAATATTATAGGGCTTAGCGCTACGTTGTTTTTTCGGTGTTTGATACCAATTTTTTCAACCTAAATCTCATTTTCTCTTTTATTATATATCTTTCGCTTTGAAAGGAAAAAGAACTGTGCCTCATATACTCATACAAATTTTATCAGATTTTTTCTAAACGGTCTGAGTGGTTTTCCATTTCCTTGGAAAAACCTTGCGGTTTCTCATATATTTTTCAAAAGGCCCTATCTCTCTAGAAACACTCTTTTTTGCCGCGCTGAGCAGGCGTAATGTTTCACTTTTCCCTCAAGTAAGGTGGAAAGGGGCGGTACCCCTCTTCCTTCTTTTTTTGTCAAGAAAAGTAGAATAGTTAAGACTGAAATGTATGATATGAAATATCTAATTAATGAAACTGAAGAGGAAAATAAAAAATATGGCCGAGTTATTGTGAAGAAGAGGAAAAAATGTTCCAAGAAAAAAGCAGTTTTGTGACTATTCTGCAATTTCATCAGTGACCTCCTCAGAACTCTTCTATTTCTCCTTTTTTCAAATGCAAGATGGAGTCGTGACTATGCGCAAACGGGAAGAGTTTATTCCCTCTCAGATTTGGAGCGCGCAAAGCCGGAAAAATCATGATTAGAAGGAGATCCGAAGCGCCTTCATTTATTTTGATAGGCAACAATCATTACCTCAGAGCACGAATAGTCGTATCTCGTATCATATCTAGGCGTTTTCCATCAACCTCAACGCATTACTTCAATATTACCCCTTCATTGGTTACAGAGACCTGTGCTATTTACATTGTTTAGATAATTTGACTTATCGCTGTCTGTCTTTGAAATGTTCCGTTCGTTACTTAAGACCCAGGGCTGATTAATCAAGATAATTATTAATTGAGTTTGTGTGCTGATATGGTTCTTTTTGTTTCAATTCACTTTCACATAATTCTGTTTGGTATAATGACGTCGAATTTCAATTTTTGCATTCCTAGAATTTCCACACCGCTCTGATGGTACGAACCCAGCACTAGAGCAACATCGATTCGTTCGTTTGGTTTCAATCCATGTGTCTATAGAAAGTAATTTTAACGCGTATATTTGGGTTATGACGGCAAGTACAAGTCCAAAACTATAATCGTAAGTAAAAACTAATCCTCTCCTTGCGAATCTCACTCTCTTAATTGATAACTTCCTGAGCTAAAGTGATTTGTCCACATGTGTGGAGCGAGGAACTTTTCGTGGTGGGACGGGCAAAAAAGCACCTCAGCAAGACAGTCTATGGGAGGACAGATAGACACTCCACAGAGGGTATCCGGGAAGACTCCTCCAGCTACAAAGGGGGTTCAAAAGAGCTCTCTTAATACCTAAAGGAATCCTTTAGGATTCCTTAAGGGCCGGATTAAGGGGGTGGCCACATGGGCCGCGGCCCATGCCGCAAATCTAAGGGGCGGCAAAATTTTGCAATTTTTTTAAAGTGTGGGTATAAAAAAAAATCGGATTTATAAAAACAAAATTACAAACGAGAAAAGGCGACAAAATCTCTCATTTCCTGAGAGTGTAGTAATTTCTTTCATCGAAATTTTGTCGAACAATACAGGCGGCCCATGGGCGGCAAGTAGGTGAATCCGGCCATGTAAAGGATGTCCTGGGGATCTCCTGGGGAAAATGTTAAAAATGTTTGTCATCTTGAGAGCAATTTTGGAATGTTGATGGGAATACAATGTCAAGGATAAAAAATATGTCACTTACTTATATAGACCCCTGCCATTTTTAAGAGAGTATTAAGAAGTTTATTTTTTAGGCGCACTTCCAAGCCGCTCTAATTCCACCTACGCATCGTCCTTCAACAGCGTTTTAGATCTTTTGGACACTCCTGCAAATTACGTAATGAGAGTGTCACCGCACAGACCCACGGCAAGTTTATCTTATGGAGAATCCAGTCAGGTGAGTTACTACCTCCTTTTACTTGGGATAATATTTCCTCAAATGGCGAATCCTCGCTCAAAGCGCCGGATAAGAACCGTCGATAAGATACCGGGGTCAAACATGTAGGACTAATCTGCCGTGCTGAGGAAAAACGCCGTATGAACCTTCAGGCGTTGCCAAATTTCATTTGATGAAACACAAATTTCCTGATAAGCTTATGAATATTTGCCTTCCAATTTTTCAGGCAATTTTGTACGCAATTAAATCTAATACATCCGAAAATTTCAAGGAAAAATATGCATGATTGTTGTCAAAAATCCATGTTTTATTCGGGGAGATTTGGCAACTCTCGAATGTTCATACGGCGTTCTTCCTTAGCACGGCAGTAATAAACGCTGAAACGGCAGCTCATCGAGTCCCGGGTTGGGACACGGTGGACGAAAGCAGGCCAACCACCTCGCCTGACCTAACCCAACCTCTTTGACTCTTACTCATCGCGGAATGTCGCAGTCGATAATTAGCGTTCGCCGGCTCGAAAAGCAGAGGAACATCACAACTTCCCGCGGCACGTCGAGCGCTGTGCGTTATGCGTTATGCGCCGCGCACGCGCGCTAGCTGGAGGCCATAAAACCGAGGGTCCATAAAAAGGCGAAAAACAAGGCTGAACTACCGCCGTGCTAAGGAAAAACGCCGTACGAACCTTCAGGCGTTGCCAAATTTCCTTCGATAAAATACGAATTCACAGAGAAATTTGCGAATATTTTTCCTCCAATTTTACAGATAATTGCATTCGCAGACAGATCTAAATCATCACCAATTTCAAGAGAAAATATTCATAACTTTCCTCTAAAATCTTCGCTCCTCTGACGTAAGGGCGTATCTCGAATACCGCATGAGCCCCAGAAGACATAGATTCATATGGTAAACAGGGCTCATTTGGAAATTCAGATACGTCCTTACGTCAAAGGAGGAACGAAATGATTTTTTAATCGAAGGAACTTTGGCAACTCTCGAATGTTGATACGTCGTTTTTCCTCAGCACGACAGACTACCGCGGATCCGCGGGTGACGTAAGCGCGGGGCGCGGGAAAAACGAGGAGGGGGGGGGGTGGGGGCATTGCAAAAGCGAGGAAAATCGAAGGTACTGGTCAGGCTATAAACAGTGGGGTACCGGAGGAGGACGGGGCGAGTGGCGAGGATGGTGGATGGGGGGGGGGGGGGGCATGATTTAATGAAATGCCCGCCTTCGGGTCATCTTCGGGACCCGGGGCCACGTTGGCTGCCTCCTCGCTGCCCCTGCCTGCCGGCCTGCTGGTGAGCGTCGGCGACGCGCCGCGCTTCATAACGGATTGAAATTCCTCGCGCTGGTCGCGCCGCGCCGCTCGGTGGGCACACGGAAAAAGCTGAAGATGGTGGCCGTTTTAGTCCTGGTTCTCTGAAAAAATTTACGGGCTATACAGACGTACCGTCCTTTCCGGGCTCAGAGGCCGAAAGTTACGGGTGCCGAAGCCGTAACTTCGATCGCTCCCCGGGAAAAAAAGTGTCAGGGGTTATCCCCAAAATTGGATTGCATTTTGCATAAAGGAACCACTAGCATTGCAATGTTGCTAAGATTGTGCAACTTCTTTTGTCTTGTAGGAAAAACCCGATTATCCATTAACAGTTTCTATTTTACTCGCTAAAAACTATGAATTTAAGACAAAAATTACCACCTACATTTCATAGTTTTTCACGATTTTCCGCAATTTTATTGCAAAGGATGAAGTTGCACAATCTTAGCATCATTGCAATGCTAGTGGCTCCTTTTTGCAAAATGCAATCCAATTGTGGTACTACCCCAATTTGTTGGATGATCTGGACATTTCCAATCAATTCTGGTAGTACCGCGTCTCAAGTTGGGGTAGCGCCGCAACGTTTGGGTTAGTAACCTAATTTATCGGGATACTACCACAGTTAATTGGGATACTACCACAACTAATGGAGGTGTTACCACAATTAATAGGAAATGTCCATATCATCCAACCATGGGACTTAACCCGCACCTCTTTTTTCCCGTGTACGGGTACTACGACCGGAACTTTCTGACTCTGGGCCCGGAACGAGGACGGTATGTCTGTACACCCCGTAAGTACGGATTCCATGGCCGGATTTTTTTTTCAGTGTCGTCGTCCCAATGACATGGAAAGGCTCAACCGATTGAAGAGAGGAAGTGGGGCTGGAGAGCAAAGCGTCTGTGGCCCGGAGAAGGGCTGTGGCTGGTGACGTAGGATGGTACAGATGAGAAACCGGCTACCACCCTCGGTCTTGGTGGCACAGGGAGAGGATAGAGAGTGACTGGAAGATGAGGTTTTGTGCCCAGTGACGTCATCGGGAACACGTAGAAATTCGCCGAGGTTTTTCACTCAACTTCGTCCAGTTACAGGTTACCTGATTTACTCTTCATTTTTTGGAGGTAAACAACTTTTTTGATAAAACCGTACTTAATTTATTGTAGATATACTCAAAAAGTAATAATAAATGAATGAATAAGCAAAAAACGAACATAATATGAGCAGTTGGAGGAAACCCTATACGTGAAATCATATGTTTACATTGTGATCATTCAACCCTTCAGTAAAAGTGAGTCAGCTTGACATGAGGCTATGCTTCATAAACTACCCCGAGTCAGACTCAGGGTAGTTTATGAAACATAGTCTGACGTCAGGCTGACTCATTTTTACTAGGGTGGTGACACCCATTTGGCATGCACTTCATCGGAAGGAAAGTTGCGCTTCTGAAACATTAAGAGATAAACGCCACTAAACCCGCTTGCCACATTTGCGAGGATTACTTTAAAATCTCATATGCACATCCAACACCATATCTCGATCAATAGGTTAAAGAATTCGATATTTCGGCTTCTTCAATACTGCCGTGCTAAGGAAGAACGCCGTATGAACATTCGAGAGTTGCCAAATTTCCCTTGATAAAACATGTATTCGCGACGACATTCATGCATATTCTTCCTTGACATTTTCAAATATTTCAGATTAAATTGCGTGCAAAATTGTCTGAAAATTTTGGGGGAAAATGTTCACAATTTTCCTAATTAAGTCGGTTTTTATCGAAGGAAACTTGGCGACGTCGGATGGTTCATACGGCGTTTTTCCTTAGCACGGCAGAGTACCGCATCATTTTCTGCTCCAACTACTGTGCGCGATACAAGAACTGCGCCCTCTTCTCTACACTGCCGTGCTAAGGAAGAACGTCGTATGAACATTCGAGAGTTGCCGAATCTCCCCGAATAAATATGGATTTTCGACAACAATCATGCATATTTTTCCTTGAAATTTTCAGATATTTTAGATTAAATTGCGTACAAAATTGTCTGAAAAATTGGAAGGCAAATATTCATAAGTTTATCAGGAAATTCTAGTTTCATCAAATGAAATTTGGCAACGCCTGAAGGTTCATACGGCGTTTTTCCTTAGCACGGCAGTATACGCCTAGTCTACCCCGTCCCCTTCCTCTGAAGGCTACTTCTCCGCATTTTCTGGGTATTTCATTTTCATCCAGACGTCTCGTGCCTTTATCGCCAAGATGGTGGTCGCGGTTTAACCGACAAGACTTCAAGCTCTAACTTTCAGCTAGCTCATGATCAGAGGGCCTTGCGTTCAATTCTTAGCAAAACTCGGGACATAAATGCCTTAATTACACACCCAGCAATCCAAATATTCAGTCTACTCCGCCAGCAAATGGACCGCGTTAAGCAGAAAAGAAGCAAGCCACATCAGCTGTTTTCAAATTTAAATGAGCAATTAAATGATTTACATGAGTCGTCTTTTTTTATGTCGTCGGTCGCTTACCGATGGCATCGCTGTGATTGCGACTGATGGTTACGCCCATTTTTCTCTATCCAATCACAGACAACTTGACTTTGTTATGACGACAGAGATGATCACGATCACGGAATTACGCTACTAAAAAATTGTTGGAGGTTAGGTTTCACTGATGGTGCTCCATGGAGACACTCCGGACTCGGGTGACGAGTGATTGCGGCTGATGGCGTCAAAGCGTCACGTGACTGATGGTCTGGCTCAGTTTGACAAACTAAGCTCCGCCCATTTCTGATGGCATCAACGAAACAAAACACGAATGATTGCGCAGTGACGGCGACTGATGGCGACCGATGGCATAAAAAAAGACGACTATGAAAACGGTTGTGCGTCTTTTTGTGCAAATTTCGGTGAATTTTCTGCATTATGAAACAAGTTCCCTACAATTTTCAAAGGAATCCGCACAAACATTCTTTGGTAAAAAATTAAATTGCCACCTTAAATTTGGCAAAAGCTGATGTGGCTTAGTTCTTTTCGCTGAACACGGTCCAAATATGAATATGGCTTAGCAGTGCCAACAATGGATGAGGAATTTGCGATTTGACTATGGATTCTTGTGTAAAAGTTCGAGAGAAACACGATGGTGCCATTGGTTTTCTTTGAAATCAACTCCCAAGCTCAAAATAAGCTCTCAAGTTGAGGCAAAAATGAAGGGGATATCCCACGCTACCCTGAGAGTCCACCTTTCCATCAAGACAAACTCTCCATGCAAAGATAGGGAGCAAATACATTGACAGGGACGCCTCGTTTTCAGTTTTAGAATCCCCAAATAAAGTGGCAGCCCTGTCAATGTATTTACTCCCTATCTCTGCATGGAGAGCTTGTCTCGATGTAGAGGTGGACTCTCAGGATAGCGTGGGATATCCCTTCAATTTTGGCTTCAACTTGAGAGCTTTTTTTGAGCTTGGGAGTTGACTTCAGAGAAAACCAGTGGCACCATCGTGTTTCTCGCAAACTTTTACATAAGAATCAATAGTCAAATCGCAAATTCCTCACACATGCAACATCTCCACTCTAAAACAAAATAAACGAATTATCAAGTTTTCATGCGGATATTTTCGACACTACCCCCTTCCCGAAAGCTCTGAGACATCCGAGGAAAGAGCAGTAGCCGCAGTCGCGTTGAAAAGACCTGAAAGACCTGTTTGAGCTAAAAGAACTATGTGCATGGGTTTTGCGTGTGACATAGTTCATTTTAGCATAAATGCATCCACAACGCTGCTGTGCTAAGGAAAAACGCCGTATAAACATTCGAGAGTTGCCAAATTTCCTCCTACAAAATGTTTATTTTCGAGGAAAGATATGAATATTCTTCCTTGAAATTTTCAGGGGCTTTAGGTGAAATTGTGAACAAAATTACCTGAAAAATTGGAAGGAAAATATTCATAAGTTCACCAGAAAATTCGTATTTTATCAAAGGAAATTTGGCAACGCCTGAAGGTTCATACGGCGTTTTTCCTTAGCACGGCATAATGCTGGAGCCGCGCGGCGAAGAAGTGACTGTTGTGAGAACCGGATTCTGAATTCCTCTTTATCGAGGACAACTCGGCTCTGATAGTACGATGATATCGGTGGACCAGTCCTCCAGTCTAAAATGGTGATGATACCCTCTTGTCCTCTTGTCCCTTGCGAATACTCGCCGTCTCCGAGTCGACGGAATCGCGGCTCTCTTGCGCCGCCCCTAGTCCCTCCTGGCCCTTGTCCGGGTTGCCAATTTTTCAAAAATTCGCTCCGCTATTCCGTGGGGATCCATTCATTGAAAATGGTTGCGGCAACGCCGCGGATCGTCCTTTCGATTTCTGTATACAATATTCCATACACTGAGTTTTCTAATAGTGCTAAGGAAGAATGCCGTATGAACATTCGAGAGTTGCCAAATAGATTGCATTTTGCAAAAGGAACCAGGAGCATTGCAATGTTGCAAAGATTGTGCAACTTCTTTTGTCTTGGAGGAAAACCCCGATTACCCATTAATAGTTTCTATTTTACTCGCTAAAAACTGTAAATTTAAGACAAAAATTACCATCTAAATTTCATAGTTTTTCACGATTTCCGAAATTTTATTGCAAAAGATGAAGTTGCACAACTTATAGCATCATAGCAATGCTAGTGGTTCCTTTTTGCAAAATGCAATCCAAATTGTCTTCGATAAAATGTTTATTTTTGAGTAAAGATAGGAAATTTTTTTTGAAATTGTCGGGAACTTCAGGTGAAATTTCGATCAAAATTATCCGAAAAATTGGAAGGATAATATTCATAAGTTTACCAGGAAATTTGTGTTTTATCAACGGAAATTTGGCAACGCCTGAAGGTTCGTACGGCGTTTTTTCTTAGCACGGCGTTGTGTTGCAACGCAGCATTTGAGTCTCTGCAGGCCATGATCAGCGATTATCGATCTTGGCTGTTTTGACACGCCTTCAAACGCAGCGTGATACCTCGCGCATTCCGGAGAGTTCAAATAGTTGTATCACTGCGCCTTAGAAATGCGACGGAAGATCACAATTGAAATATCCTTCATACACGCTAGGCTTGTCGATTTCCTTAGACATTTTTGCAGTCATGAATGCATAGCTTAAGTGCGCTCCAGCTAGAATTGTATTCAGCAAATGGGTGGTTTTTATACGAGGATTAAAAATAAACAAGTGGTACGGAATATAACAAAAGAATATGAAGTATGCAAAACGATAATCCGGGTATCGGAACTCGGCTGTTTTGAAAACGCCTTCAAAAGCGGCGTGATACCTCACGCATTCCGGAGAGTTCAAATAGTTGTATCATTGCGCCGTAAGAATGTGACGGAAGATTAAAATGGAAATAGCCTCCATGCACGCTGGGCTTGTCAATTTCTATTAATATTTTTGCAGTCGTGAATGCATAACTGAAGTGCGCTCCAGCTAGACTTGTATTTAGCAAATGGGTGGTTTTTATACGAGGATTAAAAATAAACAAGTGGCACGGAATAAAACATAATAATATGATTTTTGCAAAACGATAATTCGGGTATCGGATCTTGGTAGTTTTGAAAACGCCTTCAATTGCGGCGTGATACCTCACGCATTCCGGAGAGTTCAAAAAGTTGTATCATTGCGCCTTAGAAATGCGACGGAAGATTAAAATTGAAAAAACCTTCATGCACGCCGGCCTTTCGATTTCTATTAACATTTTTGCAGTCGTGAATGTATAGCTTAAGTGCGCTCCAGCCAGATGTGTATTCAGCAAATGAAGAGTTTGTATAGGAGGATTGAAAACAAACAAATGGTAGGGAATAAAACATAATAATAGGAACTTTGCAAAACGATAACCCGGGTATCGGAACTTGGCTGTTTTGAAAACGCGTTCAAATGCTGCTGCGCTTATACGGACACCCCCTCCCCCTATCCACTGCCATTCTTGAAAGTCAAGAACTCAAAATTGCACTCCTTTTATCATTCATACTTACACTTACTACGTTTTAATGATTAATTGCCTTGAAAACTCTCTTTTTGCAGGGAGAGTTACGAAAATTGCCTAACTTCAATAATTGCCTGAAAACTTTGCAACGCTGTGTAACGGCATTTGTTATCATCCGATCTTAACCATCTTGGACTCGTATTAATGGAAATTTTAAGTAATTTAATTTAGAAAATAACTACTTTTGCCGTAATTTCCATAATATAAGAGTTATTTCGGTTTTTTGGCTGAACAATTCAAATTTCGGCCATTTTTTCAAGATGGCGGCTTTGGCTCGCCTCAGATCTGTTCGTAAATATGAAATTCGGATTCAGTGATGAAAAATACATAGGAATAGTATATCAGAAAGTTTCCTCAGAAAATTGTCTCTACTTAGCCCCTATATGTGCTCTATTGACTGGACTATTACCCGGTTGACCTGTTCATGGTGATTTCAAGTGAAATTGCGGCGAGATACTCCAGACTCCTAATGTAAACAAAGTGGCCTGTACCTAGTCGAGATGTTCCGGACTCATTTCTTCATTTACGTTTCTTCATCTCGACCAAAGAAGTTTAACTATCTACTAAGTTTTTTCATCTTTACCAAAGAAGTTTTCTTGCGCATTCAAAGTAACATTTTCCGGTTCCATTGTTAGAGAGGAAACAAGCCATTTTGTTGCGCATAGAGGAGTGTTTTTAAAAAAACTTCACATTAGTTTTAAGGCAGTACTTCTGTTCCCGGGATGGTATGTCGGCGGGATGTGTTTCTAACATTTTCATCTAAATTTGACAACCAAGATGATGGCTCCTCAGTTTTCAGAAACAATAGATATTCCTTTGGGTCAAAATAACCGCAGCAGACGGCTCAGACGAGAAGCCAAGTTAATTGCAAACTAACGACCAACCACTCATAACGTCAGCAATTAGGGTCCATTCTGGGAGAACAAACTGACAAGATACGTGAAAGACTCGCTTCCAACCGACAAATGCTGACACTTCAAGGTATCAAGTTCAGGGTTGCCATTTTCAAGCCAAATTTTCCGTTCGGGGTCGAAAAAATTTTCAATTGAGGATGATTGAGTGTTTTTACGAGGATGAAAAGTTCTTTATTTGAGGCTCTCGAGCGTTCTTATACAGCGCTGGAACGCTGCTGTGTAAGTATGACATTGGAAAAAATTACGCTAAAGCGGCATGAATAAATACAGAATATTGATTATGATTATCCGATGAATAACTCTGTCACCATTGCGTGCATGTGTCTTAATTGCGTCTTGATGGTTAAATGATTTCTATTATGGACAGATCCCTGCACAAGGGTATTAAGGGCGCATTGCAATTCAGCGACGCAAAATAAAGTGCCTTTTTTTCTCATAAAAAGGATGGGGATTTTGGGGAAAGAACAAAACCTCAATCATCAATGAAGAAGTGAAATTCAGGAAATTATTCCCTTTTAAATACGATTTTTTTTTTCTTTCGATTTCTTCTTTTTGTGCTGAAGTATTAACAGGGACAAATTTATGATATTACAGTCCTGAGTCTCCAACACTTTGCTCATCTAATGATCTATTGATGGCTTGAAAAGCAACCAAAAGAGTTATCACTTTCGAAATCTACACTGATAAAAATATTTGTGTTCTTGTGTTGCTTTTGGTTAATGTAGGAAGTGAAATGCACGGACCAACACAAACTTCGTGTCGATTCTAAAAAGAAAAAAGAGGTAAATTTCGCGCAGAAAACAATGGAGAGACTGAGAAAAAATACTCCTCTGATAGCGACGTTGGTATACACCACGCGTTTTTTATTTTTTCTATTAAATTTCTTGAAAAAAAAGTAGCTGGCATTTTTACTTCCCTTATTAACCGAACTTTTGTGTTGAAATTTCCTCTGTGTACCGCTGCTCATTTAAATTGCGACTCATGGTTACAGTCCACCTATCCAAAGAAAAAAAAAACCTAGTCTTGAGTATCAATTGATCAAATTGTTAATGCCATCAGATTTCTTTGAAAAAACAGAATGAGCCCGCCCGTCAGAGCAATTTTGCGGTGCACTTGGTTCTTTTCACTGAACGCAATCCTTTGGATGATGCTGACTCTTCTAATTCTTGGAAGATAATGTGCAGTTTTCCTTCGCGGTTTTCCTATGCATGTACTAACATTATAATTAATCTCGATTCAAATGGGAGCCGTATTCGAAACCCATATTTATAAGCTGGATAAGAGCGGCTAATCTTCTTCGCGGAGAGCCACACAAATAAGTGCATTGTTCGGTTCGGCAAGGCCTATTGAGATTGGACGCAGTGGCGTGGTGTGCTTTGCGATGTATCGATTGATCTGCCATTTAAACCTACGGAAAAGTATCGATGGACAGGGTGTTCGCAGCGAACACCTTAATAATCGATTATTTACCACAGCTTCAAATGGGAAAATATCGATAGATCGCAAATCACGCCACGCCACTGATTGGACGATCTGACTACGAGATGTGGGCTAAAATAATAATGAGGCAGCTTTCTGCCATGCTCGGGAAGAACGCCGTATGAGCTTCTGGACGTTGTCGAATTTATTTTGACAATACGCGCATTTTCAGAAAGATTTGTAGATATTTTTAATCCCATTTTTCGAACACATTTATTCTTGCGTTGATCTAGAGTGTCTGAAAATTTTAAGGAAAAAAATGTATGACTCTCTTTACAAATTGAGGTTTTATTTAGCGAAATTTGGCAGTATCTGAATGTTTATGCGGCGTTTTTCTTCAGTCCGGCAGCATTGTAAGATGTCACATCAAGACAGAGATGTTGCGTGCCAATTACTCGCGCGTGAGCCTTGGTTTACGTCTATTGTCCCAGTCTTAAATTATTTTCAATACTGCGTACTCAAATCGTGACGAATACAGTCTATAGCCACCAGTTGGTGGATGATCAATTTTCAAACTTGAATATTTTTATACTTTCAGCCGTTCTTATACATATACTTTTTACTTGATACTTTTGCTCTTGGATTAAAAATACAGATCTCGCGATATTACAGTTCTGGCAGTCATGAATCCAAAGCTACCGTAGAGTATCCAAGGACAGCCTTCATTTTTTGTGTATGCAATATGCGTAGCCGTCATCACAGCACGTCGCATCACAGCGATTATATAGTTCATGACGCAACGAAAATGTCATTTGCTCATTTCAGGATGAGTGTGAGTGCATTTTAGTGTAAATAAATTTTCTTGATGTTCGTCCACACCGCGAATTCGTACACATATTCCCTCCTTTGCATTGTATCCATGACTTTATTTCGTGCAAATCATCAGCTTCATATAAATATTTTTACGCACGATTCAATAAGGGTCTTGGTCCATTTCTTTTTTTTTTTTTACTGATGACAGATTATGTACATATTTTTAATATGGAAGTTTTTAGCCTCGAATATGGTAAAGATTAAACATTTTAAAATGTTGCACCAGGAGAACTTCTCCTACTTTGTGAACTTGAAGCTATTGTAGTTTCGGTTTAGTTTGACAAAGAGTGTGACTTAATTTTAAGTTTTTCGGTGTTTGGGGTATTTTTCTGGAACGGTCAATATTATGTAGGAACCAAGAAAACCCTGCATTTTATATTACTTAAATTTAATGTATTTATTTTGAGTGTCCTCATCCTCTCCCATGTTCATCGCTGAGATAGAGAGTATCCAAAGTAAAATGTTAGAGCTACGCTGTCGTGCTAAGGAAGAACGTCGTATGAACATTCGAGAGTTGGCAAATCTCCTTCTATACAAGGTATATTTTTAAGAAAAGTTATGCATATTTTTCCTTGAAATTTTTAGGAGTGTTAGGTTAAATCGCGAACAAAATTACTTGAAAAATCGGAAGAAAAATTTTCATAAGTTTACTAGGTAGTTCGTGTTTTATCAAAGGAAATGTGGCAACGCCTGAAGGTTCATACGGCGTTTTTCCTTAGCACGGCAGAGTGGCTACGAGGAATACTGCCGTGCTAAGGAAGAACGCCGTATGAAAATTCGAAAGTTGCCAAATTTCTTTCGATAAAACATGTATTTTTGACTTCATTCATGCACATTTTTCTTTGAAATTTTCATATGTTTTAGATAAAACTGTGCACGAAATTGTCTGAAAATTTTGGAAAATAATATTCACAATTTTCCTAGTAAATTCAGTTTTTATTGGAAGAAACTTGGCAACGTCTGAAGGCTCATACGGCGTTCTTCCTTAACACGGCAGAATACTCGTAGATACAATGCCTGAGGCAATAGCTGGGCAATGGGCATGGGCACTAGAATGAAGAGAGCTGCTTGAACGGAAATGCACGACAGTAATAGGCAAGATGGGGGGGGGGGGGAAGGATGGGAGAGAAGATGATTCTCCTGTTTGGCCTGCAAGTCCACAGGATGCCTGAGGAAGCGGTTGACCTTGGGTGGCGAACCCGAAATAACCTGACACCCCCCGCCAACTGAGTGGCTCCCCAGACTAATCCCGGGATCCACGGCAAGAGCCAAGATCTAAATCATATTTATCAATCATAAAATCCTTGTAAATGAGTACCTATACATTTCTTAGTCCAGTTTTCTTCTTCCCTTTCGCTCCGTCCAGACCTCGACGTCGAGCCTTGTCGCACAGTGGATCAACCCCAACGAGGCTCTTCGTGGACGTGCGCAAGAAAAGATCGAGGTGTGTCAAGGCGCACCCTTTTTTGAAATTGGCCTATCATAGACGCAATTATATCTCGGAGAAAAATACACGGGTTATCATAAGAAAAAATAAGATTTGCATTTTTTCCTACACCCGCGTTAAAGTCTCCGTCGGTATATTTTATTATTTTTTGACTCATAAACGGTACATTGCAGAACTGTTCTTAGGATCTACCCCAATATACATATGACCCTTTATAAGCTACGCAGGAGTAGGCCGTGGTGTGTCAAGGCACGAGCACACTCACTTTGGAAATTGGTCCATCATAGACGCAATTATATCTCGGAAAAGATTACACGGGTTATTATAAGAGGAAATAAGATTTGCATTTTTTCCTATACCCGCGTTAAAGTCTCCGTCGGTGTCTTTTATTATTTTTTGAGTCATAAACGGTACATTGCAGAACTGTTAGGAATCAACCCCCTTAGGATTTACCCCAATATACATATGACCCTTCATAGGCTACGCAGGAGTAGGCCTTGTGTCAAGCACGGGCACACTCACTTTGGAAACTGGTGTATCATAGACGCAAATGTATTTTGGGTAAAATACACGGTTGAAGAAAAAATAAGATTTACGTTTTTTCCTATACCCGCGTTTAAGTCTCCGTCCATAAATTTTAAAATTTTTGAAGTCATATAGCTGCGGAACTTTTAGTAATTAACCCCCGTAGGATCATTCCCAACATGGCTCCTCTTAGATATGCGTAGAGGTAGGCCAAGGTGTGCCAAATAAGGCACACCCATACATTTTGAGCAGAGCTTTGAATGTTGGTCTATTACACGCTGATGTACCTACTTCGGGGAGCAATACATGATTCAAGAAAAAGGAAGATTTACATTTTTCTTATACCTGCGTTTCGGTCTCCATTGAAAAATGTTAAAATTTTTGAAGTCATACACGGTTTAATACCTTTCTCATGGGGCCAAGTAGTGACATCTGATGTTCTCAAAGCCGTCGAGAAAACTTGGGGATAGGGGCATGGTATCGGCACGTAGAATGAGACTCGGTGGGCTACACTATGGGGGAAAAACACATTGGATCTAGAGTCCAGACTCTTGAAAACATTGACAAGAGAAAATACTCTTGATTCAATCAGATTTTTGCTTACATCGAAAGCAAATCCGCTCAAATTAAGAGGCTGGGCTCTTGATTTAAGCTTGAATCTGATTGAATCAAGAGTATTTTTTCTTGTCGATGTTTTTAAGAGTCTGGACTCTAGATCCAATGTGTTTTTTTCCCAGTATTCTAAATCCAATGTGTTTTTTTTCCAGTGTAGTAAAAATGTTATAACACAAATACATCCAAGTAATGAAATAAAAAATGCTGTTCGTCGTTCCATAATGAAAGAGTTAATGGTGAAGAGTTCCTGGTAGTGCGTCGCGGCCTCTCATTCAACCTTTTTGCCGATTGGATTCGCGAGTTAGTCAACTCCCGCAAACAATATTCGCGCGTGTGTTCGCATCAATAAATAGTTGTTTCTTTATTTTCACACGGGCGTAAAAATGATATTAATTCACTCTTTACCATTTTATTGTACCGCACGTCTGAATTTTGAAGTCTGCACGTTCATCGTAAAAGCGTGCCATAGTGCTCCAGTAACGTCTCGGAATAGTCGAGGAAAAGAACGGAACTACAGAATCACTAGTGAGTGGAGTCATAACTGGATTACTCACAAGTTAAGATGAGAGTAAACACACTGCATAGAGAAAAAAAAGGAGGTGTTTGCATTTCGGGCATCTTGGAATTTTTCATAGAGTATCTATAGCTTTGATGACGTCATTGGGTACAGCGACGTTTTTATCCTGTCGATTTTCTTGGAAATGGTGTAATTTAAGGGAAAAAGTCATTCTATAAAAAGTGCTTGAAATTATATAAAGAGTTGATTTAAGTAAAAAAATCGGACATTATGGTCCGTTTTTACAGCGTCAACATAACCCTCAACGAGCGTCTTGTTTACATTGATGACGTAGGTGGGTACAAATCCTCAAGATGCAAACACCTCCTTTTTTTTCTCTATGAACACACTGGGAAAAAAAAACACATAGGATCCAGAGTCCAGGCTCTCAAAAACATCGACAAGAAAAAATACTCTTGATTCAATCGGATTTTTGCTTAAGGTGATTCGTCAAGCTCAAGTGACGTGGTCGAACTGGTATGGCGTCAGATATTACGAGAAATGCCAGTTCGAAAAATCTCTTTGTTTGCCTGAGAAAGGTGGTCTGAAAATAACAGCGTATCGAAAAATTTTAGTAACATTGTCGATGCGCAAGAACTGGGCGCCATCCTACCATCGGAAAACGTAATGCGTGCTCGAAGGACGCATCCAAGGAAGGGGCACTGAACACAAGAAAGCTTCTTCCGCTGGAATCTGTCTGCACGGACATTCTAACGATGATCCGCGCGCGATCAGCCATCCAAGAGAGCCCATGGAAGCCGTGGAATGCGGTGACATCCTTTGGAAATACATATTGTTATAGCAATGCGGTCGATCAGCTTTTTAGAAAGTGTTGGTGATTAATTATTGTAGTTAACACTCAGCGTTACAGAATGCAACCTCTCTTCCCGCCATTCTGCGGGCAACTTCACCAGAAAAGCAGGGCTGAACTACTCGGATGCCACGCAGAAAATAGTGGACGAAGTTGCAATGCAGACGGTAGTCTCAACTCGCAATATAGCTTGATCGAGATTATTTTTGATATTTTAAGGACGGTTTGGCAATGGCGATGGTTCGGTGAATGTGGGGTGCGGGGCTGCGTAGTCGAGAAATGAACCATTGAAGCTTCTCATCATACGGCAAGACTGGTTATCCTTGAGGTCTAGAGGTGCATTTAACTTATTCCTCGTGAATGCTGCTCATGAGAGTTTGGTTGGAGTCACTACGTCTCGTGTAAACCACACTTTTTGCTTGAAAGTCTCGCATGGACACTCCTCTGCGCCTCATCTTGGGATCCATACAAATCTTGATTCAGCATTTCACCAATTTAGGTTAATCGATAATCTCCGAATTCAGAGGTCAATTTTGATGCGGTCTCGAATCTTAAACATTGATCTTCGTGATAATGTGTACTGTTTACTTTTAAAGGTACAATAATTTCCTGATTAAAGCTTTTATAATGATACATGAAATACTGCGGAATGTATTTAATTTGACAGCATATTTCATGAAAAAATATGTAAAAATGTTAAACATATCAATGAACAGACCTGTCTGCTGAGATGATCTCACGGAGATCTGCTGTAAACGAGTTAGTAAATCTACTATTGGCGCATCTGCATGATGCATATCCGCTAGAGGAGCACTGTTTTTATAAAGAAAAAAAAACTTTGGGGGTGAGTTTTTTTTTATTTCGTCAATCATGGTGATTAGCAAAAACAAAGCAAAAAGTGCTACCATTCATAACAGCAGTGCAAAGTGCCATCATGTAGTGCACTGGAAAAAAACACATTGGATCTAGCGTCCATACTCTTAAAAACATTGACAAGAAAAAATACTCTTAATTCAATTAGATTTAAGCTTAAATCAAATGAAATCCACTCAAATTAAGAGGCTTGGTTCTTGATTTAAGGTGATTTGTCAAGCTCAAGTGACGTAGCCGAACTGGCATGCGATATATCGCATCTTTTAGGTCAAAAATCTCGGCAGATTTTGAATTTTCAGCAAAAAAAAAAAAAAAAAAAAAAGGACGATAGCCCCTGCGCATGAGGTTATAGAATCATTCTAAACCCAAAAATCGGAAAAATTTAGAGAAATGGAAGAAGAATAGTGTTTGGAAAAAAACCTCGCATTCGATACAGATATCGATAGCTGTATATCGAATGCGAGATTTCTTTTCAAGCCAACGAGGTCTGAGGGTCTTCAGGACTGTCTCATTCGGATTTCTGGTGGTCGATAACGAATCTTTTCCCTTGGTCTCTACGTCAATTTAACGATATTGAACTTTATGGAAAGGGGCCCTGCTCCCGCCTTGACGGGCCAATGTGTCAAACAGGAGTGGTCCGACTTTAGATTCCTTGGCAACGACTTGGGGTAAAAATGTCCGTATGTTCTGAATTCGACGAACAAAGTTAAAAATTTTGAAGGGAACCCGAGCTTGTAAAGTCACGACCTCCCTTTTGATCGGGGGGTTTCGGAACCATGAAATTTCGGTTCCTTGGGATTATTTCCCTGTTTAACCCCGCGGCTCCTGCCTTCGTGCGGCCTGAAACATTCAAGAAAAAAGTCTGGTAAGGGTGGTCTGAAACACCCTGTGCGAAAGACATGGTATTTCCGGAAAATAGCATTCCTTGAGGTGCTCCAACAGATAATATTTTTGATCATACCTTGCCTCTCGGGAGCGACAGCTTTCTGCTCCCGAGCGAAAAATTCTCCTTCGAAGTGACAAGTTTCTGCTCCCGAGCGAAAACTTTTTGCTTCCGAGAGGGAAAGTTTCTGCTCGGGAGAGGGGCCGTCCTTTGCCAGTGTCAGAAATTCGGCCACTTCCTGCCCCTGTTATAGGACATCGGATCCAGGGTGCCCATTAGGGGTTAGGAGTACAGGGGTTATTCTCTTTTCGCTTGCCAACAACATCTTGCCTCTCGGGAGTGACAACTTTTGCTCGGGAGTGACAACTTTTGCTCGGGAGTGACAATTTTTGCTCGGGAGTGACAACTTTCTGCTTCCGATCGAAAACCTCCTGCGCCCAAGCGAAAACTTCCTGTTCGGGAACGAAAATTGTCCGCTCCCTAACGGGAAGTTTACCCACCCCAGCGGGAAGTTTACCCTCTCCAGCGGGAATTTTCACCCCGGAGCCGCATTTTATCACTAACCTCCAAGAACTCCTCTCTGGGAGAGAGTTTTTTTTTATAATACTATAATAGGTAACTACAAAAGTATTAATCCTAATTGTGCTAATTATTAGTTATATACAATATTAAATGGATGGGTAGGTCAGGAGACCGTCCCTAACTATTTACAATGAATATAGGTGCTATATACAATGATTAATTCAGATGCATGGGTGAAAGTAGTTTTGCCTCTGGAGCCGAACTTTCGACCACCATTCCATACTAATTACTCTTTCCAAAATGAGTATAGGGAACATAAGTTTTGAGAAAATATTCGTACTGTGAATAGAGAATCATGTATTAGTAACTTACTGTTCCGAAAAAAGGAAAGAAGGAAAGATTTTGTAGGTATAGAAAAAAAATGGAGATTTGCAAAACCTATATTATTTAATAAAATATGGAAAGAAAACATCTGCATTACATAGTATTCTGGTCAACTGGAGTCAATGATTTACTTTTCTACCCTGCATTTAAGTCCCTAAGCTTTATTGTGTGTTTCCCGACTCATTAAAAGTGTTGTATAGAGGATATTTTTCGCCATGGATATCGTGGCTAACTAAAGGTCATTTAAGAGTTGTTTCTTTATAAAATGGTTTATTTTTCTTGGTTGCGTTTAAGTTTCCTAGATTTTTTGTGTGTTCAAATCAAATAAGTTGTACAAAATAATGTTTTTCATCATAGTTAACATGGCCAACTGGAATTGAAGAGTAAGGAGTTGCCACGGCACAAAATGGTTTATTTTTCTACTCTTCTTTTAATTCTTCTTGTGAGTTTCCCGACTCATTTTAGAACAGTTTCTTGAGGCGTCTGCTAGGAATAAAAATGAGTTATCATTTAAAATAATTGAAACGTCTGAAAATTGCGTCTACTGTTTAATCAAATGAATGGAAACTACTTACTCGAAGATAAAAATGACAAATGACTTAAGGGGCCTGGTAAATTTAAATGCAGCAATTATTGTTCCCCCTCTAAAATAATATGCAGCAATTATACACGTTTAAAATTTGTATAAGAATGTCGATTTCCAAACTGCCTTCCCCATCAAAGGCTATTAAATAATAGGGGGGTTATCCAATTTCGTGATTATAAAACGGCTGTCGACACTCCCCAGTGCCAACTAAACATTTTAAATCAACGTAATATTTACCAATTGGAGAAAAATATTCTTTAGGGTTGCACAAGATTTGTAAAAATAACAACATTTTTTTCGGGACTCAGTTGCACAAAATTAATTATTTCTTATGCCGGGTTTTGGGGGCTCTGCCTAGATCTTCAGCGATTGCCCGTGCCTGATTTCCCGCAACACGTCCAAAGAACTAGTTCATTTTGTTTAAGTGAGTTCCGGTGAAAATTTTGTTATTTACTAGCTTTCAATTGATTTCTTTCCCTCCCGAGCCTCTCATATTACACTAAAAACAAAAGCATAAAAGGGCTGCGATAAAAAAGTACCGTTTTTAAAGTGAATATTACTATTTTCTCCGATTGTGCAAAGACAGCAGTACCTACTGAAGTGCGAAAGAAGAATGGCGTATGAGCTTTCAGAGGTTGCCTAATTTCCTTCAAAAAATCTCAACTTTTCGGGAAAATTTATTAATAGTTTCCCTCTGATTTTTCCCAAAATTTCGTTCGTGATTTTGTCTGAATTGTTCGAAAATTTCAAGGAAAAACACGAGTAACTATATACATAACTTTCTGCAAAAATAAATGTTTTCTGAGGAGAAATTTGGCAACATTAGAATGCTCTTACGGTGTTTTTCCTTAGCACACTGGTAAAAAAGTAGCTTGGATCTCGAGTCCAGACTCTTAAAAACATTGACAAGAAAAAATACTCTTGATTCAAATGGAAATCCGCTTAAATCAAGAGGCTTGGCTCTTCGATTCAAGGAAAAATCCGATTGAATCGAGAGTATTTTTTCTTGTCAATGTTTTTAAGAGTCTGGACTCTTGATCCAAGCTACTTTTTTTACCAGTGCACGGCAGAGTAGGGAAACATTGAATCGAAGCGCAAACCTCGGAACAAAAGGAGTTCGGTGTTACACGAGGAGGCAGCACTTGAAAAAACTTGTCGGTGGTTGATTTATCATGTACTAACAAGAGTCCATCACCGGGCGCTGGAAGATTTATGAATGACGGCACTGCGTCATGGTCAGAGCAGAGCTTTACTAAAACAATGATCACGAGTCAAGGGTTAACGCTCAGGCCATTCATCAAATTCTCTCTCCGATTTTTCGTGCTTTCTCTCGTGTCTCATTCGGATGCACGTCATCCAAGACAGTGATTACAACAACCACACGAGGATGAGAACGTTGATTCGAATCCCTTTATATGAGAGTAAAGACAATACGAATCAATTTCTGATTGGTTCCCGTATTTTAGGTCTCTACAGTGTCACAAACGGGAATGAAGATTAAATTTTAATCTATGGAGAATTTGCAGGTGTCTGAAACTTTGTGCATTTCATTTTTAAGAAGAAACTATACTACGCAAACGGAGTATGAGAATATCCTTGGTTTTTGAAATGAACAATTATTAGAGAAAATGTGTCCAAATGACCTAATCTGCTAGCATACGGGGCTAAATGGGAAATAACACCCATTGATATCATATACTCTGCAAAGAATTCATGTGGGTATATTTGACTAAAAAAAATAGATATATCTTTCAATAAAAATACTTTATTACATCTAAAGTATATGAACGTATGACACAACATAAAAACATGTTTATAACAGTTAATTTTTTTTAAAAATAAAATACAGCCAACGTGATACAAAATGCGCAAATAATAGAGGGATAACTCAATAATATGAGTCCATTAAAAATATATTTTTATATTTTAACTCAAGACTTGAGCTTGCAAAGTACGAAGGAGGACCAATTTTGAGTTTGCATTTCGATGAGTCAGTCTCATTAGTGGAGCAAAATTGATCTCCTCTTCAGTCAGGTTTCCTAACTCACTGAAATTTAAACTCAGAATCACCCTACACTTAGGTATGTTCCTTCAGCATTTCCTTTTTCCTGGCCAACTCTTTATAACAATTGACGTGTGCGTAAGAAAACAAAATGGAAATTCCTAAGTTCACTAAGAAGTACTTTAAGCCACTCTTGAAAAGTGGTTTTAAGTTGATGAAAAGTAATCTTAAGGTATGAGTGACAGAAAAACAAGAAAGGGTAGGTATAAATATTTGCAGGGATCAGGCTTCCTCTAGTCGTGTCATAATCAGACTTTTTGGTCTTGTATGAGACAGGAGGGAGAAAATGAGCAATATTTATAAGAAAGAAAAAAATGACATTTGAAACATGAATTAATGGTTAACAGAATTAAACGCACCCGATGGAAAGGAGTGTAGATCTGGAACAATACAATTAAGAGTGTAGTTAAAGAAACGCTGCTCTGGTTTATTAATCGGTAAGTGAGAACAACGATGATGTTGATCAAGATTAAAATTTCATATGAGTGCTAGGTACATTGTAAAATTGTTAACAACTGATGAACAATTTGACTGAACGCGGTGACGGAAATATTACATTTCATTGAGATTTACCAAAAAACGAACATTTTTGATAAGTATGCACAAATATTAGTTGAAATGAAAGAGTCGTCTCTCACATTGCGACGCTTTTTTTTCTCCCACAACTTTTTTCGATATACTTTAAGCTGATGGCTCAATCGAGCGTGTGGAATCATTGAACTATAAAACAATATGGGATTACTGGTGTTTAAGAAACGAAGTTTTTTATGTAGAGTATAGGAAAGATTGATCCACGAATAGAGGCGAACGAAAATTAAAAACAGATGTTGTTTTATTCTCGTTCAACCACACTATGATAAAAAGAACGAACGTGTGATGTGGAGTCTCACATAAAATACCTAATTTGAAATAGTGTTGATTTTTGGAGCAGAACGTCTATTAAGTCTGTAACTCGACATTAAACTATTTTTAAAACAACATCAATTGCAAATGGAAGTCAGAGTTCAGAATCACTTTGAACGAGAGAGAACTTAATTCTCTTAATTGCAACAAAATTTCACCATCCACATTCAACGCAACAATCATACATTATGTACATATTTTTCTACAAAAACTACACAGTTTCATCATAATCCAAAGTTTGTTTCGAAGATATTGGTTTTATACACCTAATAATTATAAGCGTACACAGATAAAATGCATACTATGGCAACTTAATTAATTCTGTCAACTTCAGCAGTCTGAATTTAATAAATACTGTACCTTAATGCTCTGAATATTTCGGTATCATTCAACTAAATGCTTCCGAATTATGAGGACCGATTCCTAATTCGTATGTTACTATTACTTTCTGCTCATCAATCTTGGTACATGAGTGGAATTCAAAGTCTAATCGCACATTATCTAGTCACTATTAAGAATTGAAGGCACTAGACCCATACTGATACACGGTAAAATAATAATTACAAAATTTGACAAGTACAGAATTCTAATTTACAATGTATAAATTTTATGATTTATTTATTTATATGTACAGCGTTTATTTTATGATACAATATTTGATTGTTTATTTTTGTTGAGCTTCTTTGTCATTTATAAATCTAGTTAAAAGAAAAAGAAAAAAACTAACACGACGTAAAAAAGTGACGTTTCCTGAAATTATTCTTCCGCTGGGTATTGCGTAGCTGCTGAGCGCATTGATTGCCTAAAATTCTTTAAAAAATTGCCTAATAAAAGTAGATTATTTAATAAACGCTCACCTTGTCCTGATTGACGATCCACCCTTTCGTGTGAATTGACGGTCTCTCCTAAATAGTTCTTTCATTCACTTCATTGTGCGAGAACGGTATTCAATCACAAAAAGGCAGATGCTCTTCAATAGCCTTTTTCTATCTCAGGCCTTACTATTTCCTTGGTTTTTGGATGAGTCTCAAAAGCGTAGTCCTCTCATGCATACCAAATCTTATTCAGAAGTACGATTCCTCTGTAAAAACTATACTGCTCCGCCGAAGAAAAACGCCGTTTTGATATTTGACAATGTTTTTCCAATACACACGATGTTTGAATTTTTTAATAAATCTTTCACTCATTTTCTGATAACGACAAGTTATTCTCCAATCTAGGAGAGAACTTAATTCCTCCATTTCTTTCTCGGATAGATGAATTTTCTATGAAATCAAATCCGAACATTTATTTAGCGCCACTCCTTGAGAACGAGTAAAATCGATTGGAAAAAGACAGTTGTTTAGAAGCAAACGCCTGAAATCGAATCGATGTGAGTGGTTATGAAGTAGATTTTCCGAGGTATTGGGATTATTAGACATCTCATGGAAGTCAATGTAAGAGGAAATTTCCTCTATGAGCTGTCATGAGAAGTGATCCGATTTATCTGCTTCAGCGACTTTGGATGTCAATACTGGAGCTTGCTTTTGCAGGATCCAGTATTGACATCCAAAGTCGCTGAAGCAGGTAAATCGGATAACTTGTCATGGCAGCTCATAGAGGAGATTTCATCTTACATTGACTTCAATGAGATGCCTAATAATCCCAATACTCCAGAAAATCTACTTCATAACCACTCACATCGATTCGATTTCAGGCGTTTACTTCTAAACAACTGTCATCTTTCAATCGATTTTATTCGTTCTCATGGAGTGGTGCTAAATAAATGTTGGGATTTGATTTCATCGAAAATTCATCTATCCGAGAAAGAAATGGAGGAATTTAGTTCTCTTCTAGATTGGAGAATAGCTTGTCGTTATCAGAAAATGAGTGAAAGATTTATTAAAAAATTCAAACATCGTGTGGATTGGGAAAACATTGTCAAATATCAAAACGTGTTTAACGACTTCATTCTCGAAAATTGTCCAAAGGATTAGTTGTATGATAGTTACATACAAACATCTTTTGTTACATAAACTAAAACGATCATCTGGTGGAAAAGGCCTACTGGGGATACCACTTTAAAAAAAAACGCGCTGATAACCCTACCTCTAAGGTGGTGTGGAAACGGGTTTCTTAATAACAATACAATCGTGTGTAAAACCATTTCCTTACAGTAATGAGATCCTCTTGTGGTTCCTTCCAGTATAATTGCGAGGTTCTCTCTTTTTCTAACTATTAGAGTGGTTTAAGGCATCATGTTGATTACGCGATGGTTGAAAATATCAAACACAAGAGAAAATTCGGCAACCTGAAAGCAGTGAAACTGCCTCGGGTGAATCGATCCAAATATATTGATAAATTTCCTGACAAATATATATTTGTTCGAGGAAAATTTGGCAGAGTCCGAAAGTTCATACGGCGTTCTTTCCTAGCCTGAGCAGTATAAATTCATGGCAGTACAGATGAGGATACGTTATTCTTGTTCAAAATATGCTTTGTTGTCGAGAATATTATTTGTCTTAAGTCAGTGATACTCGGAGTGAAAAGAAATCCGAAAAAGACGCTAACAACGACAACCACACCGACCGTAACAATAACGACAACAACAGTGGGAAGTTAATTAAAATTCAAAAGGCTCCATCGGAGAGAGGCCGGTTATTGATGAGCGTTGATTAGTGAGCGTTTATTGGTGAGCGCTCGGGACTACGCATGCGCACGGCGACGAGCGACGCCACGCTACGTCGAGAAATCGTAAACGAGTCGGAATCCATTCAAATTCATCGGGAACGATGAACTTGTGCCGGCACCGATGAGTGGTGAATCAAGTACCGATGAGTGGTGAATCAAGTTGTAGCGGAACCGGCGTTCGCAGGTCCTCTTCGCAGTCCAGCACCATTGTTCCTCGGGTCAATCAAAAAACGTCATGTTCCTGCAACCAAAAAAACAAAAAAACGGGCCGTTAGAATTACGTTGCCTTTCTGGTTGGTTGTGTGCCGCCGTGCTCGGGAAAAACGCCGTATAAACATTTGAGGGTTGCCAAATTTCCCTTGGTAAAATACGTATTTATGACAACATCCATGCATATTTTTCCTGGAAATTTTCAGATATTATACATTAAATTGCGGGCAAAATTGCCTGAAAATTTTGGAAAATGATATTTGCAATTTTCCCAGTAAATTCGGTTTTTATCGGAGGAAACTTGGCAACATCTGACGGCTCATACGGGGTTTTCCTTAGCACGGCAGTGTACATACGCGGAAAAATCCGCGCGTGAGTATACACTACGATGAGTAGCTACGTAGTGACGGTAAGGTCATTGCTCCTTTGACGAAAGGGTTTAACTTCGTTTTGAGATGAACCCTGTTGTCTATGAAACTCCATTTTATCCAGGGCTCAATGGAAGATGGAGTAACGCCCTTACGTCAAAGAAGCGACGAGGTGTCATTCATGATCATGAAGAACCCATTGTTCCCCGCCTCGAGGCCATAGATGCGCGAGCACCGCATGAGAGATTTTTTCAGGAAAACGGTGCATACTTTAGCACTCTGGACCATTTTCCCCGTGAGATCCAAGCATGGATCGAAACCATATAGAAACGCACCAAATTTGCCCATGGCCGGATTTACCTACTTGCCGCCCATGGGCCGCCTGTATTTTGCCGCCCTCTTCTCATTCATTTTGAAACATCAATAAAAACCATCAAGTGAACGTGCCGGAGGGAGAAGGGTGCATAAGACCCGTTCACTCGTGTTGGACACATTTTTTGCGTAAGTCCTGTCAACATTATTAGCAAAAGTTCACGGAACTTTTCAGTGAACCTTTCACCTGAAGTATTCATGTAGTCTTGTAGGCACTGTGCGTTTCACGCCGCGTCGACCGCTGTTGACCGTACTGTGTTTGACGCAATGCGTGCAGTATTCATGCAGTCTCGTAGGCGCTAATAAGTATTACATGCCGACCGCCGCGTCGAGGGCTTCTCCTTTTCATCTCAAGTCCTCGTCGTCATATCTCTTTGCGCCGCGCCGCTCCAGGCCAAATTACGTGTTTGGTTTCTCTCTTGACTCAATTAATGAAAGGTGCGCAGTCTTTTGTATAACCGAAATACGACAAAATTAGAAATTAATGAACTCTCAGGAGATTAGAGATTTTGTCACCTTTTCTTGTTTGTAATTTTTTTCTGAATCCGATTTTTTGTGTACCTGCATTTAAAAAAATTGCAAAATTTGCCGCCCCCTAATTATGCCGCCATAGGCCGCGGCCCATATGGCCACCCTCTTAATCTGGCCTGAATTTGCCAGTTAATGATATGCATAGTTCGAAATGACTATAACAAATAAGTACTGAGCTTTTAGCAGATTTTCTCTTTGATAATATGTGAACTCTGGTCATGCTTAAAAAACGTTGTTCAAAAGGATATGTTCTTTGCACTGATGAAGGTCATTGTCGTGGCCGAAAAGTTTACTTTTTCACCATAATACGGTAATTTTTCAAATATAAACATCCCCTTGCACACTGTTTTTTTTTTTTTTTTTTTTTTTTTTTTTTTTTTTTTTTTTTCAAAGCTTGGCCTGAGTTCGCATATTATGAAGGAGAAAATCGGCCAAAAGCTCAGTATTTGTCTCTTTCATTATGAGTAGCGAAACATCTAATAATTTTGTCCCGAATGAATTTATGCTGGTCATTGTGAGTTGTTTTTATCCATTTTACAACGACGATGAAGCTCCCAAACCACGTATCTTATCTGCGGTGTTATGGAATCTTGCGTTTTTTGCGCAAATTTAATTTTTTTGAAGGAGAATAAATACACATCATTCCATTTAGTCCTCACATAATTCACCTCGCACACAGAGGAAAAATTACGGAAGTTTTGAAGAATTGTGAATTGTTGAATCATTCTCCACGTGTAAAATTATATATGACAGGAAGTCTGCAATGTCGCAAACTGAGGTACGTGGTTTGGCAATCTCACCATCGACATGCAACTGATTAATCCCGGGCTCATTGCTCCCAATAAAAAACTGATCGCCCAATTAAGTCATTGGATCAAATTTTCTGAAAAATTACCGAAACCACGAATAGAAACATCCAAACAAATTCTATTTTTGCTTGTCACGACATCACGGAAAAAAGAATTAGGGGTTGTTGGATGATATCGGCATTTCCAATTAATTTTTGTAACACTCCGATTAATTTTGGTAATACTCCAATTAATTAATTGTGGTAGGTAGTATCTCAGAAAATCAGGTTACTAACCCAAATGTTGCGGTACCTACTCCCCCAAGTTGAGATGTGGTACCTACTACAACAATTAATTGGAAATGCCCCTGTCAGCCAACAAATTATGGTAGTACCAAAATTTTATGGGATAACCGCAACACTTTCTTTCCCGTGTTGATTTTCAAGTACCTACACCACTGCGTTGATCCAAAATACAAGAGCGTGATTGAGGGTGTCTCTGGAAGTGCAGATAATAGGAGGCGTTAATTATCCGGATGGTTTTAAATTAATTCATGAACACCGTGAGAACATGCCCTGATTTTCTTACGTCCGAGGCGCACGGCATAGTCTGGCTACTTACTCCCCATTTCCTCACTTTTTCATCATTTTTACTGCCGGAAGATCTACGCCTCGTTCCAGTCAATAGTAAAGTGGAGTCGCGAGGATGATTATGACTGTGAGAAAGGTTAAGTTCATACAAACAAAGTAACCGACACACGAAGATCAACAATGCTACGCATGCGTGCTGGGAAAATATAAACTGGTTACTGTCTGAGGTGACGCTTAAATTATAGACAAAAATTCATGTCAGTCTCGACTTAGTTTCATGTTTTGCTCGGACACACGTGAGCAACTTAATTTCTTGAATTAAAACCCAATGTTTTTTTCATTTATTTATTTACTTATCTTCATATAGTTAAAGAGCTTTTTAATCGTCACGAATTGACATTTACTCTGAGGAAAATTCCGCAGAACGCAGAGCAAAGTAAATAAAAGGGATATAGGAGTGACGAGACTTTATAGGTCACAGCTGATCACAGTGACGTAAAGGTTACAAAACGTGCGGCCCACGCTGTGTAAGGAACTAAAATCCATCGACATCACATTTTAAAACTGCATGTATAGAGGTTAATATTTAGAAGAAGTCTCTGACGATTTGGCGCTAAATAACTTCTCCAGTAGGGTACTTTCTAACGATAGAATTTATTTCCTTACAAGGGTATTGTTCACCGTAATTTTTTTCTGTAATGGATCCTTTTTACGATAAAACATTTGCAGAGAGCGATTGTATCTGCTGCCTTACTTAACTTAATACCAAATTGGAGATACGGAGAAAAAATTCCTGGCAAAGTCCAGTTAGCGGTGGAAAAAGTTTCCTGGTAAAGGTCAGCTAGCGGTAAAAAAACATTTCTCAGACTTGTTCGTCCTTTAGCGGTTAAATCAATTTTCTGACCCACCCGAAGAGTAGGATATGACAAAATGATCTAACATGCTAAAATACATGTGTTTAAATGGGAAATGCCGCCAGATGACGTTACTAGGCGGTGCATTTTCTCAATTTCAAATATATTCGTGTGGTATTACCCATATCAGAAAATAAGTATAAAAAATACTGCGGAATCAGTCCTTTGAGCACTTTAAGATGAAGCAGTAAACGATTTGCGTGCACATTCTCCACTATCGTAAAAAACCCCTCGATATTTAAGGAAATGGAGAATTTGCAGGTGTCTGAAATTTGATTAATTACGTGTCAAAGTGGATGCCACCGAGTGAACTGAGCACAAGGATACGCTTGGTTCATAAATCGAACTATTATCGGAGGAGATACGACAAAATAACCTAATCTGCTAAGATACGTGCGTGTTTAAATGGAAAATTTCGCCAGATGACGTCACTAGGCGGTGCATTTTCTCACTTTTAAATCTATTTTTATACTATTTCTGATAGCGGAGAAAAATTATGAAAAATATTGGAAAATCAGCTCTTCAGGCACTTTCGGATGAAGCAATAAAAAATTAGCGCGCCAATAGATCATATTCGATACATCAAACGGCTGAGATTGTATCGATATCGATTGGTTCAAAACATAAACATAGCCTCAAAAGTAAATTCAGAAATCTGAGAGAACGGGTCTTTTGTAACAGATTTTTTATTCTTTTGAGTTCCAAATGCCAATTCAAAGTGAAATTGTCGGGAAATTTCTCATTTTCAGCTTTCCCAACTTAAATCCTTACAGTTTGGTTTGAGGTTATGTTCTATTTTTGAACCAAGCGATACATCGAACCGTTATCGAATACGGTCTATCCTCCATTGCGTGTATCCGAATATTTTCTTGCGATAGCTAGTTGTCACGTGGCGATGACTTACGACACAGGATGGGCAACTGTCACACCCGCTCGAAAGCAGGTCATAGCGTCAAACTGCCAACATCTGGAGCATGAGCTACGGTCCCGATTGCGCCCGTCAAGGAACACGGAGGAAGACCGCGATAGAAAAAGCTTTTTAGGTGTGGTTGGCAGAACCGTAAATTTATGCCAAGAACCGAGGTGTTAATAAAATAAACACACCAACACAATGGAAAGCGACTGGGCGCTGAGCGTTGAGAGCAGGAGGGCTGCATGGCATGCCGACAAGAGTTCCCAGTTTCTTTCACCTTCCCGGACGGATTTATCTCTTATTCACTTACTCATTCCCTCACTTTCAAATGCAGCGCAACGGCGCTAAATATCAAGGAGAGAATATTCTCCGGCTGCGCTTCCTCGGTTGTGATTCATGGGCCTCCTATCGGAAATCGTCGGAAATGTTCGAGGTCAACGTGCTCCACACAGAATCGTTCACTAGAAAAAAAAAGTTTCCTAGTTTCAGAGTCCAGACTCTTTGAAAAATTAATAGAAAAAACAACTCATGTTAAATTTAAGCTCAAGCGAAAGTGCCTTCAATTTTCAACATGCAACACGCACATCTATGGAACACGAATAGTTGCGTCAAGGCGCCTCAACCAACTCACTATCAATATAGCATTCTTGGGTCGAGATAATCACCGATTTGAATAGGTCATTCTAAAGAAGATTTTTGCGCTAGAAATTCTAATAAGAGAGGAACGCTAAAAATCGATTCAATCGACCCGTTCTAAATTTCCGAGCTCTGAAACATTAAAGAGATAAATAATTTAATAACTTTGTCATAAAATCTACGCTTTAAAACGGGTCGATTACTGCATTTTCTACACTGGAAAAAAACACATTGGATCTAGAGTCCAGACTCTTGAAAACGTTGACAAGAAAAATTACCCTTGATCCTATCGGATTTTTGCTCGAATCAAAAGGAAATCTGCTAAAATTAAGAGGCTTGGCTGTCGATTCAAACAAAATTCCGATTGAATCAAGAGTACATTCTTGTCAATTTTTTAAGACATCTTTTCAAATGCTTCGGTAAGTAGCTAATAATGTGAATACCTCAAATGTTTTGAATAAATGTAGTAAAAAAATGTCTGAAGTTTTAAGCGTGTGGGGGGGGGGGGATATTTGATAAGATATTACTATTTGACTATTCAGAATTTTCAATAACATTTTACCCTGTCAAATGTGCAGGTGCTTGAAAAAATCAAGCTATTTCGTTATAAATGTTAATTCAGAGTCAGAGCTGAAAATTTACAGAATATCCTGAAATAATTGTTTATTTCACGGGACAGCTTTACCTATATATTTGTATGAACATTGTTCAAAAATGAAGAGAAATCTCAGTATTGCAATCTACATATAGTACAACAATTAAATATTTGTCCAGGAAATTAGCCCAAATGTCTGATATGACTAGTTAATCTTCGACAGTTCCATTAAGATGCCTACTTATTAGGCGAACCTATTTTGCCAAATCTAGCTCCAGTAAACGAGCCCTGATAGATGCTCGAGAAAGGTCCGTGCATTCGCTGCACTCAACTTTCGGGGAAAAGAGAAAGTTGTAAATGGAGCGACAATAAAATCTGGGCGGACTCATAAACATTTTTCGAGCAGGTTGTAGCGACAACATTCAAATTATTATAAGGAGCTTTACCCGGTAGGCCGAACGAGTGTAATAAAACGTAATTACACGCTAAAGACTTGATTGCTCGTGTGCCTGTGTCTTTAAACTTGCCGACGGCGCACAGTGGTTCGAGTCAATGAGAGACTTCGGACAAAATTTGGAAACTTTAAGAGCTTATAACTTCGTTTTTATACAATTTTGAAGTTCTACAAGAGGGGTTCATTGGTTTCCGGGTAAATTAATGTTCTTGGCACCCCGTGAAATTTAAAATGTGACAAAATTAACACCAAAGTTTGCAGGTTTAATCAAATATTTCATGTCCGACTTCTCCAACTGACTCGATCCACGTGCGACGCGGCGCTTAGTCGCTCACCTATTGGTCAACGTTGCCATTTGTTGAGGAAAAATAATAATTTTACCCGCAGCCCCCCTGCGATTTTGGATTTCACACCGTAAATAATACAACGAGGGCATTTGCTGATTGTGCCACATGAAAGTGGCAGGTTTCGAAGAATCCGTCGGTTAGGCGCTGCGTTGCCTCCTGCAGAAGTTGAGAAATCAGCAGCTAATTAGGAAGATTTTACGACCGACTAAAATGAGACAGGAGGTGGGTGTCAACCGCTCAAACCGTAGAGAGATTTTGTGAGACTCTTTATTCTCGTACAGTATCTCTTACGGTGCATCGGTTGAGTTGACTCAGATCTAGAGGCTTTTACTAAATTACCTCCACTAGGGAGATACAGGTTCCGACTTTGCGCTGAATACCAAACTGGATGATACAATTGTTTCGACTTCTGAGTGGTTAAAATTGCATAGCGACTCAAATGCAGGAGACGTGGCTTTCTCTCTGATATTTCGTCGCTCCATTCACGTAAGGGCGTATCTCGATTTCCGGGTATGCCAGACCAAGATGTATACTGTCATGCTAAGGAAGAACGCCGTAAATACATTCGAGATTTGTCAAATTTCCCGGATAAAAAATGTATTTTTGAAGAGTTTGGCATATTTTTCTTTGAAATTTACAGGTATTTTAAATTAAATTCCGAACAAAATTATCTCAAAATCGGAGGAAAAATATTCAGAATTTTTCCAGTAAATTCGTTATTTATTGAGGGAGATATGACAATGCCTGAATGCTTATACGGCGTTTATCCTTAGCACGGCAGTATAAGTCTCTTATGAAATGAATCAAGAGGGAGCAATCCGCGAAGGTGAGGGGAAAACACTGAAGGACCATATTTTATCAGAAAAAGAATGAAGTAAGACGAGGAAGTAGTTTTTTCTTGCTATTCGTTTCGCATTGTATTTTCCTGCATACTAACACTTTCCGGTTCTCAATTTTCACGGATATCATCAAATCAGATAACATGGCGTGCCTCTGCTAGAGCTTACCAAATGTGGTAAGTGCACAAAATATGAAGTGTACATCATCGGTCATCATTAAAAACTGACTCCCTTGATATGAACAGCGAGTGATTTCGATTTAATTGACACCAATTATATATGACTTCCAAAATTATCTAATGCAGATGGCGAAATTGTTAACGAACACGAAGCGAAAAAGTAAGATGATTTTTGATAGTACACAACGGAATATCTCGCAATAGTGACAGTGGAGTTCTTTTCTACGGGGAGTTTCTATTATTCATCACGATTTGATTTGAATACGGAGAGGGTATAGGCAGAGGATGCAATCCGAAACGTTTACGCAACGTAGCGGTGCCGTGGTGTTCGAATTCATTCCTCGACGCCTCGATTTTCTAGGTTATGAGTCGATGAACGGCACGCAACGTCACAACGTGACGGCGCGAGACGCGCGGTCATCTCCAAAAACACTCGTGACGCAAAAACCACAAATCCTAGCACCTTGTCTGACTACTGATGACTCAATGCTGAACCATTATTTGATGACAGGCGGTTACCGGCGCCACAGAAAGAACTGTCTGACGTTATCGTCTGAATATGACTACCAGTGGAAAAAAATACTCGTTCATTACAGATTTGAAGCCAAAGATTCCTGGAACAGACGACTAAACTGGAAAAAAATCGATGCTTGTAATAGGAGCGTCAATTCAGGCAAATCTACATGCACTGGAAAAAAAAAAAAACACATTGGATCTAGAGTCCAGACTCTTAACATCGACAAGGAAAAATATTCTTGATTCAATCAGATTTCAGTTTAAATCAAGAACCAAGCCTGAGTGAAATTTGAGCGAATTTCCTTTTGATTTAAGCTTAAGTCTGCATGAATCAAGAGTCTTTTTTCTTGTCAACGTTTTCAAGAGTCTGGACTCTAGATCCAATGTGTTTTTTTTTTTTTTTTTCCAGTATGAGATAAAGGCAAAACCTCAAAACATGTCGATGATGCACTGCGATCGACTAAAACCACCCAAAATTGCCCTCAAACATTGTCCTAAAAAGGCTGGATAAAAAAAACAAAAAAACAGTTAAAGTTGAAATCCCGAAATCATTAGATTGACGAGATGTTTTTGCTCCTGCTCTTTCTTGAAAACAGTATTTTAATTTCATTATTAAATAATGACTTATTTGAGTTTTTATCAACTTCAAGATAAAGGGAAAGTGTATGATCGTGCAAAAACATTGTTAAGAAACCGAAAAATATTAAAATGTTCCAGCCTCACTAACTAAATTTATATTCAGTTTATTTAAATAATATTGAGATTTCATCTGAATAGCAACTTTAATCAAACTACTGAGTTGACTTCTTGACTTGTTTGCTCTGTGTTTTTCCTTTTGAATTTGCAAAACCTATAAATCCGGTCCATATTTCTAAAGAAAATCGATTGAAAAATTCGCACTAAAAATCCAAACGAATCTGGATGTGTTTGCTAATAGCATACGCGGAATTGCTTTTTACCACAGAGAAGTGTTGGGAAAGAGCTTTGTCTAACGCCAACCTAATTCCTCATGGAAAAAAGAAGAAGAAAAGACGGTGTTAAGTATAACGTTTGACCACCGGATGAAAAACTCTTTGGAAGTCACTTCATTGGCTCTCGATCAGAACGCATCTGAGCTCAATAGAAGTGAGCAGCCGCCTACGAAACGGGTTGCAGAGCACAATACTCACCGCATGATTTCACTAACACAATGCTGGTCTTTATATAGATGGCTATCAACAGCTAGAAACCACGACAATAGATTGTTTTACATTTTAAACGACGGATAATCTGATCCACCACTCCACTGAACCAGTTGCCGCGGACTAACTGTTCCGTTTTTTCCTGCGCCAACTCCCGCCAGTTATATCAGCAAGGCTGAGGAGCATTTTGAGGTTAAGGAAAAGTTTATTTCACTCAGATGAAACACTAAGAAAACTGTTTAGGAAAGAAAGGGACACGAGTTCTGATATCTGGAATGTGCTAATTTTGGATAATTTAATCGAGACATACTTTTTCTCTCATTATTGGCTCTATTTTTGAGCGCAACTCATGTTAAATTTAAGCTCAAGCGAAAGCGCCTTCAATTTTGAACATGCAACACGCACATCCATGGAACACGAATAGTTGCATCAAGGCGCCTTAACCAACTCACAATCAATATAGCATTCTTAGGTCGAGATAATCACCGATTTAAATAGGTCATTCTAAAGAAAGATTTTTGCGCTAGAAATTCTAATACGAGACGAAAGATAAAAACCGATTAAATTGACCCGTTCTAAATTTCCGAGCTCTGAAACATCAAAGCGATGAATAATTCATAACTTTGTCATAAAATCTACGCTTTAAAACGGGTCGATTACTAGATTTTCTGATGTTTTTCTCGTGTTTTCATTTCGGGAGCTTCGGTCTTTTTAAGAGTGACCAACTCAATTACACTGGGAAAAAACATATTGAATCGTTTCGGAGCTCGGAAATTTAGAACGGGTCGATTAAATAGATTTTTGTCGTTCCTCTCGTATTATAATTTCTAGCGCAGAAATCCTTTCAGAATGACCTATTCAAATCGGTGATTATCTCAACCTAAGAATGCTATATTGATTGTGAGTTGGTTAAGGCGCCTTGATGCAACTATTCGTGTTCCGCGGATGTGCGTGTTGCATGTTCAAAATTGAAGGCACTTTCGCTTGAGCTTAAATGTGATCCAATGTGTTTTTTCCCCCAGTGTATCAGATGCTCAGGCCTCGTGCCTCGTGTCACGAATTGGTAATATCTCTTCCTATATATGTACTCTGTTATTCGAGTGCTACAAGTGACAAGTCCCGTGCATCTCACGAGAAAAGCGAAAGTGCCTTCAATTTTTGAATATGCGGCACGCACATCCGTGGAACACGAATAGTTGCATCAAGGCGCTACAAAAAACTCAGTCATGTCTTTGTAAAGCGAAAACGCCTTCAATTTTTGAATATGCATTACGCACATCCCAGATACCGAAAATATAAGCAACATTAAAAAATAAAACAAAAAAAAAACTCGTGAAGTATTAAAAACTTTTGAGCAATATGGAAAAAATAAGTTGCAGCATTATTTACATGACCTGTAAATTATTTGATAATCTCGAGTTTCGTTACAAATCTTGCGAATGATTCGTCAGAAGTCCGTCAGTGGTGGACATTCGTCAATCTGGCCCGTTGGCGTAATGTCCATACATTTGACTGGCCAGTCCGCGGACTGGCTGGGGTTGCCTAGTTTGTGCTTTCACGAAATGGGCAAAAACATCGGCCAGTTTGCGGTCTCGGGCAACGGGGGTGACTTTTCCCGATCTCCGGACTGGGCAAAGTTGCCAACGGGGTGGTAAAACTTGCATCAAATGAATTATTTTTGCTTAACTCAATTGCATAGCTATTAACGCGTTGTTGTTTCGTATTTTAAGCACAGAGGACCAGTAATTTGAAAAATATTTCTTGAAATTTCAGTTTCCAAAAGACTCAATGATGTACTGGCCGAACACGTAGCACAAGGTCGACACTATGGGGAGTATTTTGTGCTCCACTCTGACTTGTCATAAATAATTAGGAATATAATTCAGGGCGCTCTATTCACAGAGGTCTCCTTTATTTATTTATTTTCATAGGCACAAAGAGATGGCGGGAAGGAGGTCGGTAATAAAGGCGAACAACAGGTTGTCTCGAGAAGATTCTCCACCTGTGAGTCAGAGCTCAGACAAAATGATCTCACCGTCGAAACCCGGGAGGTAACTCAATTGCCGAATCTATCGAGAAAATTGTGGAAATAAAATCACAGCGCCGTCTGAAACGAGCAAAGATGAAGCGGTTATTCCTCCTCCATAGATAGGAGAGTAAACTGTCTGAGAATGCTCTGTTGCGGCAAGGCAGACAAAATTTACCCTTAAATCAGTAGCGGGGCGTAAATAATCGATTATCGATATTTCCTCATTTGAAGCGATGGTAAAGAATCTATCATCAAGGTTTTCGTTGTTTATCGATCCTTTCCCATAGGTTTAAATGGCATATTAATCGATGCATCGCAATAGCACGCTACGCCACTGCGCCACTGCCTTAAAATATGACCTGAAAACACTGACGATTAAGATAAAAAGTTATAAAGGGCTCATTATTAAGGTTTTCGTTGTTCATCGATCCTTTCCCATACGTTTAAAATGACAGATTAATCGATGTATCGCAACAGCACGCTACGCCACTGCGCCACTGCCTTAAAGTATGACTTAAAAACACTGACGATTGAGATAAAAAGTTATGAAGGGATGAGATCAGCCACAACACAACGCTGCTACACATTTTGTGTTTCAGAGAAGAAATAATTATTGCGATCCATAATTTATGCGAGAAACTGAGTCATAACTTGTAGCAACATTCATACTGTGTAGAATGACGTCGAATTTGTGAAATGTCTTGGAAACTTACGTAAAAAATTAGGGAAACGGACGTTGATCTTTGACTCAATGTGTGAGAGAGAGGTATCATAACAATACCTATCTCTTACCCTCTAAGTAAATGATATGAATGGTTTGAATCAGCAAATCAGTTTCTTGCTTCAATTCACATTGCTGGTCGAGGGCATATGGACTGTGTAGCAGCGCAACGTAGTGGCATACCTCGTCCCTAGATCACTTGGATTCACCTTAAATTAAGCTTTACAGGTGCTCATAGAAAATGAACGATTCGTCATAAAATTGAAAATTCAAATTTAAGCTCATAAAGGCATACAGAAAATTTATGGGCACAAGGCCGATCGTTCTATGCCGTGGGCCTGAAGTTTTTCAGTAGCAAAAGGACTGGGTAACGCCCTGTCTCCCCCTGAAATTTTTTGCTTCCCCTTGCATTTTACGTGTTAATTTTGATGAGGAAAATATGTATCGTGATGCTTGAATTCTGAGCCAATATATTGCTCAATCCGGGAAATATCATGTAAGTGTGGCAATATTGAGACCTCAAACCGTAAAACCCAGGTAAGGTTTCTTTGAATGCACAGGTGGATCCAGGGGAAGCCGGGCTACATTAAAAAGTCAATGATGACGTTGAAAGGGAGGCTGGAAAAAAACACCTCATTCATTCCTTTTCTTTATTCGCGACCTCGTCATCACCCCTTGTCCTTTGCGTTCACTTTCTATGAAATTTGACCGAGGTTGTCAAGTTTCTAAAAGAATAATGTATGTTGCATTCACAGTGAGACGTAAGTTCGCTTATTTCTCCTGTACAAATCCTTCAAAAAATCTCAATTAACGCTTTCTTCTATCCTCATGGCATTGTTTCTTTTCCTTAAATTGTTATTGTTTTTTTATTAGTGCTCTTGATTATATATTGCTATCTCTCATTTGAGGTATAAAAGAGACAGAAATGAAGTCACTTGTCCAAAAAAAAAAAAAAAAAAAAAATTGTTAATATTTTTACTATTATTATTATTGAAACTACTACTACTGCTAGGTACTAGTACCAATACTGCTGCTACCTCTTCTCTTTCTTTCTTTCTAGAAATGTAAAAGTAAGAATGAAATTAAGGGATGAGAAGTGGCTTCATTCACTTTTTTAAAATTACATTTGTAATTTTGAAACGGCAACGTTTTTTATATTCCCATTCACTTTCACCCGCTTTAGTGATTTAGACATCGTTTTTCATGTTCTCATCCTTTTTTTCTCTCATTCCCCAAAATCAAACTGGATATCAACCAATGATTTCCCCCACACCCTTTTAGCGATTAGCCACGAATGCCTCTTCTTAATCATATAGCCTCCGTATTTTTAAAATTGTCAATCCCACATACTATCCAGCATTATTTGATTCCTCAAAAGTCGCAAATCATATTTCATTCCTTGAATGAATTCGTCTAGCTACTTCCCTGAAAGAGAGGACCTACGCCCTACTTAATTTACTGCCATTTCCGGGTCTTCCAAGCTTTGTTTTAAATTATTCTCTGCAGAAAGTTTCTGTTTTCAAACATAGATTACAGTTTTCTTCGCTTGATTTTACATCGGTGATGCCCTTCGAGCCATAGAATTGGAGATTCTAAATGAGAAGACGAGGGATGTAAGGGTTCTCCCACACGGTTTTCCTGGGCATACGAACTATCGTTACGGATAAAATATTCCACTGCATAGTTCAGAAGGTGGCATTCCCGTCTCAATTAAAAATTTGGGACTTAATGTTTGAACGGTCTCATTATTTTTTTGGATCTTACCTTTTTGATACATGAGGGTGATTTCACGATAACTAGAATAGTTTTGTCGCCGTAACAGACAACACATTTTTCGGTCATGTTCTAGTAGTAATGATAATCACTCGATTTTTTTTGCATTAATCTACACAGGGTTACGTATTATAACGCTTTTCAAAGATTTATCGCTAAACTTTTCAATTCTAACATATAAATGGCTGAAAATGTGCTGTCTGTTACGCTGAATTTTTACCGCGTAACAGACAGCACATTTTCGGTATTTACACAATATTAATTGAGAAGTAGAGCAATAAATCATTAGAAAGAAATACATATCCCTTTGAATATTAATGAGAAAAAATTAGAGTGGTTATCATTTCTACTAAAAATATAACCGGAAAATGTGTTGTCTGTTACGGCGACAAAACTATTCCAGTTATCGTGAAAACACCCATAAGAAGATCCAACAATTAGATCATAACTGTTCCAAGCACTACTGACCTAAATGATTAAAAAACTATAGACACTGTTAAAGGTCTTCTGCTTACGTAGTATACCGCAAGGAGATTAGAGATGAGTATACGTTGCGTGAAGGATTGAGAACGATTGGGTAACCTCTCATAATATTTACATACCAAAGGTCGCACTCGCAAGAACCCGGGCATCGGAGTTAATAAGACGCTATTGGTTTTAAATTGCACTCGCAGAGTCATGTTTGTGCAACGGAGAGGGCACTTTAAGAGCTCTTAAAAAACGTTTTCATACCTCCTCACTCACATAGGATTGAATTACTTGCGGGCGCAAACATCGCGCAATTCCCCATGTGACATTTGAGGCCGATGCTATCGATGACCGAAGACGTTGCTTTAAAAATGCCATGGAGAATGTAATAAAGTTGGAAACTAGTTTGCTGGAATCTTTTTCATGCCAAAAATGGTCTTTTTTTATTCCATGGTGAATGCATTCTAGAGGTCAACAGTTGATTCTATTGTTTTACTCGCAAACTATGTATGTTTTATTCTACATTCGTAATGCATATATTTAAATCATTTTCTTCTTTTTCCGTTCGCGGAAGCTTACGTACCGTTACGTTATGATCAGGGTTGCAATTTTTCTTATACAATAAAATCTTGAAATTTCACGTGAAATATTTCGTGAAATTTTAGAAATGTATGAAAGATATTGAAAAACAAAGGTTCCTTTATATGTTTCGCAAAATGTATAGCTTGGGACTTTTTTTCTATTTTTGGGTGTTTTAGTGCGGGTTGCATACTCTGGCCCCTGAAAAGTATGAAATGTTTCACGGAAATTTCCAATCTTTCATATTTTACATTTCACGCGTGCAACCCTGATCCTGATGCCCATTTGCTACGTTACACTTCGTTCCAGAGCACTGTTTTGGACAAGAAGTGAAGTGCGCCGTGCGTGGTATGCGCAACATTGCAACTAACTGATTTGATAGAAAATTGAATTTGTCACGAAATTAACATCGAAATTTGAAATTTTAGCCAACAATTTCGTGTCCGACTTCTTCCAGTAGCTCATTCCACCGTGCGTGGTTTCGCTTTTTTACCATTGATTTTCACTTCTCATGCGTCGACTACCCGCTCGAGGATCGAATGCAAACGCGATCCACTGCCGAGAGTCAGTCTGAAGAGAAGAGAGTCCTTGAGGTAGGAAATTTGGGTCATATCGAATAATAGAATTGAACTTGGTGTTATTTCAAACGCACCGCGCCGCGCCGTCCTCGGTCACTCACACTGTCGCTCCTCTTGCGGCGTGAGGGCATATCTCGATTTTCGTATGAGCTCCAGAAAGCATAGATTCACATGTAAAACAGGGCTCACGTGGAAAATGAGATACGTCCTTACGTCAGAGGGGCGACGACTTGTGTTCGAGTCATACTCAGGACGACGACGCGACGACGCTCCTGCACGAAAAACCCAATCAAGGTTCGCAGAAACGCTCGCACGCGCAAAAACACAAACGCGTCGCAACAGTTGTAAATACGGGCGTTACGGTGCGTTATCGCCGGCTACGTTGTCTCCGTGCCGATGAAAACATGAGCGATTGACCTAACTTTCGCGTTACACGAGCACGTTGACACTGAAACTACAAAAACGAGTATAGGTATAGCTCGGTTTATGCACACTGAAAAAAAATTCTCGGCATTTTTACCAAGGTCCGTTGGTACCTTTACCATCTCACTTTTTTTACCAATTATTGGTAATTTTACCAAGACAGACCGGTAAGCTAACCTAAAAACCGGTATTTTTACTGTTTTTTTCAGATAAGAATACCACTTTTATTGGTAATCAATTCCCGGTAACTTTGCAATTTTATCTCGGTAATTCTACCACAGTCGATAAAAAATATTGGCGTTTTTACCGGGGTCCAGTAAAATTACCGAGAAAGTTCAATAATTTTACCGATATTTCTCGGTAAAATTACCAATTCCATAAATAGAAATTTTACCAAGAAAAAACTGGGATCAAATAGAAACCCGAATTCTTGGTAATTTTATCCTTTTCTTAGTAAATACACCGAGATTTTTTTTTTTCAGTGCGTGCTACTCTTTTTGTTCCTCTGAAATATTCTGTTAACAATATTCTCGGATATTGACGGAAACTATTAATTGTTCTTTTGGAATTACTATTTTACTTCGTCCAAAATTCTCGTCTGATTACCTCAAGTTTAAATTGTATGATCAGATGAATCATTAGTGTGGTTTTCAAATCGCCAAAATAATTGCCCGGTAAATACACAATGTATCAGTAGAAATTTTGCATCATATTCAGCTCAATACGTTCGTTCATCTTGGAACTGACGATAAGTGAGCTTTAGAGTGCATTTTTTACTAAATGGATGGTGCTACCATGTTTTATCGCAAAAAGAAAGGGCAGGTGCAGGTGCAACAAAAATCTTGGGATCCTACAGATACTCTGACGGATTCATTGATTTTCTACCTTGTCCTCGAAGATCATCACCGATAGGTGGAAATTTTGTGCGATTCTTAATTTTCGACATTTATTTAGTTGACTGTAAGAGTTAAATTCATGAATGCCCGATGAAAGCTTAACAGATGATTTTCTGTCCTTCTTTCCTCCTTCGCCTGTCTTTACCTCGCTTACATCCGATTAAGAATCGAAGTTCTCACTTTAATGCTATACATCAGACTCGGGAATAAATTCACTTTCTTTCCTCTCGCCTCTGTATATTTCCATAGAAAATATTTCAATGTCTCAATGATAAATATTGAGGAGCTAAAAAGAGAATAGATGACAACTTGGCAGAACAGAATGTGGTACAATGAAAAGTTTGCTCTCAATATTCTTCGGTATCGAAAGTAAGTCTGCGACGAATATAAGAGCAGCGTTCAGCAGAATATCGTACGATGTCTCGTTATTATTTTCACGGTGAATTACGAGCCAACATTGCCAAATTTAAAATAAAAGGAGCTCAAATCTCTTGAAACCTACTTACGCCATTTGACGTGATATTTTGAACTTGACAACGTGGCGAACCAACACTTCTTCAGACCATGAACAATCCCGGTCAACGTAGAGTTCGTCAATGAGCTGACAAAACTACAAATCTCAATCACAGCCTCCCAAACGCACGCTTTTTGGCTCGGTTGCACCACCTCTGATCATATTTGGACTGCATTTTGCAATTTGGAACTATAAATTCCGGCCCGGTTTAAAAACAACGTATGTGCCATTAGTTTCCCTATGCACATAAGTGTTTTTCAGATGAGCCAGAATTTAAAGCTCCAAATTTCAAAATGCAGTCCATTTAATCCGTTTCAAAGTAAAACTTAGACCAGATGATACGAGCCTAAATTGGAAAGGAAGCAGGCCCAGCCCACCCTGCTCCGCCCCCATAAAAGTTACGTTCATTTTCATAAGCGAATCGGTCACTATTTTTCTGAAAATCATAAAAAAGCATCACGGCTCGGTAAATGATTATTATTTATATTTTATCATATTTTTGGTTACTTCGTATTTTTTGCATCGTATCCAGTTTCCGAATAAGAGCGCACCCTGGCTCGTAACTTTTTGATTGATAAGTTGTTTTTGTCCATCTGTCCTTATCGTGGTTTCAGAATTGGGCGAATTAAAGGGAAAAGAGAAAAGGAATAACGACTTAAGAGGAGTTCGTCCTTGTTTCACTATCCGCTGCTATATTAAATTTTATACCTTATTCCAGAATGCCCTTCTTCGTCTGCTAGAGTTCCCTTTGCTCGATGAAAGGCCGCGACCGGTGGCGATTCTTGCAAGTTGGCAACAGTGGCGTGGCATAAATTGCGATATATGGATTGTTATGCCATATAAACCTATGGAAAAAGATCGATAAACAGGGTGTTCGCAGCGAACACCTTAATAATCGATTCTTTATCATAGGTTTAAATGGCATAACAATCCATATATCGCAATTCACGCCACGCCACTGGTTGGCAACGTTGTTTTCCTTTCAATCCATTATAAATATATATATATCGATATCAGGTGAGGCAAGCTGTCTTGCCAAGTATCGATTGTTTTGCATACATTTAAATGGAGGAAAAACAGTGTTGCCAACTTTCAAGAATCGCCATCGGCCGCGGCCGCCCTCTAGAAAATTTTCTCACCGTCACATGACTTTATTTACACGGTCGTGCGTTTGTTTTTTTATTTCCGACCAGTCGATGTAAAAAGTCTCAACTGGAGATAACGTTGACAGGCTCGCTATAAAATAAAGCCATTAACTCCTTCCCTCCCCCAGCGAGAATTACTTGCAGTTTTATGGAACGGGCCCCCGGGACCGTTGCAAAGGCAGGTAGCGGTAATTATACGGCGAGGAGCGACTATTTAAGCGTGAAAGCGTAAAGCGACGCCTTCTAATTCATTGCAATTAACTTTCATTAGTTCCGTTAATTGCCCGATGATCTAAACAATGGTGCCTAACGCGTCCGTGGTGAGTCTAATTGAAAATGCAGGTAAAGGTAATGACACTTCGCAAGCGTCGCAACAGTGCTGCCCCGAGATGCAAAGTCTTCCGACCCAAAAGCTCACATATAATTTGCTTTAATCGAGCTTTAGGTACACACCCTTCGATTTCTCTTGGTCTGCTAAAAGCAGTATTGTCTATTATTGTTATTTGTTATCTCGACGCCTCTAACGTACTAGTCTGCGAATTTACTCTCATCTCTGAGCATTTAACTCTTTAAACTGTTATACGACAGAGCATTCGCTTTGCAAAGAAAACATGTATATAGGTATTTAATCCACATCTTACGGGGATACAGAAAGGGAGGGAAACTTATACACGCGAATAAAAAAAAAATTAGTGATTACCTAGTCGGTTCTTAGTTATATGTCATGCTCTCCAGGAAATCTAGTATAGTAAGTGCTAGATTTTTGTCGGTGTTAATCATGCATCCGCGGTTGCATTACTTTACTATCAGAAATCTGGTAATGGCAACTAGAATTTCTATAGAGATCAGGTGTGATCAAAAGTCTAGTAACCCCTAAAATTCTGTCTTTTCCATGCAGGTGGTTCATTTAAGGCAGTAAAATGCAAAATGACTTACTCGAAATTTGTTTTAAATATTAGAGAGCAGTAATTGCCATTACGAACCTGTGAACAGAAAGAAAATATAAGCATTAAGAGTGATATTCAACTAAGAAATAAAAAGAACGTGAAAATTTTAATCAAGAGGTCAAACATATCACAGTCCCTCCATGAATCGATACTGCCACCAAACTGAGACACGCGCCCAGCATTTTCCGTACTCTTGGATGTAGAGTCTAGGCTCTTGAAAACATTAACAAGAAAAAATAATCTTCGATCAATCTTCGAATCAATCGGATTTTTGCTTGAATCAAAACGAAATCCGCTTCACTGGGAAAAAAAACACATTGGATCTAGAGTCCACACTCTTAAAAACATCGACAAGAAAAAATACTCTTGATTCAATCAGACTTAAGTTTAAATCAAGAACCAACCCTCTTAATTTGAGCGAATTTCCTTTTGACTTAAGCTTAAATCTGATTGAATCAAGAGTCCTTCTTGTCATAATTTTCAAGAGTCTGGAATCTAGATCCAATGTGTTTTTTTTCCAGTGTTAAATTAAGAGGCTTGGTTTTTGATTTAAGCTGGATTCTGATTGAATCAAGAGAACTTTTTCTTGTCGATGTTTTTAAGAGTCTGGACTCTGGATCCAATGTGTTTTTTTTTTTTTCCAGTGCGTATTGTTTTCACTCTCAGGATAAAGGGACTCTGCATACACCATGGCGCGGTCTCGACCGAGTCTCAATCTCAATCCCGAACGGCATCATCGCGGCGGTGGGATGTAATTGGCCCGGACTGCGCGCTTGCACGTGGTCTAGCGCAAGTCCATGAAAGCCGAGTTTTCACGGAGGATGAGTCCGCGGCGAGTCGACTCCATCCATGGTGTTCCTCTACCCGGGGCCGGAGAGGAGGGTGGAAGAGCGGCGGGGGGTGAGGAGGGGGGCATGTCATCCCGTCGCCCGGCGCATCGCAATGCATCATGAGTCACATGCACAACGACTTTACGTAATCGCTTGTGCAATTTTCCTCCACTCCGCGCGGTCGACGTCCACGGCTCGGCGTCGCGACGCCACCGCGAGGGTCCGTAGCTGCGGTCCGATTATTGAAATTGATAGACACAGCTATAGACAAAGGAGACAAAAGAGATATGGAGGGATCCTATTGGTGGAAGCGGGTGGCTGCAATGGACGAAGGAGGTAGGCAATAGACTAACTAACGGCAGCCCACGAGAGACCCGACAGTTAGTCTATCGTTTTCTCCCTTTGTCTATAGGAACCACCCATTTCAACCAATATGATCGCTCCATCCCTGGTAAAAATGTTCCATGCGAAGACGCATGGAAATCAATTGGTTTTCATGCAACTGGCATGGAACTCAAATCATTTCCATGCAAGTTGCATGGAAATGATTTGATTTCTATGCACCGGAGAGCTCAAGTGATTTCCACGCGGCAGGGAAACGTCATCATTTCCATGCAGTCTGAATGGAATTTTGGCCGAAAACGCCAAATTGCTCAAATTGCGCGCGTGGCCCCTGGAAAAAGTAATCATAAACGCGTTTAGCAAACACCCTCTTGCCGGGATGGGAATGTTGTAATATTCATCACGTCAAACTGAGATCCTATATCTTACTGGCCACAGGCGGAGACCTATTTCGCGTTGCTCGATAACCTGCTACTCCAGATCCAGAGGGAATCTCCCGACTCGTGGAACCAGAACCTAGATTAGTGCTCGTTTTCCGCCACGGGCATAATATCAAAGGCTGCTCAGAGCTTGGACGAGCAGCGAGCTAAAGTTGGTTGCTTTAGCATAGTATAGATCGTGATCCAAGTTCTGGGAATTTGAACACAGCAAAAAAATCTCGGTGTATTTACTAAGAAAAGGGTAAAATTATCAAGAATTCAGGGTTCTATTTGATCCCAGTTTTTTCTTGGTAAAATTACCATTTATGGAACTGGTAATTTTACTGGACCTTGGTAAAAACGCCAAAATTTTTTATCGACTGTGGTAGAATTACCGAGGTAAAACGGCAAAGTTACCGGGAATTGATAACCAATAAAAGTAGTATTCTTACCTGAAAAAACAGTAAAAATACCGGTTTTTAAGTAAGCTAGCTGGTCTGTCTTGGTAAAATTACCAATAATTGGTAAAAAAAGTGAGATGGTAAAGGTACCGACGGACCTTGTTAAAAACGCTGAGAATTTTTTTTCAGTGAAGTAGGTTTGAAACGCGGCGCTGGCTGGAGCTCATCTTCTCAGGGATGTTTCATTAACAGATTCGTTTTTGGAAAAAAGAAAAAGGTTAATTTTAACAAAGCAATTCATCGATTTAGTACACAAATTAGGTAAAAAGGCTTGCATTTTGGCAAGAGGAAGACTCGCGGAAAAAAATCATCGGTCTAAATTTTATTTTTAAAAACAAAATCTATTGCCTCAAATTTCAATTTTCTTTCGCAGAATAGTAGTTCTAATGAGTCTCTACTAAACGCAAAAAAAATGGTCAAAATATCTTTCAAAGTAAGAAAGATATAACCACTCAAAAATCGAAAAATCTTCAAAATGCGGAAATACATACATACATACATACATACATACATACATACATACATGCAATATTTAGCTCACACTTCGTGGGGAGCTGATAAACCAACGTTGCTTAAAATTTACAGATCGTTTATACGATCAAAACTTGATTATGGTTCTATTCTTTATGGCTCCGCAAATCGCTCTTTACTTAAAAAGTTAGACAGTATTCATAACTCTTGCATCAGACTAGCTACTGGTGCCAATCGGACAAGTCCTGTCGTTAGTATTGAAGTTGAAGCACAAGAGCCCTCACTTCAACACAGAAGATATCAATTACTGGCAGGCTATGTCACTAACCTAGTGAGCCATCCAAGTAATCCTGCTAATGAAGATTGCTTTGAGGCGAGGGCTGAGATCCCATTCTATGATACCTTCTTTTCTAAGTTCAATTTTTCTGACGTTATTCCAGCTGCAAATCTCAATTTTCCTCCCTGGACCCCTCCTAATATTGAAATTCACCTCAACTCCTGCTCTTTATCAAAGTCCGATACATCCCATGCCGAATTACGAAGTAACTTTTTCTCGACATTGGAAAATTATCAAGACTATAAACAAATTTACACCGATGGATCCAAACTGGAAAACAGCCAAACAGGATGTGCTTTTATCACACAAAATGAGTCTAGATCCTTCAAGCTGTCTCCCATTGCCTCAATTTTTACTGCCGAAGCCTTTGCTATACACCAAGCATTAAATTTTCTTCAAGAGACAGAAGATAAAAAAGCCATTATATGCTCTGACTCACTGAGTGTTCTGTCTGCCCTCCAAACTGTCCCTGGTTCCAATCCACTCATTATCCAAATCCAAAATTCCCTACATCATCTTCTCTCCCTGAATTTCTCAATTGCATTCTGCTGGTGCCCGGGACATGTAGGCGTTGCTGGAAACACGGAAGCCGATACTCTGGCGAGAGAAGCCGCTTCATCTGCTGGCCCCTTCCTCCCCCTAACTGTCATAGCCGAGGACCTCAACAAGTACATCAAAAAAGAAATCGTCAAAAATTGGCAACAAGAGTGGACAGTGTATTGCCAACACAGAAATCCTCCAATGTCCGTATTCCCTCAACTTTCTGGTCTACCACGAGCAGATCAAGTAAAATTAACCCGGCTGTGCATTGGGCACACGTCTTTCACCCACCAATACATCATCAAGAAAGTCCAACCCCCGACCTGCATCTCTTGTAATGTCCCTCTCTCAGTTAAACATGTTTTAATAACTTGCCCCACATATCAACAATTAAGATCCAAAATTTTCCCTCCACTTTCTGACCTCCATACCATCCTTTCAAAGTATTTTCATGAAATCCCTCCCTTTTTTAAACGAATTAATCTCCAAATTTAATGTATTCTTTCCTTGTCCATCTCCAAATTTAATGCATTCTTTCCTTGTCCTAAATTTTAATTTTCTACTACCCTTTTTGTGACTCCTACTTCTTAAATATTTAAATTATGTTTTTTTGACGATCTCTCCTCATCTACGGTGTTAATGGCTTCAATGTTAAAGCACCAAATAAATGTATTTACCAACCAACCATACATACGTAAATAGCCTAGATGCTGATCGTCGTTAAATAAAATTAACTAACTAACTACATACATACATATATATATATACACATGAATTTGAATGGCATATATTTTCGTGATCTACGACCCGTGATCGGTGCTCTTCACAATGTCTCAGGTCTGGGTCCGACATCATGGGAGAATGCAATAGTGTATTTTCTTCGGAAAATACACTAAAAACTTAAAAATTACAGCCAAAAAACTTGTGATGCATCTCATCACTGCTGAAATTACACTTTGCATCGTACAATAAATAGACTCGGTCAGTTTGAAGGAACCATCTGAGAGTTGTAATTTTGACACTGAGCTTAATATGGTAGGTCAGACTTGAAATTCATGGAAAAAGATAGCGTTGTTTTCATTACGCCAATCCGCCAATGAGAGAGAAAGGCTTAATTAACGAAGGGTTTTTGAAAACTATTTTCCTCAAACTCGAGCCGACAAAAATATAGCACAGTAAGAAAAATTAAAAAATCTCGATAGGAATCTCTAAATCCAAAACAAAAATCGAACCATTCGAATGTAGCTGTGATTTCAGTCAAAACCCTTCGTTTGCGTCGAGAGAGATCGAATTGGAGGAACTGGTCAGTGCTCGGAACGCGGGCATTTATCGAGTTCTTTCCTGATAAATGCCACAAAAATTCCGATTTCGCCTTGGAATCGATTTTGCATTCAACTTACATAATGTCAAGGCATATAAGACGGGAAACACGCAGTTTTCTTGCTCCTTTCCGCCTTTACGGATGCCACGCAGCTGAAAAGGTGAATTCTAATCCACCTCGAAAGAATATGGCCGAGTACAAGGCCGTCACCGGCAAATTTAGTCATTCTTCTAGAGGAGAGAAAATGATTTGCCTCCTTCGACACACCAACTCGGGTTTTTATTCGATTTTCACTTTTTTACGGTTTAGTTACACTTATGGATGGAAGCATCAGCATGTAAAACGAAATTTCGAAATTGCAATTGGAAGTGCTCGAAACAGCAACGGGAAAAGGGAAAAATCGAAGTATTTCATTGGAAATACCAATTTTTGGCCATTTCAAGGAAAACGGTTGACCATCCGATCTTGCGGTTTTCTTATTTCGGTTCAGTACACCTTGTACAACAAGTTATATAAATATTCAAGCGTTATTTGATTCGAAAAATATAAATTGTTCTAGGCAGACTATGATAAATCAGTATCTGAAAGCCGGTGAGAACGAAAACACACCAACTCGGAAATTTTAAAACGCTTAATTCTCTGTCATCAAACATGGTGTATCGATTTTAACTTGGTGCTTTACAAAGTCTCTAAGAACTTGTCCTTTGTCACCAAAAAGGTTTTTCTTAAACTAACTTCTTCGCCCGCTGCGCAGTTTTAGGTGTTTCCTGAAAAAAAATTTTTTTCCGAGTTGGTGTGTTTCCGAACTCACTGATTCAAATAGTACATCTAGGAAAAGACTCACGGTTTAACAGTTTAGCTACTTGGTAAAAATTCGTCACGTCAGGCGTACGTCAGAGGTCTTTACCAAATCATCAGATCACGAAAGAGCTCGACCGTGTCATTCTTTTTTAAGTCGACTTCCAGTAACGTGACGTGCTTTGCGATATATTGATTGATATGGAATTTCAGCCTATGGAAGAGGATCGATAAACAGGGTTTTCGGAACGAACATCTTAATAATCGATTCTTAACCATAGGTTTGAATGGGCACTTATCGATAATCGATCATTCTTGCTTCGCCTCTATCGACTACATCAAGTTGCAGATTGGGGGTAAGGTACAGGATTTCCCCTCGAAACTGCCCATACGAATAGATTTAAATGCATTCATAGAGAGCGCCTATGGAGATTTTAATGTTCGAATTTAAATTCCATGCATAAAGTACATTAAAATGCATCCGTAAATACGTAGCTTTAATTCAGGTTCAAATTGTCTGATTCCTCTCCCCTTGCTTTCATTGCCAATGCACCACACAATTGGTTAATCCATACGGTTTTCTGAGAATTCGACTCAATTCAATGCTGAATATGAATGAAACGAGTAAAAGGGATAGAATTCTGACTGCCTTAACTTTTCAATCAATTTTTAATATTCCTCCTCATTGCAAAATCCTGAAATGAAGACTTGATGGCCTCAAAAATGTTAAAATGAGCATTGCGTGTTACTTACAATTAGACAGGTCATAGGATTGCGTTGTTGAAATAATTCAAACTGTTCTGCCATGCTGAGGAAGAAGTCCGTATGAACATTCGAGATTTGCCAAATTTCCCCAGATAAAATAGGTATTTATGACAAACTTTATGCATATTTTTCCTTGAAATTTTCACATATTTTAGACTAAATTGCGAACAAAATAGTCTGAAAATTTTGAAGAAAAATATTTACAACTTCCCCAATAAATTCGTATTATATCGAAGGAAATTTGGCAACGCCTGAAGGTTCATACGACGTTTATCCTCAGCACGGCAGTGTTAAAAAATTATGGAATTATTAAAATAGGATTTTTCGGGGAAAACTGACAACGCTGTCCCACCCTCGGATCACATTTGGGAGATACCTAATTTGAAACTCTCGAAGTTGAACTATTTGCGAGCTTAACCGCATGCTCGCGTATGCGGAGAGGCGAGAGAGGCCCGCGCAAAATGAGAGGTAAATTAACAGACTAATTCTTTCGCGGTGTAAAGTGAGGAGTACGGTAACCTGTAATGGCAGGTTATTAAGACGGCTTTTTTGGGAGTCGGTATCGCGCACGAAAATGTCGGATCGCTTCTTTCATCATCTTATTCAATTTTTGGGCTCGGGATAATCCCCGTCCTGTCAGCTCATTTTCACCCGGACCTCGGACCTGTAATTGAGTGCATGTAAGCTCGGAGGTGATGCTTTGAGGTTAACCGTTTTGGGACCACCGAATCAGGTTCTTGCGCTTGATTTTGTGAGGAACCTTTATTTTCTCCCGCTTTAAATACTGATCACCCGCACTGAAAAAAAATCTCAGTGCATTAACTAAGAAAAGGGTAAAATTACCAAGAATTCAGGTTTCTATTTAATCCAGTTTTTTCTTGGTAAAATTACCATTTATGGAATTGGTAATTTTACTGGACCTTGGTAAAAACGCCAATATTTTTAGCGACTGTGGTAGAATTACCGAGATAAAATGGCAAAGTTACCGGGAATTGATTACCAATAAAAGTGGTATTCTTACCTGAAAAAAACAGTAGTAATACCGGTTTTTAGGTAAGCTTACCAGTCTGTTTTGATAAAATTACCAATAATTGGTAAAAAAGTGAGATGGTAAAGGTACCAACGGACCTTGGTAAAAACGCCGAGAATTTTTTTTCAGTGCGCAGCACCCATGAATCTGGGTTCTAAAAATCTGGCACAAAATAATCTCTGAAAAGCCCACGTGTGCAGTTTTATACCCCAAAATTTTAGTGGAGCAATCTGAGGGAAAAGCAATCAGTGACGCGCCGGCCGGCCTTTTCTCAAAATATACTTTGCCCATATTAAGATATCCTCTAAAAATCTAAGTCGCAACATTGAAACGTATTTATACTAAAAGGAAATATAAATGAATAAAAGCAAGAGGAACTATATTGTACCACCCACATTCTCTGCACATCATCGTTCCTTTTAATTTAATTCATTTTCATATACAGTTCCATTTAGCACAAGTAAGTCAAACAAGTGCATTATGGGCCTGTCAACCTCTGTACCATTCCACGGATTATATAATACACGCAGGTGTAAGTTAATCACATTTATGCAGTGCTTCACTTATGTACAGAATTCTAATACTGCGTGTGTACGTTCATGCAGGATTTCTTCAGCGTGGATATTATTTGACTGTTCGAGAGGGAAACATACTATACTTGATAAACTTTCGTTGCCCTTTTTATCTTTATAATTTTTTTACCGCTGATTAAGGTGCTTACTCAATTTACTTTTTTTGGGCAAAAAAGCCATGATGACGTCATCGAGATATACAGTTGATGATTTCAGCACGGCTTTTTTGATGATGCTTTGATGATGTCATCATTAATTTTCTGGTGAAGTTTTCTGATTGGCCAATACGACCCCTGTTAAAAGGCAGGGGGCGACAAGCACACAAAAATCCCCTTGGTTGTTTTCAATATAGTGAGATGAGATTAGACTGTGAGTGTTCAAATAACTATTTGAATACTATTCTGCCGTGATAGCGAAGAGAGCCGTAAGTGCAAAAATGAAGTTTTGAGAAAACGGGCTCAGAAGCTTCTGACAGGAACATTTTATTGAAAGAGGCCTCCGTTCTTTGTCAAATTGCCACTAATCGTCCGGAAGACTCCTAGAAATCGTATGGATGATTAAAAATCGACTGATTTGATTTCCATTACATAAAAAGGGTATTTTTCATTTTCATGCTAGGTTATTGTTAGGCAAGACAGCCGTAAGTGCATGCTTTCGTGGTTGCGTTTTGGACGCACAACAAACACATTTTCAGGTTAGAAATTGGCAGAAGAGGGCGGCACTTTACTGGAAAGCACTGTTCTCATTGGCTCTCATGCATCTACGGCTATCTTGAAAAAAAACTGAGTAATTTTTTGTGCACTTACGGCTTTTACATACGTCTTGTTTTCATTAAATTAGGATGAATTTTGCTGTTTTAGCTGTCTCAGTAATTTCATCTAAAAGAGTTTAGACGAATTTTGAAGAAAATTCGATTTCGAAAATTTTGTACTTACGGCTCTCTTCGCTATCACGGCAGTATTAGTAGAGAATTTACTTCAAGAAACTTGCCTAAACTCGCAACAGTGATATAATCAGAGTATCACGCATGATGAGCGCCATTTCAACACCATCCGTCGGATCGTTTTACCGTAATCCCCTTAGCCCAACGTCTGATCGTGCAGCAGCCGACGTCAAGTCCGACGTCTACGTCGGGTTCGAGCCGAGGGACCGGAGACTGATACTGCCGCGACGTCGAGCGGGAAAAGGGAACGACTGACGGATGAAGACTTAATTTCCAGATTATGCATTTCGAGTGAGGGCCGGATACCGACGCCACCTAATCGGGAATTAACATTTGACGCCTTCCTATCAGAAACGAATTTATATTTTGTTTCGTTAATTCGATACGGCTTCATTCGACGAGACTAAGTTCGGATTCGAGCAGTTTAAAATGCGTTTAATCAGAGAGGCTCAACGGGACGTCATAAGGCGAAACAAGCCTGCCCGTCAGAAAACTCAGAAAAGGGAAAGACAATAACACCGCAACACATGTTTCCTTATCAAAATTTCCGTAGAGCGCACTGGAAAAAAAAAACACATTGGATCTAGAGTCCAGACTATTAAATACATCGACAAGAAAAAATACTCTTGAATCAATCGGATTTTTGCTTAAATCAAAAGGAAATCCGCTTAAATTAGGAGGCTTGGTTCTTGGTTTAAGCAAAAATCCGATTGAATCAAGAGTATTTTTTTCTTTTCGATGCTTTTAAGAGTCTGGACTATAGATCCGATGTGTTTTTTTCCAGTGGACACTTTAAACATTTCCATTTTATCTGACTGTCAGTAATCAGCGTTTTCCGTATTTATCAATTTAAAATTCCCACTTTCTAATAAATTAATGATAACATACTTGTATCATCTAATTGTCCACTGAACTAATTTCAGTGGCTATTTATGATTAAATACGATCCAAGGTCTATTGAATTTAACTTGAATGATATGCAAATACCGAGAATAAGATCATGGAGGATTTTGTTTATTTTAAGTCTTGCTTTTCTTTCCAACATACATTCAAGAATTCAATTCAAGCACCCTCGGAAGATGTGAAATTAATTCTTGAGTATCGTTGAATTATGTTAAAGAATCATGCGAATCACACATTATGTTTGGGGAAGGATCCATGAAACTCATGCAGAGACTTTAACGCCAGGCAAAGAAAACGAAACAATCGCATATAAAATATAATTGTCTAAGGCCTGTAGATTTTTTGGGAGGATACTGACACAAAACACAGCAGTTATTGTGGAATAACTCGGTGACTTTAACGCTCGATAAAGAAAACAAAACAATCTCATTATGACAACCAGGCTGATTTACTAGTTGATACATATCGGAATTTCATGCCTTTGGACTGCTCCCTGATTTGATCATGAGACAATGATGTTAAAACATATACACGAGTCATTTCAAAAAAATATCTCTCTCTTTTTGTAAGGGTCTATTATGATAGTAAATTTGATAAATTTCCCAGTCGTGGCAGTACAAAAGAGGGTAACCATGAGAACATAACAGATGGATCAAAATTAGGTAACAATCAGTAAGTGATATCATTAATTGCAACTTTTGCTGGCTATTTTTATTCCCTTTCTGAAAAGAATTATAGCAGTAGACAGAATCACACCGTGTTGCAGTGCGCATTCTTCTTCACCGCAGGTTTTTACTGCTCAAACGCGCAGACCAGACTGAAAAAGAGAGGAACTGATGCAACAATCTGATAGAGGAAAATTATACGTGTTCGCGGATTTTCAGGCAACGAAGAGGGGTCACTGAAATTAGTGACCATAAAAGCGAACAATGGAACAAGTCTGCGAGAAATAGCGCTGATCGCTGAGGGTGATGAGTGTTCTGCCATGTCCTGTTCAGTTAGAATGACGTATACGACTTTAAACGTTACGTAATTTTCTTCGATAAAAAAACGAATATTCCCGAAAACTTGAACATTTGTTTTCTCTAATTTGTGGGATCATTTAAAGGCAATGGGGCCTGAAGTATCCGAAAATTTTGATGACAAATATTCATAACTTTCCTCAAAAAAAAATATCTTATCGAAATGAATGTGGTGATGTACGAAGTTCCTACGGTGTTTTCCTTTAGCACGGCGGCGCGACGCGGTGTTCTGTCTTGCTAAGGAAGAGCGCCGTATGAACATTCGAGAGCTTTTGAATGGTCCCGAGTAAAACATGTATTTTTGAAATAAATTATGTATATTTTTCCTTGTAATTTTCAGGTATTTTAAATTGAATTAGGAACAAAATTGTCTAAAAATTTTGAAGAGAAAGTATCCACAATTTTCTGAAAAAATTCACTGGAAAAAAAAATCACATTGTATCTACAGTCCAGACTCTTGAAAACATTGACAAGAAAAAATACTCTTGATTCAATCAGATTTTTGCTTACATCAAAAGGAAATCCGCTCAAATTAAGAGGCTTGGTTCTTGATTTAAGCTTAAATCTGATTGAATTTAGAGTCCTTTTTCTTGTCAATGTTTTCAAGAGTCTGGATTCTAGATCCAATGTGTTTTTTCTTCAGTGTTCGTTTTTTGTCGAGGGAAATATGGCAACGTCTGGAGGCGCATACGGCGTTTTTCCTTAGCACGGCAGTGTTGCAAACACGCATCCATGTATTTCGTAACAGTTTCTCCCTTTCCGGCGCATCGCGGTCGGTGCACCGCTCTCAATTTCATCCGCGAGGAGGGGAAAGAGAGAGAAAGAGTTTTCAATCAATTAATGCACGCTTAATTGAAACTGAGCGGTCGTCCATCCTCGATTGTTTCCCATTTTCATTTCGTTTGCTCGTCCGACCCGACGAACCCGGTCAACGTTCTTTTCGTCTTTCGCGCATGCGCTCTCGTGGTTTTCCGCCGCGATTCTAATCACCGTTTAATGGTATCGTTAAAAGTGAGATTCTTTCGGCTGCAGTCGGATTAATTTTAGTGTTTTCTCCCGCTTACGGCCTCTTTCGACGCTGGAACATTCGCATCAGGATACAATAAACGGACTCGTCGCGGATAAAACGTCCCTCCGACGTAAAAGCGTAGATCAATATCTACGTGACCCCTCTTTTACGTATAAATTCATGCTTTCTGGGGCTCATACGAGAATCGAGATATGCCCTCACGCCAGAGGAGTGACTAAAAATGACCGATACCCATCTGAGGATTATTTCCATTATGAGACTTTATCCTTAAAGTTTTAAGTTACTCCTCTCGAATCCGTAAAATTAATTTCCTTTGAAATGATTGGTGAAGGATTCGTACCGATTGGTTACATAAAAGGAGATAAATAATTTACGTACATGACTGTTTATGGCGTATGTATTGAAAGTTAAGATTTGACGAGTTGGTTCTATTTGATACTGCCGGACATGTATGTGTATTCGGAAAAGCTTTCAGTTAGTGGAGTGGCGATTGATATGCCATTTAAACCTATGGAAAAGGATCGATGAACAAGGTGTTTGCAATGAACACCTTAATAACCTATTATTTACCATAGCTTCAAATGGGAAAATATCGATAATCGATCATTAACGCCTCGTCAATGACGAGTCGTCACTGCTTTCAGCACTACAGCTACGAATCGATGGCGGGACTAAGAAATACGTAGTCAGATTAGGATGTTTCAAGAATTTTTGGCTCTTTTTTTGTTTCACTCGGGAGGATATACCTCGCGAAATTTGTTGTATGAAATTCACAAAAATATTTCTTAGAGAGCAAAAAGAATCGAACATAATAATGAATAATAATGACGATCAGCCGAAACGTCCCGGCCGAGACGTAGCTGCACCTTAGTTTATTGAGATTCAACCACAATAAGTTGCGGATCAGTTACAACTAGGTGCCGTCAGCCACAATGAGTCACTGTTTAGCCTCACTTTTAAAGCGATCATTTCATTTAAAAAACCATTTCGGTCCTCTAAAAATTATGATCGTATGGTTAGTCGAATGTATAAAAGTCTTCAAATTACAGACTTTGAAGGGTTTCCCAAATAAAATCCCTCCGCTATTACTACCATGGTGAAAAAACCATCCGAAGCCTTTGCGTATTTTTTTCAATTGGGATTATTAATTGTTCAACGTGCCGAACACGACCAATATTACGTGAAAGTACTGAACGTAGACGTAAGTTCAAAACTTTGGAATGCTCATAGAGCGTGCCCTCCTATACTGCCGTGCAAAGGAAGAACGCCGTATGAACATCCGAGAGTTGCCAAATTCCCTTCGATAACATGTTTATTTTTGAGGAAAATTATGAATATTTTTCCTTGAAATTTTCAGACGTTTTACATCAAATTACAAACAAAATTATCTGAGAAATTGGAAGAAAAATATTCATATGTTTACCAGGAATTTCGTGTTTTATCAAAGGAAATTCGGCAACGCCTGAAGGTTCATACGGCGTTTTTCCCTCTGTAGCTACATTAAAATACAAGCGTAGAGCGTGTCTTGCATGCAAAAACACAGATACACACGCACTTACACGCGCATTTGGCAATGGACTGGATTCCAAATCTGACATGACAGACCACGCCATAACGAATTCTCAACCCGTGTCTAGCCCATGGAGGTGATAGCTTGAACTTTCTACTCGGAAATGGATCGTATTCGATACATCAAACGGGTGAGATTGTATCGATATCGATTGGTTCAACATGTAAACATATATAGCCTCAAAAGTCAATTGAGTGATCTAAGGAAACGGGTTTCTTGTGATAGATTTTTTTATTTTTGATTTAAAAAAAGGAATAGGGATGAATTAGCTTTTTTTTTACCTAGGTTATTGGAGCTGCGAGATTCAAACCGTCACAATGCCGGTTTGGCTTAAATTTTGGGTCATTTTTTGTGTCAAGATGTTCGAGAAACACTTCTCTGCGCAATAGATAGACGTATTTGATACATTAAACTGGGGGTTGTTAAAAGGGGACAGGAGACTTCTGATCAAAATCGCCAATGATGAAACGCTGATTATTATCTAAAGCGAAACTTCGAAAACTTCCATCTCAATTGCAAGATTTCAGAATCCCCGCTATTTCATTAAAAAAAACTTTAAAAAAAAATAAAAAATAATCGAAAAAATCCGTGATTTTCTCTTTGAAAAGTTTAGAGAGAATCTTGAAAAAGCAAAAAGTTTAAAAAAGTCACCTGCGATTTTGCGCGAGAAGGAGATAAGTCATCTTCCTTAGTAGAGAATGGCAGGAAGTCTATAATAATGCGGCAAACCTAGCTACCACCTTGTCTCGTGATTTTACCTTCCTATTGTGTTGGATGGTCACACCTTTAGCCCTCATCTGAGGAAGCGTAAAGGACGAGTTACGTTGGGAGAGCATTGGCCTCTGGCTGGTCTTTTCGCAAACAAACTTCTGAGGGAATTCAAGGTCAAGAGCCAAAGCCCACTTTACATTTTCGTTCAAAAACACCTCGACACGGTCTCACGTCGGGTCGAGCGTGTGACATCGCTGTGCTAAGGCAAATCGGCGAATGAGCGTCGAAGCATTGCCAAATTTCCTCTGATAAAATGTGAATTTTCTACAAAAATTGAGAACATTATAATGCTAACAGTTTCCATAAAGGTTTTTCCGATTAAATGCGAGACATTACACTTCATGAATGTGTGAAAAGCGGAGGATCCTGCACTGTGATTTATGATACAAATATTTCAACTTTGATGTTAGCGGTGAAGTATCACGCGAAATTGAAGGCGTTTCGACTGGTGACAACACTTTGACGTATACTATCAATGCGTGCCTCGTGTACGGATCGTATGAACCCGCATCCCTCAAGTCAGACTCCGGTCTTACGGGGTAGATTTCATTCATACTCATAACACTAAGTTTTTAGGAGCAAAACGGGCTCCGGATAATTTCACTCCGAAATTCCTGATAGTTTATCGAGGGAAATTTGGCAACCCGCGAACACAACAAGACACATACGACGTTCCTCCCTTACAGGGTAGTACAGTTAAGTGGGGTAATTGTCAAGGACAGCGCGAGAAAAGCCGATGAAGATCGGCAGGTCCAAGAATGAACGGACCGCGGATTCGTGAATAAAATGCGCATCACATATTATAAGAACGTATTTACGCTAAAAAGAACTATGTCCATAGGGTTTGTGTGAGACATAGTTCCTTTTGGCACAAATACGTTCATAAAAGAGCCGCTCGTGGCCCGTGACAGGGGGGTGGGGGGAAGGGGGCGGTTGATACAGGTGTAACCGCAAGCACACATAAGTGCTTTGGGAAATAAAATAAAGGATAATCGGCGGACGGTGTTGGCATAGTGGTGCGGTCGGTGGGGCCGCCGCACAGTGGATCAAGTCAATTCGAGAGGTCGGACTTGAATTTTTTACTAAAACCGCGAATTCCCATGTTTATTTCGTTCAAATTTTAAATTTTGAGGAGTGTTGCGTACAGATAATTTTACACGAAAAACAGTGGAATGACATTTTTAACCTTAACGTTTTGTATAAGAACGGAGTTATAAGCTTTTAAAGTCTCAAAAATTTGTCCGATTTTTCCCATTGTCTGTTCCATTGTGCGCCGCATCGATGAATTGAAATATTTCCATGTCACGGCGACCGGCGCGCGGGCCGCGGATTGAGGCCAACGACCTTTCTCACATGTCCGCGGCGGCGGCGCGACGCACCATGGTGCGAGCCAATAGGAGAGCTTGGACAACATGCGGCCACTTAAAAAGCTCCTTAACATAAAACGGAGAGGTTTGAAAATGGTTCCATTGGTTTTCTCGTAAAATTTCCTTCCGAAAGCACCCCCTAAAATTTAAATTTTGATGAAATAAACATCGAAATTCGCAGTTTAGATCCAATACATTCCATCCGAGTTCTGCTAATGGCTTGTACCACTGTGCGGCGCGGAGTCAGACTCGAGCAGCGAACCAGCGAGCGGCTCGCGGCTCGCGGCGACCGGACCACTACTCGCCGCCCGTCATCCTGCGCTAAAAGCGCGTATGTGCATGGGGCTTTCACGATCAGTTGCGAGGTTCTGGTTCAGCGGTGGGTTCTCACATTTGGCCGTGCTGATCGCCGTCTCCGTGCCGGTCAGCGGATGCCGGCCTGATTGAAGCGAGCTTACACCGCCCGGCCCGGCGGACGCCTTCCGCAACTTTACTTTCTATTTACTTTCTTTGGAGTGCCCGGTGAGCCGTCTAGATCGGTTTCCTGGTCCTTTGGCCGGGGCTAGCGCGGTACCCGGGGGAAAATGACCTCGAGTCCCCGTCCCCGCCGTGCGAGCCGTGCAGGAAGCAAAGGCCGCTTTGGCTTACCTAAGGCTGCCTTTTTACAGATTCTCGCCCCTGCCGTTCGGTTCATATTTTATCGGCTACCGGTTATCAGCGGGGATTTATTGGTCACTTTGCCGTGTTTTCCTTGTTTCTAGCGTTAGTTCTGCTTGGCAGTATTCGAAATTCACAGGCGCCAACGCGCCAAATGCGCCTAAAAAATGAAGGCTCTGCGTCAACGTGGCCCCTAAAAATTGCTCCCTAAAATCTGAATTTTCATATCAGGTGATTATTCTAAATTTTCAGCACTACAAGTGAAGGCTTTTTCTATTCTTCAAGATTTCATCTTCAGTGCTTTTGTCTTCCCCAAGTTACGACTACTTACTAGTTCTGTTACGAAAACATGTTGCGTCTAACTTTGCGCTAAATGCGCCGTAATATACAAGCAAAAAGTCAACTTAGCCCCTAAAAAATCTTAAATGGCGCCTAGAAATCGGGCTTGATGCGCCAAATGGCTCCTTAAACTCGAAGGTGAGTTTCAAACACTGTGCGAGAGTGAGGCTTGAACCTTTGGATTGTGATCGCGCTTAAATCGATGGACAAAGCGATAAACGAAGGAAACAAAGAGAAAATGACTTAATCGTATTGGTGGAAGCGGGTGGTCGTAAAGGAGAAAGGAGATAAGTAATAGGCAAACTTACGGCAACCTACGAGGGAGCCTATAGGGGTCCATCATCTCTCCTCTACATCTTTAACAACCACCCGTTTCAACCAGTTGGATAGCTCCATTTTCCTGTAGTTTTTTTTTGTCTATTGTTTTGTCTATCAATTTCAATAATCAACCAACTGAAGTCTTCAGGAGGTCATAACTCATGGAATTCGCAGGATTCACCGACTTGTTTCTTTCCAGGTGCCATGGACTAATATGTGACGAAATATAATATAGACACCGCACTGCTATCTACCGCATGGTTTGAAAGGTACCAAGAGTTAACACTTAGATTCGTCTAACGATGACTCATGACAAAAGACACATGTCGATGGCCAAATTGCAAACCCACGTATCTCCATCGCGGTTTTTCAAAATCTCGGTTCATATTTTATTTTTTCGAAGAGGAACAAGTCAACTTTATCGCTTGAAAGTTATGCAGAATATTCCGCCAACAGCTAGAGAGGAATAATCACGGCGATTTTCAAGAAGGTTACGTTGACCGATTTTTCAAAGAAAATATAAGATTTGGCAAGAAAGCTGTAACGTCGCAAACAAAGATACGTACTGTCGAAATTTGGCCATCGCTCATTGATATGCAGTTTCCGAACACGTGAAGTGAGTAAGTGTAAATGTCATACCCGCGAGTCAGCTTTTTTTCTTACCCATGCGTTAAAGTCTCCAAAGCTATCAATGGGTTTACATTTTACAAATTGGATACTATTATTTCTAGCTCATCCATAAAAGTATCCATCTAAATTGGGTAAAATGGCACAAGTGTTGTTCCAAAAATGAACAAGAAATAAGAATAGTTTTCACAGTACTTTGCCTCGGAGGTCAGAGCTAAAAACAAGCTTCTGCGGTCAGGGTCAAAAAAAACGCCTTCATTCTTAATGGATACTACAAAACAACTCCAACGCGCGAATAGTTGCTCATTTGATAAGATCGCGTTTTGCACTTCGTCGAATGTTCCACTGAACTAAAATAGGCTCATAAAAAGGTTTTTAAAGGACAACAAATGGTTTTCACGGTGCAAGGGCGGCATCGACAAACAATGTCTCGAACAATTGTCGGGGTATAAAATTCTTAGCCACGTATTATAGGCCTCACTCTCCGGTAGACTAGTTATGCCTCTAGGAAACAAGAGTTTCTCGAGTGCTTTATGTTTATCTGGTCATTTCGATCTGAGAAGTGGGAACCTCTCACACAGCCTTGAGCCGTCAATTAATTAGAAAAGTAACTAAATTACACCATTTTTCTCCGTTTAAGCGCGTGTGAAGTCATCGCACAAGTTCAGGACGAGCCAAGTCTGACATCCATCAAACGAGAGAAGCAGTGGCGTGGCGTGAATTGCGATATATCGATTGTTATGCCATTTAAACCTATGATAAAGAATCGATTATTGAGGTGTTCGCTGCGAACACCCTGTTAATCGATCCTTTTCCATAGGTTTAGATGGCATAACAATCGATATATCGTTAAGCGCACGACACGCCACTGGAGAGAAGCCACGAGCGGGGCTCAGACGCGGCACAAAGCATGGCCCGCCAGCCGCCGCCTTTGAGCAAAAAAGACCTAACTGCATCTAGACGTAAGTCCTTGATGCTTAGGGTAACATGTTACAAGTGGCTCTCCTTGCGATGCAGTCGTAGCGCTTTTCTTTGAATGAAGGTGTAGTTGGAGGTGGGTATCTCTGTCGTGCTAGACAACAACCACTCAACTACAATTCAGGTCCTATGTGGGTAAGCTGTTTTTTTTATGAAGCATGGCAGGTATCTCGATCCCATTCTTCACGCTAATCATGAGCGCCACACGCGGTACCGCGGTGGGTCCAGCCCCCCCCCCCCCCCCCCCCCCCACCTCCGGGTCTTGGCCAGCTAACGCCGAATGTAAACGACCTTCCGAGTGGATTACCACCAGTCCGAGAAGAAACCGCGTATCTGAAAGGAATTTCCGGTTGGGTTGCGCGGTTCCTGCATAGCGAGGCAGTACTCCCGTCCGACGTAACGAGAAAGAGTCAAAGAACGCGTTGACCCGAGGTTCAAGAATAACATTTTTCAGGTCTTATTTGCCCGCGGGCCGGCGCGCGGCTCATGGCGTTCTCGTCGGAGCCGTGGACGAAAAATTAATTGTTTTCCACGGACTTAATTTCGATTGGACTTAACGATAAGTAAAAATCGTTTTACTTATTTCGTGGTCGTGTCTCCTGAGGGAGAGAACTGAGTCGATGATTACGTGAGAGAGGCGAGACTTGGAGGATATCGAGAGGTCGTATCGGTGTGTAAACAGGTTCATTTCAAATGAGTCATATTTTTCACATGCAGTCTTATTTGTTTTGACGCGAAAATCGGAAGAACACGTGTTTTGAGGTGGATTGAAAAACAAAATTGCAGGTCAGAAGTCCACCTCTGAACGAAAAATCGTGCACAATACGAAAGCCAGAATGATAACTCAATCATCGACAGAATAAAAGTATATAAAAATGGCTTGATTTTACCGTCAAAAAGATTTTCTTTCCAATCAAGGCTAAAATCGCTGCAATCGAGCGGATTTTTTTAACCTTCCACTTTTAGGCAGAAATTTTATGGCAAACCTTGAACTTTGAGAGTTTCTTGTTTGTATTTTTATGACAGTTTTAAGAAAAGTTGATATCTATAGAGCTTTCAAAAAGCGTTTAACACATGAAAGTAATATTGGGTTGATTTATTAGAAACTTACCATGAAAATTATACCTTTTCCAGAATCTAAATCGACAAAAGCAACGGAATGAGGGGAAGTTTATTTCGTACTGACCTGCAACAAATGAAACGAAAAATTGATTAGAACCGTTTTTGGAAAAATATAGAAATAAGACACATGCTTATAGTTGGCACTCACTGTATGTCATGAATTGGTTTGAGCGCTAATTATTTGCATACAGCGAGGTTTTATTTGCTTATATGTAACCGTGATATTCACTATAATCGCATAATTAAGCGTATTTACTCAGTTTTTAAATCAACTGTATGCATCGCACTGAAAAATCTTTCAATGGACTTAAAGCTCGGCTATGACAAGGTTACAGAAGAGTGAAGCAAATGAAAAGCTAAAAAGTTGTCAAGCCACGTCACCCCCCAACCTTTTACCCACTCCCACTTACTCCACATAGAGTTGCTGCCATTTTTTTAAATCCTGAAAACCTCCATCGCTGCATCCAACGGCAATGCTCTGGCTAAACACATACACATAAAAGTCCCTCACAAAAGTACTCAGGCGTTCTGTAATCTACGGAGAAAAAAACCTCGTGCGTGGGACCCGAAGTTTAGGTCATATGGATCTTTGAAGTTTTCGGATTGAGCATCTGAACACTTTACGTCTAGCTGTCGAGGTTCGGTTCACACATCTGAAACTCCAGTTCTTACATCTGAAACTCCAGTTCTTACATCTGAAATACTTCAGATGTGAGAGTCGAAGTTTTTCGGATATGAAAACCGAAGTACTTCAGATGTAAGAACTGAAGTTTCAGATGTGTGATCCAAATCTCAGCAGCTGGACCTAAAGTGTTCAGATACTCAATCCTAAAACTTCAGAGATCCATATGACCTAAACTTCGGGTCCCACGCACGAAGTTTTTTTCTCCGTGTAACGTCATGTGCCTATCTTCCCAAATGTGCTCCTCCCCTCCCCCTCATACTATCCCTATAAATGTACTCTAATTAACGAGAGCGGCTGATAATACAGAAATCCGGTTACTTTAATGCTTTATGCGGGGACGTATCTGGGGCGGTAAGTCTTGGGCTCGGGTCGGACAACAGGTTGAAGTCACGTGGGTGACGCAACGCAAACGCAGTTCGATCGTGAGCGATAACGCGGCGGTGAATTACGGGCGATAAGCGCAAATATTACGGAGCCCCGGCGCCACGCCACGCAGAGGGATGCGGAACGCAGCGAGCACATCTGTTCACAGATTTTACGTAATTTCACGCTGCGAGCCGGAGCGGAGGTGCGTCCCGCTCCGGAACACCGCAACGCACAGGGGAACCAAATTTTGAGAAAGGTTGGACATCATTCCTTTTTCACTAAAACTGCAATTTTTAGGTTTATTTTGTCTAATTTTAAATTTTAAGAGGTGTCTTTCGAGTTTAACTTGTAAGCCAATGTAATCACCCTTGAACTTTTGAACCTTAGATTGATGAAGATGAATTGATTAAGTTTTAAGATCATGTCCGATCTCGCTTTTGACTTGGTCTATTGTGCGCCGGGCCGTAACGCGCGTAGGCCCCGCCGCCCAGTAGTGCAACTCGGTGCGCCATCCGCGAGTTAATGATGCACCATCAAAGCTACCGGTGCTTTCGTAACAGGCCCGAGTGCCTCGGTGTTTACAAGGGCCGCCCAGAAATCGGGTAATGAGAGGGTATGCAAAAAAAGAAGAAAAAATGACAGTGAAATTTTCAAGGTGCAAATTAAGGCTGCGCGTAACAATTATTTGGGTGGGATTATGAAAGAAGGAACCAGATTTTTTGGGAAAGAGACGTCTGTTCTGCCTTGCTGTTGATACAATAGCAACACTCAACAGTACTATGACGATTGCTTCCAGCAAAACTCGACTTTAACCATGGAAAAAAAGAGATACGGATTAAGTTCCAGCTCGGACGTTTCCAATTAATTGTGGTAGTGCCCCGATAAATTAGGTTACGAACCAAAATGTTGCCGTGCTACTTCAACTTGAGTTACGGTACTACCAAAATTAAACGGGAATGTCCATATCATCCAACAAAGTTGGGTAGTATCACTTTTTTAGGGGATAACCTCTAACATTTTTTTCCGCGTCCTTGGCCAGTTACATGGCGTCTTTGGGACTGATCCTGAGTCCATCTTCTCGTTTCTCACATTCATAATTCAATGTTTGTTAGATTGTCATATGCTTTGCAATTGTTCTTGTAGACGAGTGTAGACGAGAGGATAAGAATTATAATTGGAACAACACACGGTAAAAGCCTCTGTTTCCCCTCCATAATGTGCTCCTTATTGGCATGGCAGTGTTTACTTCGAAGCGACCGAGTTTTTTGAAAGGTCGCGTAGGTACACATGAAATTCCTTGGGGTCGTTAAGATTTGGCACGATCAAGCGGGAACAAACTCATGGTTTCATTTTGCAAAATGTGAATCTAAGTAATTACGTTAAAAAATTCTGCACATAGACCATTAGGTTTTTTCTGTACATTTTCCACCTTTGAAAAAGATAATTTTAAGTTCAAAGTTGGAAAAAGAAATTATTCCAAGGTTTTTGCCTCGTACACTCTTAATTTTCATAACGTATTGTTAGTCTCGCTCTGCTTTTCCCGCAATGGCTTCTGAAATGTCAGTAGGGCATTGTTCAAACATAATATTCAGTAAAATATAAAAAAAAAATTACTATGCATACAAGAAAGAGTCCATTAGAAAGTCATTTTTATCTCAGAGCCACGGCAATGAAATGGGACATGAATCTGAGATTAATGACTGCATGCAGTCGAGACAGTTAAACGACAAATGGCAATCAAATGAGGTTTGGTTAAGAGTGTCACGCTCGTATAAAAATACGCAGTAATTGCGTTGCGTAGAACAAAAATTTCTGTTGTTTCTGCATCCTGATTGAGAGCTACACTTTGAATGAACAATAACATGTATAAGAGGACAAACAATAAATTTGCTTAGAATTTCCATGTTACAGTTTGGTGGAAGAAAAATACGATGAGTTACTTCATTGTCAAACTGCATTTATGAGCAGGTATTGCAGTGCAGGGATTTTGGCAACACTGTGCAGATTCGTGCCCGCATTACTCCGCCCTTTCACGCATGAGAGGTCGAGGGCAACTTACTGTGAAGGTGACTACTTACTATCAGTCGACAAAAGTTAAACCGCCTCACAGCACATGGTGACGTTAAGGCTACATAATCTACATAGGTGCCATTCGTTGACAAACCTTATTTTAGCTCACCTCTGGGAAGAGGAAGTCACAAAGCGATCCGAATGGATCGAGCTTGGTGCGTAAAATTTAAATTTTCTCTGCAAAATCACTCCATCATTGTTGACTACTACCCTTAAATAATTATGTCTCTGCGTTTGTCGGCGCGCCTACTTTTCTGTTGCTGCGTTTAAGTCTCTGAAGTGACTCCTGCATTTTGCCATGGTTCAGCACGAGGAAATTTTTAAATAATAGTGTCTCCATGCGTCAAGCTTTGCATTTGTTGTACGCCTACTTTTCTGTCGCTGCGTTAAAGTCTCTGAAAGGAATCCTGGATTTCACCGTTTTGAAAATCTCTCGTGTGGTTCAGCATGATCAAATTTTTAAATAATAATTTCTCCATGCGCCAAGCAACTCCCATTTGTTACTACGTCTACTTTTCTGTTGCTGCGTATAGGTTACTGTGGTGATTCTTGCATTTTGCAGCCTTGAAGATCTCTCGTGGTTCAGCATGACCAGATTTTTAAAAATTACGGGCCCTATTGAGCTGATTATTTGTTTTAAAATATATCAAATTTCATCGATGGTCGAGTTTTTCGTTCAATGCAAATCAAACTGTCTATCACACTGCATATGATCTTAAAATACGGAGTGGTTTTGATTTCAAAGTAGGTAAACGATTACATAAAAATTAAAACTGTAAACAACGTGATTTTCTACAATTTTAAGATAATAATTAGTCTTCCTCATAACTGTTTTACATATCGTTTGACATTTATACCATGGGAACCAGTGGCGTGGCGTGCTTTGCGATATATCGATTGATCGGCCATTTAAACATACGTAAAAGTATCGATTTACAGGGTGTTCGCAGCGAACACCTTAATAATCGATTATTTACCACAGCTTCAAATGGGGGAATATCGATAGATCGCAAAGCACGCCACGCCACTGGTGGGAACGATTCATTGCAAATTCAAGCTATGATTTATTCGTTACACCATATTTTAGAATTATATGTCTTTCGCGTGTAGAACGAATATCACCTGTGGCAACGCACTAAAACGTTAGTCTTTTTTGTGCATTTTCTCGATAAACGATGGGGTCGGTGGGCCATAAAATAAAAAAGAGATCGAATCAAAAGTAAATCAAGTATACTGCTACGTCACTTGAAATGTCAGTAATGTGTCGCAATCTGGCATTTTTACTTTAAAGGAAACTAAAATCATGAGTAGGTAAAGACAAAACTAGCAGTTATGAGAGTTCGGTTTCGTAACGCGCGCCAGTTCGACGTCTGGGCCTGAGCTTAATTTAGCAATCGAGCCATTTTTGGAGTTTCTCTTAATATTCCTGATATTCTCGAGTTTCGACTTCAAAATCATGGCTTAACGACTGATGAACTCAGCTAACCATCATGGCGGAAGCGCGTTAGTGGCAGGAGGTAAGAATGAAGGTGCATCGTTCATCGTCTGGTTACAATGTGTCGTCTAAAAATGATTTAATCAATACGGAACAATTTTTAGTCATTTTGTACATCAATGACTGATTGTGCTCCTTCACTGGAAAAAAAAACACACACTGGGTCTAGAGTCCAGACTCTTGAAAACATTGACAAGAAAAAATAGTCTTGATTCAATCGGATTTTTGCTTGAATCAAAACGAGATCCGCGTAAATTTAATCCGCTAAAATCCGGCTTGGTTCTTGATTTAAGCTAGATTCTGATTGAATCAAGAGTACTTTTTCTTGTCGATGTTTTTAAGAGTCTGGACTCTAGATCCAATGTGTTTTTTTTCCAGTGTTCATCCTAAATGACGAGATTTGAGTATTCTCGCGATTATAATGAAGTAAGAATTACAAATTTAAAGAATTGAATAGTGCTCCAAAGATCGAAATACCACAAAATAGAATCTTATCGAAAGCTAAACTGCACTGAGAAAAAACTATGGCTTATAAACCTATTAGAGGTAAATATGGAACACCACTAATAGTAGTACCTCTACATATAATAATAGCACATATACCTTAGTTATGGTACTTGTACCTTAATTAGGTACAGAGACCGTAGTATGGTTCACAGACCGAGAATCATTAGTTTATTTACGACTATTATAGGTGTTCCATATTTACCTCTAATTGGTTTATAAACCATTGTTTTTTCTCAGTGTGGGAACCCGAATAAATGAACAAAAAAAAAGGGGGGGGGGATATCAGTTTCAGTACAAAATTTGTACATACATTCCAGTCGCTTTACAGCGCGCTCGGGCGCTCTGCGACACCTAATCGCCATCCTTCCTTGGGTTCCTCCTGGGAGAAGACGTAGGGGACGCCCAGCAAAATCGTGGATTGGTGGCATTCAAGATGAAATCACAAGATGCCATCTACCAGATGACCTCTGGGTCGATAGGCAAGGACAAAATTTGTATTTAAACATAAAATGAAGAATATAATACCTTATTTGAAACATGGAAGCATAGCATCGAAGGAAAATGAAATTTTTTGTAATATATTCACCGCCAAAAATAATATACTCGCATACGACAAGACCCTCAATTACTTGTGCGTTTCATAGTCTACTTTATGAGGTGATTTTGTTTTGATCATTATCAGTTGTTTTACTGGTTTTGTCTAAAATGTCTCAACATCATGATTGCTTGATTGTTTGATTTTTGAGACTTAAATTGAATGAACTAAAAAACTTATCTTGGTAATTCGCGGCTGACCGAAGCAGTTGAGACTGTAATTATTTTCTTTTCGTTGTTTCCACGTAAAATACATCTTCGCCAGCTACTACAGCGGTTCAATTAAAACGTACCTATAGTGAAAAACATCTTTTGGCGCGTGTTGTCAGAGGTCCCTCGAAGTTAAATGCAGTGATTTGTCAAGGTATGAAAGTATTGCGAATTCAACTGGGCTCTGTTTAAACTTGGCGCTGACGACCTGGGTTATTGACGCTACGATGACAATCCAAGTGGCGGCCGTCATGGTTCAGAGCCTATTTTTTGAACAGGTCGCGTGAAGTTCTTGCTCTAGTTATCATCTTACGTTTGAACAGTTTGTTTTTACCGTAGTTACGTGACTTCGGCCCCCGACAGAGGTAGAAATGGACGTGATATCGCTACGGGATAGCGATAAAAAATAATGTGTAAAGCCGCAGTCGGAATGCTTGTTTTATGCTTCACCTTCGTTTTGATGAAGATGTCCACATTTTTTTGAACCTCATGACTAAACGAATCACTTCCCTTTCTGGGAGAATGATGAATAAGCGCGCCTGTTATTTTGGGAAACACTGGGGAAAAAAATTGGATCTAGAGTCCAGACTCTTAAAAACATCGACAAGAAAAAATACTCTTGATTCAATCAGATTTAAGCTTAAATCAAGAACCAAGCCTCTTAATTTGAGCGGATTTCCTTTTGATTCAAGCAAAAATCCGATTGAATCAAGAGTCCTTTTTCTTGTCAATGTTTTCAAGAGTCTGGACTCTAGATCCAATGTGTTTTTTTTCCAAAGAAGTTTATCAATATGTACTTTGTTCGCGATGAGGAGAGCCGGGTATATTTTCTACGGTTACAATAGTCTCTTTACACAGAGTTTCCAGGTCTATCTTATCTTGAATATTAATAGTTTTGTGTTAACTTGAGAGAGCTCAGTGCGAGTTTGAGAGAGGTATCACTTTGAAAAAAAATAACCAAGCATTTTTGTATTCTCCGGCTGCGCCGTAGAAAGGGTAATTTTGTGATAGGAGAACATGTTACAAGGTATAAGGGGAGCGTTTCAATAATTAAGCGCTCAGCCGATAGGCGGCGCTTTTTGATTTCGATTTGCCACTAGAGCTCTAGTATAGTAGGGCGCTCAAGCGATCAAATGGCGCACCAACTCATCGATGCACGAAACGCCATTTTTACTTTTTTTTTTTTGATTACCTCATTATGCCTCTGTGAATACGATTAAATGCAAATTAGCGTAAGAAATAAATAACAGTCCTAAAACTCTCTTTGCTATGCGGTTTATAGTTATCCTATAATTACTTCTGAAAGTTCAAGATTCGCGTTCTGTTTTCCGAAAACTTTTCCACCGGTGATAACCTTATTCGGAGACCTTAGTAGAATTCGCCTACATCTAGGTTATGTGTCTTTGACCTAGGTACTGGAGAGTATTGCCATCCTTTTGCCCTTCTCTAATTGGTTCATGAGTTTTGGCGTCTTTGGCCCTCTTCTGGCTTAATAAGATCAATGTTCATTTTCTGTAGGTACATAGCCGCGATTCAGATTCAGATCAGATGACACTACTCTCCCGTATTTGCTTCTCGCGTCTCGCTTACTCCTTTGTGTTTTCATATTTCGTCCATCTCCCTCCATCCATAATTAATTCCATAATCCATCCGCCTCGTTTAAGATTGTGTTGTGAAATTTAAGATTGTGAAATTGTCTGAAATTTGAAGCATAATATTTTGGAATTATTCAAAGTATGTCGTGTCTTGTCTTCAGACTCGTTCTGCCCACCTCGTGAAGTTTGTGAAAGTTTCTGAAGTATAATGCTGTGAAATTATTTGACCAATTATCATGCTACCTCAGAGACTGTTTTAGTGTTTTTGGGTTAATTAAAGTATGTCAGGTAGGAGATCTGCCATTTGCGATACATGCAAAATGCTTCATTATACTAGTGTACCACAGTTGTTCTCAAGCACCAATTACAACACGGTTTGCATTTTTATGCTGAATAGCATAGATAAACGACTGGAGCATTTTGCGCAGCTCAAGCGCAGGGATTTGTACCTTCGTAATTGTCACCACCTCATCGCTGCAAATTATGAAAAGGACCGCTCGAGTGTATCCTTGATCATAGAATATCTGTTATTCTCAAAGCGATGTCGTCATCACATCCCTGTCAGTTCACAACTTCTAATTATTGAGTTTAACTAGGTGTCAAAAAATCTGAGATATCTGAAGTAGCAGAAAATTGTGTACTTTCAAAGTCTAAGATTTTTTGCGGCACCGACAGTTTCATAAATCTTCCTTATAACACTCTACTCTGAAACCGCTACATTCTACCTCTCACATTGCTCCATAACAAAGGTATGTGTTAGCCTCTTATTTGTACTAAAAATTCTAGGTTTCATGACTCATTTACTCATTCACTCTCTGGTGAATTTGGTTCCGTCAGATTCATTGCAAGACACCTTATGTGTTATCTCCGCAGACCTAACACAGACATTTGAACGCTCAATGAGAGCAAAATTTCAACTGGCCTGTTGTCTACTTTTCAGTAAAGAGGGTAAATAACCTTCCTTAAGGACTCGCTTTGAGACGATAAAACAAGGTTTCTCCATTACTTACCGTAAGACGATAATAAGTGTTCCACCAGACTATGTAGGAGATGAGGTTGAAAGTTACATCACCTCCATGTGTGAGGAAGTTTTCTTACCTACAACCTGATTTTATGACTTACAATAACAAAAGATACTGCTTTCGCCTGGCATTTTTTCATGCGTCGCATCGTCTAATAAACGGGGACCTACATTTACTTGATTCCATGAATAGGTAAAATGGCAGAGAGAATTTCGTCGAATGATCACTACGGCCATCTCTCATCCAGTTGGAGAACTTTTACTTACCTTTGATTAAAAAATTCATGAACCATAGAGTTTTTGGAAATTGAGTACACAATATTATTGTGAAAGATTTTTGAGGTTGAGTCTTTGTTTACATTCTCAAAGTATCAAAAGTTCTACAGCATGGACGAAGATATTACAATACGTTAGTATATATTCATCCATGTCTACAGTTTCATCGTGTTTCCTCCTAACTTTGTCAGCTTATGAGCAATGGCTCCTAATTTACTCAACTCCTCAGCAGGCCAAAACTCTATACCTCTACAGATACATATGAGAATCATGCGTTTCAACGAAACCTACGAGTCCTCTTATCATCACTCAGGAACCACCGATCTTTTCTGCAGGTGTCATGGACCATTCAAAACAAATACTGTTGCAACCACCCTTATCCTAGGTACATATCTATGCATAGTAATTCTAGTGATCAGCTCCATACTCACAATGTAATTTCTGTAAAATACAGTTGGACGGTGGAATTACCAGACCCCGTATCTCGGTTTGCGACGTTGTAGACTTCCTTTCATACTTTCTTCTTTACACGGAAAACCAACCAACATCAATTTATAAAAACTTCTGCAATTTTTCTTCTCTGTGCAAAGAAAACTCTGTGAAAACCAAGGAGGAAAAATGATTTGTTCTCTGTCAAAAGAATAAAATGGGAGCGGAGATTTTTAAGCACCGCAAACGAGATACATGGTCTGCTAGTTTCACTGTTGACTTGTTACGATATACCTATACCTACAATATCCCTACAGATTACATTGAAGATATTACTGTCCCTGTAACAGTGACTGATTCGAATGTTATCACAGTAGAGGGTTTCAGATATTTGGGCCAGCATGGTTTATTAACAGGGTTCATGCAGCCTCAGTGCTAAAAATTCAAGCACTTTTCAAGCACATTTTTCTGAATTTTCAAGCACTTTTCAAGCACTTTCAAGAGCCTTTTGGAAGCAGTTTTGCGCGAGATTCAAGAAATTTTTCCACAGGACCTTTGACATAAAAACTCCTAATAGCGAGACAGATATCAACAACCAACTAAAATGCGTATTTTCCTCTAATTAAAAAATACACGGATGTTTAAATGAAAGACCATCCCAAGTATCAGTACCAATACTGACAACCCAGTAAGTAAATACCTCTAAATTCTAAGCAAAAAAAAGTAAAATCCTGGCTCACCGCATAAGTTTTCGACCAACTACCCATCCATGCTTACACCTGAATGTTTTATTCCAATTTATTCAAAACGTTGGTCTAAAAATAAAAAGAAAAATAAATGATAATAATAAATAAATATCTTACCTTCATATTCATTGAGACAACGTTAATCATTAAGAAGTGATGGATATCGATAGGTATAAGATGGGCTGAAGATGGTGCAACTTATGAAAGAGTTAATAGAAAATCTGCATGCTATCCGATGGGTTAAATCCGATGGATATCGATAGGTATAAGATGGGCTGAAGATGGTGCAACTTATGAAAGAGTTAATAGAAAATCTGCATGCTACCCGATGGATTAAATTCATGAGAATAGTAGGGTACTTGGACAAGAAGCTCAAAATTGAAGATTCATTCTTGATAAAGCTGAAGCAAGATGTTTTCTGATAGTCTTTCACTATTGTAAAAATATTTGAATTTTAAAAGTGGGATTTCTTAATTTGAAGCTACACGTAAGGAGTATGTCTGGAGTATGGAACGGCACATCATTTGAAAAAAGAGTCTTTATGAACACTAAAAAACCGGACGAAAGAAGAAAAAAAAACACTTTCAAGAAGATAATGGACCCACATCATTGAAAAAAAATAAGGTAAAAAAACCAGAAGTAAAAAGAAAAAAATGTTAATGTGAAATTAAATAAATGTAGGTATGAAGAAAAATGTTTTTACAAGCAGTTTAAAAAGTTATAGATTTTAACCGAGACTTATGGTTCTTTTTCACAACTGTTTGGAGAGTTTCGAAATTTCTCCTTCAACGATTGCTAACTCTTCTTTTTTTCTTTTGGCACTTTGGCGGAAACTATTGGACTTAACAATTAATGAGAGATCTTGCTTCTTTTCAGCTTGTTCAGCCAGGTCGTCTGCACCTTTTTCTAAGGTCTTTACATCTTCACATAAGCGTCTTTTTCTCTCTTGTAGAGATTTTGTTTTTTCTGACTTTTCATTTTTAATAGCTGTGAGAGCCTTGATTTTCTTTTCTTCCTCTAAATAGGTAGCACATCTACTGCGAGCACCTGATACACTTTGTCTTAACTCTTTGGTTATTACCATACTGGATAAGCTCTCCATTTCATCGGTAAACTCATGTACATAACGCTGTGCTATGCAGGACTGCTCCTTTAAATTTTCTACTTCTAGGTTTTTATTTACACTAAAACCTCTCTCCACTGATGCTTGTCCATGACTTAAGAGTAGAGTTATTTTGACAACTTTCCATAAATTTTTGTATTCATCCTTGTCCATAAAGTTAATATAAAACTCATCAACTCTTGACTTCTCATTAAAAGGCTCATAGTGTGCAAAGGTGACAGCTTTCTTTAAGACAACGTTTTGATAAAATGAATCAAATTCATCAAGAATAATATCAACTTTACCAGCTACGACTATTTTACAATCACACAATGTATTTAAGACAGACCTCATTTTCTTCTTGCAAACAGCTGACCGACTAACAGGAGAAGAATCTGCATCTAGGTGAATCATACTTCTCGGATCCAAACAGGACAAATTTCGAACTAAGGCATGTGATATTGGAGATTTTTCTAAAATTTTTGACAAGACATTCTTGTAAAATCTAATAGCGCCAGTTATTAGATCAAAGTTATCTTTTTCAGCCACTTTCAGCAGCGACGAAAGACTGAGCAGGCAACTCAGCAGAGTAGTTCTCGTTTCAATTTCAACACGTTTTAATACTTTCCAGCGTACGTCTGAAAAGTCGAATGCTTTCTCATTTGACCTCCAAAAAGTGGATCTGAGAAATTCAAGCACGTTTTCAAGCACTTTCCAAAAAATCAAGCACTTTCAAGGCCTTGAATTTTTTTTTTAAAATCAAGCACTTTTCAAGCACTTTTCAAGCTTGCATGAACCCTGATTAATTACACAGAACGTAAGTTACCTTTATAAATTAAGGCGTAGGGGCAACTTCTGCCTTTGGTTGGCCAGAAATTTCTGTAAACGCATTTAAATTCCTAAAATTTATGAGAAATTCCGAATCTACTAAATGAAAGCAAGGATTTCAGGAGAACATGATTAACAATTTGCTGTCAGAAGGAAAACTGCGGAAGGAAAGTGGGAAAGATTTTTCACTAAGGCTCAACATAATATGAGGAGGAAAAAATGAATGTAATTTCCGTTTACCCTGGTTATAATTCTGGTATTGCAAGAATTCTCTTTCTCTATTTACGTAATTACGTATTAGATTATTGTATTGTATGAAATCCTGTTATCACGAAGACAGAGTATCATAGAGCATAAACAATAAACATAGGAAAGGTTGTGTCTGATCATGAGTCATTAGAAGGTTTTAGCGTAGTGTGCTGCAACCTAGCGGACACATGGTGCCTTCGATTCGCGAAAAGTTACCTTCAGTACTCACAATCAGTTGCAGTTGATTGATTTCGTTTATTGTCTCATCATTTACCTATTAATATTTATATTTCGTTCATTTATTTACCTATAATATTTTTTACGTGTCCAATTAGGGCATCATTAAAACAATTAATTTGGCCTCGTTAAGTGATACGTTCATCTTTGATACATTTTCTTCAAATGATCTAGAAAAGTTATTTTTTTGGAGCCGTAATAGTTTTCTCTGTTTTTATGAGAAATCGAGGATTTTTTATGTATTAATATTTCGGTACTTAAGTAATGGATCATTATTTTTCTTATGGATCTTGGATTTTTTTCGGGGGGGGGGGGGGAGGAAGCACAATTTTAGATGTTTTAATTATTGCAAATTTTAACATACTCAGTTAATAGGTAGTAAATTAAATCTGGGACTCATTAAAATTGCGCTCACCGCTGAGCGCTTCTCTAATACCCACGTATTAGAACTTTCCCGCTTGTTTTTTATTTTCTCTGAGCTGGACCAAGTTAATGGTCTAATAGAGGAAAAATCTGAGAAGTACTTGAATATACCGAATCTTGCCTCAGTATGTCATGTCTTCATATCTTCATTACCCATCCTCGCGACTCAAGATGCAATCAGATTGCTCTATCGCATGTTGTTTTCGAGTTATTTTGGCTGAACTTCTTGGTAAGGGAGCGACCAAAGATCACCAAGTAATGTAGTCAGTCAGGTGTTAAGGCCACTTAACACCTATACATCGCAGGTAGGCAGATCATACACAATTACATGTTTCCATTTTGGAAAGATCCCACGAATTCAAGTTAGAATTTTCTCGAATTGAGAGCATTTTACGGTTCTCAACGGCATATTCTCAAAGTCAATTTCAAATTAAAAACTCTGACAAAGCAGCAAAGATTTGGAAACGCAGTTTTCTGCGGTAAAAAATGAACCCCAATAATAGGCCAATGGTAATAACAAAGGTAACAATTATCGGAGAAACGGAAGAGTCATTTGCCCTGTCTTGAACGATCCCTCTTGAAAGACAAGACAGGTATCGGGATAATATGCCTCTCCTCCCATCTTTCTTCGAAACCCATCTCCAGGAAGGAATTAAGAGCGATAGGCTCGTTTTGTGTGGCGCTACTGCCGGGAAAACTATAATGAACCCGCGCGGAGAAGAAAGCCTTGAATGGTGAGCGTTGTAGATGCGCGATGCGCCGAGCAGGCAGACAATGCAACGGATCCTTACAGACTTCGACTCTACGAAGATGCGAATAATCGATGACTGGCTGGAGCAAAAGTTATGCCAGGGTTGTCGAATTTCATCAAAATTGCTCCGAATAGAAAAAGGAAAAAGATGCGTGATAGAAAACCGGTGAGATTGGTGGCCTTAGCGGGCTACGCACTGCACTCCCAACGCAAGCGATGGAATCCAGTGAGGCAATAGTTGAGCTTGGATACCAACACCATTTTTCGTCTAATAATGATTGACTAGGCACTTATTGAGCATTTTATTGACCTATTGGTGGCCGATGAATAGATCAATTCATGATGCTGCGTCCTTCTTGCAAAAGTTGACCTATCGATCCGACAATGTTCGATGGTCCCAACGTGAACAATAAAGCTCAACCTCAGGTTCAATTCCTGTGCTGAGTCATAATCAATTCATGACCGATCGAACACTATAAAATCCGATTCGAAGTTACGTCTTGACCCATTTGATCACCCTGACGTAAATCTTTCATAAAGGTTATTTGTCCGTTGATGTAGGAACCATTGATTAGTGATATGCACCCAATGAGTTACGCTTGCCACTGAATAATATGTCGGACTGAGCAGTTTTGAAGCAAGTTTGGTAAACTGAGCCATGCTTATTCAACTGATCGCTCAACACACTAGCCTATAGCATTAGAGCCTAGAGCAAGGACGTGTCACAATACAGAGTTTTTAGGATCTAAAATGGCTGCCAACCTTCTGACACAAAAAATGTTACTACCAATCTTCTATACAGAAATGTCACCGACAATCTTCAGATTCAAGTATCAAACCAAGATGGCCAAGAATATTTATAAATGAGTGCTCTTGCGCAAAAACGAGTGAATTTATGCAGAAACTAAGTCAAATAAGTGCTCTGAAAACGATAGGTCGTAACAATTGTAATACTAAATAACTCTAGATAATTCAAATTCGTGGTTGGCTGCCTGTTTGGGCCCTAAAAGCTCCAAGATCTAACCTCAAAATTACCGACATGTCCATACTCTCCCTACATGGGTACTCTACTCCAGTCATCGGGCGAATCTGAGTATTGCCTCCCCGATAATGCCTCTTACCCTACAGAGAGAACAGTAAGGTGTGGTCGTCAAAATTCTCTGTCCACGCTTGCAGATTCGATTCCTGATTGCCAAGCCAAGACAGCGATGGACTGCCGGTCATCATGGTAGGCCGAGCGTATGCAGGACGGAAGACGCAGGTAGCGGATGGCCACCGCGCGTCGCGCAATCAATGGTTCGGCCTCTCACCTTGGTGACCCCTCATACTAAACTTAGTGTTTTGGTTCGGAGATGGGTCGCCACGCTGCCGTGCTAAGGAAAAACGCCGTATGAACCCTCAGGCGTTGCCAAATTTCCTCTGATAAAACACGAATTCCCCGGTAAACTTATGAATATTATTCTTCCAATTTTTCACAGAATGGGCCTGTTGCATGGAAGAGATACAGCCGTGCAAATAGACTTTATAGAGGTTAAATGACACGGAAATTACGATGGTCACATTAAAAAAGTCTGAAATACACTCCTTACTGCGCAATTTACGTTGTTAGGAACGCGCTTTTTCAAATTTCCCGCGTCAGCGGGGCGATTATTGAAATTTCTTGTTTGTCGGGACGACATAGATGACATAGGTTAAAAGGCGGAGCGTGATTGGTCGGCTTTGTCTTATCGCTGCTTTGTCGTGCCTTTGTCAGGTGGAATGATCGACAAGCTAACGGCATACCTCTTATGTTCCTGACAGTATGTCGATCATTCCACCTGACAAAGGTACGATAAAGCAGCGTTAAGACATAGCCGACCAATCACGCTCCGCCTTTTAACCTATGTCATCTATGTCGTCCCGACAAACAAGAAATTTCAATAATCGCCCCGCTGGGGGCAGTTTTCTAACGGAAACAATTAACGGCAATTCGCGGCTATTTCCGGTCAACTAAAACTGACAACATAGGTACCTAAAAATCGGAGCTCGTGATATCGTGAAATGAAATGTAGAAAGATTGCGTTGGGTATTTAAAAGTTGATCGATTTGGTTACCGCATAAAGCGTATATGGACCACTATAAGAGATCACGTTGGGTTTCGTAAACAAACTGAAGGAAAAAATAACAACAACAACAACGACTCGGCAACTTCCGGAAATCACCGAGCCCGCCGTTTGCTCGTTTCCGGTGATTAGAAAACTACCCCCAGACGCGGGAAATTTGAAAAAGCGCGTTCCTAACAACGCAAATTGCGCAGTAAGGAATGTATTTCAGACTTTTTTAATGTGACCATCGTAATTTTCGTGTCATTTAACCTCTTAAAAGTCTATTCGCGCGGCTGTATCTCTTGCATGCAACAGGCCCATTCATTTTGATCTAAAATTCCTGAAAATTTCAAGGAAAAATTTCCATAACCTCCCTCGATAATAAACATTTTATTGAGAGAAATTTGGCAACTCTCGAATGCTCATACGGCGTTCTTCCTTAGCACGGGGCCGAGGCGTCTGTCCAGGGAGTGCGTCTATCCCTCGGCCGAGTCAAGTGGATTGAGTGCATCAGCGCAGCTTCTGCCGCGGCACCGGTCTCAGCTATGCCGAGCGCCGTTGCCTTTTTTACCATAATTCCCATCATTTTTCCGGTTATTATAACCGGGGAAGGGAGATTTTTAAGTTGGGAACGGCAACGAGCCATAGCAGAACCCGGGGCGCCTCGGGTGATCACCGACCCGATCCGACTCGTCAGACTCCGATGAGAGCGCTGTTGCTCGTTTACCAGAGGCTCTCACGGGTTTTCAATGGATATCTCGTGTATTACAACCAAGAAACGGCAACGTCTTGGCTATGTTGTCGATAGTAATAGAATTCTTCCGCTTTTCTTTGATGCCGGAGGCGAAATAGAAGCTCGTTCAGTCTAATAGCGGCAACGCTGGACGAGTATCGTCGTTGCCGCGATTGGGCCTAGTTTTAGTCTTCGCTAAAGTCTTCGTAAGTCTAAATCGTTGTTGAACAACACAGATAATGATTCTTTTTATGTTAATATTTTTACAGACATCATGATAGATAAATTTAAGAAATAAAAATATGAAATCGTTGAGAGGTGAATGAGAGATTGTAAAAGGACGAGGTGATCTTCTTGGTCGATAACCGTTAATTAGAGGTGTTGTTCGTCAAATAGAAATGTTCAGGTACAATCTATTCCCCTGCGAAATTGATGACTTTGCCTTGGTTTTGTTGACTTACGAGCCTACATTAAGGTATCACCTTTGATAGGACTTGGTTTTTCTGTTCAAGCTGCATGCATATGAGGACTATAAGGCTTGGCAGTATATTTGAGACCCTGCACTGTCGAGTCCCTATGATGAAAATATTTTTCAAAGATCAAGACGTAATTACTTTATAATGGCTGATGACCAATCGTTGATCAATCTTATCAGTGAACAATTAAGACCGTGCCTAGAAAAGGTTTTTACCGGATCGAGAGTAGCTTTTCTGAATTTATAGGCGATGGAACTGTTGAACGTTGCTCGGTCGACAAAATACTGTAGCTCACAGTATCTACACGATTTTGATAAATTCAGGATCTAAGATCAATTATATCGACCCTCTAGAACATGTTACTAAAACGATTGTAGAAGTACAATCTTGACTGTCACCAATCTCAAATCTTGATTATCATTCAGTTTTCCTGTTTTGGAACCCTAATTTTTTTTTTTTTTTTTTTTTTTTTTTTCTTTTTTTTTTTTTTTTTTTTTTTTTTATTATTATTATTGAGAGTTTAGTGGCTTCTATTCCTTTTTTGGAATCTACAGCCATCTATAGGCACTATTTATTGTCCGAAGACATCAGGGAGTTTGGTAGACATCCATGCTCGGGCTTACAAATTTTCACGGATTAAGGCCGAGCGAATTCTGCTTACAGATCCACTCGTCAGAACCCTAATTTTGACCACGTAAAAACGACCGAAACATTTTTCGCTGCGGAGGACTCAACACGAAGCTTAGGAATACAATGCATCATCAACATAAATTAGTGTGACTGGCCAAAAGGAACTACCAAATCCCTGAAATTGGACCCGATCTCCTTTTATTCTACTTACATCAATTACAACCGCGGGGCTTCTAGAGTCCCTTTATAGAGAGAGTTAATAGACACTGTGGCTCGTCACAAACGGGAATGAAGATTACACAAATTGAACGTTTTTCGTAATCTTTGATCAACTCATTCCCGAATTCCTGTCTCCGTTCCTTCTCTCACTCCATTTGTTCCTTGCCGTGTCCCTCGTTCCCCGGTCCATTCCAGTTTATAATCTTTGCTATTGGTGAAAAATTTAATTTTCATCCCCGTCTGTGGCACTGTGGAGGCCTAAAATACGGGCACCAATCAGAAATGGATTCGTATTGTCTTAACTCTCATAGTATAATGGGACTCTAGGGGCTTCGAGAAAGGTTCGCTTCTACATCGAGCTTCACGTTATGATTGAGAGACAGGTCTTGCAACACGGGTATTCGGCCACGCTGCTCCCGTTTCGGCAAGCGCCGAATGACGCAAATCGAAGAAAAACCGGGCGAATATGGAAGTGAAAGTAAAAGAGCTTTGATTTAAGTCCGAGCTGGAGGCGGACTCGGCCGATCTGACAGCGTCGAGGCGGCGTGGTGCGACGGAAACTTCGAGAGGAAACCACGTGACCTGCTGACATGAATTCCATCATGGCGGCCGGCCGAGGCCCGCACCGCGCCACGCCGCGCCGACTGAATGAAATACCCATCAGGCCCCGGCTCCGGACTCCGGCCCCGATGTCGACTCCTGGAGCTCCGGCGGCAACTTGGAAGACATCACGTGAATACACTCCGTTCCCCCAACACTAATTTGAGCCAAGTTATCTTGCACCGCAGCACGCAGTACCCGCCGACACGGGACACCAACCTCACCCAACTCCGACCGCCTTCCACTCCGCGTTCCCACACGGAGGATCGTCTCTTGCTTTTTCGACAGACCCTCACGCACTGAAAAAAAAATCTCGGTGTATTTACTAAGAAAAGGGTAAAATTACCGAGAATTCAGGGTTCTACTTGATCCCAGTTTTTTCTTGGTAAAATTACCATTTCTGGAATTGGTAATTTTACCGAGAGATCTCGGTAAATTTAATGAACTTTCTCGGTAATTTTACTGGACCTTGATAAAAACGCCACTATTTTTTATCGACTGTGGTAGAATTACCGAGATAAAATGGCAAAGTTACCGGGAATTGATTACCAATAAAAGTGGTATCTTTACCTGAAAAAAATAGTGAAAATACCGGTTTTTAGGTAAGCTTACCAGTCTGTCTTGGTAAAATTACCAAGAATTGCTAAAAAAAGTGAGATGGTAAAGGTGCCAACGGACCGTGGTAAAAACGCCGAGAATTTTTTTTCAGTGCGGAGGATCGTCTCTTGCTTTTTCGAGAGACCCTCACGCTTTGGAAACCCACGATCTCTGCCTCGCACCTGTTCGGGTATGGGTGAAGTTGAGAATTTGTCACTACTGGAACTTAGGAGACATCATGCCCGGATCGAGCAAATAGACAGGTATGAGAAACAAGCGTTTAGCTGCTGAGCGCTAAACATAGGTGTGATCTTCCAAGGCACGAGAGACCTCAGATTCGAAGAACTCAGGATCGAGATAAAGGCACTTTACTGCTGTGGTAACTTACTAGTGATAAGTAAAAGCACCGAAGGAACATTCAAATGTTGCCAAAGTTCCTTTCTTAAATCATATGATTGTGAGGAAAGATAATAATAATTTTCCTTGAAATTATATTGGACATGCTGGTTTGATCAGACTCTAGTTTTTTTTTACTTTTTTTAGAGGAATCTATGTAAATATTGAATATATTATGTTGGGGCTGAAAATTTTCCGATGAAATGCAACTGAACGTCCTCCGTTAGAAAAAAATGAACGAAAACGTCCGCTGTTCATTATTCAAGATGCTGAGGGTATCATAAGTTGTAAACTCCGAGATTGATTTTTCAACTCGACTTGATGGAGAATGATCTTTCAATAAATTACTCAAAGATAGCAAGGTGCCTTTTTCTAGGGGTTGTCGCCTCGTAAACCTGATAAATCTCTCTTGAGGATGACCGATTGCGTTGTCATTACCGCGTTTTCTACACACTCGTGGAGACTTTAACGCACGTATAAGAAAAAAGTCGCTCAATAATGTGTTCCCCATACTGTATCTTTGTCGTCATAATATTTACTTGTGGACACTTGCAAGTCATATTAAATATGTTCTATTTGGAAAACCTGGTTTAGCGAGGAAATATTTTGTGAAACGCCGAATTCGATGAAAAAACTTAGTCGACTCGAGTTAATGAACCTATTCCTTGTGAAAATTACATGGTTTTCAAACATTTGCTTCATTTGCTTGCATGATAAGGAATTTATTCAAAACTCCAGCAGAACAAGGTATTTAATATTTGTCTCTTAAGCATATTTTTCATAATTTATCCTTTTATATATTTTCGATATGAACATGACAGAAACGTTTGCTTTTATACATCCTGTCAACAAATACTCCGGTTTACGTGAAACTCCAAGCTTTCGCGCTGCAGTAAGTTGGAGGTAAAGGGAGTTTGGTACATGTTCATGTCATGGACTGATCGACCTGCTTCACAAAATGCATCAAGCTTTTATCGAATATCAGATCTCGATTAGAAAGTAAATATTTTAATATCGGGATTTCGCATCACGTCGTGGCAATTACGTGACACTAACAGGACATGTCAATATTAAGTCCTAGACACGTAACAGGAAGCAACTTGGCCACGTCCATAAGTGACTTAACCGGACACATAATTAAGCTTAGTGAATCAATTTACGTAAGTAAATGCTTGCTCACAGAGAAAATAGAGAATTTTTGATAAAGTAAAAACCCTCATGAAGTTATACTATTTTTGGTTATTCAGATGACCATTAATAGACTATTTACGCGTGTCGCAAAATGTTTTCATGCAGATTGAATCCTGGTGTATTAAAAGTGTCTAAAAAGTAACAGGATGAGTCAATACGCCAAATTTGAATTTTCATCATTTATGAACTATCGTATTTTAAAAAATGCACCGGATACCATAATCCAACGCGTTTAAGCATTCGATAATTTCCTCTATCTGATTTTCATAAATGATACATGCAGAGTAATGCAAGTTTTACGCACAATCAACCGGGATTTTTTTCCCCTTTTACGATCAAATCAGTGTCTTAAAAAGATCATTTGAAAAACAAAATCAAGATTAAAAACACCTAAAAAAATCAAATCTTTAACCTGAAGGAACGACTAATTCGACACAAATATTGATAGCTTTCTATTGTAAATCAAAATGTCAGCGCATTTCTAGTTGTATAAATCACGATGCAGCGTAAAGGTCTAACTTCATTAATATTTTGTTTCATTTTCAGAGACAACGGCACATTCGCAAGCACGCAACATGTGTACGATGGGCTTACAAGGGGAACTTACGGACCTGCCGCCTCCGATTGGGCTGAATTTTTTTTTACAGACTCTATGGACAATTCTAGAGGTCAATTTGAGCCGTTTTCCCGAATGCGCAATAGGAAGGGCGTAAAAAATTCCCAAAGTTGCGTTTTCGGCGTGTGATTTGGTCGTGCGGCGCGTGGCAACACTGATAGCAGCCTCTAGTACCGCTTTATCGGCCTGAAGGTTTCAGCGGAGTCCGGAGCCCTACTGCACACGTACTGGTTCCATGATAGTGATGTCCCGGTTCGATCCTCGACTTTTTATTTTCCGCATGATCACGTAACATTTTACTTTTAATTCTTCATCCGCATTTATAAATCAAGCATTCCGATCACTATCCCCCCCCCCCCTCATTTTACGTAGAATCCTCATAACTTAGGATGTTACCTTCGAAATAACCAGAAATTTCATTCCAGAATTGGGGGTAAGCGTGAAATTCAATGTTAAACGTCAGCCAGGTAGGGTCGTCCAATTGCACCCGAAACGCCGTTTAGAAGCAATTATTTTTTATTAGGATGCCCTTGGTTCTTAATGAAACTTAAACGCGACTAAACGAGAACATGACAATTCTTTTGATATAAAAATTATATAGGGCTCCGATGTCTCTTATTCTCATAGCTTGACAGAGCGTGAAAATGGTTCAAAGTGGATACTTTTTGCTATTTTAGGCAACATATGCGTAATTAACTCTTTTTTAAATCATAAACCTCCTTGGAAATCAACGTTCGTTTAGACGGGGACCGAGATGCATCTTTAGACACGCCAAAATTTCTGAAATCCGTCGCTCCGTAGCTTTGTAAAGCTTTTGGAACACGCAACTAAAACCCAACTAAGCCAAGTTCGTTGTAACTATGGTGGTCGTTGCTCGACGGGCTGTGCTGGCTGTGCTGTGTTGCCACTTGTTGGAGGATAGGGTACTTGCCCGGTGGGGGGGGGGGTGGCTACCGCCACTCATGATGACCATTAATAGACATTTACGCGTGTCGCAAAATGTTTTTCATGCAGATTGAATCCTGGTGTATTAAAAGTGTCTAAAAAGTAACAGGATGAGTCAATACGCCAAATTTGAATTTTCATCATTTATGAACTATCGTATTTTAAAAAATGCACCGGATACCATAATCCAACGCGTTTAAGCATTCGATAATTTCCTCTATCTGATTTTCATAAATGATACATGCAGAGTAATGCAAGTTTTACGCACAATCAACCGGGATTTTTTTCCCCTTTTACGATCAAATCAGTGTCTTAAAAAGATCATTTGAAAAACAAAATCAAGATTAAAAACACCTAAAAAATCAAATCTTTAACCTGAAGGAAACGACTAATTCGACACAAATATTGATAGCTTTCTATTGTAAATCAAAATGTCAGCATTTCTAGTTGTATAAATCACGATGCAGCGTAAAGGTCTAACTTCATTAATATTTTGTTTCATTTTCAGAGACAACGGCACATTCGCAAGCACGCAACATGTGTACGATGGGCTTAGTGACAGGCACGATTGCCATGGCCACTCACATTTTCATTAAAATAACGTAAAATATGCTGATTTAAATCAAACATTCAAAATGTTAATTTTCATGAATGGATTTCGTTAAGTCATTGACGATGTGACTGCAACTTTGGGCTTTCAAAGTTGGCAATGACAAGTCTAACAGTGTCAAGTGATCTCATCCAGAAGTCTGGACTTATATTTAGCTGTATGTAGGTTGGTCTCAAGGTAAATGAGTGCAAACTAGAGTCTGCGCATAAGAAGCACTCGTGCAAGGGCCTACCTTAATTTCCGCATGAGTCACAGAGAGCATGGATTTATATTAAAGTAGGGCTCACACGGACATGAGATTACATCAGAGGAGCGAAAAAAAAGGACATCTCAATCTACAGACATGCATCTTTTGCATTGTCGCAAAGATTCTAGAGCCGCATGCGGATTTCGGCAACATTTGACCATCTCAACTGTCAAAACTGCCCTTGGACATGGTATTTGGAAAAACCTTACATGCACACATAACGTAAGCTGTGCCGTCAGGAGGGATATTTAAGACTTTTTTTTGGTGCTCAACGAGAGTTTTGTACGACTTACTCGTAAAAAGTGTACCCAGTTGGTTATATCTCTTGAGTGCAAAGGCAACCAAAAAGAAACGTTTTTTCCTTTCACGTTTCTTCGCGGAAATCTGGAGAAATCACAGGAACGTGGCGACATGGGACGTTGCTCGAGCGCATGCGCGCTTTCGATCGGAAATCGTCAGTACGGGCTGCAATGGCTGCATGGCGATGCGCTGGCTGCCGCTGCCGTGCCGTGCGGCATCGGTGTCGTGTCGCTGCTCGAATAAGATATGAATGAGAATTGATTTGTTCCGTTTGCTCAGGTTTTAATTTCCAATTTCAAGTTCCAATTACGCGCTCACCGCTGACCACTTTCTTCCCCCCTCCCCCCTCCGGTCCCCGGCTCCCCCTCCTGTTGGTTGCGGCAGCGCTGCGCGTCCAGATAATGTCATCGATGACCATTCGCTGTGACACGCGAGGTATTTAAAGGGCACTTCGTGAGTCATTCCGCTGTCTAGCAAAGTCGAAACTAAAAGCATGGTAGACAAGACTGACATTTGAACTACATTTTGAAATTGGGAACTACACGGCCTGGTTCATCTACAAAAACACTTACGATATGTGCACTCTGAAAAAAAATTCAGTCATGTGATCCGAACGTTCGGCGTTCCGTACCATCCCAAATATTCGGTTTGTAAACTTTGTTCGTCAGTTCACTTGAACGCACAAGTTTTGTTGCACAAACCGAAAATTCGATTTGACAAGCCGAAAATTCAGTTTGACAAAACGAAAATTCAGTCTGACGAATCGAATTAGTTGGGATGATATGGAACACCGAATTTCGATCCATACGACCAAACTTTTGTTTTCAGTGCATTAAGTTGCTAATGATACATACGTTCTTCTCTACACTGAGCTAGACTTATGTGCTTCCTTACTGCATAATGCAGTCCAAGTGCAGTGTACCTAGCGGCGCATGCCTGCTTATTAGGGCAAAATCCTATAGTTCAGTGCGAGTTCACTCATATTCACGATCAAACCTTGCAACATGGAGCAGATATTATCTATGAAGACATCTTTGGAGAATTTCCTGTCCAAAAATGGAGCAAAAAGAGCTGTGCCAAAGGAGTTAATCACCGATCAGCGTCGGGGGCCCAATCGTGCGCTCGGACAGAAAAGCAGAGCAAAGCACGACGGAAAACGGCTTGGGATCCGACGATGTCAACCGTGATCCAAATTCAATTATGCAAACTGGTGATAAGGGGCACAGGTACACGCACCGACCGCGGTCGCGGCAGGGCAGGCAATTGCATAACGCACGCTTTAAGGAGTTGGCACACATGATTCAAAGCGAGCACTTGCCAACATAACGCCCCATAATCGTCGGATCGTTACGCTTTTAATTGATTATTTCAGGGCACTAATAGGCGCATTATCCGCCGAACTCTCTGTTGGCTTCGTTTTTAGCGGCTTCAATGATGTTCGCCGTCTGTTCTACACGGTGAAAATAATTTTGTTGAGGTGGGTGTCCGTTGTCCGGATGTGATTTGACGAAAAAGGTATTGCTGCATGGAAAGTTTTAAAAGAAGCACACATACACTGAAAAAAAAAATCTCGGTGTATTTACTAAAAAAAGGGTAAAATTACCAAGAATTCAGGGTTCTATTTGATCCCAGTTTTTTCTTGGTAAAATTACCGTTTATGGAATTGGTAATTTCACCGAGAAATCTCGGTAAAATTATTGACCGTTCTCGGTAATTTTACTGGACCTTGGTAAAAACGCCAATATTTTTTATCGACTGTGGTAGAATTACCGAGATAAAATGGTAAAGTTACCTGGAATTGATTACCAATAAATGTGGTATTCTTACCTGGAAAAAACAGTAAAAATACCGATTTTTAGGTAAGCTTCCCAGTCTGCCTTGGTAAAATTACCAATAATTGGTAAAAAAAAAGTGAGATGGTAAAGGTACCAACGGACCTTCGTAAAAATGCCGAGAATTTTTTTTCAGTGTACATAGTCATTTCACACAAAACACTGGAAAAAAACACATTTGATCTAGAGTCTAGACTCTTGAAAACATTGACGAGAAACAATACTCTTGATTCATTCAGATTTAAGCTTAAATCAAAAGGAAATCCGCTCAAATTAAGAGGCTTGGTTTTTGATTTAAGCAAAAATCCGATTGAATCAAGAGTATTTTTTCTTGTCGATGTTTTCAAGAGTCTGCAGGACTCTAGATCCAATGTGTTTTTTCTACAGTGAATTTTGATTAATACGGGAAGTAAAACACAAAATAGCCCTAGCCTCCGGTTGATTTCAAGAGAAAATGCCGTCTAGTTCTCTTGAAGAATTTGTAAAAAAAAAACGAGGGGTGAAAACGAACGTCGCAATCGGAGGAATGTATTTTCCCGGTCTCCCCATCGTTTTCTGCACTAAAGTCTCTGCAAACCGTGCCAAAAGCAACACAATATTTGTGTTGGTTTGTGTTTCACTTATCCTATATTAACCAAAAGTAACACAAGAGTACTAATATTTTTATCAGTGCATATCTACACCGAGAAAAATGTAGCTTTTCAACACAAGCAAACAGCTTACAAACTTAGAATAGTTCCTTATTGAGCCAATGAGAACACTGACTGCATTATCAAAAATACGATTAATTATACAGAGAATAATTTTTAATGTGATGAAGAAAGTTAATGAAGACGGAGAGATGCCACTTTCCAGAAAAAAAACTACATTCACAGATTCCAGTGGTGGTTATGTGCTGTGCTGCAGAGTGCCCTGTATTGCGCTGTAAAAGCGACAAATACATACATACACGAGGAAATTTTCCTTGTCGTCGTGAATTTTTATTTTTTTCAGTCGTCACAACTGAAAAAAAAAAATTATGACGGTAAAATGACGTATCCCTAAAGATATAAGAATTAATTTAAGGATAAATTTCGAAAGTTTCCGCTGAAATCACATCAGTTAAAGCGCGATTATCATGATAAAAGCTATTTTTAACGATTGCAGGTCAACATTTTTTGGAGCAGCGATACTCGTATACATTTTGCGTGGCAATAATAACCTGCTCAAAGTGGCGCTAAAGCGTCTGTCCTTGGTCCAAATCGCGCGAGCTAACTGCAACAAAATCTCGACCATCAAGTCGGTGCCAAAAACGTAGCAAATAAGGTTATCCAAATATCGAGTAAAGGTGTTTTTTAGCCACCTTAAATAACTACCCACATTAGAATCGATGACCGCACAACCGTCAATTTCCCCACCGCGGGGCGATTATGAAATGATATCGACTGATGTCAGCGCTTTGTCGTGCGCGCCATCGACTAGCAGGCTAGTCGGGCGCGACACGCAAAGCGCTGACATACAGTCGATATCATTTCAATATCGCCCGCTGACAACTCAACATTCAACATTCAATTGAATGTTCACAGTTGTCAAATTGTAACGGGAAATCTTTTATCATCACTCGGTAAAATTTAATTCAATTCTATTTATAGCCGAGTGAAGTTGCAACTGTTAAGCTCAAAAGTTCAATTGCCCCCGGGTTGTTTCGCGCACTGAGACAAAAACAACTTGGCTTATAAACCATATTAGAGGTAAATATGGAACACCACTAATAGTAGTACCTCTACATATAATAATAGCACATATACCTTAGTTATGGTCTCTGTACCTTATTAGGTACAGAGACCTTAGTATGGTTCACAGACCGAGAATCATTAGTTTATTTACGACTATTATAGGTGTTCCATATTTACCACTAATAGGTTTATAAACCATAGCTTTTTCTCAGTGCGTATCGCCTGCAGGAACTTTGGCACAACGACCGATTCGAGTCGTTTCAAAGATACTCGTCTGAAATAACGAGACAACACTTGCAACACCCTTTGCAGATAATTATATTCGTATGCAAATTGCCGAGACACCACGGCAGCATGGGGTCGCGATAAAAAAAGGAGTATCAAGGGTAATTATATGCTTAATGAACCTCAACATGTTTTTTTTATATTTTTCTTGAAAACATTTAATGATGATACATTTTTGGACTCCTCTATGTGTCTAGTTTTTCGGAAAATATACGGGGTATTCGCCTTTTTTTTTCGTTTTTCTTTGAATTTTGACGTGTTTTGTATACCTTTCCAATCAGTCTGAACTTTCTGTGAAAGCAGTGTCATGTTGGCAGCACTTTTTACAGCTGTTCCCGCCACTTAAAAAATTTGAGGTTATGTTTACATTCATTCAACAAGTGATAACGAGTGCTCAGCCCTGCAAAAGTTGGAACTTCTTACAAGTAAGTACTGTCTCTTTTTTATGTTGTTTGGAAACTTGTTGATGGTGACACCCGTAAACGCAGGAAGGACATTTTTTTTAGTGTAGCTCTTTGAATTTTCAATATTTTCAGTTGATTTTTTTTTTTCAATGTCTAAGTGACATGTTGGACATCAGGGTATTTTTTTCCAATTTTTATCAGTTAGGAATATTTAAAAAAAAAACGTTACGGGTGTCACGCGTTACGGGTGTCACCAATGTGAGGACCTCATTGACACAGAGGATATTGCCCCACTTTTCCCTGTTTTCTTGTGAGAAATACTGTCAATGATTACACACAGATACTTGTTGTTGTCAGGATGATAACGTAGGAGTATCAGTGCCTCTAATTCATCAATATTTCAGTTTTTAAACGGAATAAACAGGCAAATTCTTACCTAGATTTTCTTATTTCTTTCCAGATAAACAGAATGCCAGTTTTTAAAAACAGAACAGCTAAGTTCAGACAAAAACTGAAAGGTGATGCGGCTGCATACCAAGAATATTTACAGAAAGAAAGAAATAGAGATAAATTAAGAAGGCAGAAGAAAAAATTGAAACTAGCCGCTGACACAAAAGCTCGCAAGGAGGATCGGAGAAAGGCTAACGGACAGGATGCGACTTCACCGCCGACGGAAAGATTGAAGCTGCTGCTGCGGAATCATGTAAGGTTACAAGTCCACCTATGTTAGGCTCATACTCATGTGTACAAACTCTCGGCAAAGCAGTTCGAAGAATCAGAAAAAACCCTACCTGACAGTCCCCGCAAAAAAGCTGCGGCTGTTAGAAAGTTAATTTTTGATGAATTTTCTCCAAAGGCAAGAAAGATGATTCTTAGCACTAAAGAAGTTAAAGCCAAAACTTCTTTGCCTAAGGACACAGAGCAAAAAGTGATTCAATTCTACATTAACGATAAATACTCATGGCAGGCCCCAGGCCTAAAAGACACCATATCCGTCAAAAACCCTAGCAACAGGAAAACGTACCAAGATTGCCAAGCGATACTTGATAATGTCAATTTCAGAGCTCTACGAACATTTTCGTGTGGCCTATCCAAACAATTCTTTGGGAATAGCAACATTTTTCAGACTAAGACCAACGCATGTTCTACCAAGTAGAAAGACACCACATAATGTGTGTACTTGTATTTACCATGAAAATTTTCAGTACATTATTGATTGCTTAGCACGAAACATTCCAGACTTTCCATCCAGGGGCAGCCACTTAATGGAAAAAAGTATGTTGTGACAAAGACAATGAAACCTGCATGAGAAATAATTGTAATCTATGCCACTCTGTAGGAGTTTTAATCAAAACAGAGATTTCCGCTGGGACTCATGGTCAAGTTCCGCCAGTGGATGAAGGGAGACGATAAAACGCTTAACTCTTGTAAGAGATACGAAAAATCGCTCCCAGAAAGTTATTCGAATTCTTCAAGACAAGCTGACACCAGTTTTAAGACACATTATTTCACCAATAATGTGCAGTCACACACGCTTTCCGAGAAAGTTAAAGAAAATATATCTTCTGATTCAGCAGTGATTGCAAGTTGATTTATTTCGGAGAAAAGTATGCCTTAAACATCAAGATGAGGCACAGTCAGCATACTTTAATCAGGGACAAGTGGTAATTTTTACTAGCGTTGTTTGGATGAAGAAACAAAAAATTTTGCTTCGCGTTTTATCTGACTGCAAAAAACAGGACAAAATTTGCTGCTTGTTACTTCATGAAATTAATTTTTGAGTTCCTGAAAAATAGTCCGCCAGCTCTTAAAAATGTGGAAAATTTTAGCGACGGGGCAGTCATCTCAATTCAAGAACAGGTTTACACTATCTAACGCCGTTTATGCTCATGAGGATTTTCAGCTTAACTTGACCTGGCAGTTCAATGCGACAAGCCATGGCAAAGGAGCGGTGGATGGTGTTGGCGCTGTGCTTAAAGAGTTTCTCTGGTCTGCTGTGAGATCCAGGAAAGTGCTTTTACCAGATGCTAAGAGCTGTCCATGAATATGCTACTGAGCATTTACAGGGGATCCACAACTTTTTATGCTCCAAAAGAGGAAATTGCAGTTTATCAGAAATTCCTGGAAGCAAGGTGGGGAAGAGTAAATGCAATCTCTAAAATTAAGCAAATGCATTTTTTCAAACCCAGTAGTAATAATTCTTTGACCACAAAGTATTCTCATCAGTCCATTGCTACCGCCCAGAGCACAAGGTTGTACGAAATAAAGCAGTGCAAGAAAAACTGAATGTAGACGATGTTTACACCGACTCGGAAGAAGAAATTTCTCTTGTACAACCGGTACAATGGTTGCCGGACCATCAAAGACTGCCTGGGGATGTCGAAGCAAATCTTAAGAATAGATTAACTGAAGCACATGAGATTAGTTACAATAATTTAAAGAAAGGTACTTATGTTCTCGTTGAAATTTCCTCACAGCACAAAAAAAAATTCAAAATGTTTATCGTTACGTTGGAATTTGTCAAGAGATAGACGAGGAAGAAGATGAAGTTAAAATCTTATTCTTAAGAACTGCTAGAGATCACCAATCCAAGATTTTTAAGATTTCAGATGAAATTTCCTTCGTGCCTTTTGATGCTGTCAAATGCATTTTAGAAGATCCTAAGCTGGTTCAAAGAGGAGACAGATTCTATTACGAATTTAAAACTAGTATTCAAGTTTTTGAGAAACCTCACTAATTTTTTTGAACATTTTTTGCGGAGACTTGTTTTTTGTTTTGCTATTATTATTTTTTAAGAAAAATGTGATAAAAACTGTTTTGTTTGTTTCTCATAGACTTATTACTTTTTGTTACACTATTATTGATTAGTTAGAAAACATTTTTTAGGTTACATTTTTCTCATATGTTTAAGAAATTAATTGTTTCCTTCTTAAAATTCTTTAAAAGACAAAATTTAAGACGTGCTATTATTCTAGTTATTGATTCCAAAGTGACCAGAAAGTCAAATTATGAAAGCCAAACTGAGTTTTTCCAGAAAAGCTCTACGGTGCTCACGTACAATGCAACTTGTCGTGCAAAATTTGTTCAATTTTTTCTGACTAGTATGTAAGTGAATTTTTTTCTTTTACTTTGTTTCTGGTTTAATTCCTTTTCACTTCAAGGATCTCAAAGAAATATGCTCTGTATTAATTTCAGTTTTCTAGAATACTTTTGAACCTGATACAAAGTTCATGTTCAATTTGATATTTTCTTTAGAATTTAGGCGATTTGTTTCCTATTCTCTCTCTTTGTAGTTTTGATCTCAAATACTCTTGTCCTAATTGCTCAATACATACTCAGGAGACAATATCCTTAAATGTGTACTTAATTTTAAGAATACCTTAAACTAAATATTTTTCTAAGACTTATTTTTCATTTGTTTTCCTAATAAATAAGATATTTGTTCCTTTCTATTAAAGATTTTAATCTATTCTTATGAAAACTATAATCCCTCAATAATGATAATAACACAAAAACCATGCTCTCCATGGTTTCTGTGTTATTAAATTCCTGAAGGTCTTGAATTCTGTAAAGTTAGGATAAATTTAAATCAAATTCCAAGCCGATGGCTCCTATCAGGCATTCTTGTGACACCCGTAACACTGTTTTTGCTTTACTCCTTAAGTAGGAGTGTCAAAAAATGAAACTGTCATTATAAATCAATAATACATTATCTCTTAAACACATTCCTTTGATTAAAAATGTTATACTATGATTTTTGAAAACAATAGAGGGAAAATAAGTTATTACATAAATCGAGACTCATCTTCTAGTAAAATTTGCTATTATGACTAACTTATTTCACCTTACCTAACTAAATTCAAAGATGATAAATGCAACAGGACCAAAAAGTTTCAATTTTTTTATTCAAAAGTGCTTTAATTTGAATGTGAACATACAGGGAACTTCGGTGACCACCCGTAACGTGACACCCGTAACACAAACTTTTGTGATTTTCATGACAATGGAAAGCAAAAAATGGAAAACAAAGCATATGGGGTTAAAGCACATATCCTTGGCTTCAACATATATTTTCCAGATTTTTATCTTAATACAAAATTCGCAGAGGTTTTAACTTTACTTGCAGTGAGGAAAAAGTCACTTCCAAAAACTGTGACACCCGTAACACCCCTTTTTGTGGGTTTTTCTCAGGAACTAAATGGAGGAAAAAACAAGTTCTTGTATACTTTAAGAATCTACAACTAAAGCTCTTTCTCCCTGTGCTATTGGTTTGTCTCCTAAACTTCTAAAAAGTATTAATAAACTTGTTCAAAGTCGTACGACCGTGACACCCGTAACGGTATATTACCCTCAACTCAATTCGTCGATCTACAAATATACTACTTCTCGATCGCCCTAGAAAGGAAACTTGATTTACTGTTGAAACCGGCAATTTAAATAACGTCAAATGACCAAAGATTGCAGACATTCTGTTTTTGGAAATTAACTTTAAGGCTTTAAGGAGGCATCGATGTGTTCCTCTATCCTTTCGCTCTATACTCAAAACTGAAAAAAAATATGACATCATTAACCCTGCTCTGACCCCTGACGAGACAGGGAGGGAGGAGGAATGGTAGTGGACACTAAACTGCCTAGTTATGGATGCTCTACGAAAGACTAGATTTTTTACTTCGTCAAAACACGATTCTACAACACACACAACTGACCATTTTCTATGAAAGACGTAGCTATGCATGCGGCGACTATACAATTAACATGGTGAGTAAAGCTGAAAGTTTAATGCTCATACTGAAAGTTCACCAAGTAGTATACAGAAATTGGAGCACACAAAAAATTAGCTCTCAGAGAGGTTATCATCGGAAGTTTTTTTAAGAAACGCCTTTAAGTTCCGGCCTAAATCTTTAAAAGTATTCATCCAAAAGTTCAGTAAGTGCATAAAACCACACGCTTATCATTATAGATTTAATTGCTTGAATCATTCTCTAAAAACTTGCACACTGAAAAAAACTCCGGCCGTAGAAGCCGTGCTTACGGGCTATACAGGGTGAGCGAAAAGTCCCCGACCCCCCCCTCTACCTTTTGAGCGCATGCTTGTATCGAAAACGAAATTTTAGGGATGCTCCTAGATCAATAAGAGCTACTTTTTGGCACATCCAAAATTTTGAGGGGGCGCCCCTCCCGCAAGGGGCGCACACTAACTCGAAATTTTCAAATGGTAACCCCCCTCTTGTGATACATCGTTGGAAAGGTAATAAAAAAAGAAACTTTTTGGCGCAAACCGGAGGTCGCTACGACTTTTCGTTCTCGAGTTATTCTCGGTCAAAGTTCAAAATAGGCCAGTTTTCAAAAAATCGTAAGTCCGGTTCAGAAAGGTGCAGAAAGGCAAACGAGGCGGCAAAATTCTTGGCATTGCATGAACTTTCAGAAAAAAATCGTCAAAAAACTTATCGTCTGCGCCTAGAGTGATTTTAGCCCCCCCCTCCTGCGATTAACTGTCTTTCCTGCGGGAGGGGCGGCCAGTTCACTGGAGGCGGAAGTAGGTACCTTTTTGAAGGTAACTCAGCTAACTGACGGAGCCCAGACTATTTGGGGGGGAGGCACTCCCCCCCGCCGCCGCACCCCCTCCCTTCCGTGGTAGAATGATAGTTTCGTTAGTTAGTTAGTGTTTGTTGTTGGAGGGGGTGCGGCGGCGGCGGGGGGGGGGAGTGCCGCCCCCCCCCAAATAGTCTGGGCTCCGTCAGTTAGCTGAGTTACCTTCAAAAAGGTACCTACTTCCGCCTCCAGTGAACTAGCCGCCCCTCCCGCAGGAAAGACAGTTAATCGCAGGAGGGGGGGGGGGGCTAAAATCACTCTAGGCGCAGACGATAAGTTTTTTGACGATTTTTTTCTGAAAGTACATGCAATGCCAAGAATTTTGCCGCCTCGTTTTCCTTTCTGCACCTTTCTGAACCGGACTTACGATTTTTTGAAAACTGGCCTATTTTGAACTTTGACCAAGAATAACTCGAGAACGAAAAGTCGAAGCGACCTCCGGTTTGCGCCAAAAAGTTTCTTGTTTTATTACCTTTCCAACGATGTATCACAAGAGGGGGGTTACCATTTGAAAATTTCGAGTTAGTGTGCGCCCCTTGCGGGAGGGGCGCCCCCTCAAAATTTTGGATGTGCCAAAAAGTAGCTCTTATTGATCTAGGAGCATCCCTAAAATTTCGTTTCGATACAAGCATGCGTTCAAAAGTTAGAGGGGGGGTCGGGGACTTTTCGCTCACCCTGTATAAACACACCGTCAAGAGGGAGAGCTGGCGCCACTTTTAATCATTTTCCAGGTCCCAAATTCCGAGATTCCTGTGCGACGCCGGGTCCCTTTTTCGATACATAATCGACTGTTTGCGATACACGGGGACCCGGCCATATTCCACACCGCCATTTTGGATCGAATATGTATCGAAAAAGTGACCCCGCACACCGGGCTCGGAACTCGTCGAGCAGAACATGGCGCCAGCTCTCCCACTTACATTACGACTCTATGTACTCTATGGGCTCCAGTACCTGGAACTTTCGAGCTCTGGGCCCGGAACGGACGTTGTGTGTATAAAGCTCGTGCAACTTTTTGTTCAGTGCAGACATGAAAAAGAAGATGATTTTCCTAAAACTCACGCCGAAAAAACGAAGATCATTCGCGATCTTGCATAGCCTCATTACTCACAACAAAGTAATTTTAGAAAGTCGCGTCTTGCATGCATTGATATGCGCGTGTAATCTTCCTTGCCACTGCTTCCCCCTCCCTCACCCCCCGCGTCCGTTCATCACGCTTCATTAGGAAGCTTAATCCGACTGAAGACAATTAATATTCAGTGCGCTAATGCAGCGCGGAAAGTAAGCAGAACTTAGCGTCGCGTCGCCATCAATCAGCGTGTCATTTTTCCGCGTGAAAGCGCGGGTCGCCGCCCCGGTCGAAGAAAGCACAGCTTAGCCGTGGCCGACGTGGTATGCACGTGAGGGACGGCGGAAAGAGAGGGAAGCTCGCCGAGTAGGAAAAGTTGCTCTTGCAAGGACAAAAGACGACTCTTGAGCATCCGGCCCGGTTTGCGAGCCTCTGTACTTACGTCTGATCGGTATCTGATAGCCGAGCTGACATACCTGTTATCTTTGACTATTCAGAGACTCCCGCTTCGACAGAGACCAAGTAGAGGCGTTTCTCTCCATTTTCGCTGGTCTAAAATAAGCGAACATGGATTCTATGGATTGAGGGTGTGGTGGGGTGGTTGAGACCTGTCCTAATGTTTGTAGAATTGTTACCCAAGAGGGTGGGTCCAGCTCCCTGAACGTCTACTTTCCTTCAACCCTCTCAGCTTAGACTCACGCAGAGAGGAAAAAAAACACGGTTATTCTACGGTAGTAATGTTACGGGGGATTCCGCAGTAGTAGAACCGCGGGTTTTGATTATTGTAATGATGAACATGGTGATGCTACCATGCCCACAGTATCATTACTGTGAACACAATAAGGTTACAATGAGTGTGGTTATGCTACTATGCTCATCAATAATTTCACCAAAATCCACGGTTCTACTGTCGTAGAATCCCGTACGTCATTACTACCTTGGTGACCGTAGAATAAAAGTGTTTTTTTCTCGGTGTAACTGGACTGAAGGATGCAAAAATTAACCATCATTTCTAGCTAATTTTAGAGACGACAAATGTCATTAGTTTCTCTGAATAGATATTTACTTTTCGATGGCTGAGGAACAATACTGCGAACAAAATAATTATTATTTATGAACACTTTACTACGAGCTGTTGAATCGCTAACAGCTAAAAACAGGGTTCGGCTCCAAGGTGTGAAAAAGAAAGTATACAATCATCTTCCATTTTTGGTGTTCGGCTGCCATTCCTTCAGCTTCTCAAGTTTTTTCCACCTGATTGTGGATTAATTTAAAGCTCTCATTTGTCCAATTATGTGTGAGATTTTTTTCTTTTAACGAGAAATCCCTCTGATTAATAATTACCGGTTTACTCTCTTCAATATAATATTTGCGCACGTTTGTCGAGATGGCACGAGTGGCGAGAACGAAAAAAAAGTTTGATGAAAGCTCCTCTCTCAGATGCCGGACATACGGATACAAAGCTTTGCTAAAATAAACTCAATCTCTTCTCTCTGAGAAATGAATGTAAGGAACGAAATGCCGTTTCACTTTTAAATTCCTACTTTTCCCTCAGTCTCGCAAACGGCATTATAAGCCGTGTCTCATAAGTCAGCATTCTCATTCCTCCATGTCTGCAATAGCGTCGCACCTCCAACAGAAGAGCGTATCTCAATTTTCAGATGAGCCCTGTTTGACGTATCAATCCATGTTAGACGGAGCTCATGCAAAAATCGAGATACAACCTTACGTTAGAGGAGCGACGATATATTTCTCGGTACTTGCAGACACAGAACTTGTTCGCTATTATTAAACTAATCCGTTCAGAGCTGCTTTTCTCGTTTATTTCGATGCACTTGAAAAAATCTTTTCCGCATAAAAGTTCTGTCTAGTCAATTCATGCTTGTCGTGAGAGGATTTATAGGTTGGTCGTTTAAATGCAAATTATCATTCCTAGGATATAAATAAATCAAAGTCTTCGTTTAAAAATCGTACACATATTGAATTTAAATATCAAAGTTAATCAAAATTATTTTTAGAACAACAATAGAATCCTCTTAGCATGCTACATTGTTAATGTGTTTTTACGCATTTTGTTTTATATGTATGATCATGCTTGCTGTTTAATGGAGGTGAGTTTTTTCTGTTCTTTCCAAATTATGCCATTTGAAAGTAGAAATCCACGATATTAAAGACTATAATTTCTCATTTAATACAGTAAGTAGCCATTTTAGGTAAAAAACAAAAAAAAAACTGGAGTAACCCTCATATAATTTGATTGACTATGAATAGTGAGTGATATAATAGCACATAGAAGACAGACTTAATTGTCATTTACACATGTTATTCAATTACTCAAATATTCATTGGATTGCTATCACATTTATTGCAGGTAGATTGTTTGGACAATATGCTTAACAGCTGCAAATGTTGTGGCGATTTGCTTCGAATACTTGCTGAGTATTGTGGCCCTCACTTTTGGAAAACAGCGTGGGTGGATGTAGTCATTCAGAAATGTTCATAAAAATATAAAGTTCCCATAAATGGTAGGGATATAAACGGGAGGTTTGTTGCGAGTTTTTTTTTTCCAGCGGTATAAGCACATACATATAATAAGAGGAGACTATACTATTAAAGAGATATTTCTGTTTAGTTTGAATAAGAATTCACTTAGCTGACAATGAGTGTACATTTTTCGTATCCAAATTGAATGAAAAGAAATTGATGTTGTTTTGAATTTTTTAATGCGGGCGCTTTTGATTTTAAATCTACACCCGAAATTACAAGCATTTCACGTTTTGAAGTAAAGATGTGAAACTAATGAACTTGCCTTGAAAAAAAATGTTGTTAAAAAAAAGAAGAAGAAGAGGGGGAGAGAGAGAGGGGGGAGAGAGAGAGAGAGACTGACTTCACTGACAACTTTTAAAGGTACCGCATATTGTCACAGTTGTTTTCTTCTTCTTATTAAAATGTAATGCAAAGATTGTACTTTTTCTTGAGGCCATCTCTTGAAATTGATCAAACATTCTCGGAGGACGCAGATCAAACATTCGCAAGTGGAAGAATTGGCACTTGCAAAAAAAGGGCACGTGGATATAATTGGTGGACTGTAGTCAGAAACCGGACAGGTGACATGTTTCTTGGCCTCAGTTGCTAAATTACGTCTATAAATCACCGAAATGTTCCGCTGATCGCATGGATTTTGTGATTTCTGCAGCTAATTTGGCGACTGTTGAAGTCCAATTGGTGTTAGGTTCATTATGGCTCGCCGTCGCCGCGTCGCTTTGCAAGGAACGACTCACTGGCGGAGAGATCGCAGTTGCCAGCCTCTGAATAAAATTATTCAAAATTTTGATGCAATGTAATAAGCAAAGAAGAGAAACACCAACATTCTCCCTTTCCTTCTCCTCCTAGCTTCCTCCTCCATCTTGTTTTCTTTTTTTTAGTCCTAATTTCATGGGGAAAAACTTATCTTGACAGTTTAAAATACATTTCAGAGTAAGCAGTTTCCCCTAATCCCTTACATTGATCAACATTAATTTAGCGGGACTCCGGCGGCAGATATCTCGTAATTTCACTACAATTTAATAAACTTTAAATTTAACAAAAATAGACGATGAAAAATTATTTAAAGATTAATTTTTCCTTCTCTCTGTTTCCAAAAATAATTCTGGTGCATACCCTTAATTCAATGTTACACTCCGTAAATGCCGCAAGACTCTTAGCGTTGATGCTGGCTAAATTAAGGCCTTTTTTTGTTACTTAATTATCTAATATGTGTTAAATACTGCTTGAGGAGACTCTGAAGGTTAAGTACTTATCAGGTGACACTATATACGGTATTAGAAGCGGTGCACCCAGACATTTTTCATGACGGTCCAAATGTAAAAAATTCCAGAAACTTGTTAATAATAACGTTTTATGGGGACAATTTTCAAAATATGGATGGGGGTCCAGACTTTTTAGACATCCTTCCCTCTGGCTAAGCCACTGTAGGTTAGGTTCATGTTATGTTACTTTCCACTTTGATTATCACAATTAGAATGAAATATGAAATGCAAGTTAAATCATTTATAAACGTATAAATACACTCGTCGAAGTTCCAAGCTTTCATAACCTTGAAAGCTTCCATCGGGGAGACGGCAACACGGTCGCGGCTGCAGTGCCGCTGCGGCGCGCCGTCACGGATAACTTTTGGCACATCCGTCGACAGCAAACAAAACGCCTGCGAGGGTCAATGACGCCAAGTTCATACACGATATTCAAACAATGTCTCTCTTTCTTCTCATCTGACAAGGTCACGTGACCTACATTGCAGCGCCACGAATAAATCCGCCCTTATTACACGGAATCTAAATCGACTTAGCACGGTTGCGGGTGTCCGAGCAAGGCCCAGCCCCGGCGGCCAATAAGCGTAGGCCTCAAGGTCGGCCACGTCTCAAAAGGAAGGTGAGCAATTTGAAGATGGTCAATTTCTACCCGCGGGGGAATACGATTGGCTCGATTTCTCGTATGAGACCATGTCGAAAGAGAGCTGGGTGACAAAACTTGAGTAATTGACCACCTGAGAAATAAATCACAGATGTGAGGCAGAAAAAATCAGACTCCAGATATGTCACTGAGATTACTTTCGGATTCAAGTCTGAATTCGGCACTTTTAAGTAGAACCAGAGAGATTTTTTCTTCTTCCTCGCTTTCTTCGTGCAATTAACCTGGCTAAAAGATACGGCTGAATGCAGGAATTTATTTTGAAAAATCATCCCAATACAGATCGAATGTCTTGCTCTTTTGCTTTCAAGCCATGATGTTTGCAGTATTCCACCAGTACGTCACATTTCATCGCGCTGAGAATTATTTCGTGTATACTTTGTATTTGCTCGAATTATGCTGAGAACATTTTCAAAATATTCTTAAATATTCTACACTTTTCTCACTTGTAAGAAAATGCGCGAACTATTTACTCAGAATGTTTCCATAGTTTGGAATCACTAGAAAAAAAATTATCGAGATATTATTTTGATTTAAAGCGTCGTTTCTTATCGACTTTTTCTTCTAGTTGAATTCGTGCGGATAAACTTATATACAGAACGAAACTTACATGTGACACAGGTAATGAGTATACCATGCACCAAATGGTTTACGAAATGCACCAACCTGAAACATAAGAGAAAACATTCGTTAAAAATCAGTAATGTTTGGCGAAAACTCTACAAAAATTAATTCTAGTAAAAAATAGTGCTCGATTTAAGTTGTTATCGACTCATGAAATTTAGGTAATGCCACTGATCCTGTTCATCTGCGGATTCTTAATCGCATAACTGGTTGTAATTAAATGGTAAAACATTATAATTATAGACTATTCTGCGACATTAATTATCAATTTAATCTCACCTCCACACAAAGGAAAATGGATTGAGGATATGCATCTTTTCAAACACATTACATAACATTTAACACTCGATGAATACCCCCACCTATTTCCTCAATTTGATAAATTCCAAGCAATTTTCAAGAGAGCAAATAACTGAAGTCCAGAGACAAAAGTAAGCGCAAATTTGACCCTATTGAGTGCTTTGCATAAATTATGGCAGCTCTTAACTGCCAAAAAAACTCGATCAAGTGTTAACCGATGCAAATAATGATTTTATTTGACCAGTTCAGTAAAAACAATGCATGCGCCACTTTCAAGAACGCTACAGTGGTCGTGCTGGACGCAAGGTGGATGGGTATATTGACAGATTGAACGCCGCACAGTGGATCGACCCAATTAGAGAGGTCGGACAAAATTTAGAAACTTTAAACGCTTTATAACTCCGTTTATTACACACCTTTGAGGTTCTAGAAGTGGTTCTATTGGTTTCCTCGCAAAATTTTCTACTTGAAGTACTCTTTAAAATTAAAAATGTAACGAAATAAACATCAAAAGTTGCAGCTCTAGTCAAAAATTTTATGTCCGATATCCGTAATTGACTCGATCCACTGTGCGCCGCTTCGAAAAGCTGGAAACCAGTTCAGGCAGTTTTCCCTCCGGTAAAAATCTTTCACGCAAAGGAACCACGCCACGTCAATAAATGGATGAGTGGGCTGGTGCTTGATAGCCCCACCGGACCAACATCCCATCTCAAGGTTGTGGAAAAGCACATGCGCAGACTGGGTGCGCGATACAATGAAAACACACTGTTGCCCGGGTGAAGTTTCGTTTTTGATCTTGTGGCATGTTTTTTTTTCATTTTACATGATTAGGAATCATTACATCTTGAACGACATTTTACAAAAAGGGCTGTTACCACACGGCTTCTTAATAATAAGAACCTTGGAAAATACAGTGACAATGAATTGAGTGCAACCGATGCGATGGTGACTCCACGAAACTTGATTTAGGTACTTGATCTTGATCTTGATCTGTGCTAGCTAAATCTAGGTTTTAATACTAGTCAAAATCCGCTATAATCACTGGTATTACCGGTAATAAACCAGAAAAGTTTCTAAAGTCATATGTATTAATGTCTCTCACTTTTCACGGGTATTATAAAAAAGTGGCCTGTCAGTAGGTACTAGACTGTAGACTGACTAGACTGTAGTTGTATATTATCCTAAAATATATCATGAAAATATACGTAGTAATCAACACTTAATTCTTGGCACACTGTTTGCCACACTTGTGGAAAATCTACCAGATGCATCGTTTTTTTGAGGAGCACACACGGCTGAACAGTACACTGTCAGGCCGGCAAAGTACCCTAGCTTTACGGTTCGACCGTTGTTTTTTTCTTCTTTAAGACGAGTGATCTCTTAGGATTGGTAAATGGGAATTTTTTAAAGTTCAACGGCCATAGCGTGAAAAAAATCATCATTTATCAGGTAGGTATGACAAATAATTTTATTAAGCATGCACTTATCTATTAGGCCATCACCTTCGCAAGCATATTTCTTTACTTATTATTCTCCTGTTTGCTGAGTATTTGATAGTGGATGCGTGAAACTTGGCAACAGGGTGTGTTAATATCAAACCGAACAGAGGGACCGAGAGAGGCGAACCGAGGGGAGGGGGGGGGGCGGTCGCGGGGGCGAAGCGAGGCGGAGGCAATGGAATGGGCCCTAAATACGAAGGCGAGCACCGTAAGTATTACACTACTCGTACGAGCGGAATTATAATGTAGGTACTAGACGATGCCAGCCTCGGAGTTTTCAAGGGCAGTGACGGAATTACTCTTTTCAATGAAATCATAATTGCAGGTCCTCCGCGGCCGGCCGCGGCCCGCCACTCCGCGTGTCGATGCCCGCCGTGAACCCGCGCCAGTTTCCTTCCACTCGGGACTCGGGTGCCCGGATTTTCTCCCCGATGAAAATGAGGTCGTTCCTCACTTCCTGAAAACAGAGCCCGTCAGTTAATGCAGGATTACTTGGTGACTTTAACGCTAGGCTAAAGAAAACAAAAGAAACGCGTGAAGTTTAATCGTCTGAAGGTCTGTAGATATTTTTATGGGATACTCAGACCGAGCAGTTGTTGCAGAATAACTCAGTGACTTTAACGCTACACAAACCAATCGAGTAAAGTATAATGGAGATGTTGCATGTATGAGGAATTTGCGATTTGACTGTTCTTTCTCATGTAAAAGTTTACGAGAAACACGATGGTGCCACTGGTTTTCTCTGAAATCATCTCCCAAGCTCAAAGAAATCTCTCAAAGTGAGGCCAAAATGGCGGGGATATCCCGCCCTACCCTGAGAGTCCACCTCTACATCAAGCCAACTCTCCATGCAAAGATAGGGAGCATGAGCAAATACATTGACATAGGGCTGCCACTTCATTTGGGGACTCCAAAACCGAAAACACGGCATCACTGCTCATGTATTTGCTCCCTGTCTTTGCATGGAGAGTTTGTTTTGATGTAGAGGTGGACTATCAGGGTAGGGCGGGAAGTCCCCTCCATTTTGGCCTCTTTTTGAGCTTGGGAGATGATTTCAGAGAAAACCAGTGGCACCATCGTGTTTCTCGCGAACTTTTACATAAGAATCAACAGTCAAATCCCTCACACATGCAACATCTCCATTATCTATGGTCTGCAGATATTTTTTGCGGATACTGAAACCCGGTAGTTATTACTCTATAACTCAATGACTTTAACGCCAGGCAAAGAAAACAAAACAATCGAGTAAAGTATAATTGTCTAAGGCCTGCTAATATTTTTGGAGGATATTGAAACCCGACAGTTATTTCAGAATAACTCTGGGACATTAACGCAAGCCAAAGTAAACAACAGTCGCGTAAAGTTTAATTGTCTAGCCGCTGATATTTTTGGATCATACTGAAACCAAGCAATTATTTCAGAGTAACTCATTGACTTTTAACGCAAGGCAAAGTAAACAAAGCAGCCGCGTAAAATATATTTTTCTAGGGCCTGCAGATATTTTTTGGGGGATACTGAAACCTAGCAGTTGTTACAGAATAACTCAGAGACTTTAACGCCAGGCAAAGAAAACAAAACGATCACAGCATGATGATTCGGCGGATAAGACAGCTTGTATAACGAAGGAAGCGACCGACCCTACACGATTCAGTTTAAATTGAACACCGAAGTTCTCTGGTTCGGGTATCCAAAGTTTCGATTACAGAAACCGAACTTTGATTAAACTCACCAAGATACCATTCCTATGACTAAAAGCTTTGGTCATCTGAACCGAAAAACTTTGGTGTTCATTAAATATGAACCGAATTTTTTTCTCCGTGCACGCGGGACAGATAGAGTGCCTATGTATGATGAGAATGGCTGTACTGTGGGATCTATTTCTGATTGGCTTAATTAGTCAAGGCCTCAAGAAACTCTTGGGAACAAAGAAAAATGACAGGCGTTGCACGTTGTATGAAAATTATTAAAAATGTCAGAATGAGGTTTTGTTTGCCTGTTTCCCCGTGCACTTCTCTCAAATTACATAGCTAAGCGCATTTTCTCGGTTTTAGAATACAATCGCTGTGCATTTACTTTGAGAAAGATCCTTTCAACCTGGACCGCTACGAATTGTGAGGCAATCGAGGCATGCGTGGGCTCAAAACTTCACCAAAGAAAGTTATCAATTACTTTCTACCAAAGCGGATCCTTTTTTACGGTAATCCTTGAATTTCAAATCGTTCCAATCCAACAAGTATTACCAAAAACAGAGTGCAATTAGTAGAGATTGGAGATTGACACCTCTTTATTTTTTGTCTTTGCCATTCGTAAAATTATCACTTATTATAAGGGATAAGATCAGTCCAAGAGAATGAGCGCAACATGAACTATGTGCCAAAATATGGGGAGATTAAGATTTCTCATTTGAGACTCATTATGATTAATTTGAGTATGTTTTTTTTCTTCTTTCCGCGACCGAAGGCTCGAGTGTGAGCGATCAGAAGTGGACCTCGCAGCTTCCAGCTTAAGATCCAAGAGAACTTTCTCCGCGCTGTGACCCAGAAAATTTTGCATTCAAGACAGATCGGCATCCTGCATTTTTTATGCGTCGCGTCGAGAGTTCAAGATGTTTCTGAAATTTGCATAGCTGAGACGGTAGACCGACCGGCGACCGGCGCCGTAATGTGTTGCTGACGGATGAGCGCTAGCGCGGATAGTAAGAGGGAATTTAACACATGCTGATTATTCCACGCATGACAGATGCACATTGCGCACCGGCGGTCTAGCCCATTCACCTATATCTTCAGTTATATATTGCGCTAATACCTCGGTAAACCTCATACTAAGTAGGTAATGCGTATGTGTCTTCTGTAGGAGAAAAAAAAAAAACGGGAGAAAATGGACGGTTTGATACATCATCACAATTAACTGTGACTTGATGTGCGATTTGAAAATGGACAACAAGACGATGAGGGGAACTTTAATAAATAAAAAGTACAAGGGACGAATCTTTTCGGCTCTTTCACGTGGAGGTGTAACATGCCTCGATGAGTCCAAACCGCACCACGGCACGGGTCAATCGGAGGGCTAAGCCGGACTTAGGTGTAGAAGAACAGTGGAAGCAGGGCCGACTAAATTCGGCCCCTGAAAAAACATAAAGCAAGTGGAGTCAACGCCGAAAAAGTTTAAACACTTTTTTAGTGTGACAGATGATCTGCCGTTTTGATTCTTGGATTTACTTCCGATGTTAAACTGAAGACGGCTGATCTTCTGTCGTTACTCTAAAATTGTGTAAATTTATTTGTACCCAATGAACCTTAACTTGTGATGAACTATTCCCTCTGAAATATGGATGGTCCTAAATAATATCATGTTACAGTGCAATAACGGTAAATAGTCATTCAAGTGAAGTGTGCTATTGTGCCTAGGATGTAATCAGTATCCCTGCGATTTGTGGAGACTTTGAAAGGACATACAATCGAGGGGTGTAAGAGGTCTGACGGATCGATGATGTCATTCTTTGGTTAGGTTTGTCGCAAAATAATAAATTTAGCATTTTGTGATTGAATGCACTTAAATGGCATATTTTACTACATATGTGAAAAATAATAAAAAAAAAGTAAAGTAAAAGTAAAAAATTATTCAGAATAACCTGGAAGAAGAAAATGCCTCTTGACCGAATCAACCGGTCAAGAATAAGAAAAAAACTATACAGAAAACTACTCCTGAAGGAATTTAATGAACTCCATGCGTTGTTTGTCGAGAGCTTCCTTTCTGGACGGACACTTTGTGCTTTGAATCGTCGAATGGAGATGTTGCATGCGTAAGGAATTTGCGATTTGACCGTTGTTCGTTGTAAAAGTTCGCGAGAAACACGATAGTGCCACTTGTTTTTTCTGAAATCAACTCCAAAGCTCAAAAAAAGCTCTCAAGTTGAGGCCAAAATGGAAGGGATATCCCATGCTGTCCTGAGAGTCCACTCCTACATCAAGACGAACTCTCCATGCAAGGATAGGGAGCAAATACATTGACAGGGCTGCCACTTTATTTGGGGACTACAAAAACAACCCTGCTAATGTATTCACACCGTATCTTTGCATGGAGAGTTTGTTTTGATGTAGAGGTGGACTCTTAGGATAGCGTGGGATATCTCCTCCATTTTGACCTCAACTTGAGAGCTTTTTATGAGCTTGGGAAGTTGATTTCAGAGAAAACCAATGACACCATCGTGTTGATCGTAAACTTTTACATAAGAATCACACTGAAAAAAAATTCTCGGCGTTTTTACCAAGGTCCGTTGGTACCTTCACCATCTCAGTTTTTTTTACCATTATTGGTAATTTTACCAAGATAGACTGGTAAGCTGACCTAAAAACAGGTATTTTTACTTTTTTTTTCAGGTAAGAATCCCACTTTTATTGGTAATCAATTCCCGGTAACTTTGCCATTTTATCTCGGTAATTCTACCACAGTCGATAAAAAATATTGACATTTTTACCAAGGTCCAGTAAAATTACCGAAAAAGTTCAATAATTTTACCGAGATTTCTGGGTAAAATTACCAATTCCATAGATGGTAATTTTACCAAGAAAAAACTGGGATCAAATAGAACCCTGAATTCTTGGTAACTTTACCCTTTTCTTAGTAAATACACCGAGATTTTTTTCCCAGTGCAACAGTCAAATCGCAAATTCCTCACACATGCAACATCTCCATTGGCCATCAATTTCATTAATTCGCGTAACCCACAGAGCGCGTGCGCGGGCGTCATCGCAGCGGATCAATCCCGAAGCGACAGCCTAGCTTCCGGTAGTGGCAGCTCACGCGGGGTCCCCACCGGAAACAGGAGAGAGACGAACATCATTGACCTTCGGCCAAACTCATTTTACTCCGCGGCTCTGATTTGCATTTCCGGTCATCGCGTTCCTCCGAACAAATCGCTCTCGCATACGTGTGAATGCGTAATTCATAACCGACCGATCCGTGACATTCGGAAATGAGAATGAAGAGTTTCTCGAGTTTTACAACTTAGTTTCATGTTTTCTTTAGTAGGTATGTCAATAAATAGAAAATGTAGTTTTATACAGAAATGCCTGTTGGTGGTGAGAAATCGAACAACGTTGATCGTCTTATTTGTAAAATAAATCAGGTCATTCTGCGTTTGTTTTATTTTCTTCACCAAGCGTTAAAATCACTGACAATGAGTTAAAACTACGGTAATAAATGATGAGTTTCAGTAACCCCCAAAATATCGATCTTAGAAAATGAATTATACCTTACGCGATTGCTTTGTTTTTTTTTTCACCGAGCGTTAAAGTTACTGAGATATACTACATTAATAACTGATATAGGTTTCCATAACCCCTGAAATAGTTAGAGTCCTCAGGCAATTAACTATACCTAACGCGATTGTTTTGTTTGTTTGTTTTGTTTGCGTGGCGTTAAAGTCACTGAGTCATTCTGCAAGAACTGACGGGTTTCAATATCCCTCCCCCCCCCCCCCAAAAAAAAAAAAAAATAATAATAATAATCTACGATTCTTACTTGTTGGAAACGTATAAATTGAAAATTTTGATCCCTCAATTTTTGCAAGTTGATTTATTATTTCTCTGCTAAATCCCAACTTAAAGTTGAATAGTTCGACTGAGGAGTAAACATTTTTCGTTCGCGTATCTCGTCTTTCTCACTTCACTTTGATGCAAAACACTAGTAAACGCAGACAGAGAGGTTATCCGTTAACACGCCAGATTCCTCTGGGAGTAAGAGTGAAAGCAATGCCATGTGAAACATTCTTGAGAAAATTTCAAGCTCGCAAGAGCAATACTTGAGAGTTGCCAGATGGAAGGAAGTCATTCGAGCTTCTAAAAAAGTCTGCTCATTTCTTTTTATAGAACATATTATATGATATATTAACAACCAAAAAACTGAAAATGAGGCTTGCGGTTCAGGGTACTACTACATAGATTCAAAATCATGGGTATGTTTACAAACAACTTTTTACCCCAAAAAGTGTAATGCCTGGAGGGAACCTAGAGTACCTTTATAGACAGAGTATGGCCATTCGTATCTTTTTACTACAGGAAAACTGTGCCGCTTTTTGATTGGTCAACGAGTTTTTAGGCTTCATGATGCTCTTACGGCCGTAAATAAACAAACAAGATGGCGACTCACCGTAACATTGCTAAGAAGCTATAAATTTGACAAAAATTTCAATTATACGGCAGTAACCATTTAAACTAGCATATCTATACGAATAACACATGAAAACACTGTTAAATCGCCTTTCGCCTTTATCACAGGAGGATGTAAGATGTGCATAACCTCAAACTTGCTTGCTGATAACTATCTTATTTGTTTATTTGTTTATTTACGGCCGTAAGAACCTCGTGTCAGCCTATTATCACGCGACCAATGAAAAACCGGCACAGAAATGGCCATACTCTGTCTATAAAGGTACTCTAAGGGAACCTAGAGAGAGAGAGAAAAAGGCCTCAAATTTTTGCTAAGTTTGGCAATGTTGATGGGGTGGAAAGCGTGGTGTAGCAGTTTGAGACTAGTCATGTCAGTGTTGTAACGACCGAGCTCTCTCATGTGTTGATACGTTCAAGGGCCACAGTCACTACCTCAGATGAACCGGAGTGAATGTCTCGGTGTGAGAACCGCAGCTTAGAAGGACCGTACCGTACCGCTTCTTCGCCGATAAAAGCAAACAGATCACGAGAAACTGACCACTCAGCCAAGTTGAACTACGTTGGCCCTCATCAACTCATAGGAGTCACGAACTATAACCTCTCGAATCGTTGTCGAAATTATTGCAGATCGGAGCTTTGGAGGACTTCGAGGGTCAAGAAATTCTCAGAATTTTGGTGATTTTTGCTGGTAAGCATCTTGCTCGATAGGTAGCGATCGGCCCTTACTTCATACTCCAGGAATGAAAAAAGAATGTTAGGGACTTCTATATTTTATTATAGGTATACACTGTTAAAAAAAATTAGCTCAGAGCACGACCTATATAAGGAAGTCGCTCGGAAGTCACTCATCGCTCAGGGCCAATTTCCACGGAGTTGAAAATCTCCGACGTACGTACGGAAATGCTGAGCTAAAGTAACTCAGGCATAAGGACGGGCTGCGTCGCTGGCGACTGCCCTCCCCTTACCCCTGGCATCCGTCTCATACCCCGATCCGTTCCCCCCTCTCCTCCCCTCCCTCTCCTCCCCTCCCTCTCCTCCCCTCCCTCTCCTCCCTCCCTCTCCTCCCTCCCTCTTCTGCCTTTCCCTTCCACCTGTAACTGCAATGTATGTTCTTTTTTTTTTTGAAAAGATGTGAAGTTGTACTGCAAATCAAATCATGTTTGAGGAACTTTCGGGCCAATATCCCACAAATTCGGAGCCAAAGTGTTTTTTGAGTTGCAAACACGCTACGGAAAATCAATATTTGTCATAGCTGAACAGCTGTCTCCAGTAATTTCGAAAACGCTTTTAGACAAAGAAAAGTTTTGTAGATATTAAGTATTTTGTGAACATAAATTCAGTGTAAGCTTAAAAAACAAATATACACGATAACAGAATTCTAACTTTACTGGACGCCACGCCATACCCGTATAATCAGGCTTTGATGCCCAAAAGTATCATACGAGCTAAAAAGAATAAATGACAATTTCGTAGAATTATACTGCAAAATTTTATTCAATACACCTGAGGTTTTTCGGCATACAGTGCCATCTCCAGACGCATAACGAACCTTCACCAAGGAAACTACAGATACTTGACAAGGAAGTACAACTAAAAGCAAATAATACATTAATGGGAGCAACATGATGGTTTTAAATAGGGAATAATCTAAATAAACTACCATGCACATGCAAATCAACAAGCGATAAGGAATGAAGCGATAAAAGAGAAAGAGATACAATTTTGCAGTATAATGGTACGAAATATGTATTTTTCCTCTTAAACCTAGTTTCATAAAACTGCTGCCCTTACCGGCGTTTTCAAAATTCCTGGAGGTAGGCTATTCTACTAGGACGAATTTTTATTTTCCGTCGTGTTAGGAACTCAGCGAACACTTTGGTATGGGATCCATGGGGTATTATCCTGGAAAGCCTTCAAACAAAATTTAATTTGCTGTACACCTTCACGAGTCGCAACTAATCACTGTTCACGCAAAAGCCACTGGCTGGAGACTGACGCCGTCGCAGTCGTGAATTCCAGAATGAGATTGTAACGGTCAATGCGCGTTGATGATGCGCAGAAAATTATAGCTCTGTTTCTTCTTAAGTATCAAAAATCTGAGTGGAAAGTATCTGTCCCGAGCATATAGCTGTCTTTCCTGGAGCTATCCTGCCTGGAGCATCGAGTGACAAAATTTTGCGGTGAGTTAGATAGCTCGCTCTGGCATGGGAAGCTCCTTGTAGCATGCTACAAGGAGCTTCCCATGCCAGAGCGAGCTATCTAACTCACCGCAAAATTTTGTCACTCGATGCTCCAGGCAGGATAGCTCCACAATATTTCACTCAGGCCACTCAGGCCAGAATAATTTTTAACAGTGTATGCATGATCTCTAGGAAATCTTGTAGACAGTGCTATACCGCCATGCAACGCAAAAACGCCGTAAACGCCATTTAACATGTTTTGGAAACAACGTATCATGGCAGAAAAACTTGTGTACCTTGGGACAATGTTTTTACAGAATTCTTTCGTAAATACTATCAAGAACTTAACTTGAAAATTTGAGGCGCGTGGATAAAACAGTTTTTATGTTATAAAGTGTTAAGTTCCAAAAAACGAGGAAAAATCTTGATGGATTTACGGCGTTCTTGCCTAGTACGGCAGTATATTTCTGTCGGTGTTAAACCTACAAACAGTTACTTTAACCAGTTGTGTAATAACCACCGTCAAAAGTCCAGCACTAACATCTAGATTTCCTGCAGATTATATGTAGTTAGAAGTCTAGGAATTATTGCAATATTTTCTGCGAAGGAAAAGCGATATGAGACAAATTGAAAGGAAAAGAATCCCAACAAGTCAAGAAATAGGTATTTATTCGCAGAGTTTTACTCGGAATTATTGGAGGAGGCTAAATGGGAATACATCTTTCACAGAGAAATTTGAAGCTCGCCCTAAGAAAATTTTGCATGCAGGTAACCAATATTTTTAGAAATCAGTAACTTTCATTTTCATGAGGATGCAGAGATATTGATCCTTCCTGAAAAAGGATGCCCCCACCCTACTTTCAGACCCTGGCAGCAGCAGCAGCAGCAGCAACGGCTCTCCAGTCGAGCGTTTGTGACTTAATTAAAACTGGAGTCAATTCATTATGCCCTGAAGCTGTTGGCAAATAATAATAAATGGTCTGCTCATTTGATTTTAATCCGCCCGATTTCCAAAAGCAGAAGTAGAAAATTATCCCGGGGGCTAATTCGGAGTTAATTCCCTAAAATACCTGCCTCCTCCCGAGATTAAAGTATACTTCATCATCCGCACTCTTGTATCCACACAGTTGCCGCGCTGTATCATAAAATCGCATCATAATATTTAGATTTTCGCGTGATTCTCGATATAGCAACTTCAATAATCGCAAATAAATATAATGGGGTGGCAACACTAGTTAATCAAGCTTCATCCAAATCCGATCAGATACAATATCGTGTATAAAACTTTATTAATTTAAGGAAAACTGACCGCAGGAACATCTTCTTACTCACAAAAGTAACTCATTCAAAAATTGTAATAAGCAAGCTCTGAGCGTGCTCCTCTTTTCGACAGGACTGAATAAGGAAGACAGTTCTTATTTATGCCTTGTCGGGATATTTTTATTTAGTTAACCTTTCTAACCCTAACACGTCAGGCTTGTGCAAACTGTCACTTTTTTGGTATTTTTAATTAAATCTCAGTTCGATAATTGTAATGGGATTAGCCAGGAGTATCCTTCATGCACTTCATGCATTCCCTAACTTCCTCACATTTTTTAGTTCTCTTACCATTTCTTACCACTGAACGCCTTAAAAATTTGCATTAATCGCTCACATAAAGTTTGAAGGACGAATTCATACAATTTTAGCTTTTTTAATAGTCTCAAACTCTTGTCATTAACAATAGTTTGCATACATTTAGATATAGACCAGTGGTGCTTTACTTGCAAGTTGGCGAAACTACTTTTTCTCGATTTAAATGTATGTAGGTAAACTAATCGATCCCCAGTGCGTTCAGCTACCCCGTTTAGAATAGATATTAATACTTAATGGATCCAAACGGGAAGAGAAACAGTGGGTCGAACTTTTAAGGATCACCACTAATTATGTAAACCCACAACCTAACTATCACTACAGGGTCTTAAATGCATCATTTTCTAACTCTCCTTTTTTGTCTATTTCATACAGTTTCGCTGACTTCCTTTTTAATATTTTTGTGAATGTAAGAAACTCAAAAAGGAAGTCCTGATCCGAGGAGAGGCATTGATTTGAATCAACTCGAGGCCTGTGACGCAATCGTCAGAGAGTTCCACTGTAAACGTAGAAGTGGGCATTATTTTCTTAGTCGCTGCGCAGGAGTAAGAGGAAGACCGGTGGGCGACGAACGACCAACGATCAGCAAACATCAGGCGCGGGGCGAAGACTCCTCGATACGGATCATAGAGGATGAAGTCAGACTTACTGCATGGTTAACGACCGAACAATTGATATTCAGGATTATGAAATCATGGTCCGCTGCATTCTCCCGGGCCGTAAACTGTTATTGCTACCGGCCGGATAACTGTTATTATTCGGTAATGGACCGGTAAAAAATTAAGTAAATAGGAAAAGGGAGAAAAAACCTCGGGCGATACAGCTAGAATGCAATGTATTTGGCCAGGGATACTTATTTTATGGAATACCATCCGATTTGATACTCGTTTTCGTGCCATTGAACTAATGATTTGGGTGGTGCGCTAAATCGGTGTTTGCGAGTGAATTCTCAGTGATGTTCTGGATTTTCTTCTTCTCTCAACTTGATCATTCTACACCAGATGTCTCTCTCCCTATGGATTGAAAGTACTCTATGACTTTTGATAAAAATTTGTTCATAAAGCTGTTCAATTTATAGAATTAAGCTACGCCGACAATTCTAGCTACTTGCACATATAGAATTGCTTCTACATTTATCGGATCAAGTGATGCTCTGAACAATGTTTGATATATCATGGGGGAAAAACTATATCACCTGTTTTCTTCAATTATCAGGTTTTTGCTGTTTTGGTAAGTTACAGCACAGTATATCGGAGGAAAATGGGTATGTACCTACTTCGTCTTCCTTTAAAAGCTCATTCTACAAAATGGAAAAAATATGGACAAATGATGACAGAAATAAAACAAACAGTGAATTAAAAATGAAAATTTTTATGAGATTAGTTCTTGAGACGTACGCACTTAGGCCATCGTTAAAGTCAATTTTCTCTGAAAATCTAATTTTTATTGGTCTGAGCTTTTTTATAGCAGGGCAGTATGTGCTAAATATGAATAACCTCCTGTATAGTTTGTTGGGTACGTTCAAATAAACTACATGGGGTAAAAACTGTACGAACCAATCTCAATGCTCAATATTGGTTTAAAAAAAAAAAAAAAAAAAAAAAAAAAGAAAAAAAAAAACCTCGAGTGTAAGGGTTAAAAAGAGAGAGCTTATTCTCGAAAAAAATCGAGTGTCACTCTGACGTCACTGCTATTTCGATTGGCATAGACAGAAGCATCAGCACAGCAGCTTCCATTGATTTTCACGAGGCGACACTAAAGAATTCCGTTTCGTGTCAATGAATGAGCATGTTTCCATGAGACCCCATACCACGCATCCTATTCCTACGTCGAGGTTTCAAGCCACCTCTGCAGGAAAGCAGCTTTCTCATGGCCGACGTGGCGGCACAGCGCGAGGACGACGACGCTACGCAACGTGGCGCTGTTGTGAAGACGCACCTGGACGTGAGGACGAGTCTAGTAGATGAAGGAGTGGTGGCTGGTGGCCGATGTTAGTTGAGCCCATGCCCCTGCCGCACAGTGGATCGAGTCAACAGGAGAGGTCGGACGAAATTTGGAAACTTTAAACGCTTATAACTCCGTTTTTACACAACTTTAAGGTCCCGGAAGTGGTTTTGTTGGTTTCATCGTGAAATTCTCTTCTCGAAACACCCCTTATAGTTTAAAATATGGCGGAATAAACATCAAAATTTGCAGTTTTAGTCAAACATTTCATGTCCGACCTCTCTGATTGACTCGATCCACTGTGCGACCGGCGCGATGAGCCCACCGTGCCCTCATCGAAGCCAAATTTATGCGGCAGACGGGCAATTTGCAGCGACACGATGGTCTAAACTGCCGTATTACCAGTAACAGAAGCGGGCTGATTATTGGAACCTTTTTTTTCTGTATTTAGCAACTTTGTATTCGTATTTTACAAAATTGAATGCGGACAGACAGTTATCACACCGTAGAAAGAAGAAGTGTTCCATCGTTTTTTACCAAACAACGGCAATACGACACGTACAAACAAATTTTACAAACAGTAAAAATTGGATGTCTGCCAGTAGAGGGAACCACTTCCTCATGATCTTCCCGGACGTGGCCGTTGCGGTACTGATTATTGAATTTGGTAGACAAAGCTGTATACAAGACAGAGGGAAAATGGAAGGATCTTAATGGTGTGATCAGGTGGTTGCAATGGGCGAAACAGGTAAGTAATGGAGATGTTGCATGTGTGAGGAATTTGCAATTTGACTGTTGGTTCTCATGTAAAAGTTCGCGAGAAACACGATGGTGCCACTGGTTTTCTCTGAAATTAACTCCCAAGCTCAAAAAAAGCTCTTAAGTTGAGGCCAAAATGGAGGGCATATCCCACCCTATCCTGAGAGTCCACGTCTACATCAAGACAAACTCTCCATGCAAATGTAGGGAGCAAATACATTAGCAGGGTTGCCGTGTTTTCAGTTTTGGAGTCCCCTAATGAAGTGGCAGCCCTGTCACTGTATTTTCTCCCTATCTTTGCATGGAGAGTTTGTCTTGACGTAGGGGTGGACTCTTGGATAGCGTGGGATATCCCCTCAATTTTGGCCTCAACTTGAGAGCTTTTTTTGAGCTTGGGAGTTGATTTCAGAGAAAACCAGTGGCACCATCGTGTTTCTCGCGAACTTTTACATAAGAATCAACAGTCAAATCGCAAATTCCTCACACATGCAATATCTCCATTGACTAACAATCGGAGACCCACGAGATACCCTATAGTCAACCCATCATTTTCCCCCTGGTCTATAAAAACCACTCGTTTCAACCAAAAGGATCTTCTCTTTCTCTCCTTTGTCCATATAGCTTTGTCTATCAATTTCAATAATCCCCGCAGTAAGCAGCGAATGGACCAACCAGCGTCCGAGTGGAAAAATTGATTGAATGTAGTCTCCGTTCGTCTTAAAATGTTTAATAATTACAAAACTTTCACGGCTTGTCCCATTTTGAGCATTTGTTTTAGCAACAATTTAATGACATTTTCGGGCTACCTGGAGAAAGAGATGAAGAGGCCCTTTTTAAGGGAAGGGGGGGGGGGGGCATAACATTCTGATCGGAATATAAACATTTATTTGTGAATGTTCGCTTTTACATGCTAACATCATCTGTCATGCTGAGGAAGGGAACAGCACACGCAAACCGGCAATTTTTAGTCTAATGATTCAAAGAACAGGATAAATGCGGCAAGAAGCTGAAGTTTGAGCATAACGCGAATAAGAGAGGATGAAGTTGACACCCACCCATAAAAAGCCATCAAATGCACATGGAATCGTGACCATCCACGGGAAAGAAAACCGACAATGAGTCCACAAAAAGTTGACATTGAGATATTTGCATCAGCGCTCGGAGAAGTGTCCTTCAAACATTGTAGTTACATGAAACAGAGAACCTAATCCGCTACATTCGGAGCACGAATTACTGGGTCAATACATATTTACGCCCTCTATTGGCATAAAAATGAAATAAACCGCAACGTTATGCTGAGCGAGTATATTATTCCATCAAAATCCCAGAATCTGATTATTTTAACCACCTAGACAAAAATTACTGATAGATACAAATTTTCTTCTTTTAAGCTGAGGTCTCTTTTCACGGAGGCGTGATCAAAAATTGTCTTATTTTGAAAAGTCTTTTTTATGCACACTGTTCCCTTCCATGCAGGGTGAAAGCATTCATTTTCTTAAGCGTCCAGCCCACCTAAAACTGAGGCCTTCAAACCGGTGCTAATACTTTAATTTCTCAGACAGGTCTGCGCGAAATTCATTGAAAATTTCAAAATCTGATCTTTGATACGTCCCCAACGCATCGGTTACCTCCGAAGATCTTCGGGCCGACGATCTTTGAAAGCCAACAGTTAACAATTCCACCGATGAGCCTCTTGGAAGCCCCTAGTATGTAGTAGAGTACCTTTATAGGGAGAGTATGAACAACTCGATTTATGTTGCTCTTGGGGCCAAAAAGGGCGACAACGTGTAAAACAAAAATCACTAGAAAAGTGCCGCTGCCAACCTAGGCATTTGAAAAATTAATCAATACGGCCAACAGCGCATTGTTAACAAGCGTCTTTAAGGATTAAGACTTAGAAACTGAGAAAATTTATGCGGTATCAAAGTTTTATACGTGCTTTTATAATTTTTGATCAGTTATGAAACGACGGGTAGTGAGAATTATGAAAAATAGTACTATTGGATAATACGAGTCTATGGGCTGGCAGCTCTTTTGGGCCCCGAGAGCTGCATGACCTGATCAAACCTAACCTCCAAATTTTCGAGTTGTCCATACTCTCCCTATGAAGGTACACTGGAAAAAAAACCACATTGGATCTAGAGCCCAGACTCTTGAAAACATTGACAAGAAAAAGGACTCTGGATTCAATCAGATTTAAGCTTAAATCAAGAACCAAGCCTCTTAATTTGAGCGGCTTTCCTTTTGATCTAAGCTTAAATCTGATTGAATCAAGAGTCCTTTTTCTTGTCAATGTTTTCAAGAGTCTGGACTCTAGATCCAATGTGGTTTTTTTCCAGTGTACTCTATTTGGGAGCCCCCGTCGTTTTCGTGGTCCCGAGTGCGGCAACAGAGCGGACTGTCCGCTGCAGCTCGACGAAGAGAGTGCGCCGTGGCTGGATGGAAGAAAAACCACCTCGAATACCCAATGGGTCCCCCCACCGAACCCCCGCCTGTATTCAAATTGTCCACGTATGTCGCTCTATGACGTCATGTCCGGGAGGCACCGGTTCAACGCTCCCTGCCCAGCCGCGGTAAAAACAAGGTCAGGTGTTGAGCTGGAGGCCGAGTGCTCCGCTTCAAAAAAGCGTGTTGAGCTGGCTCCGGCTCACAGTGGAGCCAGCCTTTGGGAGACCTCGGACATTTTTTAAGGTTTATTTCTCCATTCACATGGGTCTGTCACGCCGCAGAGATACAGCCACATGATTTGACTAGGGTTAGGTGCATTTATATACAAAAATCACAATGGGCTTATCTAAAAAGGCTGAAATCCACTCTTTCGCGTTGCTTAATTTGTGACGAGTATTTTCAAATTTCCCGCGTCTACGAAAAGGAACCGAGTCACATCAACCATTGTTAAATTTCATCAGACAATTTATTTTCCTACAGGGAAACGATTATACAGATTCTCCGAAAAATCTCTAGGAATTTGCTCTGGGCCACAGAAGGAATTCCCTAAAATGTTAAGCGAATTCGAATATTGAAAAACGCCGGAACAAGCATTCAATATCTTTGAAAAAGACATCTTCTCCACCTATTTGCATTTAAGGGCCGTTTCAAAAATACTGAATACGTGTCTCGGCGTTTTCCGATATTCGAATTTGTTAAAAATACTCAAGGCGGATACTTTCTTTTGAAACACCCTGTATAGTACACTGCCGTGTTAAGTAAGAACTCCGAATAAGCCTTCAGGCGATGCTAAATTTTCTTTGACAAATCACTGATTTTCAAGAAAATTTGTAAATATATTTCGTCCAATTTCTCAGGTAATTTTTTTTTTTGTAATTTGATCTAAAAAGTTCGAAAATTTCAAGGAAAAATACTAATAATTTTTCTCATCAATAAAAATTTTATCGGAGGAAATTTGGCAACTCTCGAATGTTCATACGGCATTCTTCCTCAGCACAGCAGTACAGAAGAACCTCGAAAAATAGTTTCTTTTTGTCCGATTTCTCCTACCGAATCGCCCCACTGAGCTCCGGTTAGAGGGGCGGATGAGTCGCACGGGTGGAGCGAGGATCAATTATTCAAGAATGCCCGGGACTCTCATCTTAAAAAGAATGAAAAACCTGTACTTATAGACTATTTCATTAACGTACATCGGGGAGGGCGCTCGGCTTGACTACAGCCTCAAGTATACACTTTCAGCTAGGAAAATTGTCTTGTGCAAGGAATGAGACTCACAACACATTGCTCCGACGACAACTTGGGTGCATCTTCGGGTTAACCCTTATACGCGTATATATTACATCCAGATCACATGAGAAAAAAATTAATTAGTAATAAGCCGTTTCAATGGGATCGAATGTTCACTTAAAAATATCAAACGGAGAGAGGATTATCCGGTAATGGAGATGTTGCATGTGCAAGGAATTTGCGATTTGACTATTGAATCTTATGTAAAAGTTCGCGAGAAACACGATGGTGCCACTGTTTTTCTCTGAAATCATCTCCCGAGCTCAAAAAAGCTCTCAAGTTGAGGCCAAAATGGAGGGGATATCCCACGCTATTCTGAGGGTCCACCTCTACATCAAGGCAAACTCTCCATGCAAAAATAGGGAGCAAATACATTAGCAGGGATGCCGTGTTTTCAGTTTTGGAGTCCCTAAATAAAATGGCAGCCCTGTCAATGTATTTGCTCCCTATCTTTGCATAGAGAGTTTGTCTTAATGTAGAGGTTGATGACTCTCAGGATAGCGTGGGATATCCCCTCCGTTTTGGCCTCAACTTGAGAGCTTTTTTTTGAGCTTGGGAGTTGATTTCAGGGACAACCAGTGGCACCGTCGTGTTTGTTGCGAACTTTTACATGAGAATCAATAGTCAAATCGCAAATTCCTCACACATGCAAACATCTCCATTGCGGAGAATTTTGATGGCATCTACGGTAGTAGAAACATTAGGTTTTCTTTGCAGTTGGACATTTTCTATTTTTATTTTTACCCCGTCCCCTTATCCCTTCAAAAAGTATTATACCAAGAAAAACGTGCACACATAGTTAAAAAAATGAGGTATGCATAAAATTCTTCCTGTGAAATACAATATGTATTTATGATTTTTATTTATTTATGATTTTTATTTATTTAGATTTTATTTATTTTGATTTAACTGTATTGAATTAATGCAAGGAGTTATACTGATTATTAGTTTTTTGTTGGGATCAGTCGGACTTACTAGTTGAAATCAATGTTCATTAAAATTTTTCTGCAACTCATATTTTATTTTTATACAATTTTTTTTTTAAATATTAGATCTTGACATAATTTAGAACAGGCATAATATTTCATGTGTAGGTATGACATGGCTGGAAGGAAAATTTTTTATCTTTTTTTTGGAGGAATGGGATTTTTTCCCCTGTATTTTTCCCTCGCGAAAAGCTCAATAAGAATATTTATACAGAATGACGTATAACGAAAGCGAGTATCTGTACCTAACTATCTTTCTGACTACCTCTACTTCATGTAGGAAAGAGATGATATACGCACTGCATTGGTTATTGAAAAAATGTCGCTTCAAGAAAATTCTATCTATAGGTGCATCGATTTGTATCGGCGTACATTTACACTGCGTCGTCGTCTGGCTCATTACTTCGTCAGCACTCGTCTTCGGATATGCGATATGATTCCAGCATCTGAGAGTGATGCTAGGAAATCGACAAAATTCTGTAGAAGTTCCGGGTTTCTGACCACCACGATGAATGTTTCGGCGTTCCGCGAAGTATCAGATTCTCGGGGGAAAATTGCGCGAAGGCATATTCATCGGAAAACGTTCTCCGCAACGAAAGAAATCAAGTCCCACCCAAACACGTTTGTGCACAATCTGAATTATCATGGATCATTTATGTAAGATATTTATCACTTGAAGCCCACCCGCGCGTACGCGAATTAATCACTGTTACAGAATAAGGATGTAGATGAACATGATGGCCGAAATTAAAGTTATCGTTCGAAGAAGATCTCGGTGCATAACGTTTGCGCACACTTTTCTTACCGATAACGTTTGCGCACGCTTTTCACGAATATCATTTGCGCACACTTTTTACCGATAACGTTTGCGCACACTGCACTATTTGGCAACGTTGCAATGATGCCACGCGTGTCACCCGAAAACCGGAGTTTGTTTTGATCCGGGCGGTCATAGTATCGCTTCATGATAAGAAATTTTTCTTGCAATGCATTGTCTGGCAATTAGTGACCCAGTCATCGGTCGTTCGCCGTGGTCAGAACAACCGACAAAAATGATTCAGACGAAGAAAATAACCCGGAGGCTGTAAATGACTCTTTCAATGCAGACGAGCCTGATGAATCCATTTCTGCAAATGGTGCTGATGAAACTTGCTCTTCAAATGCAACCTGCCCTAAAAACAGCCCTAAAACCCGTCCTTGCACTGAAGATGATTCCGGTGATTTTTAGCTGAAGTAACAGCGAAAAATCTGTGAGTAACCATATACCTTATTTTCTTAACTTTCTTCATTTTCTATTTTCTTCTTATTAACTTATTTATTCATTTACTTATTGATTGCTTATTGGAATTTATTTAAACGAAAATTTCCCCTCGTCCGTTTATAAATTATCCGTTCGTTGAATTGTCTTATCACGAAGCGATACTACTGACGCATCATTGAAGCGTTGCCAAATAGTGCAGTGTGCGCAAACGTTATCGGTAAAAAGTGTGCGCAAATGATATTCGTGAAAAGCGTGCGCAAACGTTATCGGTAAGAAAAGTGTGCGCAAACGTTATGCAGCCGAAGATCTCTCGTTGATTTTTCATTTTTCAGTGCTATACTGCAACGTAGGAACTGATTTCCTCTTGCTTGGATCAAATTTTTTTCTGTCGTAAAACAGCCCACGAAGAATAAACTCGACCCAAAGCTTTCTTTGGTGCTTCTTTAACCGCCTAAACAGCCGTTTGATTCATTATAAACATCTATTAAACGGTTTTCTCCGCCTCTTGGAGTTTGTTGCCATGTTTTTTTGGTTTATGAGTTTACAAGTCTCCTGACTTTTGTACCTTCACTACTCCTGAATTAAAAATGGCTCTGTTATTGGTTTTACATTTTCATTGATTTTATTCATTATTTGCTGACTCACTGGAAAAAAACACATTCTTGAGTCCAGACTCTTAAAAACATCGACAAGAAAAAGTACTCTTGATTCAATCAGAATCTAGCTTAAATAAAAAACCAAGCCTCTAAGCGGATTTCGTTTTGATTCAAGCAAAAATCCGATTGAATCAAGAGTATTTTTTCTTGTTAATGTTTTCAAGAGTCTGAACTTTAGATCCAATGTGTTTCTTTATCCAGTGTTGCTCATATTTTGGAAAAGCCGGATAAGGGACAAAAACGAGAGCAAATGACCAATTCGGTTCGTTTTTGTCTCAGAACACATGCAAAAGACGGAGAATTTCAACCTATAGTATACCATTTTTTTTCCTTTTCGCACCAAGTTCTCCCAACGATCAAAAGACTCAATTTAGCAGGGTTAAACTAGGTTAAACCGTTTGAGAGCGGGGGCCTTTTATGGCGACGTCTGCGGTGGATGCCCTGGTGAGTCCGCTGTCGGATATCGAGTACAGCCGGCTCACTAAAAAAGGGGATAAGATTCACGGCAAGAATACACTCGAAACCGGTTTTTCATCAAAGTAAATTATGAAAGCTGTTAAAAAGTATGGAACGCTCGGATGGTGTCGCGGGGCAAAATTGGAAACCGAGGAAAAATCCAACCGTGCCAAATAACCATCTTTTTGGCTCTGATTTTTACTCATTAGTTTTTTTCATACTTTAGTCTGATTGTAAGACTTTGGAGTTTTTCATTCCACCTATTGAAAAACGACGAAAAATTAAATAATTTGAGCTGAGAGTAGTTGTAATTTTTTTTGGAAGCTTGAAAATGAAGTCAAAGGAATTGCCTTTTTGACCTGTCGCTCGCTGTCCTCGCAACAGACCAAACCGCAACAAAATCTGGCTCAAATTTTATCCGATGTAAAAAGTGTTAAAATGCTTATATTATGTTTTCATAGACATTAAGATTAATGCCCAGTTTGTCGTGAATTGTTGCCAGCAATACTCGAAATCAGGGCCGGATCAGCTAGTATGCCGGGTCGCTGTAGCTTCCCGAGTCTTGAACCCCCTGGAACGGGTTTTTCCTATTATTATTTTCAATTTTTCTTTCTGTAATTGGTCCAGACAAATCATTTAGGGGCGCCTGAAGTCTTTAAGATTTTAAAAAATTGGAGAGATCTTGAAACCCTCATTTCGGGGCCCTCAAATATTAGGGTTTAGAGCTCTACAGTAAGGGCATCTGATTGTGAGTCCCGTTGTTCTCTTGAAAACGTGGACCGCCTTCAATTTACGAAGTATACAACCCGCAATGTGTGGGCCCTTTTATCCGCCAGCACCTTGGGCCCCTGAGCGCGAATACGGCCCTGCTCGACAAAGTATTCGGACTTGAGGCTATGTTATTTTATTTGTTTACATTGGAGCTATCAAACATAGATACTGTCGTGGCTCGTATAAACTTTTCCGAGGGGGAATTAAAAGAAAAACGTTATTTTGAGAAACGTTATAAAAATATACTACTGCACATGGGATGTCCCAAGAATGACGTTCGTACCACATTCATTTATCCATTTCCAAAGATTATAAGGCAGCTAATCCCATTTTCATGGACAAAACTGACCTCCGAGAGGCTCAACCTATAAGCAAAAATTACGGTGTCATCATTGTCGTGACGTTAAGATATCCTGCTACTCCGCACATGCTCAGACAATTTGGGTGCAACGGTGATCCACCGTCCACCACAAAACGGCGGTATGGGTAATAATGGGGGCTCCACCGGGGGAACCGCGGGTAGGAGGGGGGGGGGGGGCACCGTTAACCGTGAAGTTTTCACATACGAATGCGCTCTTTCACGGAGCCCGGCGCGGCGTTTTGAGCGCGATTCATCGTTTGCTGAGTCAGGTAATGTTTGTTATGGCTCATCATGCCATCCCACCTGGGTGAATCCTGAGCCGAGACCCTCGTGCTCGGTAAAAACGGCATAACTAGATACGGTTTTACATTGGAGTTGCGTGGTTCTTGCTAGAAAGATAGAGGTAGCCGTCGCTGCACGACGATGGCGTTGTTGCCGCAATCTGGTGATGCAACCCGCGCTTCACGGCCGGCCCACACAAGGGCGAGTCCGCATTTGAGTCTCATCTCCCGCTCACGTTGTTGTGGTATCGTTGAGGTTTAGGCGGAATGGACCACTAGACTGCCGTGCTAAGGAAAAACGCCGTATGAACCTTTGGGCGTTGCCGAATTTCCGTTGGTAAATCACGAATTTTCGGGAAATTTTGTGACTATTTTTCTTCAAATTTTTCAGATAATTTTGTTTGCAATTTAACCTAAAGTTCCTGAAAATTTCAAGGAAAAACATTCTTATCTTTTCTTAAAAATAAACATTTTACCGAAGGAAATTTGGCTCTCGAATGTTCATACGGCGTTCTTCCTTAGCACGGCAGTAGACGGTGTCAACAATAAATGGAGCCGCCGCTCAAAATGTTTCCCTTTTGAAATTTTACATCGAATACGTGAAAATCTCATATCATCTCCAAAGGATAGATAAGTATGTTTTGGCTTTAACCTTTTGACGACTGGACGTTACGATAAATACAACTTTTAATCAGTTTCATCATTTTCATTCCTTTATCAAGTGCCTGATACGGCAATGGCTGAAAAGACCAGGGTTTACACGCTAGTTGAAGGAAGAAGAAGAAGAAGAGGAAGAAGAAGAAGAGAAAGAAGAAGAGAAAGAAGAGGAAAAAGAAGATGAAAAATAAATTGAAAACGTGAATATCATCAACAAATCCAAGACCAAGATTTGATGCGAAACTAGCGTTTACAGTTTGCATTCAAGTCGATAAGTTTAAACTTTCCGTTTGAACTCGGACTACATTGTGCAGTGAGGAACTACTACTTCTTACTCATTTTAAGGGGAAAAAGAACATATAAGCCATTGGTTTCCCAATGCGGATACGTGCTTCTATTGATGAACCAGAAATAAAAAGGATCCCCTACTGCAAAATGCAGGCTAATTAATATGGTAATCGAGGCTCTAAATGAGCGAGAAAGGAATCTCTGGCTCTCCTTTCTCTTATTGGTAAAAACGGAAGACATGAATAAGACTCTTAGATTCAGGGATACAGCTCACGAGTTCAAGAATAAAGCCCGGATGATTTTAATCGCACCCTTTCAAAAGGTGTGAGTGAATTAATCCGGAAGGATATATCAACTCAGAGCTTTAGTTTCCACATTACACCTCGATCATTCATCCAGGCATTTATGCCCTGAACTAACACGGTATAATCAAAGTACAAAGTCACACGGGTCGAAATAAGGCTGAGAACCGTGATCAATATTTTCAAAACGCGAATATCAAATCTTTCCGTCGAAGATCGCTGAAAGTTCTCGGAAAAATAGATGTATACTAAGCTGCAATCAGCATTTTTTCACTAATCAGTTTGAGGCCACATTACGGCCACTTTCCAAAAATTCATCTGCATAAACAACGACCACGTGCCGTGTTTCTAGTATTTAATTTCTACATCCTTGCCAAATTGACGAATTAACAACGCAGCAGCAGAATCTAAATATCATTTGTATTTGATATTTTAAATTACTAATATGTAGTTACTTATTAAATTCTGCTTAAACTCGAAGGAAAATGTTAAAATTTTCAGAAAATTCTCCATTATTGAACAAAATTGCCAAAATTCGATGTCCGGGAACCCGTCTTCCTCTCTAAGGTAGAGTGCCATACCCCGCATTGGCATTGGTGTTCTACCGTGCTAAGGAAAAACGCCGTATGAACCTTCAGGCGTTGCCAAATTTCCTTTGATTAAATACACATTTTCGAGAATACTTATGATTATTTTTCTTCCAGTTTTTCAGATCATTTTGTTCGCAATCTCGCCTAAAGTTCCTGGAGATTTCCAGGAAAAATATTCATAAATCTCCTTAAAAATACACATTTTATCGAAGGAAATTTGGCAACTCTCGAATGTTCATACGGCGTTTTTCCTTAGCGCGGCAGTGTTGACACTCGGTGGCTCCTTCGATTTTACGCTAATTCGAATTGCACTTTCACCTTTACAGGTTATGCCGCCGCCTGTGCGCGACGGGATGGGGCACCGATTAAACGGGGGAAATTTCGCGAACGAAAATCCCGGCGACCGGTTGCGGGTCTGGTCTGGATTCCATCGGGTGGAACAGGAGCACGGACAGTTGAACCCGCCGCTTCCGAGTGCTTCGTGGAAATGAGTCGTTTGGGGGAAAGTTACGTCACAACTCAACATACAAAAGGTGACGAGGAGAAGGAAGTGAAACCGATAGCGCAGTCAGCCATCAATTTCCCCGGCAATTAGTGGTCGTCTGTATGACTGACGATAATTGAGCCGGTTCCTCGAGAAACATCCCATAAAATGGCAGCTCCGCCATTAGCCAGAATTCGCTCGGAGAATTCGTACTGTTTTCAATGAAATTTGCATTAATAAAAAGACCTCACTGGAAAAAAAAAAAAAAAAAAAAAAAAAAAAAAACACATTGGATCTAGAGTCCAGACTCTTAAAAACATTGACAAGAAAGAGTGCTCTCGATTCAATCAGAATCTAGCTTAAATCAAGAACCAAGCCTCTTAATTTAAGCGGATTTCGTTTTGATTCAAGAAAAATCCAATTGAATCAGGAGTATTTCTTCTTTGTCAATGTTTTCAAGAGTCTGGACTCCAGATCCTATGTGTTTTTTTCCAGTGCATGCTAAGGAAAAACGCCGTATGAACTTAGAGGCGTTGCCAAATTTTCATTCATGAAACACAAATCTCCTGGTAAACGTATGAATATTTTTTCTTCCAATTTTTCAAGTAATGTCGTTCGCAATTTCACTTAAAGCTCCTGAAAATTTCAAGGAAAAAAATTCATAACTTTCCTCAAAAATAAACATTTTATCGAAGGAAATTTGGCAACTCTCGAATGTTTAGAAGGCGTTTTTCCTAAGCGCGGCAGATTACATCAGGATAGTGTCGATCTTTTACAGATGAATTACCATCTCGATTCTTTTAAGAGGAATCTACCTACATCGGATGTACACGTAAACAAACCTTGAATCACTAAAAAATGTTGATAAATAACATAGTTAACTTTGAATTTTTGGCAAGAAACACGGATACATCACGCATGAAGACACGATTCGTCGCTCCTCTAGCGAGAGGGCGTATATAGATTTCTGCATGAGTCTTGGAGAGCGTGGATTTACATGTTGATCAGGGCTTACGTGGAAATTGAGATGCGGTCTTAATAGTCAGCGGGGCAATTTCAGATGTTTTTCCCCGAAAAATCAAAGTTTTAAACCCTAAAATAAAACTAAAAGTATCCGAACGCGAAATATTCTTTCAGTAAGTCGAATCAAACTGGTAAATTACGCGTTTGGGTCCTCTCAACTTTCATTTACGTTCCACGAAAAGTATCGTATTGGGAATGATTGGCCGAGGTGCTCCTCCTGGCATGTTAGATCCGATTTTTGGCAAATGTGTGAAGTGAAACTTGTATTAAAGCAAAAGTGCTCAATCTTTTACTTACTGTAGCTATTTATTATTTTTAATGGTGAAATTACGATACCACTATTGAAATTTTGTTTTTGGACGGATCTTGTGTTTTATGTTGCTCTCGTCCCATCTGTGATCATCAAAAATAGTTCTATGGCACATGGAACCGACAATCAACGCTTTACTCATGGGATCTTGTTGAGTAATTATATTGTAGCTAACGCTGTAAAAATACCTCGAGGCAACAGCGCAATACACGTTTCAACTTTTTCTGTAACGTCATGCTTAAAAAGGAGCTTTTAGTTAGAGCGTCACACATCATAATGTGCGGAAACTTTTAACGCAGTACGTATTTAAAGTGAAAAAAGGCAAGGTGCAGGTTATTTCGGGGGTGCAATTTGGGCATCGGCACCGCCGTGCGGTCACGCTGTCTTGCCCAAAGTGTGTAGGCTAGTTTGTTGTTGTTATTTTTTTCTGCTTTCATCCCCAAAGGTCTACAGATTTTCAACTCTTGGGGAATAAAACGACTTTTACACCCATCCAAAAATAATCCAAAACTGTACTTAACATCAATCCACGAGTTGTGTTGACCTTTTTTCGAAAACCCAGCATATTGCAGAAAATTTCGGAGGCTCAGAAAAATCTGCACTCCTGAGTTATTCCGATCCCCGCCCATCCTACTGCTTCCTTCCGCCTGAACATGCGTGCAGAAATGCAACGACGCGACGCTACGAACTAGAGCAACTTTGAAAGTTCAACGTAGATCGAAGAGGAACTAACCTGATTTATAGAAGTTTATCTTCGGATTTTTCCAGCTCTTTGTCTATTTGGTTGATACATACTAGCCGGCACTTCGGATCTCTCCAGCTCGTCACCGGACAGCTCCAAATCATGCATCATCTGCATGATCTCCCGTTCCTTTTTGATATCCGTTTTATTTACATTGGCGTCCGTCGAGTCGACGCTGATGGCTCCGTCTGGTACGATCGGCGTGGCCGCGAACTTGAGGTTAGCCAAGGACCCGTAAGACCTGGATCGGTGCTCCTGTCGGATACTATACGAGAAGGCCCTCTCGTTGAGATGCCCTTTGCGTCGGTAAATGCCGGTATCGTAGGGGGACTCCTCGTCCATGTCTTCCTCCTCGTCGGCCCTCATCGGTGGCGGAGGGGGGTGAGGAGGGTGAGGCATCCCATTCATTGGCACGGGCAGAGGCACAAGAGGGACTCCCTTCTTGTTCTTGGACTCTTTCGACTTCTTCTTGTTGGCTTTGACGTCCATGGTGGCGTAGTGCTGCATGAGGTAGGCCTCCAGCGGGAAGTGTCCGGGCTGGTAGGAGGCGACAGGGCTCATGGGTCTGGTCGACGGCATGTAGATGGGCTCCTCCATCGTGAGCGGCGGGGGGGCCGGGTGGTGTTTGGACATTTTCCGTCCGGGCCCGGGCGCGGCCGGGACGTAGATGGGGTGCGGGGGCATGGGGATGAAGTTGGGGGGCAGATGGGGGCGTTGCATCATGACCGGGCCGTTCTTGGTCGGCCGGTGCGAGAACGTATTGGCCATGATCTTCTTGGAGTGTGGTAAAGTCGACGTTGGCACGAACATAATTGGTTGAGGAGTCGCCGGGTGAAACCCGTTTAATTGCGACGAGGCCGGCCGCAGCATGGTGCCGTTCGAGTAAATGTTGGGGGGCAGCGGGTGCCGCATCAGAGTGCCACCGACGGAGCTCGACGATCGCATTCCGTTAACCCCGGGCCCGTGCCCGTGCGAGGTGCCCGGCCGGGCCAGGGACCCGTTCATGAGGTGCATCTCCTCCCGGCTGCCGCCCGTCATCTTCTTCCTTCGCGACCGATCCTTCGTCTTCTTGTTCTTGTCCTCTTTTATCGGCGGAGGCGGTGGCACCGGGGCATTTTCAATTTGCCGGGGTCGACTTGACCTTGAAGACCGCATCGTGCTCCCGCCGTACTCCCCGTAGATCCCCTCCCGGTCGGCCGAGCCGTCCCGCGTGCTGCCGGCCCAGACTTTGTGGTTCTCATCCCCGTTGTAAATCGAAATCTCGTCGGCTGAGTTCTCCTCATGACTTAAGTCCATCGTCCCGTTCGTGTTGCCTGCGTTCTGCAGGGTGCTGTTTAGGGTCAAGGTGCTGCCTGTGTTGTTCGGCGGCGATGCCATTCTTTGCCAGCCGTCGACCTTATCAGCGACTCCATTTCCGTTACCGTTGGACGCTGCCTGACGCTGGAGGGTTCCGTAAACACTATTGGTATTGCCGTCGATTTGCCGGATGTAAGAGGAATCCGCATACGCGTGGAAACAGCATCTCACGAGGGCATTGGCTGCCATCTCTCTTTTGCAGATGAATGTGTGGCACTCTAAAACTTTGATACCGGTTGTTCTCCTCAGGATCGCCGCGAACAGCGGAGGATGATTGAGGTTAGGGGATCTCGCGAAAGGCGAATCTAAAGGTAAGAATCTGGGTTGGGACGATGAAGAAACGGAGTTCTTTCTCTGGCACCAAAACATACCTAACCGCCGCACAGTAGTGCAGCGTTTCGATTTGGAAGAATCTAGTCACCTTGCGGTGATTTTCGTCGACATTCTCCAAGAGCAATCCGTTGCTCCAGACACTGAGCCACGAATCTATGCCCCGGGCGCCGATGGCCCCTTGTTCAGGGTACAGCTCTTTCAGGGGCCCTTGTATCCCCTGGAGACCGTCCTTCGTCTCGTGGGGGACCGCCGATCCTAGATACAGGACTCGACACCGACAGATAGGAGTGGAGTCCGGCTGCCCGCGGTGACCTTGCATTCTGTAGAGTTTCATAGCTACGGCTTTATATCTCACGTTCTCACTTGAAACAAATTGAAATCATATTCCAGCGCGGAGGAAAGTGAGGTAAGAAGTACGCACAACACTAGAATTCCGAAACACGCACGCGAACACAAACTAAACACACTTAATCCGCAGTGCCACGTTCACTTCAAGTCACACCAAACACTTCGAAACGATCGGGAATCGAACGGAGTACGAATACAGCTGAGCCAGAGACGTGGACGAGCGACGGGTTCACGCTGGTTGAGCGAAATCCATGACGATGTTCGGGGAATTCGGGGAAGAACAGGAAACAGGCACAGGTGAGGATAACGCGGACCGCGAACTTGCGTAGTCCTAGCAGGTGAAAACCACTCCAAGAACTGGCCGCGGCATTGAGACCTTCCTCAGAGAGCCAGCGCTCCGACCAACTCTCCCCTCTATGCCGACTGTCTCCGGCTAACCATCTCTCCCGCCGCGCCGTGCCCGCGCCCGCTCCGCACTGTGGATCGAGTCAATAGGAAAGGTCGGACAAATTGGAAACTTCAAACGCTTATAACTCCGTTTATCCAAAATTTTGAGGTTCTAAAAGTGGTTCCATTGGTTTTCTCGTGAAATTTTCTCTTAGAAACACCCCTTGAAATTTAAAATGTGACGAAATAAACATCAAAATTTGCAGTTTTAGTCAAAAATTTCATGTCCGACCTCTCCAATTGACTCGATCCACTGTGCGCCGCCTCCACCCTCTCCGCCCCCCGCCCCCTTTCTCCCTCCCCAGTTCCACTTCTTCTGGCCGTATCACACCTTATAACAACTCGAATTCCTGTCGTTTTCACTCTGTAATCCACCTGTGTTCTCCTATTCCTCGGCTGACCTGTGCAGGTTGCAATTTAAAAATCCCCCTCTATGCATGCTGTTGCCGTGCTGCCTACACCCTGCTCCCTGCGTGCTGCATCCAGTCGACCAGTCGCTCGCCGGCTCCGGGCTCCAGGTCACTCCCTATCCCTTTTAATTGCACCCAGCGTCCCCGTCTTGACCTTCGCATTCCGACAAAGGAAACCTTTCAAACACTGATGCTCCGATCGAATTACGCAAAGTTCGGCATTCGTGATGACCACTACTAACGTGCTAAGGAAAAACGCCGTATGAACCTTCAGGCGTTGCAAAATTTATTTTGATAAAACACGAATTTTCTGATAAATTTATGAATATTTTTCTCTCAATTTTTCAGGTAGTTTAGTTCGCAATTCTACCTAAAGATCCTGAAAATATGAAAACGAAATATTCACGACTTTCCTAAAAAATAAACATTTTATCGAACGAAATTTGGCAACTCTCGAATGTTCATACGGCGTTCTTCCTTAGCACGGCAGACTACCCCTTATCTACTAGGGTTTATCAGTGTGGTCGCAGTGGCGTGGCGTGCTTTGCGATGTATCGATCGTTATGCCATTCAAACCTATGGAAAAGGATCGATAAACAGGGTGTTCGCAGCGAACACCTTAATAATCGATTCTTCACCGTAGGTTTAAATGGCATAACAATCGATACATCGCATATCACGCCACGCCACTGTGTGGTCGTTCTGATATGCTAAGCAAAAACAGCAGATTCGCCCTGAGCGTCTACTGGAGTTATGTTGTTCTTACTGGACGCGGCGGCATTCCGCCCCACATCAGTCGCTGCCGATACTGCTTGCAAATCAAAATTTTGAGGAGGACTGAGAAAAATCATTCCATAATTTGGAAGAATGTTATCTATGGAAATAGACTCACCAGCACTTATATCTGCGTTGCAAGAGACAGAGGGGTGTGCTTTAAAATGCAGGAATGAACTTGAAGAGAACTTGAGAGACTTGGGGCGGAAATTCAATAATAATTCTTAAAAAATTAAAACTAAACATGTTAGAAGAACTGCTGAATTTCCTGCCCGAGCTCTCAGACAAAAACATTTCAGCAGAGAATCCCTATGTAATCACATATGACATAAAGTCTAACTTGAAAACTCAAAGACATCTTCACGAGCTAATTGAATGTCCTCATTCAAAAGCTGCTCGTCTTAGGAAAAGTTTTAACAACAATAAATAACGTCGACGAGTATTTTAAGGGGTGGTTTTAGCTCTTCAATATTTTATAAGTAGCTTAATGCATAATGCATGGCATGTTAATTGAACAGATGAAAAGGTTAATTATTGAGTTTGTCGTTTGTCTTGATTTTGCAAAAATACGCGCATGAAGTTGTAAAAGTACAAATGGAAGCTACGAATCAAATGAACTTAAAACTCAAATATGTCGATGGAGAGTGTAGTACTAGAACTAAAACTATTTCCCTGAGTCAGGTTTTACCAAAAATGAATAAAAGCTCAATTTTTCTTTTTAGAAATATCGCGTAACTTCCTACATTTGTGATTTTTCTCATCTTAACGTCATGGCCAAATACACTTTTCGAAGTAAAATGCCCCGTAAAAGATAACAATCACTATGTTGAATTCTGCTCATTGTGTTATTATGTTTGCCGATAGAAGCTCTACCCAGCTGCATGAAGCAATTTCCTATCTTTGTTTGTCATGCGTGACTAGGATTTGATGTAATCGGATTGGCTACTTAAAGAAAGAGAAGAAGAATAAGAAACGGTTGCTAAACCGCCGACGCATCAAACGCGGGCGGAGCACACGGAATTACCGAAGGAAGTAACCACCAGAGGAGATTTTGCCACTTAAAGAATACTCGAGGCCGGTTGTCTGGTTGTCACACGCCAACGTGACACAACAGAAATCAATCTTGTTAGTGCAGCATGCAAATAGTAGGCGTGTTGGGGCTCTATTATGCACCAACGCGACACATGTAGGCTTCGCCCCTCGTGAATTAGTGTGCGCACACTGAAAGTTTCGTACAACCATACTCGTCATTTTTCAAAATTTACGATCCGGTATTGTTCAAGCTTAAGCTTGATCAACAAATGCACGAAAATTATGAATTCTTTGTGGGGGAAGTTGCAGACTGCCTGTCACTTTCAATTTTTCGAGGATTTATAATTAAAATTATTACATGAAATTATGTGTGATTCTCATTATCCGTTTCAAGGAAATTCTTCGACAATGTCGCACGAAAAATGTCTGATGGAAAGAACCACGGAAGAAAAAGGATACCAAAATCAAGATACGTGTCTCTGTAGCTTCATAATCGCATCAATATTTCTTTTCTATCATTTTAGAAAATCGTTTTTCTCAATTCGCGCTCTAGATTTCGTAAAAAAATGGCCAGTATCTTTAGAATGAATTGCGAGCGGTTTAGTTCAGAATTTCCATCGCGAGAAGGGAGCAATGGAGAGACGGATGTAGGCGCTGTACTGCCAAATGCACCAAAATTAGTAAGAAAGAGGAGAGAGAGGACCAAGAGAAAAGGACATGAGAGAAAGAGAAAAGGAAATGGAAGAAAGAGAAAAAGGAAAGAAGAAAAAAGATGGAGGAGGAAAAAAGAGAAAGAAAACCGGAAGGGGGGGAGGGGGGAGAAGAGCAGAAAAATGGGGACGAATATGAGAAGGCATTAAAATGGGGGCAACAGGAGCTTATTTAGATAGAATATCATCATCTGGCGCTAAATTATAAATGAAGGATACGATGCCTCTTGCTGGTGGCGTGGCATGGCGTCTTAAGTCTCTCTTCGAAAAGATGGCGCAATTGTTGGCGCTCTTGAAGAAACGACTTCATTGAGAAAAGATACCTCCTAGCGTGACTTCAGAGGTCGAATAGTTGTATCATTCAAAAATCCAGTGACAAAGTTGCAGCTTATATAGTGTGTAAACGCGACTGCTCCAGATTTTGATAAGAGTCACGACGCATAAGAAACGCCTTCATTGAGAAAAGATACCTCCTAGCGTGACTTCAGAGGTTGAATAGTTGTATCATCCAATAAACCAATCAACAATACAGCAACTTAGATAGTCGCGCGTAAACGCGACTGTATTGGGATGATTATTTGATGATGAGTGACGACGCATTAAAAACGCCTTCATTGAGAAAAGATACCTCCTAGCGTGACTTCAGAGGCCGAATAGTTGTATCATTCAGAAACCCAAGCAAAATCATTCCAGCTCAGAATAGTGAGTACTGTAGTTGATCCTGATAATTCTTTGATGAAAACCATCGATTAACCCCGATGAATTTTAGCTCCGAAAAATGACAGATTTAAACCTTGAATGGGTTTTTTGTCAAAACTGTATTTTTCCGACAACACGCTTAAAATTGGCAAAGCTCCGGTTTGATTAGACATTTTAGACCATTTTCTGGACCAGTTTATAGGCAAAAAATAACCAGGACCACAAGCACAGGTGAAGAGATTTGTATAATTTTTCGCGTCAGTGGCGTCGCCCGTCGCATATTTTGCAACTAAACGCCCGTCGTAAGTTATGGAAAAACATTAATTATAGAAGCAACCCATGTTGCGCCTGTGGTCAATTCTTTTTCATTGGTTTAAATGGAGTATCGATCGATATCACTGAGCACTTTAGTGTATGTTGCATACAAACTCAAAGTCAAGGCAATACACATGTCGTTTCACTTACGGAAGACGGCTGAATCGTCAAACGCAGCGATGAACTTATAATTTATCGAGATTCCAGGACTTTTCCGCGAAAAATTTACGACCACTACAACCCCCATATTCTAAAACGATTCCACAGTTCTGATGTTTGAATGAAACCGGTGAAGTTGATATGAGTTATATTTGTATCACCCACAGCAAGAGATCATAAACAGGAAAACTTTTTATTTTTTGAAATGTTACACCATTAAAGCTGGTAAAAAGGACCTACCAAAATGAATGAGTCTACCAAAGCAGTGAGAGAAGAGGAAAAAATAAACGCAGTTGAAAATAAGCACGTGCAGTAGTTGGTACATCGCCCGTTTCGGTTAAATTTATCTTTATCGTCTGTTGGGGCAGGTGATGTAATTGCTAAATTGACAGGTGAATACTTACGTGAATCAAGGATTCAGGGTCTAGCAAAATATGCAATGACTCAGAGTTACTCAAATATTGGAATTTGGCAAATTTTTGGATTTTCCTTTTTTCCGTGAAACGAAAATGAGTGAATTCAGTGCAGCATTTATAAATCATACTGGATTTTTGAGGAAGTTGAAATGACGAATGCGGCAAGTGACTACACCTGTGTTTGCAAAACTGTTGGAAAATTACACAACATAGTAGATAAATTTAGCACGGTTCATTCATTCAACTCATTGCTAGTGCGACTCTTTCAAAATGAGGGTTTTTTTCTGTATTGTACTTTATATATACTTTGTATTTTAGCCGACTGTTTGTTTGACATTGGTTTGGCTCCATGCAGTTAATGCTTAATATTTCTAAATTTATTGTCAATTATTAAATACGATGGAGTGGTCACAAGGACCAGTTTATTTAAGGTTTCAGCGGATTAGTGTGCTGTTGCTGCTGACGTCCATGCAATCAAAATGGCACCGTTAATATCAATTATTTGCACCTACTGCACCATCTTTCATTTATTCAAATCTCCTTCTCCGAGCAGCAAAAGCTCCTGGTTTATTCCTGACGTAGGTAATATCAGTTTTATTTCAAAGTTTTAGCTATATCATTTCATTTGAAATCTACTTTTATCAGTGGATGATTTTACGATAACAGGAAGAATTAGTGTCACCAGTTGCCTTTTCAAGGCAATGAAACAAATTAATAGAAAAAAAAAAAAAACATAATTGCCCTCGCTTTTAGTCTTACTTGTGCACCTGCATAAGGTTTATGCAAAAAATCATAAGAAATCATCATCACTAAGACTTTTAGAACATAAAATGGGATGTCAGTTACGCGTAACCGACAAAGAAAAAATTTCCTAGGACAATTTACAATCTTACAGTCTTTGTAACGATAATTTCTCGTATACTTAGTATTGCATGAATCAATGCAGAGTCACAACTTAAAACGATTTTCAACAACAGTATTTCATCCTCAATTGAATTGTTATTGTCTTTAAAACCGCTAAAAACTAATCGATACTACTGTTCCCGATCGTGAAATCATCAAAATTGATTATCAATCCTGCAGTCTAGATTGCATTTAATATTTAGAATGTATGATCTCGTCTCAGTGAGTTTTCTATTATTGTGTGTGTTTCTCGCATGGCGTATTTGCGTTTTTACTCATTATCTTTTTCTAAAATAGGAATACTGAGACCTTGTTAAGCTCTTTGTAGTGGAGAGGCATTTCTGTTTGGTATTCATATTGGTCGATACATTAGTGCCTCTAGGTAAGTCATAAATTGTGGCGGCAAATGTTTTTTTCAACTGAATGTTGTCTCTGGCAGTGTCACTTTTTTATGTATGTCGAACTCTTCTGCACTTTTGTAAGGCAAAAAAATCGCAAAATTACAGGTTTCATTCAAAATTTTTGGCGATGAACGGACCCATTCCGCTAAAAAACACATTTCAATTATTACTTCATTTTGGAAACCCCAAAATAAGCTGAAAGTATCGAAACGCGAGACATTCCATTCGATTAGTCGCATCGAACGGTTAATAGATCGTTTTCTATACATCAAATAGGTGAGATTGTATCGATATCGATTGGTTCAACATGTAAACATAGCCTCAAAAGTCAATCGAGTAATCTGAGGAAGCGGGGTTTTTCTGATAGATTTTTTATTCTTATGATTGCTAAATGGCATCGCAAGGTGAAATAGTTAGGAATTTTCTCATTTTCAACTTTTCCGACTGAAATCCTGAAAGTTTTGTTTGAGGTCATGTCCTATTGTTTGGAACCAAACGATACATCGAACCACTATCGAAAACGATCTGTATCTACGTTCGGATCTTTTTAGCCTCAACAGAAGGGATTCCATGGAAATAGACAGCGGAAATGTGCTGTTTACCACAATCAGGCTTGTAAATACCTTTTTTGCCAATTTAAGGTGAACCAGCAATCATTTTAAATTTTCTCGATGCCCCTGTTTGTTTACTCCGTGAGTAGATAGACTTAAAACCGTAGCAAGCAGAGATGGGACTGAGCAGAGGTTGAGACACGGTATCCTTCCGCTCCCATTCGTGGGATTCGAAACGCACGTGCAAACAGCGTGAGCGCCTTCAAGAAGAAGCGCGATTTTAATGTTTTAAACGCGAATGCTGTATCAGGTTCGGACGGCGTGGCATAGGTCTGAACCGCGGCGGTCAATCAGTTGAGCTGCAGGTTGCGTCCTCCTCTTACACGGATATTATAGATTTCATGGCCTCCGAGATGGATCAGGAGAGCAGGAACGCGCGTCGGTAAACCATACATCGGAATTTCTGGTGATCAACGGTGATCAACAATGTGCGGATATAAATTTCAAATCGCAACAGAAATGCCAGGAAGCCAGAGAAGAGCAGTAGGTCCGATCGGTCGCCGATCAATCGGACACGTTTATGCTAAAAGGAACTATGTCACACGCAAACCCCATGCACATAGTTCCTTTTAGCATAAATACAGCAATTGAACGCCGCCGCAGAGATGAGAGATGAGAGAGATTCACTACGCTTCGACTTGAAGAGCCGAGAAGCGCTAACTCCTTCGGTATCGATACCCCAAGATGCGGAGGAGAGTATCAGGGATGCATAGCCGGCGCTGAGACCGGATTGAAGTGCAAGAGGTGCCCGATTGCGGGGCTAATGACGCTGTCACGTCATGTCGGATCAACGAAATGTGAAGTTTTCGAAACTCCGAGGAGTATTAGGACGTCAGAACGGGGGAGCATGTCACTCGTGTTCGGTTGTGCTTGCTGCAGTTCCCAAAATTTCAGCAACCGAGGAACTTCACACACTAGCTTTCGCGGAAAAAATAAGTTTCGACTGGGTGTGGCTAGATCCAAAATTTTGGGTTCAACCACAGTATATTACATGAAGTATAATGTTTTGAATTTTTTGAAGCTGGACCTCATCTCGAGTTGTAGCTGGGATGTGGTCAAGTCAAAATTCAGTATGGAAGGTCATTTCGTCCAATAAGTGGGCTTAGGCTGGGGGTGGGGAGGTGTTTTTATGATCAGTATTATTCCAGCAAGCAGTTGTTATTAATTTTCAAAATTCCTAAAAAAAAAATGTGAATGAATGCCATTGTTTTTAAGGTACAAGTGGAGCTAATAACAATAATGTTTAATGATTTGAACATTTTTTGTTTACTGGAGTTTCGGTTGACGTCAAGTAATTTATAGCGGAGGAGGGAAAATGTAAACAAAATATATTAGAAAACATGGCGACCGAAAAAGTAAAAAAAAATTCCAGAGAATCTTAGGTATCGTAGAAACACTTCACATGTTTGGGGATATGTGTGTCTATGTGTGTAATATCTAAATCTCTTCGCAATGGTAAAACTCCTCCGTACAAGTTTGTGCGCGTATAACTTGCTGCTTTTTTAATAGACTAAACGGAGCTAAGTAGTAGCGGGTCCAGGGGTTGGGAGTGACGACTTTTCCGCCCCTCTCCGCTTTTCAAAAAGCAGGTAGAAGGAGAAGGGATAAAGGGCTAAACAATTAAATTAATCCCTGACAAATTAATAAATACTGCATCATACTGCATTAGTTATAAAAATTTTAAAGAAACAACATTATGAATTTTTAGAAAAGTGGAAGAAAATAGAACGATGATTATTTCTTGAAACAACTCCAAATAATCATAGGTAAGATTTTTTTTTCTACGATGGGAGGAAGAGCAAATCAAAATTATCACAGCCCCCCCTCACCCCCTCCCCTTAACGCTAGCCCTTCAAGTTACGTTTCTGAGTTGTTCCATGAATATAAATGACGAACAAATATGGCAGAGCGAGCAGCAAAGCTGGAACAAAATTAGAACCAAATCTAGCTTGAGCGGTAATTAATTTCGACTAGAGTGACTTTTCAAGCCGGTTGCTGGCCCGGCGAGGCAGGGTGTTGCTTCAGTTACTAAACCGCACGAAAGCTATTAGGACGCCAAGACCACGCGTCCGTCGGTTTCGTTCAGATCAATGATTAGAGCTTTGTCGGAGCTTTTGAGCAAGAGGAAAGTTTCATTTGAATATAATGTCAAATCCGTTCAACTTCTGGTGAATTTTTCTCAGAAACTTCCAGAGGTGCAAACGTGAAATTTTGCAGGCATGTGAATATGACTGTTGGCTACAACTGAGACCAGAGATATGGAAATCTGTTCGCATGAAAGTTCACTGGAAAAAAAAAAACACATGGGATCTAGAGTCCAGACTCTTGAAAACATTGACAAGAAAAAATACTCTTGATTCAATCAGATTTTTGCTTAAATCGAAAGGAAATCCGCTCAAATTAAGAGGCTTGGTTCTTGATTTAAGCAAAAATCCGATTGAATCAAGGGTATTTTTTCCTGTCGATGTTTCTAAGAGTCTGGTCTCTAGATCCAATGTGTTTTTTTCCAGTGTTCTTTTTTAGTGGTGGAAAGTTTGGCAAATGTTTTTGCTATTTTACGGATCTAATTTTCTAGCATATAAAAAGGTTAAATGAATACTTTGTAACTCTAGTTCCAATTAGAGCCATAATTTCAAGGAGATATTTTTAAAAAACCGTCAATGAAGAGAGAATTTTTAATTTCCGAGGAACATGCACAAGAAAGTAAAAAACTCTTTTTGCGACCTAGAAGAAAAAACTCATCCGGCGGAGCTCTGTTCATTTTTGAACAATTATTGCAGCAAAAAGAATGATTTTCGAGAGTATACGATGTTGCATATTATTTTTATGTTAAATATGTCGGCCACAGAAAAAATATCATTTTTATTTTAGGACCTACTTCTGAACTGAAGGTCCACAGCAAGAATACTTGATCGCGCCTCTTTTCTTTTTTCGTTGTTCCTTTGTTTTTTTCTTATACTCCATGACGATTTACATAAAGAAGTGTACGTTACGTTCGATGACGCTGATATAAGTTCTTGTGCACGCGTTATATCAAAACACAGGCACATGTTTCTAACGCAAAATTGAACGCCTTTTCGTATGTTGGTAAAACACTTTCTGCCGTCCGACGCACAGGAGACAAGTTGGACTGCATTTTGCAATTCGGAACTATAAATTCTGGCTCATCTGAAAAATCACTTATGTGCATTGCAAAACTAATGGCACATATGTTGTTTTTAAACCGGGTCAGAATTTATAGTTCCAAATTGCAAAATACAGTCCAGTTATTAACGACTTTTCGTCCTAAAACGGGATTTTGTAACGTTATTCAAATATGGTGGCAGTAGGTATGAAATGTATCTTTCAGCACACACGTAATACGAGCACAATGCACTTTGTGCTCATTTTACGTGTGTGCTAAAAGATACATTTCATACCTACTGGCGGCCTTCAGCCGCAAAAAGCGAAGGTAGTAGAGTTCAGATTAACATTCAGATTCAGCACTAAAAAATACATAAGGAACACATGCCAGAGATTCTTCCAGAATTTGCATGGTAAAATTCTAATTTTACGGAAATACTAGTCATAGCGCCTGCTTGAAAATAGAGAAAAAATTAAAATTGAAAATTAATTTCTCCTGAAAAGAGTCACAGATTTATTTGAAATGAAGGAAGGAATTAAAAAACCCGCGAACTGCCCACTTTTTTCCCTCCTTTTGTGTTTTCCCTTTTGTATTAGCACCTTTGTGAGTTTACAATTGTCTTAATGAAATGGTTTTCCGTAAAATACATTGTATGCTTAAAACTGTAGTACCTACCTACCTACCTACAGTAAATCTAAATGACAGTAAAGACCAATGGAGATTTTCGCACGAGGCAGAAGCAACTTATTATGACCGGTCCTCATTGCGTATTTCATATCCCGGGTACACCATAACGCTTGACAGCCAATATCCGAGCTCAGATTCGGACTCCTCGTTGAAAATCAGTGGGAATCTATTGATAACTCATTTCTCCTAAAAAGTATCAAAAATTCATCTGAACTAATGGAAGAACTTCTCATGCTACATTATGCGTTTTTCTACATATTAGGTTAGGCCTAATACGAAATTATTCAATCAAAATATATTTTTGACATTTTCTATTGATATTTAGTATGAGTGGAGAAAATTCAGATAACCTATCTACATCGACGTGGGTGGTCACTGGGTCAGGAGTGTAGGAAGCAGATAAGAGACATCAGTCCTCGGAAACGAAATCAAATTCTCTAGTCCCTGGCGCTTCCTTAAATTCCTCAGCGATTGCGGCGCGGTACAAAGGATTCGAGATAGCACCAGACAGAGTGGCGACAGGTGACGCGCGAGGCCTTCGATGAAATGTGCGGGAGTGGAGGGGAGGCGCGACTTGTGGTTCACTGCTGTGCCAACAGAGAGCGTTGAAAACGCGAGTGCATAATTTCATATGAGGTTTAGCTTATAGTTGATTGTACAAATATTACACTTCTGAAATATTATCCCATGCTTAGCGCATTATCGCTGATGCTGTTCAGCCCCCCTTAAGGTGGATCTTCAGTTTTTTTGTTTAAAAATTTCTCCGCCCAGGGGACGCCACCGTCGATGTCCGTTTTCGTCAAATTTCTGCGGTGAAAGCTGAATTTTGAAAAATCTGAGCCTATATTTCAAAATCGGAAAATTTCAGTCTGTAGATTAGAGTATTGTGAATATTTTGAGCCTTTGATCGTCAAAATGCATGGCGTTGTGGTTGAGAAAGTACTGTTTCCCCACAAGAAATCTCCGCAGTCCGCCGACGATCCTCTCAGTTGACGGTAAATTTTAACAATTAGAACACTTAATTTCAAAATCCAAGGATTTCAGTGTGTAGATTAGACTCTCTTCTTTCATTCAAGCCCAAAAACTTGCAATTATCTATCGCGAATCGACGGAGAAAGTCAGACCATTAGTCAGACCACCTAGCACAAAATCATACGCTCATTGTAAGACGAAAATATGACTATAGTAATTTTGAAACATTACTGCAATTGAAAAGCAAGGATTCTCAAAGTTAAATAAATCAGAGAAGGATTAAACATTTTATTTCAGAAAGTATAAAAGAAAGTATAAAGGATAAAGGAAAGTTAGTCAAGTAATCAGATTAGAAGATGCGGATAAATTATTCCTATCGAATGATTCTGATAACAGTAGGTATAAAATTAAGACACTTTCTAGTCAAGCACTGACAGCTTTTGAGGATAACAATCGAAATATTGAATTAGCCTCTTAATATAGAATTTGAAAAAAAAATGAAACCTTAGGAAAGGCAAATTATAGGTGGAAGATTTGAGCTCATCGGCATTATTATTTCCACAAAAGAATGAAAGCAGGAAAAGAAAGTTTTATCAAGAAGTGCATGCGTAAGCCAGTAAGTGGTAGTTCCGATACTTTGTTTTTGCAAGGCTGGGATTTTCTTTCGATGCACTTTTTCACATCTGAAATTGAAAGGAAATAAATTAGCGAGTCCTAAAAAAAAGAAAAGGAGAAAAAAACTACAATAATTTTGAATGTTTTGCCTGATTTCGCGCTCTCCAGAAAAATGTACGTTTCAAAAATCAAGAACTAATACCGGTGAGTGGCGGGTCACATTTTTTTTCTATTTGCCAAACATCGCGTAAAGCCAAATCAATTCGTTAACTAATCATATTAGCTTCTGGGCCGGTCTTGTCACCTCCCGTTGAGATTCAACCTCCGATTGAGATAAATTTTATTTGCTCTTCCTGACAAAGTTTAATTTTTCAAAAACGTTCCAAAAGGACTGTATTTCATTTTTATCTCTGCTCAACTTTTAATTTTTTTCTTAAACCCTTAAATTTTCTCAAAAAAAGCATTCAAAATTTTTCTCAACTGGAGGTGACAAGACCGGCCTTCTATCGGACTAATTTGTGAAACTTTGTGTTCTCAAATGGACGGCATTCATGAGAAAGGAACCAACATTTTCTGAGAAGGTCGGGTCACCGTAATTTTTTTCTTTTTTAGTTTAAATTAGATACTATAGTCAAAATTCGATGGTTTGCAGTTTCTCTTATTTTTCTTCGGAGATATGAATGACCGATCTTCGTACATCACGACTCCTGATTGGTCAGGAATTATGTTTGCGGCCACAAATCAATTGGACGGATGAATTGACTTAAGGTGATTCGATGGACGCCATATTTTGTGTCAGAACGGCATGCGATATATCGCATCAATTGGTTCCATATTTTCAGCTACTCGTCATTTTTCTCCAATTTTGAGATCTCAATTCTGTTGTCAGGAGACTAAAGCACTCACTTACCAATTTTAACAAAGAAATTCAACGTAATAAAGGCGTGGTTTTTTTTAGAGAGAAAATATCGCATTCGAGTGCAGTTTCGATATCAGTATCGAATGCGATGTTCTCTCTCTGAAAAAGCCACGCCTTTATTACGTTGAATTTCTTTGTTAAAATTGGTAAGTGAGTGCTTTAGTCTCCTGACAACAGAATTGAGATCTCAAAATTGGAGAAAAATGACGAGAAGCTGAAAATATGGAACCAATTGATGCGATATATCGCATGCCGTTCTGACACAAAATATGGCGTCCATCGAATCACCTTAATACGAGTCTCATTTTTCAATTGTAATTCAAGACTGTCTTAGGTATTGTAGTTTGGCAGACTTGTCCAAATAAAATTGAACTTGACCTTAGTGAACTCCGCACCGTAATATGATAACTGAATCGGACTGTTATAACTCATTATCACTGAACTTAAAGAATAATAATCACTATAGCGGCGCACAGTGGATCGAGCCAATGGTAAAGGTCGGACATAGGCCCAAAAATGAAAGTGAAGGGACATAATGTTTCTTGGCATTTTCTTAAAGTAGACTCTTTAGCCGAACATAAAATACCAATATTACATCTGAAAAAAAATTTAAAGCGATGTAACGGACGTGTGATACACCGTGTCCATATTGAGGTGAATTTCGGGTACATTTTTAGCCTAGACGTTACTCCTATATTTTAATTATCCTGCATTTTTGTATCAAATTTTGGGGGTTGTCCTCTATTATTGATGCAATGGGGAGAGAGAAACACCCGTTGCCATATTTTTCATCCTTATTTTTAATACTAATATCAGTGCACAGACATGGTACCCTAAAAAACCCGGTTTTCCAAATTCAGTGAATGATTTCGACATTGTTTCAGAACATTTCAAAGAAAACCGACCTAGAGGAATGTTCCTTATATCCCTAGGAACCAATATCAATTGAGAAGTTTTGCCTTTTTTTGCCTTTTTAGAAGTTAGGCCTATAAATGTGATGACAACTCGCTCCTCGAAAAAACCAATATTTGAATTTTAAATGAAAAGTCCTAGTTTTTTGCATCTAGGAAGGCTGGAAGGCTCCCATTGGGTTGGTATAACTTACCACCGTTTCGAATTGGCTTTCGGAATAAATTAGTCATGCCCTCCCCCCCTCTCCCTTCCAACGCCAATAATATCATCTTGCACCACAATCTTGTTCTTTCTATATCGAAAAAAAGGAGGGAACACTAAGTCAATTGATCGTAGCGCAATTTGATTTCTATTTTGGTCAATATATGCATCAATTTTAGGGATTTTTGACTTTATAAAATTTTACTCTCCCCTCCCTTTCAGTAATTTTTATTCTTTTAAACAAATGTTACTCTCAACCTCCTACAATTCTGCAGAAATGATGCCCCTGGTTTTCATGAAAAATCGTTCGACTTGATTGTTGGTTTGAGTTTTTTACAATTCGTCGCTCTTCTAACGTGAAGGCGTACCTATCTCTATTTCCGCATGAGCCCCAGAAAGATGAACTTATGTCTAAAACGGGGTTCACGTTGAAATTGAGATACGCCTTTACGTCAGAGGAGCGACGATTTGAGCGGTCACCATATCCTCAGATTTGCGTTTGTTCCTACTTCGCTACGATAAGCGATCAATCAGCGATACTGATAACTGAATCAAGATGATAGTACGTCTCAAAGCTGCAAGCTGCTCGAAACTGCAAATGAAGGCATCATGCATTTTTTGTTGGTCTCCTCAGATCCTATTATTTCGAGCCTCCGACCCCAAATTACGGTGAAGAAAAAGTCAAAACTCCTTTTACCGGAAGCTCTGGATCTGCTCGTCAAGGAACAGTGCTTGGAGCACCCTGTATAAGTGGAATATTTCTGCCCCCTCAGTTTTCATTGTGAGTCATAAACTCTCTTTTTTATTTTAATTAAGTTTTGCTTTGTACCTGAACAGCTCACTTAACCGCGCATCGTATCCAGCTAGTAAATTTTGGAAGCGGGGGAAGGGGGGGGGGGGGCATTGCTTGTTTAAAAATATTCACATTGAGTTTACAGCAAAATAAAAGAAGAAAACAAAATATTTGTAGCTCAGCAGAAACAAATAAAAGAATAATTAATCGCAATAATTATTAGAGCATTTACTATTTTTTGAAGGGTTTCAAAGAGGAAAAAAAAATCAATTTTTCCTACAAACCGCTGACTTTAACGCCTTTTCAATATGATATTCAGCTTTCTCGTGAAAAATTACCGTAGAAAACATATATTTGTGTATCATATGGCGGTTGACAGTCACACGATAACCCTATGTCCGCGCCGCCCTATCCTTCGATCCACAGTGCGGCGCCCAGATTTGGCCTTTTCTATTCTCGGCATGAAAAAAGAATATCTGTGATTCAAATGTCATGCAGGCTCAACGAGATATCCCCTAGAGTGGCGGCGGTCCATCTTCCTTCAGCGAGCCGATCTGGGCGCGCAATGCGAACTGGGTCTACGTGTGTAACGTATTGGAGGAACGAGGGAACGGCCTGGGAGGCTAACCTCGGCAGCCGGGAGGCCAAAATTTAACATGCAAGTTCCCTATCTGAATTATCGTTAGCCTCCCAATTTGGCCCTCCGTACCCAGCGTGCCTTGCGCGCCCATGACGCCGGTCGCGTTTCGCGGGACATGAGACAGAACCGCCACTCTAGGGTATAACTCGTTGTGCAGGCTCGATAAAATGAATGCTGAAAGAACAATAAAAGAAAAAAAAATTGTCGAATATTGTTAGCAAAAATTTTGAAAAAAATGAGCGAAACATTAAAGCTTTGAACGCAGTCGACATTAAAAGTAAAAAATAGTTTAAAAATAAAGTAAAATAAAATAAACCTTTTTTCAACAATATCCAAATATTCATGCTGTGTTTTTTAAATGTTTTACTGTCACTCAGGTATACTTTACTTTTGAAATAAATTTTCTACACATTGAATTTGGAGATGGGAAAAATCCCAATATGAATGTTAAAAAACAAAATTCTCTTAATATTGAAATATTTTTAATCAAAGAAAGTTCACTTAATCTTCAGGCAAATTTCACTTTACAAATTATTTGTTTGGATCTTACGAAATTCGTGTTTCAACCAATCTTTCTCGCTGAACTTATTATCTGTCAAGCTCACTATGCTTCGAAGTGCAATTCATGATTTTCACAAATACCTATTCATTGTTAATCACAAATAATGAGTTACAAAACAAAAGAGCTATTGGTCAAACATCGCATTCCGCGTCTTGTGTTTTTTTCATATATTTTTTGCAAATAGTTTGTTAAATAAAAATCTTTTTACTAAATATTTCTATCTTAACTTATTATTAGGAGTAAATTTTGGAGGCGCCCTGAAAAAATACAAACGTAAACTTACCTACTGTTTTAGAAGCTTCCGACTGGCTATGGATTTTCTTGTCCTTATATTGGTTATTTTGTACTTGTGGTTATGACCTTAAATTATCTATGTGTGAATGGTTGGGATTGAAGGTGCTCTAACTCTCCGTAAGCTCAAATTATTAGAAAGAACGTCAACTATATTCGAAATCAATCAGAAACATACGCACGATACCTTCTTTTTACACTATACTATCTGCTACAACACTAGATTCTTTCGAGTGAGTAAAAAGGTTTTGAAAACAGTCAAAAACTTCATTTATACGTTGTTTGGGTCTCTCAACTGTGGCCAATAACCTTCGCAGCAACATACACACGTGCCGGTTGCGTAAGATATGGTACCTCTCGTCCCTCTAATGCATCTTATCCCGGGTGACCAGGGTTTTTTCCAACATGCTGAGTTGCATTTAGCACGATTGTTAATCCTGCCATCTTGATTGAATTGCACCTCATTAGTACCACAGTTACACGAAACTCCCAAGATTAAAGTTAGCGCTATTAAACACAACATTATAACCGTTTTTGCCTTCATTTCACCGTTTTACTGCTGATATCTTAGGTGTTGAAGAGTTTGATCACTGAAACTGTTCCACTGAAACTGGGAAGTAAGAAAATAATCTTCGCGTTTATATATATGTATATGAGTCGCTTTTATAGCGCTTTTTAGCGCTTTACGACGCCTAATCGCCACAAAGCTCGGTCTTCCCACAGGTCATCAGGGAGTTGACACTCCCTTCGCGTTTATTCTTATCATTTTCTTTATGGAACTTTTTCGGCGTATGTATCGACGCACAGTGGACCGGCACTGAAATCTAAAGGGTTTCCTAAAGGCATGTGAATGTACCTGAAACCAAAACGTGCTGTGACGTCATCAAAAATATGGTCAATTTATCGAACGAATGCTATGAGCTGAAACAAGAAATGCTCACATCATTAACCCTAGTCTGCCTGAGTGGGGTCAGATTGACCCCACGGGAGTTTCAACTCTTTGCCATTTCTCGTGGTATGCACGAAATTTTTTGTCCTTCACAAATAGCTCTACAAAAACATCTAGGAACACGATTTTGAAGGGGGAAAAAAAAAATGTGCATGAGAGATCAAAAAATTCACGAGTACCCCTAGAAAGCCTGAGCGGGGTCAGATATCCTTATAACATATATTTTACCATTTAGCATCACAAAAGCTTACTTTGAAGGTGTATTCATTTTTCTCTTTTTAATTTTTTTCAGAAACTTATAAAACAAGCAAAATTTTTCAGATTTTTTTCGTTTTCAGTATTTAGTAGCCCTATGATTTTTTTTTCTCATGCTGAGAACAACATGGCAACATGTGTATGATAAAATGGTTGCATACCCTGCGCCGTGTTTTTTAAAACTTAGATATGCTTTATGGTTAAGGCCTGTAAGGTTAGTGCACTGATATTAACTAAAAACATGAAAAAAACATAGCTAACTAATTGATTTTCAGCTGGGGTCAAATTGACCCCGCTCAGGCTTTCTCGTTGGTTCAGAGGCTCAGGCTGACTAGGGTTAAAACAAAAACGAAGTTTTAAGTTCAGTTTTATCTGGGATCAAAATTGTGAGAAAAAACAAAACAAAATGCGCAGTAGTTCCAGAATCACGATAACTTAAAAGCACTAATATCACCAGTTTTTTTTTCTAACATGCAGAGTCACATTACGACAAAAAATCTAGACTGAACTAGAATGGAGCATCCAAAAAAAATGGACTTAAAATTTTAGTGCAGGTCTCTCATGAGAGGTTCAATGAAAAACCCCTCATACATTAATTTCATAAATTTGACTTAGAACCTTTATGATTTGTGCTAGTTCAGCCAGAAACCCATTGTGCGGTGTGGCGGTCTTAAAAAATTGTTCATATGGAAGGTGAAACGCTTATTTCAGATATCTGGGTGGAAATTACCGAAACCAGTTTACGCGATAACCCCTTCCGCCTCGTTATCATGAGACGCAAAAAAAATTGGATTAAGGACTGAAATGTTATAAAAGTTATATAGTAATTAACTTGTTTGTTAGCAAGTGCAAGGTTAGTCTTCGAAAACTCGACAGTCCCGATCTTTGTTAGACACGGATCAAAAACTGAAATGAAAATACGAAGGGGAAAAGGGGGCAGATCAAAAATAACGAGTGAAAATTGGAAAGTGGAAGTCGAACTTGCAAATGAGTGTAATTAGGCAAAAACTTCATAACAATGGTGGAATTATAAAAACACGTATTCTATTGCGGCGTTCCAAAATTTCCATATTTTATTTTTTTACGGCCCAACCATTGGAGGGATTTGAATGAAAATTTGACTGAATTTTATAGGTTGTGTAAATACAAATTCAGTGCAATTTTTATCAAAATTATTTAAAAAAACTCGTTCATATAAAAATAAATTGTGGAAGGAAATTTGCAACGTCGCAAATCGAGATACGAGATTTTAGAATTTCACTATCGATATCTGAGTTTTGATGCGAAGGGCACGTGCCTTGTCAAAATCTATATAAATAAAATCGTTGGGGGTTTCACTGTAACGCTTATTTCTGGAGTTCTACCGGACCGATTTCGACGATGCTTGACTCTGGTTAAAGCCCTTGACGTCCCGATGTCCGCAAAATTTTCAGACTTCCAAATTTTTCAGCCTCTTTCGCTTGAGACGCTTTTAAAGCCAAATCCACCCCCCTCCGACCTTAAGTTTCCGAGAGTTGCGGTATGTTTCCGTTGTAACGCCTAATTTGAGAGATCTACCGGGGCGATTTTTACGATTTTTGGGTCGACCGCAAGCTCCTAGCTTCTAGATGCTCGCAAAATTGTCAGACTTCCAAATTTTTCAGACTCTTCTTCCTGAGACGCTCTTAAAGCCAAATCCACCCCCCTCCGGCCTTAAGTTCCCGGGAATTGGTTATGTTCCTGTTGTAACGCCTATTTTGAGAGATCTACCGGGGCGATTTTTACGATTTTTGGGTCGATTGAAAGCTTCTAGCTCCTAGATGCTCGCAAAACTATGAGAATTTCCAATTTTTCAGCCATATCTGTGTAAACCGCTGAGAGATGCAAATAGACCCCTCTCCATATTACTACTACACAGCCTTCACCCAACGCCGAAGGTCAAACTCGGACTCTGTCTCAGCACTGCTCTGTCTGAATAAAAGGAAGCCGCCCCAGCTACGTGGTTCCATAAAACTGTCGAAGCGGCGCGATGACATGGGTTTTCCCGTCCTTTTGTCTAACAACCCTCGAGCCCGAGACTGCTCGCTACGGGATCGCAGCCCTATTGTCTCATATGCCAAACAAAATCTGACCCTCAAAATTTAAAGACAGTAAAAATGCAATTTTTTCTATCATTCGGAAATTGTTTTTACAGTGTATATTTTTCGATTCGCGGTGAAATTTTGAGCAGAATGGTGGTCAAACTAATGAAAATACATGATTCTACGGTACACTAAGATCGATACCACAACTGCTGCATTTATAACTTGCTGAACGATATTTCCGTTACTTATCAACATATCACGACGAAATTTAGTTCATTGTAATATACTTTTTTAGCAGAGCGTAAATTTACTGAGAAAGTTGAAATCGAACCCGATGAGAGAAATTTCATCAATTTTTTTGGAGCTCCACTAGGCCGAGCAGGAAGGGAAAAAAGGATGACGAATTGAGATCTATTGCTGCCGCCTGGTCTCCTGACTCTGTCCAGGCCCAGCTGTTCTTGAACGCTTTGACGAGATTTTGTCGGCAGACGAGTCAAAACATGATTTTCCGACCAGGGAGCGACATCCAAACCTCGCGCTAATCCTCTCATTGTATTTTTATTGGAGTTATGTCCGAATACTTTGAAGAAAACCGAAAATGGTCTCTTTTTTAAAGCGCAGTGTTTGCAATTCTGCCCTGCTAAGGAAGAACGACATATGAACATTCGGGAGTTGCCAAATTTTCTTCGATAAAATGTTTATTTTTGAGGAAAATTATGAATATTTTCCCCATGAAATTTTCAGACGTTTTAGATCAAATTAAAAACAAAAGTATCCAAAATTTTCAAAAATTTTCCTGAAATTTAGTGGTTTTCCAGGGGAAATTTGGCAACGTCTGAAGACTCATACGGCGTTCTTCCTTACCACTGCAGAATTATGTTCGTCCCTCCCGTTACCCCTACATCAGCCATCTTATCGAAGAGCAAAGGAAAACCGTGGGAAAAAACAGGAAACAAAATGTTTTCAGGACTGAATTGCTTCCTCTGAGTTGCTCCGAAAATCAGTCTATTCGTGTACGCTGCCAACTTAGCTGCATCCTGCATCTCGAGAGCAACACTGATTAGATTTCGAAATCTCGCGACTTTTTGAGAGGTTGCCCATCGCTCATCTGCTTTCGTCGGATACGTTCTTTTACGGTTATGTTAGTTGATCAATGGGTACTTAACAATATCTGCTCAATTTTTCTTTCTTTTTTCACGGAACAGTTCCGATTTGTGAGTGTCCGATACTCAGTGATACTATTTTGCCTCTGTATTCGCGAGATACGTTCTTTTGCGGCCGCGCCAGTCGATGAATGGATATTTAGCAATTTCTATTCATACTTTCTTTCCTTTCTTTTTTTTACGGAATATCCTCGGTTTTTTAGTGTCCAACCCAGTGCGAGGCTACTGTACACCTGTTTTCGCCAGAAACGTTCTACACAATTTCTACTAATATTTTCTGGGTGCAAATGTGCGAGATTGTTGCGTCCTGTGCATGAAGTTTGTCTCTTTTTAGTGCGTATACTAATTAATGAGTCTAATAATTTGCACATTCAAACAATTCACTCGAATTTTTTACGCAGAATGTTCCTTGATTGAGTAGCTAACGACTAGGAGGAGTAACTCCAAATTTACATGTATTTTGCGGGTCAGTGCCGAGTAACCGAAAATCCTTCTTTTATAAGGTAATACGTTTTGTACCCCGTTCGTTCATACATTTGCGCGAAATTCATTTGAAAATACATTCATTTACATGATGGCCAAATGCATGAGATGCTTTTTTTTAATGTAATATTCGAAATTGTCTCTTTTCTTAAGTCCTAAACTTTTCTACTACTGGCGCCACCCGACGTATGATTGTTTAAGTCTGTGGCTTTGGCGTGGTGTTGGCTGGAGTCCTGGAGGACGCCAGTGAGCTACTCCTCCTGGCCAATACCAAGTGCGCAGGGCTTACATTGTCATATTCCGGAGGGACTTCGCCTTATTTAACTCACAGTTAATGCCCCCCCCCCCCCCCCCGAAGAAAAATCCCTTACAGGAAAACTATCCATAATGCTTCTTGGCAATTTCGCGTAATTTCGTTTTTCTTTTGAAAATTTACAAGGAAGATCATTACGGAACTGAAAACAGGTAAACTAATTTAGGAAGGAATGCCTCTCGTATTCATGTATTCAGAAGAGTTCTTATTGGATTACATAACTTTATCATCTTTTTGCATTTACGGCACGGAATACGGCTCGCTTGCGAGCCGTAAGTCACTCGCGAAGCGAGTGACTGGGGGTCCAGGGGGCGGAGCCCCAGGCTAGACGCGAGGCGAGCGAAGCGAGCCACAGCGGCTAGTACATGTATAAAATGCACCATATCACACCTATCACAGTGCGTGAGTTTCAGTAATGTCTACTCTAAATGTAAATACTCTGAAAAAACATTGTTACAACTTTCTCCCCCGCCGACTCTCATTCAACTGCAGCCAATAAAGGATGAGCATGGGTTCAAGATGGGAATTAGCTACCGCCAAAGTGACCAATCACAGTGTTTCATGCGTCCATACCGCATTGACCACCGCTCCGGTAGCAATAGCTGCTCTAAAAATAACACATTGCAGCTGTGATACTATTTTATTCAAGTTTGAATATCAGTAGAACTCAGTTCCCAGGTTTATCGATATGAACTGTGTTTTTGGGTTGTTCAAATGACTATCCAGCTGGTATTTTTTAAGAATTATTTAATTATTTCAACGTATTAAATGCCGCGCTCTTGAAAATTTGATTCAATTTAGTGAAAACAATTTCATTTTGATAATTTTTCCCTAACAGTAAATTGACAAACGTAGATTCGGTTCATAAAAGCAGCTGGAAAAATTTTGCGGCCAGGGCTTATTTGCCCTTCTCAGGGATTCTACTGATATTGAGTGACTACATTCGAAACACCACTTTTCTGGGGGACCACCTGCTTTCGGGGGAAGGGGAGGCGACCCCCCCCCCCCCCCCGACCTCCTTCCCTACGTCCATGATTCAGTTTGTTAGAAAATACTATACTGCTTACATTGTTTTTATTCCTTGAAAAAAATTAAAACTTAATTTAATTATCTCTTTGACTTCATTTTACAGGAGATGACCCCCTTATTCTGTTTGCTCTGATCGAATGGATAAGTCCTTCTTCGTCTAAAAAATGAAAACCTCCACTCTGTTTAGCCGAAGATACTGCACTGACCGCTGCGCGTCCCAAGGCTTCAACTACACTCGTGCATACAGCAGAAAGCCAGGTGTTTCAGCAATACACCTTTTCAGCTTCCTGCGGCCCTAATCCACCGTTTTCACTTGCGTTGCGGGTTGTCACCTCCGTAAGTTGGGTGAGGTGTAAACGCGCATGAACCGCATGGACATATCGGCTGAACATGCCCCTGCAAAGTTCGAGAATACCTCTTTCAGTGTCCCTACCGTGAGGAACTCTCCACATGGAATCGCGTTCCGCTGAGAGCACCTATCTTGTCCGAGAAAGATGATCGTTTCCTTGAGAGTGCTCATTGATAAAGTGTAGGTAATTACTATAAATTACTCTCGCCAAATGCTAAATCTTTAGAATTCTACGGAGGAAACTATTTGACTCGTGAAATTATCATCATTGGTGAATAGTTATGACGGATGAATGGTTAATTTTAAGTGAGAATGTAGATTATGAATGTAAGTTTAGTACCCAACTCGAAAATTCAGTCCCAAACTTTCTATTTCACGCGTTCCGTGTAGCTCTCTACTTATTTCGATGATTTACTCAGGTGCCTATCATGAAAATTTCACTAATTTTTTTTTCAACTCAGACGTACCGGTCACAACATTAATAGTTTTATCAAATTTTCTACGAGGGATGGAACTAAATCCTGGTTCAACCGCGCCGCCGAAAATTTGGAAATACCAGTGTTTAGGACGATTTTGGTCATTTTTTGGGGACCTGAACAAGAAAATTGGGGACTTTCGGGATATCGGGGACATCCTTCCAAAATTGAGGATAATCAGGGACTGTTGGGGACCGGTAGACACCCTGTACGTGTTTCTCAACCAGAATTGGACTGAGTTAAGCAGAAAGGAACCAACCCACATTTTGGAAAAAATTGAGTTAAGAGTGGTTTTGAACTCAACCACTGCTCTACTATCCATCGCCAAAAATTCAAAGTTTTCGTTGGAGCAAATTTTGTAGAAATTGAACTTGAAGTTTATCTTTTACACTGAGTCTTATGCAGGAGCCAAACTTCAAACCTCTTTTTTCTCGGTTCGATCCCGATGTGGCTTGGTTCCTTTCTGTTAAACGCGGTCCAATTGCACGTAGAACATGATTTATACATAGAAAATTACTAAAATCAACTCCTGACTAAAATGTAAACGTTTTAATATAACGTTGGTTACCGGAATTTGAATAGCCCGGTCAAAAGAGAAGTAATACTCTACCGGCTAGGTCAAATTGCGCACTAAATAGGCTTTGGCAGACTCCTCAATCGAGCAGTGTTCTCCCCCCACCCTGATGTTTAAAATGTAAACAACGTGCAACAACTGAATCGAATCGCCAAGATTCATTTGTTATATTGTCAGACTGCGGAGACTTTTCCGTCAACGTTTACTGGGAGATAAAATTCAAAGCTCAGGAGCAAACTTCTTAACATCCTTTTTTCAAGGCTGAGAGTAATTTACATGTTATGTATACCTATGAAATGTTTGAATCATCCAAAACTCTGCTTCGAGTGGTAAAATGGGTATTCGTGCGTCATATTTGACAACTTTGGGTGTTGCTCTAGGGCTTTCGGTTAAACATCGGGGTTGATCAATTGGTTTTTGGTAAATTTAATCTCCTTTTTTGTTTCTCTTTCCCTTACTTCCTTAGATATCCATCGAATCTGTATTCCGAACCGCATTCAGTATCAAGTCCGCTATGAAAGCTGTAAACGGCATGAAGTAAGGCCTTTCCTTACAAATGAGTTAAAAAAATAGCTCTCTTGAAATCTGAAGACTTAAAATTTTTTGGTGAGCTACATAGGTAACCAACGTGCTAATTTTACAAACATCAAGCTCAACCTTCGATCACTTTCCTCCCTTAAATGATCATTACTTAAAAGTTCACAGCTACTGCAGGCGTTCAACCCGTAGGGATGAGCCAATGAAAATCTAATATTAATATAGGTCAATTATGAAGTTAAATAACCCTTCGTGCGGAAAGTATCAAAAAACGCTGGGTTTGAGAAAAGTTCTGTTACACGAAATTAGTTAAAAATGAGAGGGAGATTAAGCTTGCCTCAGAGAAATTTTCTCCCTTAACATCATTCTTTTCTTTGTTTTCTTTAGACCCTGAGTATATCTAGGCTTTGATAATTTGCAAAACTTGACGCAAAATTGTGATAAAATAAATAGTGCACGAGCTTACGATATTGCCTCCTAATACTCTCCTCCGTGCGACAGCCCAAACGTATGTCCTAAATGACTCGTTCATTGACCGTTATACCGTTAGAATTATTGAAAACAATTGTCAGTAAATTTTGCATAAAATATTGGGACAGGAAAAACTATTGTTCTTGAATCAGTCAACTACAAGTAATCTAACACACTTATTTCATGTTTTAATCGTCCGAAAAATCGAGCAAGACAACGGCTGCGTGACTGTCAGGAGGTCTCGTGAAACGTTCGTGCACAGAAACGCCTTCATCTCAGAGAATAGGCAAAACGATTAAGAGCTCGAATAGTGGTATCTCATGAATTGACCGAGACGAGCTTATTCAGCGCTGGGACTTACAACCGTACTAATACTATTACACTACCGTACTAACAATAAGAAAAAATCTCATGCGAGCATTCCAATGTTGCCGAATTTAGATTTTTGAAAAATTCATTTCTATAAAATGTCACAAATGTGATCTTTTGAAATTGTTCGGGCCAAAGGATTGAATTGCAAATAGGTCACAAATTAGTTGAATAAATTCACAAGCTTTCTCAGTAAATAATTCATCGGTAAAAATTTGGTAATGTCCAAATTTTCAGGCGAGGTAAAGCGAAAAGTAGAATTAAAATTCATATGTTGAACCGAAATTAAAGATCTAGCCGTAACTAGATTGTGAAATACTGAATATGTGAGAGCTCACTTGTTTGCTTTTTTCAAACGAATGAGTTTTCATCCAATGGTCACAGTGAAAGTGATTAAAACTTATCATTTGATCGCATTGTTTTTTTTTTTATGTAATTTGATTACAATCCTGGATTTTTTCTGAAGCGGACCATCCTAACGGCCTGGAAGGCAATAACAATACCTGATTCTTAGCCCAACTATTCACGCAGGAACTAGAGTTTCAAAAAAAATTTAAAGGTCCCAGTCAACATTTTTTAAGACAGTTAATAGAGCTCCTTGCGGTCTTGTTTAACCTCTCTCCTTTATCAGGTGAAGCAACCTATGTGCGTACATTTTTTTAAGAAATTTCGTAGAGCTCCTTACGGTCTTTTGTTAACCTTCCCCCTTATCAGGAGAAACAACTTCTCTCCTAAAGCCCGCCTCCGGCAAATTTGGAGCTGGCCAGTTCTTGATAACGGATAATTTCAATGTGTGATGAATTTTCAAGTATTGCTATCTGAACCTATTCTGGTGAATATATTCAGAAAATTTGGTCAGCAAGCCATAAAATAATCAATTTTAAGAAGCTACAAAATAAAAATTGGTCTATCTTTACCTTGAGAATTTTGAGAAAACTACGCTAGAAACTCAAGTTTATCTTGATGAACTCACCTGAAACAAAAAAAGAAAACACTTCTATTATGAACGGAATTGAAAATAATGCATGATAGATTAAGAAAGCTTGAGAGCCCCCTTGGGGTGGATCTTAAAACAGCTAATTAAAACGTGACTGATTAATTTATATATTTTCTCGAGTTCGAAACGTTATTCAAAAAATGCTGAAATCACTTATGCTCCAGTCCGCCAAAAATTATCATACCAAACTCGATCAAGGAGGATTTGAAAATCATTAAAAAATAGGTCCTGAATGCATGATGCTGATCTGAACCATCAAAGGTTTGCAAATGACACGCTTTCAAAGTAATGGGTCCAGTAGCGTGGCGTGCTTTGCGATATACTGATTGATCGGTCATTTACACTTATGGAAAAGTATCGATAAACAGGGTGTTGGCAGCGATTACCTTATTAATCGATTATTTACCATAGGTTTAAATGGCATGACAATCGATATATCGCAATTCACGCCAAACCACTGAATCGGTCACTAAACCATCGACGAATTTGGACTCGCGAATATAATTCTCCAAAGGTAAATGACGCATAGACCACGATGCGCACATTAAAAACGCGGAAAAGGCCCACTGAAACCGAGAAATGCAGTTCAAAAAGCCCAACTTTTCCGCGAATTTAAAACGCTCCGGTGGTTTGACGCCGACAGAAGGAAGCATCACGTCCAATCATATTCCCGCCATTTCGGCGCGTTTGAAGTTTCTTCGAGTCTTTAGACTTTTTAAAAGCGGGATTATCTAAGATTTTTGCTATCCTAATATACGCGATACATCACCGCGTAATCTTTTCACTGGGTACTTAGGGAATATTGAATAAAAAACACAAGGTTAAGTGACGCAAAATAAACTGGGTCGCATTTAGCAAAAAGGAACCAGCGAGATCGTAGTGTATTCAAAATCGTGCAACTTTTTAAGCGCTCAGCCGATAGGCAGCGCTTTTTGATTTCGACTTGCCTCTAGAGTACTAGTATACTAGTGCTAATTCGTTTAAATGGCGCACCAGCTCATCGATGTGTAGGCTTTTTTTTTGGGGGGGGGGGGGGTCCAGTTTTAAAATAAATAAAGCTGTGAAAACCGTATTTTACGCTTTTAACGTAATGCGCAGGTAGTTTCGATCGTTTGTCTGTAAGAAAATTTCTTAGCAGTAGAGTAATTCTTATCGAAATTGATCGTTGAACTCAAATGAGGCCTAAAAAAAAACGCGCCTGATGAGCTCAACGGTGACTATCATTTTCGGGAAACGAAAAACCGCGTTTACGGTTTCCTTGGTAACCTTTGTTTGCTATCAGCATGATGTTTTATTTCCATTACCCACCCAAGTCGACGGAGTTTATACTTCCTTTCTTCACTATATACATTGACTAACACCTGAGCGCTTTTCTAATACGACAGTATTAGAATTTTCCCGCTTGTTTTTCTTTTTAAAAATACTTACTATATGCACAGTATTCAACTTTAAACAATGAATTATTTTCCTTCAAAATTAACAACTTTGTGATGGGAAGCAAAAACTATTTACTATTCTGGGAGATTTTTGGATAGCTATGAAGAGGCAACGTCTTTACAATGCTGAAATAGTGCTGGTTCCTTTTTGCTAAATACGATTCAAGTATTCTCCGATCACTTTGCTTGTTGACACTTGACGTAGGTACAACAGTGCGATGTGATTGATTTAAGTCACGTTGTAAAACTCAAATGGCACCCGTAAAAAGAAGATCTCCTCATAAAAGGACAATGAAGACGTCCTTTCGTCACTCTGGAATTATTCCTGTACATAAACTTTGTCGTCGGAGAGTTTTTACTCCCTAGTCTTTTGACTTTGATCTGCGCCACACATCCAGGACAGCCGGAGCATGCAACAGGTTGGGGCGAGAGATAGAGGAGCGACAAAATAACATTATCGCTACCCTGAGAATACATTTATGACCGTCGCATCGTCGAACCACGCCGCCATAAGACGGCCCCCATAAACGTTTCGCCCTCTCGTCCTTTCCATCCAGACATCCATCAGCATCCTATTTTCGGGGTGGCTGAGTGTCTTCCCGCTTGCTTTCCGGCCCATTTCTCTTCCCTAACTTAACCTTCATTCAGAACATATGGACGTATTTATGCTGAAAGGAACTATGTCACACGCCATTCCTATGCACATAGTTCTTTTTAACATGAATACCTCCATATGGAGAGGACAAACTGTCTTCGAGACGCACGCGATGAATGGAATTAAATCACCATTAAAGGAGATGTAAGCTAGCTTTGAAAGCTTACTAAACACCTCTTTACTCCTTGTACACTTTCTAACAACTACACTGAAAAAAAAGTAGTTAGCGTTGAGAACTAATTTGGTAAGTTCTCGCCAAGTAGAATCAAAATTAGGCTTCAGAACTAATTTATTGTACTGAAGCACCAATCAATTCGCTTCATACGCTGACTTCACTTTACTAGAGCGCGAACCAGAATTGGAAAACAGCACTAGCTGTAAAATTAGCGCTGTGGTAAGACAAATTCACCTTCGGGTCAAACTAATTTAAAGGCTAAAGGTAAAAGCTAAAGGTGGTATGGAAAGAAATAACACTCGGAGGACGCTTTTAGATCACCTTTATGGGCAAGGTATCATACCGAACTGAAACTGAGAAATGAAAAACTGGAGGAATCAAAACTTTACAAAACAGCTGACGCTTTTCGCCAACACGCCCCCTCAAAATTTAACTTGGGGATTAAATTTTGACATTGAAAAAATGAAGTGTAAATTTGAAATGTAAATTTGACTTTTTTTTTTTTTTTTTTTTTTTTTTTTTTTTTTTTTTTTTGGGGGGGGGGGGGTTTAAAACGTCAAAAAAAATTAACTTTATCTAATATCTGGGAAGAAAAGAAAATAGATTCAACATTTGTTGCAAGGATGAGGGAAACCCAGATGAAAACCTCATCAAATCTCTCACTCGGTACTGGCTGATTGGAGCCCAAATTCAGCTCTGAATTTCAAGAAGGTCGGAGTTGGTAGAGGCTTCGTGAGCAGGTCTGCTGGCTGATCACCTGTGGACAAATGATGAAGGATAATAGTATTTTCTTCAACTTGCTCTCGGGAAAAGTGATATTTAATATCGATGTGTTTCGATCTTTTATGACTAGACGGGTTGTTAGCAATGCTAATACAACCGTTATTATCCTCATAGATAGGGATTGGTCGTTGTATTGCCAAATTTACGCTATGCAGTAATGACTTCAACCAGAGAGCTTCCCTAACCCCTTCAAATAGGGCCATGTATTCTGCCTCTGTAGACGAGGCAGCAACAGATTTCTGTTTCTTTGTATTCCAACTAACGGTGCACACACCAAACAGTTTGAAGAAAAACCCAGTGGTACTTTTCCTGTCCGTTGAATCTCCTGCCCAATCAGAATCAACAAATCCACTTAGAATATGCTCATGATCATTATTTCGTTTATACGTAAGTTTCAAAGCACGAGATCCTTTCAAATATCTCAGGACTCGTTTTAAACACTGCCATAGCTCCTTGTTATTTTTACTAGCGAATCGACTCAAAATATTTACTGCAGTGCTTAAATCGGGTCGAGTACTCAGCATTATATACATGAGACATCCAATAAGGCTTTGACAAGGCGCGTCGCACCTTTCGTCTGAATTGAGAGCTTCGAAGTTTAATTTGCTCGGAAGAGGGTTGCTAATAGGATTGCAATCACTCATGTTGAATTTTTTAAGGACTGCGTCAATGTAAGCGCATTGACTCATGGTTATCTCTTCATTACCTCTTTCGAATTTAATTCCCAAGAATAATCGAATGCTGCCTAAATCTACCATGCTAAATTCACTCATTAAATAGCGTTTGAAACTCATCATTGTTTTAAGATCTTTGCAAATTATTACCACGTCATCGACGTAAAGAATAACGTAAATATTTTTGGAAATATCACCCCTATCCAAAAAGTAAATGCAACGGTCCGCAGGTGAAGTTTTGAAATCTACCTTAAGGAGTTTTATTTCAAAAGTTTCAAACCAGCATCGTGCTCCTTGTTTAAGACCGTATAGTGCCTTATTTAGTTTGCAAACGTGATTTTCTTTACTCTCCATCCCTTCTGGTATTCTCATGTAAATTTCCTCTTTTAGAACTCCATTTAAGAATGCAGTTTTGACGTCCATTTGGTGAATTAACAGGTCAAATTGGTTTGCAAAAGCTGTTAAGATTCTAAGACTAGCGATTCGAGCAACTGGCGCAAATGTTTGGTCGTAGTCCTCCGCAAATTTCTGACTATAGCCGCAGGCTACAAGTCTAGCTTTATACTTTACTTTTTCCCCAAATTCATTGTTTTTAATTGCAAATACCCACTTGCATGCAACAATGTTTCTTCCTATGGGCTCTGGCACAATATTCCAGGTTTTATTGATTAATAAAGAATCAATTTCTTCCTGAATAGCTTTTTTCCATTTTAATTTGTCGGGGCTTTTCTCGATCTCTTTAATGGAAGAGGGAATGTCACATTCGAGTGATTGAGCACTTAAAATGTACCGAGTTAAATCATCGGTTTCATCATAACTAACATGTGGCAATCCCTTAATTCGTTCACTCCTTCTCAGTTCATGGGGCTTTGAGTCACAGTTTGCTGTAGGTAAATTAACATTCACATCCTTATCATCCATTTTGTCCTTGTTAGAGTTTTCAGGTTTAAAAGGCTCACATGTTTTCTCACACGTGTTTGATTTTTCATTTACTCCAGCTCGTTGCTGTGAAACTGATACTTGACCATTATCGAGTTTATGGTTTGCACTATTCCTATCACCATAGGTTTCACCATATTTATCTCGATTTTCTAGAATATTATTCAAATTCAGCACAGGCCTCGAAACCAGGTAATTTGTCTCATCAACAATTACATCTCTAACTTTGACAAATTTTTCGTTTTCTACGTCCCACACTTTATATCCATTTGGTTCATAACCAACTAGAATGGCTTTCCAGGATTTTTCATCAAATTTTCGTTTCCTGGTTTTGTTGTGGACATAGACCGTAGAACCAAAAACTCTCAAAAATTCTATTTTGGGCTTTTTTCCATGCCATGCTTCATACGGAGTCATGCATGCTGATAAAGCTTTGGTAGGAGTCAAGTTTATCAGATACGTAGCTGTTAGGACAGCTTCACCCCAAAATGCAAGATCTAACTTAGCTCCATGAAGCATTGCACGTGCCCGTTCTGTGATACTTCTTACCATTCTTTCAGCCACCCCATTCAACTGAGGCGTTCGTGGAATGGTCGGATGATATGTTATTCCCTTATCTATACAAAACTGTTTCATCTCAGTGGAGAAATATTCGCCACCATTATCTGAGTAGAGAGTAACGAATTTTGAATTAAAATGAGCCTCACTTTTGGCTACAAAATCTTTGAAAGCAGGAAAAACTCCCGATTTTTGTTGAAGCAAGTAAGTTACACAGTAGTGAGTGTATTGATCAACAAATAAAACGAAGTAATTCTGATTATTCAGAATAGTTGGAGGACTAATTGGTCCAGACACATCTGAATGTACTATAAATAACGCTCTATTGACGTGACTTTTATCTTTCATCTTGTGAAATGGTAACCTTGCTTGCTTACCTTTAATACAAGCTTCACAAAAATGTTCACTCACTGCAACATTTTTGATCCTGTCAATATCATCAAACATGTTATGTCTTTTCAACTCTAAAAATTTTCCCTTGCCAATATGTCCTAAGCGTTCATGCCACAGTTTATAAGTAGTATTGCCCATCGCACTATAAACTTGCATGTTTGCATTCTGGGAATTAATCAAAAATGTAATCGAAAATAAATTATGAAAGGGCTTACCCTTGAAAAACACTGTACTTCCCTTTGTAATTTGTACGCCCTTTTGATCGAAGGTGACCGTGAATCCAGCTTCCTGGATTTTCTTCACGGACAATAAATTATGAGGAACTTCAGGGCAGAATAGAACGTCCTCGAGAAGTCCGCTGAACCCGGATTGAGTCGTAACGTTGATATTCCCTTTTTTAAGGGCAGTGATGAAGGCTCCACTCTTTGCGATGGCAATCTTCATTGGAGGATCTAGTGTCACGCTGCTGTTGAAGAATGCATCAGTTTTTGAAATATGGGCCGATGCTCCAGAATCCAGGATCCAGAATCCAGCTTCTTGATTTCCTTGAGATTCACCCGCCATGAAGGCAAAAGCAGAGATATTTGCACTTTCGGGTGAATAGTCATCTTTATCTTTAACTTTCACGCTCTTTAAGTTGGGTCTCGGTGAATTTTGGCTCGATTGATTGCGTCTGTAAATGCAATCCTTGATCACGTGATTTTTACGGCCACAATGGAAACATCCCATTGATTTCTTCTGAAAAGGTTTGAAGTTATTCTTCTTCTTAATGTTCGGATTGAACTTTTGAGAATTGAACTTTGAACCCTTTAGTGGGAACTTTCGTTTTTGGTGGTCCAAGAGGAGGACTTTGGGGCTTGTATCATCATCACCCTTCAGCTTTGTTTCATGATCAAGTAGCCTTGTCTTAACAAAAGCTAATGTCAAGTTGTTTTCTGACAAAGTCTCGATAGCTGTAACGATACCATCATAGCTGCTTGGCAACGTCACTAAAAGGTGAGCCACCTTATCAGATTCGGTCAACGTGGCGCCAGCGGCACTCAGCTCAGTCATCAAATCGTCAAAAACTGTGAAGAATTTCATTAAATCTGACTGTCCTTGGAATTTTAACGCGAGCAACTTCTTTTTAATCGATATTTGCGCGGCCAAACTCTTCCTCTCGTAAATGGCATCTAAACTTAAGAAAATGTCTCGTGCACTTTTTTCGTTGCTAACGAAGTGAATGTGAGAGTCCGCGAGATACTCGAGAATTACATTTTTCGCTTTTAGGTCCGAATCGTCCGAGATTTCACTTGCACCACTTGCAACACTGTTATCGCCCGACGCGGTCTGAGTCGTAACCGTGGTTACCGAGTCTACGGCGGATAAGACTTTTAACTCGGCCAAGACCGCTCGCACTCGCAACTTCCAAATTGAGTATTTGGTACCGTCGAACGGCTTAATATTTCTTTTAGTTTTATGGTCACCACTCATTGTTAATTGGACACTTAATGAAATCACGAATAAAAACTGCACTGCTCTGGGCCCATAACCTAAAGGCTAAAGGTAAAAGCTAAAGGTGGTATGGAAAGAAATAACACTCGGAGGACGCTTTTAGATCACCTTTATGGGCAAGGTATCATACCGAACTGAAACTGAGAAATGAAAAACTGGAGGAATCAAAACTTTACAAAACAGCTGACGCTTTTCGCCAACATAATTCGCCCTCAACGCTAACTGCCACATTGTCCGTTACATTTATTTAGTTTCGAAAAAGTGGCGTCGGTACAACAGCCTCAATCGCGTCAGCTCGTGAAAATCAATTAAAATATGAAATTTCGGGCTCGTTTGACAATGTAAATACTCCCGGTATGATTTATAGTGTCCTCTCTTTCTTGAAAACGTTCGAAAGCAACATAAATAAACCTGTTAAGGTTAGAAATCGTCTATTCGATTCAAAAAGTAAACAAGCATGATATTCGTTGGAGTCGTCAATCTTCTGTATTAAATTGCGATTAAAGCGTTCCGCGTTCAGTTTATATTTTACGAAAATCTGTGAACTTACTGCTTACTTCTATAGTTCGTGTTCTCCCGTATTTTCAAAAGAATATCTCAAGTGTTCGGACGAGGTATGTTTATTCAGAGTGAACATTCGCTACCGTTTCATGTGTGAGTGTGTGTCTCTCTAAAGGATAATTCTGTCTACTTGCACGTACCTATGGGATATTCCTTTCCTCTGTCGTTCATTTGGAACCGGTCAGTTTATTTTTACCTCTCATCTTTTAAGAAATCTTATTTTCCTGAAAGTATTGTCCAGTTATCATTCGCTAAGCCGTTTTCTCCTCTCTCAGTTTTGAGGTTAGGTTGACCCAACCCTACCGAATGCGAATTAGAGTAGCGGAATTAGTTTCCAGCACTAATAGTGGTTAGTGTACAGAAACCAAAAATCATGTGTGTCCAAATCACACAATTTGAGTTAGTGTATAGAAACCATTTTTAGTCATCTGACGCTAACTCATTTTTTTCAGTGTACCCTTCTTCAGCTTTTTATATACGTCCCGCCGGGAAGGATATATCGACAGTGTCAGTCGGCAATCACAAAACTCGGTTTGTGACGTCGCGTCGTAGACTTCCTATCATACTTTTTTTTTAGGTAGATTTCGAAGAAATATCTACCTATTGCAGACGGTACGACCTCGTAATTTTCCGGAATTTTCGCTCAAAGAGCATCGATCCTGAAGCCCTGAGTTGAAAAATGTGGGTCATAAAAAAAGTACGATATATATTTATATATACATAACTGGGATCTAAAGAACCTTTGCGACCGTTTTTTTCCGGAACTATCCGTACGATCAAAACGAAACTAAGCATGGTTCTTCACTGCTATGAGGTCTAGATCAAGTTTCCTTTTTCGTGAAAATCGATCCACCCCTTATCCGGAAAATCTCAAGTCCAAAGGGGGATGATTTTTCAAACTCGTCCGATCTTAGTCGGCGATACGTCAAAAAACTCGTCTCGTCGTGGCCTTCAAAACAACCTATGTTCACCTACCCTCTAAAAACCACCCCTTATCCGGAAAATCTCAAGTCCAAAGGGGGATGATTTTTCAAACTCGTCCGATCTTGGTCGGCGATACGTCAAAAAACTCGTCTCGTCGTGGCCTTCAAAACGACCTATATTCACCTACCCTCTAAAACCACTCCTTATCCGGAAAATCTCAAGTTCAAGGGGGACGATTTTCCAACCTGTCAGGCTCATTAGGCGCAATTGTTTTCATAGAAACGATTAGTCGAAATCTACCTTTCGTTTCCACTGTGGCTGGAAAGCGTTTTTTTAAACGGAAAACTACTCAACGGCAATTCTTTAAAACTGCCGTGATTTTTCTTCTCGAAGCGAAGAAAATTCTACGAAAACTTCAAGGAATGATGTCAATTTGTTCTCCTTTAAAAAATAACATTGAGGCGGAGATTTTCAGTCACCGCAAACGAGTTACGTGATAGCAGACTTACACCGTCAATATCGACCGCGTTTAGCAGAAAGGAACCAAGCTACATCTGCTATTGTCAAGTTCAATTGGACGATTTAAATTTTTGCACGTAAACGGTTGTGCAGATTTTTGGGCAAATTTCAGTGAGGGGACCACTAGAAAGGGCCTGAACTAGAAATTAACATCACATGAATTCTCTACTCAATCTCACATTGAAAACGAATCATGCAACGGGAGTTCGGCAATTAACTCCTGAACTATTAGCGCATATTTTTAACACAGATGAAATGAAAGTTAGATTATACAAGTGGCGTCATTTGTATATTTGCAATCTAATCAATGTTAATTGTAAAAACTTGAACGCATCTTCATCAGAAGTTGATTTCCAGAATTCTCGTTACGTGATTCGTTGTGAAATTTTGAGGAGAAAATCTTGCGTGGTGTTTATAATTTATACCTTGTGCAGTGGTCCATTATCTGCATCGCACGAAGCAAATTCCTTTAAATTTACAAAAAAATCCGCACAAACGTTCTCCTGGTTGAAATTAAATTGTTCAGTTATGTTTGGCAAAAGCGGATGTGGCTTGGTTCCTTTCTGCTAAGCACGATACAAATTCTCGTTAGTCCATGCTCATGGTGTAAGGGAACGGGACACTACACGCCTGCTCAACCTATCAAGTTACCGAAGTTACATTGCTTCATGGACCAAATAGTATGTATGGTGGTGTCATGCCATATACTGAACCACTCGGAAATAAAAAGGGGGCTAACTGATTACAGAAAAGTGACGACCTCCTGAAAGAGGCTATTGAGATTTTGACTTCTAAAAATCATATGTAATTTAAAAAAAAATAATTCAAATAGTTCGTAGATCCATTACTTGTATTGATAGAAAATTATTGTTAAAAATACGTCGATATAATTGAGCTAGGAAAAAATTGAACAACCCGTGGAACCCTGGAAATCAATTCATTAATTTGAAAAATATTAAAAGTTGAGTGACAGTTGGAGCGCCTGCAGTGGCTGAAAATTATCGTTAAAAATACGTCGATATTATTGAGCTAAAAAAATTGAACAACCCGTGGGGCCCAGGAAGTCTATTCATTACTTTGTAAAAGATTAATGATTAATATTAATGATAAATATTAAAGTGTGACGATTTAATGAACCGGACCAGGACAATGGGCATGCATCAATAACGAGCTCGAACTGAGTCTTCATGAGTAAAATCGGCCATATTCTGCCATATTTACTGAAATATTAAGGAGAGGTTACCAAGCCGCTGGCATGTGTATTTACAAAATGTGGTAGGATGTGAGTTGGCAATTTCAACTCAAGTTGCAAGAGCTAACAATGATTACGAATGGAGATGTTGCATGTGTGAGGAATTTGCGATTTGACTGCTGAATCTTATGTAAAAGTTCGCGAGAAACACGATGGTATCACTGGTTTTCTCTGAAATTAACTCCCAAGCTCAAAAAAAACTCTCAAGTTGAAGCCAAAATGGAGGGGATATCCCGCCTTCCCCTGAGAGTCCACCTCTACATCAAAACAAACTCTCCATGCAAAGATAGGGAGCAAATACATTAGCAGGGTTGCCGTGTTTTCAGTTTTGGAGTCCCCAAATAAAGTGGCAGCCCTGTCAATGTATTTGCTCCCTAGCTTTGCATGGAGAGTTGGTTTTGATGTAGAGGTGGAATCTCAGGATAGCGTGGGATATCCCCTCCATTTTGGCCTCAACTTGAGAGCTTTTTTTGAGCTTGGGAGTTAATTTCAGAGAAAACCAGTGGCACCATCGTGTTTCTCGCGAACTTTTACACAAGAACCCACAGTCAAATCGCAAATTCCTCACACATGCAACATCTCCATTCAGCAGCGTTGCGTACTTTTCGATACATCGATTGGTCTCTCGTTTAATCTTACGGAAAATGATCGATAAACAGCATGTTCGCAACGAACGCCTCAATAATAAATTCTTTACCGTGGCTTCAAATGGGGAAAAATCGATAATCAATCGTCCGCGATCTGCCACTGATACGATAGAGTAGAGTTGTTTAATCGTAGCACGAACGCGACTTAAAAGTAACGGATTAGAAGAGTTCCTGAACTGTCACATAACAGTTAATTTTTAATGTTACCTACATGAGAAACTTTTGAAAGCGAACAAGATACTCAACCTCGTCGTCCTTCTTCATGCTTCACAGCCTAAATGGAAAGAAAAAATGGAATTGTGAAATTTCAATGGAGGGGTGCTTGCTAACTAAGAAAAGACACTCACAGGGTGGTGTCTGTTGGTACCCTGTCATTAAAATTCCTTGCCTTTTCAGTACCTTTTCGTTGCTCTTTCCTGTCCCGGAAATGCTTTTTTTGGCGATTCTCGAAAATCAAAGCTTTCGCTTTGTCTTTTCTTTACTCTTTCCTTACCTCACACGAGTTTTTAATTGTATTCGGATTGGGATATTGGAATAATTGAATGATAAGGGAAGAAACCGCAAAACACAAGGAATCGAACCGGGAACTTAATATCTTTGTACATTCAATACTTCTATCGCTCCCTGCTATGTACGTAAATCTAAAACTTCATATTCTGTTTCAAAATACCTTTATCAAATCGTACACAGGATTGCCACAGAATTTAGAAACTGAATTTCCCTGAAACATTCTGAAAATTTCCTGGTAGTTGAAGGTGTGCCAGATGGTCAAGGACACAATTTTAATTTAAAAAGTGTTCAGGCAAAATGCGTTGCTCGAAACGTTGAACCCATTTTAGAGAGCAAATAAGTTACTTAACTTCTTAACTGTTTTTCCCCGACATTTCAAGGTTTTCCCTGACCAGGGTGTCTAGGTTTTTTTCATTTTGGGAAATCCTGATTTTTGACTGCAAAATCCTGATTTCATAATTTTTCCGAATCCTGATCAAATCCTCCTAACTTTACTGCGGAGAAAAATAGCTCGATAAAAAAAGCTGATCGGACGGCCGAATTTCCTAAAATCCTGATTGACCTTAAATCCCGATAGAATCCAGAAAATCCTGATGCCAGACACCCTGCTGACTTTTTATAATTCCCTGACATTCCCGGTTTTCTCGGTACTCCCTGACTGAAGCAACCCTGTGTACGTACGTTCGTTTCCATACCTTTACAGCGAGTACTACATACCCTATTTGCCCATACGTCTTAAGTCCACGAGTTATGCATAAAATTTCGATGAGGAAATATGTCCTGCAATTCTTTGATCCAAACCTTAAAAAACCTTAACAAGTGCGTTCTGGCCACGGCCGAGCACTCGGAAAGAAACCCTAAAACGCAGCACCTGAGAACGAGGGATTGGGCCACGGTAGAAACTTTTCAATTAAAATTGAAGGAGTTGGTATCCGAGCTTGTTAAAGTGGTGCCAGGGCCCACTCCCAGTCGCAACTAAGGCGAAAGCAGGACATCGCAAACTTGCCTAAGTGCTCCATACGAACCAATAACACTCATCCCTGAAAGTCCTTGTCAAGTTCAGCCCTGCCGCACAATGGATCGAGTCTATCAGAGAGGTTGGACATAAAATTGTTGAATCAAGTCCAACGAACATTGTATTACACAATGTCAAAACGGCAGTAGCACTGAATATATTGGTATATTGGAGTGTAGCCAAGTGCTAGAAATAATGTAACATTTTCTTTTAAAAAAAACTTACATTTTATTCACTAACTTTGGCCGAAACTTTTCGAAGCAAGCGCTTCATCGTCAGGGTCACATATTCAATTCAATGTTGGCCATAATTCAATTTCAGACAAGGTAACAGATTTCAGTGGTAACAATTGATAACAAATTAACAGATCAAAACCCTCTGAATAATCAAAAAACTTCGGTCAAATTTTTTTAATAAAATGTAAGTTTTTTAAAGAAGATGTTACATTATTTCTAACACTTGGCTACACTGGAAAAAAAAATCGCTTGGATCTAGAGTCTAGACTCATGAAATCAATGACAAGAAAAAATACATTTGATTCAATCGGATTTTTGCTTCAATCGAGAACCAAGCCTCTTAATTTAAGCGGATTTCCTTTCGATTTAAGCAAAAATATGATTAAATCAAGAGTATTTTTTCTCGTCATCGATTTCAAGAGTCTGGACTCAAGATCCAAGCTACTTCTTTTCCAGTGTAACTCCAATTATCAAAATTTTTGACTAAAACTGCAGTTTTTGATGTTTATTTCTTCCTATTTTAAATTAAATGGAGTATTTAAAGAAGACAATTTCTCGAGGAAACCAATGGAACTATTTATAAAATCTCAATATTTTGATATAACGGAGTAGTAGGCTTTAAAAAATTCCGAACTGTGTCCGACCTCTCCAGTTGACTCGATCCACGGTGTGCCGGTGCATCGTCCAAGACGAGAGCCACACATGGTACTTCTGTTCTGCCATGCTAAGGAAAAACGCCGTATGAGCTTTCAGGCGTTGCCAAATTTCCTTCAACAAATCACTAGTTTTCAGGAAAAATTGAGAAAATTTTTTCTACGATTTTTCAGAGGATTTTGTTCGTAGTTTTATCGAAAAGGTCTGAAAATTTCAAAGGAGAAAGATGCATAACTTACTTCAAAAACACATGTTTTATTCGGGGAAATTTGACAACGCTCGAAAGTTCATACGGCGTTTTTCCTTAGCATGGCAGCGTTCCCGATGACTAAAGTGCGAAACCGCGTACTTCCATCGCTGTGTTTCAAAATCTCCGCTACTATTTCATTTTTAGGAGGGGAGGCAAGCTTACTTCATGGCTTAAAATTTCCAGAGAATAGTCGGCCAACAGAGCAGCTAAATCAAGTAAGTTTTCAGGACATTACATTGACTACTTTAATAAAGAAAACATCATAGAATGAGAGAAGGAATACTACAACTTCCCAAGTTTGCAAGCGAAGTAACGTAGTTTCGCATTTTTGCCGCCGATACGAGTTCATTAAAACCTATAGTTTTGTTTAGTTTCAAGGCAGGGAAGCAGGAACGAAGGAAGGTAAAGTTCAAAACGTTAAATCTCCGACACCAGAGAATAGTTTTTAAAAAATTAAAAACAAGACTCCGGGTATTTTTTTAAAATAATACTAGCCACAAGTGAATCAGTGACTTCGAAAACACACTAACTCGGGTTTTTTTTCGATGTTCACTTTTTTAACGGTTTAGTAACACTTATAGAATAGAAGCATCTGCAGTCTGCACGCAAAAGGAAATTTCGAAATTGCAATCGGAAGTGCTCGAAACAGCGACGGAGAAGGGGAAGAATCGAAGTATTTCATTGGAAATACCAATTTTTGGCCATTTCAAGGGAAACGGGTGACCATCCAATTTTGCGGTTATATATTTCGGTTTAGTATACCTTGTACCAACAAGTTACATGAATATTCAAGCGTTATTCAGGTCGGAAAATATACATTTTTCAGGGCAGACTATGAAAAATCAGTATCTGAAAGTCGGTAAGAACGAAAACACACCAACTCGGAAATTTTTAAACGCTTAATTCTCTGTCATCAAACATGGTGTATCGATTTCAATTTGGTGCTTTACAAAGTCTCCAAGTACATCCCCTTTGGCACCAAAAAGATTTTACTTAAACCAACTTCTTCGCCCGCTACGCAGTTTTCGGTGTTTCCTGAACAATTTTTTTTTCCGAGTTGGTGTGTTTTCGAACTCACTGATTCAAGTATCTGCCACGTCAAATTGCTGAGATCATCACACAAATTCAGTTAATTTTGTAGAAGAACACGCCGCGACGCGCTATGTCTGAATGATAATAAATCTTGTGTCTTTAAAAACATAATGCTTAATATTTCCCGATACCACGAAATAACAATATCTAGTAAAAATTAAATAGTCGGAGTCAATTTGGCGACCACGAAATGGGGTTAGGTTCCTTTGTCCAAAAACAACGATATGAGGAAAAACCACAAGAAGCCGGACTTTTTCCGAGGCCTCAGCGGCGAGCTAGCAGACCGCTCACTATCGACGCCTCCCGTTCATTGGGGCTGCATTCGGCGTGAGTGGGTACGCAATGTTCACTGATTCGAGAAAAGCTATTAAAAATCACACAGACAAACGCTCCATTCAATTAAACGGAACCGGAATGTTGGTGGCGTCGCCTCGCGCATCCCTGAAAAAACACCCTTATCCGCGAGAAAACCACCGCTGGCCCGCAAAAAGTTCTCGACTAGCGCGACCACAATCCGACGGCCCTCGCTGCGACTACACCTTCCATCGCCGAGAAAAGGGGGAGAATCGGACAAATCATTAGAACGGGCCGATGGACTCGGCTTGTAAAATTGAGTTATTCCGTTCTACGTTCCCTCGTCCGAATCAAAGGGATATAAATCTGGGGAGAGTTTAAAACCACGCATGTCGATTCCAGTGTTTCAGAAAAGCATCCCCGAGAAGGGTCTGAGGAGAGTTTAAAACATGGTGTCTAGAATTTTTGACCAGGCTCAATCCCTGATTTTTCCCTGATTTTCAGGAGCTCATTCCCTGATGCGAAACCGAAGTTTTCTCCCACTTCCCCGGGATTTTCTGGGGGTAAAAATATAATTCTCCAGAGTTCCATGTATGAATATAGATTTTAATTCATCTTTTAGCCAGTTCTTTGGCGCACATTCAAAATTTTAATTCCGATAGCATTCCTGATGTTTCTATTATTATCTGGTCAACGCAAGCTTCTCCATTCTTTTGATGATTTGAGGCTTCAAATGTGTCATTCAAGAAGTCAATAATTACGCTCGGTCAGATTAGAGCACCAAGTTTGAGTACGAGGAAGAGAAGCAAATAAGCGGCAGAAGAAGAGATTCCCGGTTACTAGATCAGATTATCGCTGATTTTTCCCTGATTTTCCCTGTAAATTTTCATTCCCTGATGAATCCCGGGTTTCCCCGTTCTAGACACCATGGTTTAAAACCACGCATCTCGATTCCAGTGTTTCAGAAAAGCTTCCCCGAAAGGGGGAACTCCGCATCGAAGGGATATACATCTGGGGAGAGTTTAAAACCACGCATCTCGATTCCAGTGTTTCAGAAAAGCATCCCCGAAAAGGGGGACTCTTTTCGGTGAAACCAGGGATTTCTTCGGCGAAAGGTCGAGTTTCAAATGGGCTATTTAGCGACTTTCTGGGGGAGAAGGTCTAGGGAAGTAATTCCCAGAGAAGGAAGGGTTCAGGGGGGCCTCCCCTGAAATATTTCGCAAAAAACACTACTTCAAAATCCAATTTGAAGCAGGTGTTGGGTCAAGATTCGTGAGATCATCGAGTGGTAAAAATAGATGAACCTAAGGTACCCCGACCTCTTTCGCTTCTTATTAAAAATGGTTTAGGTTTTTTTTTCTTTCAGTTCTAATCTTAGTTTTTTTCGGTTTTAGACTAATTTCTAAGGTTACCAGGTATCGAAGTGCCAGAAACTCCGCGAGTATAGATCATGAATTCTATGCAAAAATATTTTTGTGGTCAGCTTGTAAATCTCGACAAATCACATATATTTTGTTATTTTCGATGATAAAAATAAAAAAATAAAAAAAAAACATGATTTAGTAAAAAATTGATAAAAAAAACTGGATTTTTAAAAAAATAATAATTTGTAAAACAGTTACAATTTGTTCAGAGTACATAAAATGAGATGGTTCTTCCAGTTACTTCGGATAGAAAAAAATTGAATGACAAAAGAAGCTGGGAAGTGCAAGCTCTTCTTCAAACTGCTGGAACAGGGAATTTATTTCATAGATGGGAACCGAGTGCACATAGTTTAGCACTTCATAGGATCCTTGTTGTTCTGTGAAATGCCTAAGTGTGCTGTGTAAAGTGCCTAAAGTGGATAAGTTCCGCCAACCATGGCCTGATTTTCATCTATTGTGGTGATTCAACGGTTGCAATTTTTTGTGTCAGACCAACGTGCGATTTATCACATATATTGCTACTTGTCGTTGTTTTTGAATTCTGAGATCGCACTTCTGTTGTCTCGAGACCAAAGAATTCATGTACCAAATTTGACAAAGAAATTCAACGAAATAAAGGCAGGTTTTTCTAAGAGGGAACATATGGCATTCGATACTGATATCAAAACTGCACTCGAATGCGATATTTTTCCTCTGAAAAAACCCTGCCTTTAATACGTAGAATTTCTTTGTCTTTGGTACATAATTTTTTGGTCTCGTGACAACAGAAGTGCGATCTCAAAATTCGAAAAAAATGACAAGAAGCTGAAATTATGGAACGAACTGATGCGATAGATCGCACGTCGCTCTGACACAAGAAATGACAACCGTCGAATCACCTTAATTGAAAGGTAGGTACATTAGATTGAGAGGATAAATTGTATCTTCTAAAAAGTTTAGATTTCGTTTATTTCAAGTAAACCTCGTCTCAGAGTGTACTACGAGTTGCCTACAGCCATTCCGCCAAGCGTGGCGTGTCTTTGACCATGGCCTGATGTTCATCTTTAAAAATTGAAGGGTGTACATACACGATGAAGAGGATACATTATACTTTTGAAAAAGAGATTTCCGCTATTTCAAGAGAAACCCGTTCCAGAGTGCATTAATTATGTGAAAAACGCACACTTTCAACGTATTTCTTTCCCTTAATTTTTCAGTTTGAGATTCGCGGTTATCCAGAGGCTGGATATGATTTGGCAACTTTGAACAAGTTTTCCCCGAAAATTAAGACCACTCTCTGTATAATTTCTAGTGGATACTGAAAAGTTCAATTAATTTAACTCGCTTGTTACACCGGTTCAAATTCCACTAAAATGACATCTATTTTTAAATGTCATTCTCCGCTCTATTCCTGAAAAGTTGGAGAAGTGGTTGCTTTAATTTTTTCATAAATTTTCCTACTCTTACTCTTCGGCCATAAAAGTTTCAAAGATAGAAATACTATGAACTTCTTCACGATGTGCTTTCACATGTATCGGTCTCACCCTCAATGCATTAAACGTACCTTTCGCAAATAACTTTTAAAATTCCAATCTTGCAAGTAGCGCAATCCAAAGCTTGCAGTCTACTGTTGCCGAGAGCAAAACCGCGACACAAACACAGTGAGTCGAATCTCCTTTTTCCCGAATTATTTATCGACGATTCCTACCGTCCTCTCGACCGACAACCGAGAGATATCGATTCGAACCGAACAAATCACTCACACCTCGAAAATTCAATCCCGAACTGACGGAGACACGCGACCGGAAGTGCACTCGTCCGAAACCCGGGCTCCCCCGAGGGGGGCTCACACCAGTTGGACTACATTTTGCAATTAGGAACTATAAATTCTGACTGGGTGTAAAAACAACGTATGAACCGATTAGTTTCCTTATGCACATACGTGCTTTTTCGGATGAGCCAGAATTTATAGTTCCTAATTGCAAAATGCAGTCCAGTTGATTGCGGCGGCGCACAGTGGATCGAGTCAATAGGAAAGGTCGGACACATTTTGGAAACTTTTAACGCTTATATCTCCGTTCATACAAAACTTTGAGGTTCTTATAGTGGTTCCATTAGTTTCCTGGTAAAATTTTCTTCCAGAAACACCCCTTGAAATCAAAATTAGACGAAGCAGAAATCAAAATTTGCAGTTTTAGTAAAAAAGAGGGTTATTCAAAATCGGCGATTTTACCCTACGCTTGGATTTTGCCCGGAGTTGGATATGTTGTTCCCTATCGCAAGACACGCCTTTTTCCGGCGTTGGCAAGTTCACCCGAAATTTTTCCCGCGCGCTACAGCGTTGCCAAGTTGAAAACAGGCAAATTCCGTAAGTGGCATCAAAATTGAGCTATGAAGTTGCGGTTTTAACGAAAATTCTCTAAAAATTACGCACTTTTAGGAAATGACCATGTTTTTAATGTCGCATTAATTTTAACATGCATTATTGCCAAATTTCCGATTTTTAAATTCGACAAATGTTACATATCCGCAAATACCCAAAAAGGCTATCTTCAAATTTGAATAAAAAGTTGTCTAATCGATAGTTCGTTTGATTCCGCATCCATCGATATATTATAGCTCGCTGGGAAACTTTTGGTTCGCGAGATATCATCATTTTTGTGAACAGCTTTATGGAGCGACGACGCTTTTTGAGTCCGGGCGGATAGAAATTTTAGCCTCCAAAAACACCGGGTAGCATTAATTCCATGGTTTCCTATGTAATTTTTGGCGCTGAATCCGAATTTGACCATTTTATAAAAAAATTGTCACCAAGATGTTGCCAAATTTGGCAAAAATTGCTTAAAATCGGCCTTTTTGGCGGATTATAGCCTGTGACTTGCCAGGAGTTGATCAGACGACAAAATTGGTTATTTCCACAGTTAAAACTCGTTAAACTCTCTACAAGCTGAGTCAATTTCTTTCTGCTCACGGTAAAATTAAACGCGCGACAAGCAGCAAACTGAAAAAAAGACACCAAAATTGGCGCTTTTTGCGGTTTTTGTCGTAAGTTTCTTGTTTTCAGATTAAGAGAATGTATCTTAGGAAAATCTGAATTACGCCGAGTGTAACGACAAACTATTGTATTGTTACATATATGGATAAAGAGCCGCTTTAACAGCGGTCTCTCGGGCCCCGCGACGCCTAACCGCCATAGTCCCTTGTCCACCCACAGGTCCTCAGTAATTTGGAGTGCCCTTGTTCCTTTTTAAGCCCCTTATTGTCCTTTAGTAGGCGTCTTCTTCAGTTTGGTGTCGTTACTGTTTTCTATTAAACTCCATTATCTCAGAATTATAAAATAAAATTGTATACTAAATATAGGGTAATGAATAATAACGGTCAAATACCGCCAAAATTCAACGATTTGTACGTAATTTTGGCAATATTGCAATGCGTCTTGTCTTGTTTTAATGAAGTCAGTCTGAGGAGTACATTTTATTCATTAATTTTGAGCAGAAAAGTTTCCATTATTGTTTCAAAATGTGGTTTATTGACACGATTCGATAAAACTCACTATTTTATGAATTTTTCCTCTCTGAACTAAATACCCTAGTTATTAGTATATATCTAAGTTGAAAATTAAATTATTCTACAGAAGTGTATTATTTTGCAAGAGAGATACATTTATAAAATTTAAAAATAAGAGGTGAACAAAGAATATAGGACAATAATATCGAAAAACCAGCGAAAATTAAAGTATTTTGTTTAAGCTTGGCAACATTGGAATGTTCGATCTTATTTTATTGTTCAATTTTATTAAATTCTGCTCATGTTGTTCATTAGTATAGTCAAGAAACATTCTCTTAATCGGAAAACAAGAAACTTACGACAAAAACCGCAAAAAGCGCCAATTTTGGTGTCTTTTTTTCAGTTTGCTGCTTGTCGCGCGTTTAATTTTACCGTGAGCAGAAAGAAATTGACTCAGCTTGTAGAGAGTTTAACGAGTTTTAACTGTGGAAATAACCAATTTTGTCGTCTGATCAACTCCTGGCAAGTCACAGGCTATAATCCGCCAAAAAGGCCGATTTTAAGCAATTTTTGCCAAATTTGGCAACATCTTGGTGACAATTTTTTTATAAAATGGTCAAATTCGGATTCAGCGCCAAAAATTACATAGGAAACCATGGAATTAATGCTACCCGGTGTTTTTGGAGGCTAAAATTTCTATCCGCCCGGACTCAAAAAGCGTCGTCGCTCCATAAAGCTGTTCACAAAAATGATGATATCTCGCGAACCAAAAGTTTCCCAGCGAGCTATAATATATCGATGGATGCGGAATCAAACGAACTATCGATTAGACAGCTTTTTATTCAAATTTGAAGATAGCCTTTTTGGGTATTTGCGGATATGTAACATTTGTCGAATTTAAAAATCGGAAATTTGGCAATAATGCATGTTAAAATTAATGCGACATTAAAAACATGGTCATTTCCTAAAAGTGCGTAATTTTTAGAGAATTTTCGTTAAAACCGCAACTTCATAGCTCAATTTTGATGCCACTTACGGAATTTGCCTGTTTTCAACTTGGCAACGCTGTAGCGCGCGGGAAAAATTTCGGGTGAACTTGCCAATGCCGGAAAAAGGCGTGTCTTGTGATAGGGAACAACATATCCAACTCCGGGCAAAATCCAAGCGTAGGGTAAAATCGCCGATTTTGAATAACCCTCTTTTATGTCCTACCTCACTAATTGAATCGATCCACCGTGCGGCGGTGGTGGCGCGCTCAGCGGCTGACGCGGGAACTAGAGCGAATCCGGCCTCTCCGCACGGCCCGAAAAAAGCGACTGGAGACCATAGAATAATAGAAGGGACACTCGCGTAAGCGGCCGTTATGACTCTCGCCTGCTGTGTCCAGGTTTGGTTAGGTCTCGTTGCCCTATACTTTCCTGAACCCGCCAGCTCTTTGCAAGGTTGTCAAATGTAATAGTAGGGCCCAGCTAATTGCAGGGTTGCCAAATGTAATCAGTGGTGCCAAAGAAGAGTCTAATGTTTTGCAAGTGTAAAAGTCACTGCCACAGAGTAAAAGAGCTTAAGTATCAAAATTTACGTAACGAAAACGATTTCCACAGCCTCGTCGTGCTCATGCTGGCCAGATGACTGATAAAATCACATATGATCAGCTACAGTTAGAGTGTTACAGTTGGCTATTGCCGCCATTTTCATTTCTAAATGTAAACAATACCCGCCAGCTCCAGCTCAAGAGCTCCAGGTCCCTGTTCTTCTTCTTCGTCAAGAAATCTGCGAGAGTGTCCTTTCTATAGGCGTAGCCTTATTATTCTATGCTGGAGACCCTGGTCCCTTGCCGCCTCCACCAGGGCTGCCAGAACGTGTACTTTCGGTACACACGTGTACTATCGATTTTCGTTTTGGATTATTTTGTACTTTTCAGAATTCGGATTAATTGTGTACTTTCGCCGAATTTTGTGTACTCTGTGTACAATTTTTTTCAAAATTAGGAAATAATCTCGAGTTTTCAATTTTTTTCTCTCAAAGTTATAGATTTTTGTTCCTTGCCGTTTAGTTGGCTGCAAGCTTTCACTTTCCCTCTAATTTTGTCTCAACCCCAATCGAATCGGCCAACTAACCGCCAAATCTCAGAATCTCTATTCCATTAATCTTTATTCGGTCGTGCACGTGCCTCATACTTTTCTGTGATATTGTTTCGTCTCCTAATAAAGAATGTTCTCGCGGTGAAAAATTATTTTCTTAGCAGTGCTTGTGTTAAATATTGTGTGTCATATTTTTGCTGAAAAGCCGCACCATACATGGAGTTCGTTGTTGGCGAAGAGGTAGAGATTGACGAGGAATGCTTATGGATAAATGACTCTCGTAAGTTCCAAGTACACACATGTTTTCTGAACATAAGTCCTCTAAAGTGACATACATCAGTGACTAATTTTTCTAGTCACCTCCCTAGACTTAATAATTTCTCTAGGAGCCTACCCCTGATTTCAGCAGCAAGATCCCGCACCGCCAGCTGGATCATGATCTCACGGCAGTGACCGCACTTAGCTGTCTTGCTGTGAGAGAATAACAGAATAGGAAGAATCAGCAATTTCAGCAAGAAATTTTGAATTTGCCCCGTATTATGATACTATAGCATTTGCCCCTTTATTAGTTCCGAGGCTACATCTCAACTTGAAGCATCTGTGCAGGTAGCACTGAGGCAGCATTGCAGCGCCAGTACCCTGATCAGTTCCCAGCCTTGATTTCAAACTTTTGTGATAAGACAAGGCTCAGGAAGAATCAAGCTACCTGATTAGTCGGCTTTGGCAGTCGAACCCCATGTCACATGGACATGTGGTAAGGTATTTGTAATGCGAGGCGAGAGGTGACTCTAACTTCCTATCAACTCCTGACGTTGGCATGACAATGACAATGGCCAAACCAACCAATTCCTTAACTCCATTCTGCCCTAGTTTTATCTTATTTTGTTGGCAAAGTAATAATTGCAATGCTCAGGCTGTTGACTTTGAAGTCTAGCTAAGTGAGATAACGTGTGTAGACATACGTGTGAAAGAGTATGAAGCCATTGGAGTGGATGGTCACCCTATATCTGCAAGAGGAGTGTCCTCAAAGTATATTACAATAATGCCTCTTACCAAGATTGGCAGGCAGACACCACTCATGTTTCATAACATTTTCTTTTTCTTTTTAGAAGCATATGAGCTCTCCATTCCTGAAGTCCAAGACTACCCAGAACCTTTTTTCCCAATTGTTGAAGTTCTTGTGCCGCCCATGTACGAGCAAAACGAAAATGCTACGGCTGCATCCATAAACAATGTAGTTGTCACAGAAGCGGAAATACATTTGTCGCCAACCCCAAGTCAAAATGAAGACGCTACAGCTGCCTCTATAAACAATGAGGTTGTCACAGAAGCGGAAATACATTTGTCGCCAACCCCAAGTCAAAATGAAGACGCTACAGCTGCCTCTATAAACAATGAGGTTGTCACAGAAGCAGAAATACATTTCCCGCCAACCCCATGTCAAAATGAAGACACAGTGCCACCACATTCCATCGACAATGAGGTGAGTGCAAAATGATAAACCTGATGAGAACCGAATAATGTTTTTGGCTACACTGCATACTTTTTCCCCTCGGCGACTCATGGATGTATTTGCTGTAAAGAGTGGGCGGTGAAATTTGGCAGTTTTTTACATGTAAAAATATTTACCGCAAAAAATATACTTACGACACCTCTTCTCTTTTGTTTACAGCTAGAGATTATTAACTCGGTTGAGATAGATGAAGCCTTTAAAGAGCTTGAAAGTAGGGCGCTCCATTTCCGTCAAAAAAAGATAGAGGTAATAGAGAATCTAAAAATGGAAGTGGAATATTGGAAGAACAAGTATTTGAACGAGAAAAAATTAACTGAGGATTTACAGCGGCAATTAAACTTTTTCCAAGATGAAACTAAAAGCAGAAAAGATGATGGCTGGAAAAAGCTGCATGACTTTTTTGACAACATTATTTGACTATTAAAAGTAATATTCTTTGTACTTCTATCATTTTTATTCTCACTAATTCTAATCAAGTACAGACTCAAAGTATCTCATGCACGTTCAGATCTTCACAATCGACAGTCCTGTGCTTTTAGTGATTAATTTCTCTCTTTGAATGTCAGCTTGTACGAATCCCTCCTTCTCTCATACCCACTGCCTAATTGTATTCATAAGTAACCTAAAGTCATTCATTAGTAGACTCTCATGATGATGTCTCTCTTAAGATGATGTCGCTTTACGCCATACACTGATTAAAGCAAGTACGTGCACTGAAAAAAAAGTAGTTAGCGTTGAGAACTAATTTGGTAAGTTCTCGCCAAGTAGAATCAAAATTAGGCTTCAGAACTAATTTATTGTACTGAAGCACCAATCAATTCGCTTCATACGCTGACTTGACTTTACTAGAGCGCGAACCAGAATTGGAAAACAGCACTAGCTGTAAAATTAGCGCTGTGGTAAGACAAATTCACCTTCGGGTCAAACTAATTCGCCCTCAACACTAACTGCCACATTGTCCGTTACATTTATTTAGTTTCGAAAAAGTGGCGTCGGTACAACAGCCTCAATCGCGTCAGCTCGTGAAAATCAATTAAAATGTGAAATTTCGGGCTCGTTTGACAATGTAAATACTCCCGGTATGATTTATAGTGTCCTCTCTTTCTTAAAAACGTTCGAAAGCAACATAAATAAACCTGTTAAGGTTAGAAATCGTCTGTTCGATTCAAAACGTAAACAAGCATGATATTCGTTGGAGTGGTCAATCTTCTGTATTAAATTGCGATTAAAGCGTTCCGCGTTCAGTTTATATTTTACGAAAATCAGTGAACTTACTGCTTACTTCTGTAGTTCGTGTTCTCCCGTAATTTCAAAAGAATATCTCAAGTGTTCGGTATGTTTATTCAGTGTGAACATTCGCTACCGTTTCATGTGTGAGTGTGTGTCTCTCTAAAGGGTAATTCTGTCTACTTGCACATACCTATGGGATATTCCTTTCCTCTGTCGTTCATTTGGAACCGGTCAGTTGATTTTTACCTCTCATCTTTTAAGAAATCTTCTTTTCCTGAAAGTATTGTCCAGTTATCATTCGCTAAGCCGTTTTCTCCTCTCTCAGTTTTGAGGTTAGGTTGACCCAACCCTACCGAATGCGAATTAGAGTAGCGGAATTAGTTCTCAGCACTAATAGTGGTTAGTGTACAGAAACCAAAAATCATGTGTGTCCAAATCACACAATATGAGTTAGTGTATAGAAACCATTTTTAGTCATCTGACGCTAACTCATTTTTTTCAGTGTGCTATGAGTAGGGGTCTAGGGAGTTCTAAACATGACCTTTTTCAGCAATTATTCTTCCTGTAAATTTCCAGTTTTACTTTTCGTAATCTTTTGAATTTATTTCCATTTCACAAGGAGAAAAAGGAAAGAAAGGTACATTACTGTCAACAAAATTTTTCATTTTTAAAAGTTGGCTTCATGTTTTACATGGATCAAGAGAACATGCTGAAACAATGCGTGAGAACATTCCAGTTAAAAATGCATTATAGTCTCAGAGTTGAGTGAAGTGATTTTAAAGTATCAAATAATGTGGATAATCACTAAGTAGTTTTCATATAATTTTAATGAGCAAGAAATGCCTGACAAATAATGAGTTGTTGAAGGTAGGAATTCGAGAAAGCAAGATTATGAGATGGTGAATTTTGCGCGTAAAAATTGAAGTTAATGCAGTGCTTGTTTTATATCTTCCAGAGTCTGGTATCTGATACACTTCAATCTAGTCAACCTAATGGTGCTGATTCCCCCAAGCATCCTATTTCTGCACCTGGTAAGTGATTAGCTGAATAAGACATTCAATTTTTGTTAGACTCTCTTCTTTCTCTAGATCTTTTTTTTAAATGTACAAGTCAGAGCTGTACAGAGGTTTCAAAAACATTCATTTTACAGTAAACAACTGTAATAGTTATCCTGAACTTATTTAAGTATGACTTTAGTCTTTTAATATTCATTGAAACAGGTGCAGCTAAACTTTTTGAAACTTGAATGCCCTAAAAATCAAGCTATCAGCAAGTCTTGTCAATTGAATGAAAGGAATACACACAATTTTTAGGGGAAGATTTAACTGCTGTGCTGTGAAATTCTTATTTATTCTGACTTATATTTTCAGTGTTCGAACAAAGAGCGGCCGTCTATCGGTTTTGTAAAGTATCTAAGTTGTGGAAACAAACAGGAACAGGTGCCATACAAATATTGAAGGATCCAAAGTACAGACTACTTTTCAGGAAAGACAAGGTAACCATTTGCAACACATCTGTGCCTGTCTATTCACATTTGTTCAATTTGTAATAAAAAAATAAGGGCCACTGACCCTCAGAAGTTTTTCTATAAAATAACCTCTCTTTGCTTCCTTGAAAAAATGTATCTTTTTGGAGAGGACCAATCAAATGATTCGTTTCACTGGTGAAAAGTGAATTTTATGTTATTCTCTACATCAATTATTGAGAACTGACTGGGGAACTGAAGAATCTTAAAGATAAATTGCTTTTCTATCTCATTTGGTGTGTTGTATTTCTAAACTAGGAAGTATCTTTGTTGCAGGTTCATAAAGCTGCTTTGAACATTATCCTAAATCGAGAAATGAAATTGATATCTATGAAATGCGCAAGCGCTAAAATGCTTTTTGCTCCAAACTTAGCCCCATATCATGAGCAATTGGCTTTCAAACTGGAGGATGAAAGGTCTATGACTCAGTTTACAAACTTTTTTAACCGTTGTATCACAGAAATTGATGGTGAGAATAATTTACCTGTAGTACTTTTCTCATGCTTTGTAGCAACTTTCCCCTAAACACGAGTTTTTCCTACAGCCAATATATGCCGACAAACCTTATTCTGAGCTGTAGATTAATCTGTGACAGTCCAGTAATAATATTTCCATGAACTTCTATACTGGAGCATACTCAGTTGAGATGAAAGGGAATGACACTGATACCTGATACTTTCTAACAGTTTTCAGGCAAATAAATTTTTATCTAAGATGATAACACCCAAAAATTATCAATGCCCTTGACGTAGTACATTTTTAAGACAGAACGAATGAGATAAAATTTGCTGTCTATCTTATTTCACAATGACCATTAAAATTTTGAGTTTTCAATTGTTATAAATTCAGGTACGGTGATAATGGGCCTGTTACACAATTTTTTTTTTTATCACTGTTGATGACTTTATCACCCAACGATGAAGAGTCCAGGTTGGACATGTACTGTGACGTCACAAGCGCGGCAGACTCGTGCCCGCGTAAAAGTGACCTTTTTGAATGGATTGGTTCCAAAAACAGCTTTTTTTTTAGTTTGAGAGTTGATTTCAAGAATTTTTAATAGCACCATCGTTCTTTTCGTGAAATTTTCCATGAGGATTGCTAGTCAATTCGCCAATCCCCGCACCTTGCTGCAGGCCCATTGTCAGATTCTGCACTCGGTAAAATATTGAATGAGAACAGGTTGGTCGTTCCAGTCCAATTAGATGAGAAATCTATTAATTGTCTGATTTTTCATCCATATCTTTCATACTCTGTAATTGCTTAATGCCTTTTTTCATAATTCTTAAATTGACAAAAATGTTGACCTTTATTTTCTGTTATTTTCCTTATTTCTTTCTTCTTCTCGTTAAATAGGCAGGGTCCTCTCTTTGGATGATGCAATTGAGATTGATCCATTGTACTTTCCTGATTCTAACAAGACAGAAGTCCCCTCCGGCAGCGAAAAGCAATCAAAAAAACGGACCTTCTTTGAAATTTTTGATCAACCCAAGAAAGGAAATAAGAAGATGAAGAAAAATGAAGAAGGTAGTCAGTTTTTCATGTTTTCTCAAATTTTAACTGCACGTACCTATTAAGTAATTTATAGACTGTTCATTAATTATGCAATGCTGCACAAGGGGTCCATTGCATTATGCATGCGTAATGAAGAGAAGAGAGTCATGCCATGTTTACGATAAAGTGTATCTATTTATTTCCAAAGTATAGGCATGAACCCCAACGATTCAAATGAGTAATTAAAGTATGGACATAAAATCATCTTCTTCAGGGAGGAGAGAAACATGCCTGTATACTTTGCTTTCACTATTCTAATAATCTAAGAATGAAAAAATAGTAATTTGGAGTTCATTGTGCAATCTTCATTTCTGTTGTATTGGAACAGAAGAGATTCAGTACGACATTTGTTGACATATTACCAAACGCTAATTCCTTTTAACGATCAACCTCATGGCTTGCTAGTCTGAAACTAAGTAGAAAAGGGAAGAACATTGCTTGTAATTTATTTCACTCATAGTCGGTTTTTTGTTTTTTCCTGCAGGTGAAGAATCGATTGAAAGTTCCAAAGAAAAAAGAAAACCGAAAGCTTGCGTGGATACCAAGCGAAGACCACTCAAATTTCAAAATGCTTGGATGTCAAATGAAACTACGGCAGCCTGGTTAAAAAAAGAAAAGCAGAAGTCACCTGCTGGAGATGATATGGCAAGTTGTAAGTACTGTAATTGCAGAATGAAAGCTCATTTTGCACTGATTAAGAGGCATGGGATTTCTGAAAAACACTTGCATAACGCAGCAAGTTATGGAAAATCTCCAAAATTGAAAAGAGTGATGAAGAAAGGCTGGTTCAGAGCCTTAGTTCGGCGAATTGAGTTGAAATTGCTAGCATTCTTAGCTTGTGAGCAACTCCCATTAAATCTTCTTGACACTCTTACTCCGTTTCTGCAAAATCTTTTACCAGATGTACCTGAGTTGCAAGCTGTAAAATTGAAACGAACCAAAGGAACCAAAATGTTGAAGTCTTGCTTGGCTAGTGTTTTCCAAGAGCAGCTTTTGAAAAACTTGCGTGGACAGGGTTCTTTTATCGCCTTAATATTTGACGAAACTACTGACATTACAGCAGATAAGCAGCTGTCCTTCGTAACAATTTACGTTGACAAAAAAACCCAAGAAGTCAAGACTAGGTACCTTGGCTCTGTTCAGCCTTCAGGAGGAACAGCTGAACATACTGTTAATGCTATCAAAGAATTCCTAGCTTCGCAAAAAATTTCATTGCAGAATATTGCTGCGATGTCTGCAGATACTTGCAACGTTAACTTTGGAGTTCACGGTGGGTGTTTTTGCCTTACTAAAAAGAGATTTGCCTCATCTTGTAACGCAAAAGTGCAGCTGCCACCTAATTCATTTAGTTGCGCAACATAGTACAAAAGAAATTCCCACTCAAGTAGAAGAAATGCTGCTAAAAATTGCTGCCCACTTCCACAGAAGTAGCATGCGACAAGAAGAATTGCAGAAAATCCAAGAGAAAATGAAGTCTTTACTTCATAAAATGTTATCACCCAGCGATACCCGATGGCTAGCTAATGAAGCAGCAATTAACCGAGCAATTGAACAGTATGAGGAACTTAGAACATACTTTAAAAATTTTGTAGCAACGAACAAGGATCATGCTGATGGAAATTTTATCAACAGTATCCTTTCCAATGAGTGTACCCTTCCATATTTAGAAGTGATGGCCTATGCTTTAAGTTATTTGACCAACTTCAATACCCTTTTTCAGTCAACTGACTGTCTTTTGTACAAGTTGAAAGATGAAGTTCATTTTTTGCTCAAAACTTTCACTTCTTGGTTTATTCAAAAAAGATACCTTAAAAAAGACATGAACTACTACACATTTGATCACACGATTCCAGAACGATTTGTAAAATTAGATGATTTAGATCACGGGATTAAAGGTCACGACTCATTTCTCCAAATGAAATACTTGCCAAACATGAGAGATAAAGTAGAATCTTTCTCTAAAACTATTCTTAGTTTTTATGTGAAATTAGTTAATGAAATCAAAACGAAATTTAGTTTTGTATTCACAGATCCACTGTACAATTTTTTGAAAGTCGTAAACCCCGACCAAGAAGTTGCAGCAGAAATTCGATCACTGAGTCCTATCTTTTCACGGTTTCCTTACTTAAAGGAACTGGTAGACTATCACAAAGCAGATGTAGAGTGGAGTACGTATTTAAATTGTAATTTTGAGAAATTGAAAGAAATGAAAGATTTTTCAGTTGCCAAATATTGGAAAAAAGTTCTGCAGAAGAAGAATTATAATGGTTCTCTAATGTTTCCCAACCTTAAAGTGGTCATGTATTTGCTGCTTATATTACCTTTTTCAAATGCTTGTGTAGAGAGAATTTTCAGCCAGGTAAACTTAATCAAAACAGCATTAAGGAACAGCATGGATAATGACACTCTAGATGCCTTGTTAGTCGTTAAGTATGCTGTCGAGGCTGAATTCGGCAATTGTATCAACTTCGAGCCTTGTGAAGACATGATTTCGATGAAAGTTTCCTATTAGATAAATAATTTTTCTTGCTATCATTTAGCATCTTGCAATTTACATATTTTTCTGAGATCAGAACTGAACCAGAAAACTTTAGGTTAAGCTGTCACATGAGACGAAACTTTAAATGATTGATACTCATCATTAAGTTTTCATTCTGGTTAATGTATACCAATGTTTTCTTTTAACTGCTTTTGTTAAATTTCCTGTCATATTCACTGTTCAATTTCCTCTGATATTCACCGTTCAATTTTCATTCTGGTTAATGTATACCATTATTTATTTTAACTACTTTTGTTCAATTTCCTTTGATACTCACCGTATTTTCATACTGTGTATGAACTGTACCAGCCTCTCACCAAGTGCTTTAACTAATAAATTTGTGTTTTGTTATATTCAATTTGACTAAGTTAGGCTAGTTATACTTAGGAAAAAATCAGGATTTTAATTAAACTCACTCTCATGTGATGAAAGTTTTTTAGTATTTAAAGTGAGTATTTTTATGCCGGTTTTTTTCCCAAGTTTATGTAAGGCTTTTGGGTACCAAAGTAGTTTTAATGCACCCAACTATATAGACTGAATAATTTTGAGGCTCTAACAGTCATGGTTGTTGGGACAGATAGCTCTTTTGCTGTATGTTTTGTGAGGCAAAGTTTGTAAAGACTCCACCAAATAGGACATTTCAAATATGTCTCAACTTCACTCATCTGACCTGTTGTTACCTTTTATCTGTCCCATTAGTTACCAAGTTGCTCACCTATGTATATGTGTTTTCTTGTTTTTCACAGTTACTTGATATATTTACATATGTTCCTCGAACCTTCTGGTTTGAGCATCAGAACACTGCTCCATTAAATATGCTCCATTTTTTCACACTCAGGATTTGTTCATTTTTGTGTTTCAATTTTTTTTTTTTGGGGGCCAAATATGTCAATTTGGTGAAGTCAACTGAATTGTGCGTCCATGTAAGATTTAAGAACAAAACCTTAGCCATTTGCGTATTATATTTGGGTCGTATGAACTCATAATTGTTTTTCTTTTCTTTTTCTATTCACTAATTTATAGTCTTTGGTATTTTATTTTGTTTTTTTCTAGATTATTTTTGTCAATTGTCTAATGTAATGGTGCATTGACTATTTAGCTAATTGTTTTCAAGTCATTGGATTTTGCTTGTTAATTTTGTTGAAACTCTATTCTTTGTTTCATTTAAATTCATACACAATAGAGTCTAAATTCATTTTTGTTTAATTTTTTTAATCATTAAAGAAGGTTAGGCTTACCTCTATATGTTGTCCTAAATTTGAGGTTCATTCTTCCTTAGCCTTCAGAAGTTACTCAAACTCCACTGTTAACACCATATTAATTATTTATTACTGATTTTTTTCCCCCACAGAATTAGTTAAAACATATTTGTCTAAATTTAACGTTTTAAAACCACATTTATTTACCCGTTTCCAGCCCAAATTTAGCAAGTGCTCGATGTAAGTAATGGTTCTTTCTTTTCCATTGCGGTTCTCGGTTTAAACAAAGTTTTTAAGTTTTATCCTTACAAAATTTTAACCGAGTTAAAGCTCAACTTTTAATATTTTGAACGAATTATTTTAGTTTTTTTTTTTCTACTGCTTGCTCCGTTTATTCTCTTAAGATTTCATCATATGTATTGTATTCAAACTAACAAAGGCCAAGCTTGATTTTGCACTTTTCCACTGTAACTTTCTTTTTCCTTTTTGCTGAATATATTATCTCTTTTTCAAAATACTTTTACCATTTATTTCAATTATTTTTTTCAACTAGCAACATGTTTTGCCCTAATTTTCTTTTGTGCATTGATTTGATGCTTATGATTAGTTACTTACAGTTTAAGAGATGTACTTAATTCGAAAAACTCAATCTACTGCCGTTGTGAGGTACTTAAATTTCACTCCAAGTGTGTTGATTTAAGTTGAATTTACAAAGTTCAAAACTTGTAAAAATAATTGAGAAAGGTGATCAAACCCAGAATATGTTTTACCTTAAATATTGTGCCGAATGTAATCTTGAAGAACAAATTAATACATAAATAATGTTCTTAGTCGAGCTCGCGACAGTACCTAAACATCAATGGCGCACCCTTCCTGTGTGTCTCTCGCTTTTGACAAAAAATGCACCCTTCCTTTTTGTCTCTCTCTTTGGACAAAATTAAGTATGAGTTGCACCATAAAATAGTAGTATTACATTAAAATTAATGACTACCATAATTTGTCATTTAGCTGCTTTTTCAATCTTAGGTACTCGTTCTTATTCAGAGAGTGTGAAGGAAGATTCAAGTACCTAGGTACACTTTGCTCCTCAGTTGCATTTGAAATACTTTTCCGCCGAAATTCTTTAGACGGTTATAGGTAACTTCTATTCCCATGTAGTTCACGAAATAGAGGATACAATTTAATAGGTAGTTCCTTAACTAGTGAAATGAGCACCGTCCGTGGAAGAAATCTCAAAATAATACCCATAACTTTTTACTACGATCTATGAAATTACCTTCATGAGGGTCCGTTAAAGTATTATGTAAGCAACTTATGGGGAAGGGGCAAACCTAGTCTTACATCAGCCTCCCACTTTTAAAAAATATAATTTATCCTGATAAATATACTTTTTTGAGCTTTTTTCAGGCTTTCTCAGTAAATTTTTAAAAAATGTAGGGGAGTCAGGCCAGTCTCACGTGATTCAGATCTGGGAGTGGCACGTTGTCTTATGGGTGCCTTACATGGGTGGGGGGTGGGAGGCGGTGTCAAAAAGTTCGTCAAAATTGCTGACATAATACTTAAACTTCCCTTTGAGGCTCTGATCCACGAAGACAAGCGCATAACGGTATGTGAAGTTAGTGTAATCAGCACAGTGACTCAACCTGCATTTAATATTTGTACGTGTTGTTTCATAATCAAATTTCGGGTGCAGAAAATTAATTAGTCTCTCTGTAAAATTCTGGAAATTCCTTTCTAACACAACAGTCGAATCCTAAGTAGTGGATTTCTTAAAGAATTTTTAAAATTTCCCGCCGAATTAGTGGCGCAAATAATTTATTAGGCTAAAATTCCCGCAGAAATCCCTCTCTGTTATTCAATGGTTGATTCTACCTAATTCTACTCAATCGTGGGATCAAATTGTAGACTTCCAAGTACTTTTGGCGTGCTTTTGTGTATATTTGAAAAAAATGTGTACTATTTGTGTACTTTCTTTCTCGCGGATTATTTTGTACTTTCCCCCAAAATTTCGGATTATTTTGTACTTTGGACTCAAATTCTGTGCACTTTCTCAAGTCCCGTTTCTGGCAGCCCTGGCCTCCACTCTCGGAGTACTCGTCGCCGTAAACGGTCCGCGAAACGGGGGGAGAGGGGGGGTGGCTTAGCTGCGCGCAAAATCCGGGCATCTCGCCGGGAGGGAGGGGGAGGGGGTCGGCGAGAATATCAGGGATGGCTGCTTGGCCTGTTCCACTGCGGACCTCCCCCAGCGCTGGGGAATTTCAGCGGGTCGGAATTTTGTAACCGTACAGCTCCCTGGTAGAACGGCTCCCGCTACATTGATTTCCCCCTAGGGGGCTACGGTCTCTAAAAAGGAAAAAATCCCGTCTAATTTATAAAATCTGAATTTTCGACGGCTCTGAAGACAGAGCTGAACTGACGTGAACATATACAAAATTGTACATCCATAACGTCTCCGTACCGCGGCAAAAACGCGTTTTCTTCTGGCGATTTGGTAAAAACATAAAACAAGACGACGGTTCCAACGTTAAGACGTTGGAGAGCGTACACCGTAGCTAGAGTACCTGTATAGCCAGAATGTAGACAGATGTGAAACTCCGAAAATCCATCGGGCCTTCACCGATGCCTCCGCGAATAAAGTTAGGGCCCAGGAATGCAGCCAACCTATGAATTTCAACTATCCAGAGCGATTTACTAATACAATTGTTACGAACCATCGTTCATAGAGCACGTATTTGACTTAGTTTTTGCATAATTTACTCATTTTTGCGGAAGAACGCTCATTTATATACATTCTTAGCCATATTGGTTAGAATTGGAATCTGCAGACTGGCAGTGAAAATTTGTGCGTTAGAAGTTGGTTAGAAGGGTGGCTGCACTTTTGGGCCCTAAGCCCTCCATGAAGCGATCTGTCCATACTCTCGCTATATAGGTACTCTAACCGTAGCACCTAGTCAATATGTGAAAGTGGTTTTGCGCGGACAGAAGAGAGCGCTGCAAGACGTTGTTGAACTAAACGTGGAGCGTTACCTAAGTACACTACTATCGTGGTGAACGCTCAAAGTGATGCGTATTTCACTTCAATTTCGCGCGAGTATACTCAGCAGTTCGGATAGTTGTGCACTTCATTTCCATGTTCAACGATGCGAGCAAAATAGGTACATTCAGTAACGTCGAAACTTTGAGACGGGCAAAAAGTTATGATTTTCCTTCAATTTCGCATGATACCGCATACCTACTACGGAGTTCGAATAGTTGCTCGCCTGATTTCGGGGATAAAAAAGCGAGAAGTTTCATTTGAATAGAACGCAGTATTTCAGGTAAATTACTTAAATCAAAAAGAAATTACGCGGATTCCATCTCAAAAGGGCTGGAGATGCACACATTTTGAAGCAAATTCTAAAAAAAAATGAGAAATTATGAGATAATCACCGCAATATCCCGGTAATCACGCTATTGATGTATTGGTTTTGTAAAATCAATACAAAATTACTCCTAAGTCACCTCCATATCGCGACACGAACGGAAATTTGACACAGGTCGATTAAGATCACAAAAGAAGACTCATTTTTCACCTTGATACGGCCGAAAACACGCGACTTTTCTGTCCATGCGAGTTTCATATTCATAAACACCATTGACATTAAATAAGCGATAAGCTAAAATTTTCCTTCAATTTCTCGTGATACTACATACCTACTCGGGAGTTCGAAAAGTTGCTCGGTTCATTCCGCATGTGAAGGAGTGAGAATTTGAGAAACCGCGGAATTTTCATCTCAGTATATCGCGAAATAAACGCGATATCTCTGGCACATCGCTAGAAGTAAAAAAATAACGCGCTTTTCATCTCAAAATGGGGGGCAATAAGTGATTTTTCTGGGATTTTTTTTTTTTTTTTTTTTTTTTTTTTTTTTTTTTTTTTTTTTTTTTTTTTTTTTTTTTTTTTTTTGAAAACTAATTATGCGACGAACCACGCGCAAAATATCACCGCAAAATCACGGCGAATACAGGAGTTACTCAGTGGTTTTGAAAATCAATATAAATTACACGTTATTCGACTCAATATCGCGGCAAAAGCGTGAATTTTCCAGCCGTTCGTTAAGATCACGAATATCACAGAGCATTCACCTGAATATCGCAAAAAATACGCGTCTTTCCCATCGGTACGAGCATAATATTCATGCATGAGGATCGGAAACATAAGATAGATGAAAGGCTATAAGAAAGGCATATGTGTATGATACCACTTACTTATTCTCTTCAGTTTGAATAGTGGCTCGGTTGAATCCACGTGAAAAGAAATGAGATTCCACGCAATTTTCACCTCTATATCGCGAGAGATACGCTATATTTCTAGCGGATTACCAGATACAAAGAGATATTACTTTCTTTTTATCTCAAAATAGCGAAAGATAATTAATTTACACTGCGAATTTTGAAAAAATGAGAAATCACGCGAAATCGCTGCAAATATGGAGCCTATCCAGCGGTTTTGACAATCAAAGCAAATAACGCATTATTCACCTCAGTATCGCGGCAAAAACGCTAATTTTCCGACAGTTCTCATTTAGATCCCAGAGATCACACAATTATTTCCGCATTATCGTGGAAAATACGCGACTTTTCTATCGACCCAAGTAAAATATCTACGAACGTAAGTAATGAATGATAGGCGAAAATCTATGATCACCCTTCGATTTCGCGTGACACCAAATACCTACTCCGGCGTATGAATAGTTACTCACTTAATTCAACGTGTGAAGAAGTGAGAAACCATGCGATTGTCATCTCAATATCGCGAGAAATACGCGGTATTACTAATGTTTAACTTACAAAAAAAAAAAAAAAAAAAAAGCTCTATTCATATCAGCCTCGCTTCAAATGCGCGATTACTTCAGCGTTAAGTGAAAAACACCCTATAAATTAGGCAATAATCACAGCATTATTCCGGCGAAGTCGCGATTTTTTCAGCAGTTCTCTAACAATAGTAAGAATTAGGCGTTATTCACCTGAACATCACGGCACAAGCACAAATTTTCCATTTCCAATGTTCGAATCAGATCATGAAGTTCACAAAATGTCCATCTTAAAATGGTAAAATAGAAGAGGCTTCTATAGATGCGAGCATGGGATTCATAATCGTAAGTAACTTGAGATGGGCGAGAAGCTAAGTTTTTCATTGCATTTCACGTGATTACCACATACCTACTCCAAAGTTCGAATAACTATTAAATCCCCAATACGGGAAGAAAATGTGGCGCGGCGAGTTTCAGATATGGACGGTGAAACTACCAAACCACGTATCTCGGTTTGCGACGTCGCAGACTTCCTGTCGTACTCTATTTTTTAAATGAAAAACTACTTAACGTCCACTCTTGAAAATTTCTGTGATTTTTCCTCTTCGTGCGGAGAAAATTCTGTGAAAATTTCAAGGAATGATATTGATTTGGTCTACTTCAAAAAAATAAAATGTGAGCGTAGATTTTTAAACACCGCAAACGAGATACGTGGCTTGGTAGTTTCACCGTCGATATGTTAATGTCGCAGGCAAATAAGTAAAATCAGGCATTTTGTCAAATGCCTAGGCATATAGTTAAAGTTTGACGGTCACAGAATTTTGTGAATTTATGGCGGAGAGCCTACGAGTTTTCAATATTTAAGGAAAAATAACTCATCAAACCTACGAACTCTTTGTGTCTATTCTTCTTCAATGGACCACTAGACAAGGTACGAATTTCAGCATTCTGATACATATTTCTTAACCGAAATTTCACGTAGAGCACGGTACGCACAACGAAAATTACCGAAATTAACTCCTTACGAAGATATTTAATGATTCTTGATGGGTGAATTGAAACCACCCGCTCATGAAAACTCAATGTTCTACTTGATTCACATCGCGCGCTAAACGTTATCACGACAGTCTGTGCGATATAAAAATCTGGCAACCGAAGTCTTGACGCTTTGGCTCGGCTATAGCGAATTGCTTATAGTGTGAACAACACATGGTGGGAAATGAACATTGCTCGATTGAGAAGCTTGCTGAAACCATTGTAGTGCGCGATTTGACTCACGTAGAGCTTTGAGTTTCTTGTGAGCGGGCAGTGCAAATTCCTCGTAACCAATGTGAAATAAAAGGTTAATATCTTTGTTAGGAGTTAGTTTCAGTAATTTTCATTGCACGAATCGTGTTCTACGTGAAATTTTACTTAAAAAAGATGTATTGAAAAGCTTAAATTCGTACCCTGTCTAGTGGTCCATTGCTTCTCATATTTTTAAATTCTAAAAATTCTCTCTTTCATGACATGCTGCAAATTTCAAGATATAAGTGTCTGCTCAGGAGGTAAAAATCATTTAAAATACTAGTGTGTGAATTTTTACTGAGAATTTTTCTTACGGGAGCGATTACATATTTTGTCTAAAATTAGGAAAATAATCAGAATTTCAATCTCAGTTAGAATATTTAACCATTTGCCGTGGCATTTGACAAAATGCTTGATTTTACTTTTTGCCTGCGACATTTACATTCTATCTTTTAAATTCCGTAGAAAGAGTTTAGACATGATATACATACCGATTAGCAGCTGACAGCACACACAGCGGCATTCTGGAAAAATGAAAATAAAAAAAAATTATTAGGTTTTCCCTTGGCATAAAAGAAATGGAGGCTACAAACAATCAAATAAAGCAGCGTGTCTAATTTTCAAAAACAAATTCTCTGACATTTTCCAAATTTCCCTGACAAAAATGGTCAAAAATCTGCGAAAAAACTAGATAGTTCCCTGACAAATGGAAAAAATATTCCTAATATTTCATCACGATTGGACTGAGTCAAAGAAAGTAAGAATGTGTTCGTGTTTAAAGAATATAATGTGTAGTAAATAGAGCAAAATAAATGCTGACTTAAGTTATGAGAGATATTTTTGCATCATTTTTAAAATTTAACAGACATGATCTGAAATTCGGGTAAAAATTTTGATAGCAAATTCCGCTGGAGTGAAATTCGCGGAACGCTTTCCAAAAAAATAATGTTTTCCGAAGTCCCTGACGTCTTCTGACACGAAAATCGGTGAGAAAAAAAAATAAAAAAAAAAAATAAATAAAAAACAAGCAGTGAACTCCAACACAATGTGTTGATAAGGCGCGTCATTAACTCGCACATATCAACCCCTTTAGTTTTCATTTACAGAGATTTCAAAATAGGCAAGTAGCACAACAAGAGAATTCATACGATCCAACACTGAGAGGTCAACGATGCACCTTGACGAGATCGTGTATTGTGAATGTAAAAAGCCATTCGAACGAGTTTAAGTTTTTTGATCTGCCCCAAGCAAAACCTTATCAGATTCTTAAAGAAAAGTGCTACGTAATAATTTAAGCGAAGAAAGAAAAAATTTTGTCGAACTCCTGAAAGATAAAGTCGATTTAAAGGTATTTTGGGGCTAAAATACCCAAATCACCGGCATGATAAATCCCGTTATATTATTGAAAAGAAATTGACTCGATATAAATGCAATTGCATTAGATATGTCTTGATTTTGTTATTTTAAACGTATTTCCATGCAAAGAAGTTCAACCATGTCCATGCTTTATTCATTCATGAATTGAAAGTAAGCAATCTACATCCCGAAAATCTACCGATTTGCCGTAAAAAATTGCAGAAACTTGATATACCAAGTCGATGCACCCACCCCGTTGAATTTACCAACCAATTTCGTGAGTGCAAATATGTAAAAATCAATATTCTATAGTCATTTTGGGTGCATTTACTTTTCATGAAACAATAATAATTTCAATACCGAAAAACCATCAATTTTCCGTATAAAATCGAAAAAATCGAAATGTGTCGACTCCCTGACGTGAACATTGGATTCTACGTGTAAAATACTCACGTATCGATATGCATATCAGAAAACCAGAACCAGAACAGAAACCATGTGTGGACACAGTTAGCAGTCCGCGGCAACATCCATTCAACAGAATAATGGTAAAAATTAGATAGGATTTTAGCCGCTTTGCCCGCCTCTCCTCGTTATTTACAAACCGTTCCTATACTCATCTCAAAATTTTTCTCAGAGCTTTGTGTTATTATCAGCTTCCATTTAAATCCCGGTTCGATGACCGAATCGGCTGCCCAAAAAGCAAGCCATTTTTGAAAGGTTCTATGAGAAATTCGTGATATTATCGGCTCTCAGGAAATCATTCCATGGCTTTAATTGGTGGTATAAATGTTTGAGTGCTTAAAATAATCGTATTCAAGAAACTAAGGCATTAAACTATGGAGTCAGTTTATTTCTAATAATATAACGGGATTTACTCCCGGTGATTTAGCTATTATAGCCCCAGAATACTTTTAAAGCGCCTTTACTTTCCAGAATCTTGACGGAATTTTTTTTTAGCTTAAACGACTTATGAGACACTGTAGTTAAAAAATATAAAGAATTTTCGATTTTGACAAAAAAAAATGTTCGTTCAGGCATTGTATGGAGTACTGCTGCTATTCAAACCTTATCTTCAGGTCAAAATTCTTACAAGGAAGCCCCTTGCAAGAGGCGAATTTTTTGTAATTTCTCCCAATTTTTTCTCCGTTATATAATTGAATTGCTTGTCAAATTCTGAGGTCAATTATATTTAATTGTAATTTATACATTTCTTTTTTTCCCTTCATTTTATTTTTTGTCTGGAGAAGTTTCGTTGATTTCTTCGGATTTCGAATACTGTAACTTCTCTTCTATTCGGCCGATTTTTATGAATGAGACCTCTTTTAATTCGTCTTTTAACGGAGAGTAAGGAAAAAATTGCTAAGTACACGCGAAACAATTTTTTTTGAAAATTGGACGAATCCTAGCGTGACGGTGAAATGGTTAATCAAGCGTAAAATCAAGGGTGAGGGTCCGGGTCGGGTCGCTCGGGAGGACAAAAGACACTGCCTCGGTGTCGGGACAGAGGTCCGGTGTGCGGGGAGGAGAAGGGTAAGTGGTTTTCTGTAAAAGCAAACTGATTTCTGTATGTGTTATGGTTAGCACATGGTCTAATGAGTTTTGAGGCTCATCACAGATTGCACTTACGTCTATCCTGGGTGGCCTTCCCTATCAGAGGAAAGGTACCAACTTTTGAAAAGCCTAGCAGTGGTGTGGAGATCTGTCAAAGCAACGTTATGAACGAAACGGAGGAGTAAAATTCTCATTCCTAGAGTGCCGGCCTGGTCAGCCTTCCTCGAATCAGTTCGCTTGTTTCTGCTTATATATGCATATTTTAAATCAGCGCGTCCCATTCTTAGGCTTTTTTTAAAAAAACCAAGTAACGTAGACTCTTGGTATTCACTGCACATAAACTAGGGAGCCCCAGAATGAGAAACAACTTTAAATCATAATTATTGACGGATAAATAAACTTTTTACACGCTTTGGAAAATCTCAGAAGTTCGCGGTAGTCACTTTTCGGTAAGGAACTAAGGGACTCGGTTATTGTATCGAGTGGGGGGTCGAAACGATCGCAAAGGCGGTATACTACGTATACGCGCCAAAAATAAATAAAAAAAAAATAAATAAAAAAAAAATACTATGACATGCCGAACTTTAGTGGGTTCCCTAGCGTGTTTCTTGACTTCCCTGACACCAAAAAAAAATTCCTGACTTGTCCTGGTTTTCCCGGTCGTTAGACATCCTGTTAAGGAACATAACCTTACACGGTGCTCCTGTAAGGAGTTTAACTCGAAGTTCGTCCTGACTTAATTTGAGCTGAATTGTCAAGAAGAGGACTATCAGATACTAAAAATAACGATTTCGCAATCGGTTGTTGGAGCTCTTGGAGAAATAATCGCGATTTTATGGTTTTTTTAGGTTTTTTTCGGAAAATAGCACTGGAAAAAAAAACACATTGGATCTAGAGCCTAGACTCTTAAAAACATCTACAAGAAAAAATATTCTTGATTCAATCGGATTCTTGCTTAAATCAAGAACCAAGCCTCTTAATTTGAGCAGTTTTCCTTTTGATTTAAGCAAAAATCTGATTGAATCGAGAGTATTTTTTCTTGTCGATGTTTTCAAGAGTCTGGACTCTACACTGAAAAAAAAAAGTTGCTTGGATCAAGCATGATAATTCTTGAATTTGCCGCCAAGAATTTTCTTTATCTTGCTTTAAGCTGCTCTATCTTGGTTCAAGAAAATTAGTGCTTGGGTTAAGCAAAAAAGTCGCTTATATTAACCAGCAAAATTCTTGATTTAAGAATAAATACTTCTTGGCGGCAAATTTAAGATTCTTTTTTTTTCCAGTGTAGATCCAATGTGTTTTTTTATCCAGTGAGGCTCATGTAGGCCTGACTAAATCCCCCCCCCCCCCCGCCCCATTTATTCTTGGATTGATCTGAA